>NC_056630.2:260704041-261333218 GCF_002870075.4 Lactuca sativa
ACTTATTGAATTCCTTAAGTTCATGTTTCTAATACTTAGTGCTTTGATAATCCTTTATCAATGCTTCTTGAACTTATACACCTTTGCCTTCGATAGTTCATATGTGTGTCTAACCAATTAAGACTAATTGCCAAACCTCACAATTCAAATTATGGAAAGGGATACCGTAACCATAATTGAATTCGAGAATGCAATTTTACAATCACTATCTTCTTAAAATCTTTCTTAGTGAAAGCATTTCCTCACAATCATTTTCATGAAGGAGGAAATCTTATGACACTTAGATTTGATCGGTGTATGTGTTCCTATCCATGTGAATTTGTCAAAACCAAGGTTTACGACAAATTCAAACTCTTATGGATCGAACTTCTTGATCTCCGATTTCTTGCCTTTATGGTAGCACAGCTGCCCACCATGTCTTCCAAGTAGCTAGGCAGCTCACCCTTTCCTATCAATGTACCTTTCACTGATTAAGGTGCTTTGCCTTTTATGCGTTCAAAATGAGAACTCTTAGAACTCACATTAACTCGATTGGATTGGCACAGAATCAAAATAATGTCAACACGATAGGTTGTAAAACTCAACTCGTGTGCTAGTGATGATCGATAAGGTTTATTTGATTTGTTCTTGAAACTTTTCAAGACCATTAAGACTCCCACTAACTCCTTGACATATACGATTCTTTTGTCAATAACCATTGCTTGACAAACAATTATTCAAGAGTTAGTGTAGCTTTTATTAAAACACTTCATAAATTGGTACTAGTTGGCCTTTGTCTTATTCAAGACATCACAACTTCCCACATTTGATGAATGTTATAAACCTTTTATACTTTTCACTCATTGTCACAATCTTAACTTTAAGACTTGTTATTGGAACGAAGTATGATTGACTTATTGATTTAACCATTTCTTCAATTCTTGATTCCTCTTCTTAGACATACAATTGTACTAAGACTCACTTAGAGGATCAATTGAGATATGGTTCTTAATCACTAAGACATATCATAAAGCATAAAAGCTACTCTCCCTTCTTCTTAGAATGGAGAAACTTTTATCTTTCTGCCTACTTGATTCTTCTTATTCGTTCTACTATTGATCTAAACCCTTTAATCAATTTAGAATTACACTTAGTCTTGTAAGTATAATCATATTTACTAAGCCTTTAGTAAATCATGACGAATATCTTTGTTATTCTTATGGTGAACTTGATCAACACACTACTTTGTGTACTTGATCTCCTAGTCCTTCACTTGACACTTTGTCAACGAATTGGTCTAATTTCCAAATATGAATTTCTCATTCATCATGCAACCAAGTTGCGTGATTCCAAATTTCTGTCCAATTGAAACTTTGGGCGATGAGAAACTCTCCCTATTTGGTAAATTCTTGACATTTCCATAAATAACATAACTAAGAATCATATCCATTCGTTGTAGAAATATTCGAACATCAATTTTCATAACGATTTTATTGCAAGGAGATAAACAAATAAATAAATAAGTCAAAGGAAAATTTATTTTATTTATAAAAAAAACAGCGGAAAAATTTGTCCTTACAATGCAAAATCCATTGAAAACTATGTAAAAGGAAAATTTCTAACAACTCTATCATAACTATTTAAGCTCAAAATCTAATCTTCAAGTCCAATGCGATCAAGATCCATCTCTTGGTGATTAGATTCATCTTGCTCTCTCAACAAGCTTCCTTTCTTTTCACCGATCCTACAAAAACACTCAAATGCAATCTTATTACATCATGTATTAAGAATCAATGAATAGGAACTTAACGGAGTTAGATAGTGGATTCTTACCTAAAGCGCAGTCATACCTTTGACTCTCCCATCTCTTAGATCTCTTAGGTAATTAGGGCAACTTCGTCTCCAATGCCCCTTCTCTTGGCAATAAAAGCAAATTGACTCTTTTGGAATAACACATGGAACTACTTCAGACATTGCCTTTCTCTTATGATCAAACTTTTCGATCATTGTATGTCTTTCGTTGCCATTGTCTATATCCATAGAGGTCTTGAAGGTAGATTCACCAATCAACTTTGCTTTTCTATTGCGCCAAACCATTGCTAATTCGGCAGCAATAAGCATATAGGTGAGATCTATAAGGGTCACGTTGTGGTTCGTCATATAGTACTCTCTTACGAACTCACTATATGAGTTGGGAAGTGACTGAAGAACCCAATCAACAGCCATCTCTTCACTAACAACGGATCCCATGTCTATCAATGCGCGACTTCATCCCTAGGACGTGTGCACACACCGACTTTCCTTCTTTATGTTTACTTGCCAAAAGGGCTTGAGTGATATTGAACCTTTCAATTTTACAATCTTGTGGGTTAGGGAGAATAATTGGAGGAGGTAGAGGAAGTGAAGCATGATTTCTTGATCCTCGATCGAATCGTGGAATATCATCTTCATGTGGAATGCTTGTTCCACGAGATTTGGGAATACCATAGTTGTCGAATTTTGACATCTACGGGAGAAAACGAATTCAAGTTAGTTGATTGATGGAGTCCTTAGTAAATCACCCAAATGAGATACTAAGGCTAGGACCCAACACAATATTCTACAACTCGGGAGAGGGATGCCGTAACCCTAATTGCAGAATATTTGAAGGTAAGTGAATGACGATTCACTAATTTCCACCACGAAAAACGAAAAAGAAATTTAAGTTTTAAATCTATGAAAACTCCTAGATCCTTTGAGATACATTGAACTTTCAATGGCATGTTTATATCTCGATATGCCCCTCTTGTTTGTGACTGGGATGCCGAGGATCACAAAGCGGGTGTGAATAACCATGCAAACTTACATGGTGCCCTCACATGTTATAGTCACCTATTCGATGTGCCGGTAAACCACACACGCTCCACCAAACTATGACAAACATTGAGTCACCCTTTGCTACCTTTGCTTAGACCCATTTAGTGTGCCGGTTAACCACACACGCTCCACTAACGTCTTCGCAAGGGCACAAAGTGTAATTTCATGGAATTGCATCAATTCACTTTTGCCTAAGTAACTAAGATTGGAATTTTATAAAACATTTAGTTACCTGATAATTCATTATACTTATAATGGAAGGTTTCGTCCTATCCTACCCGTTCGGCTAACGACCCTCCACTAGTCAAGAGTGCGGTGGGTAAGAGTGGATACCCATTCAATCGCCATTTTATAGGCAATTTCCTTAAACACCCCTTATAGACCAGCTTCGTGAATGAGGCCTACTAACGGTAAGACTGACTTTTAGTTATACATATATATAATGTTAGACTTTTAATGTTATATATAGTATAGGGTGTATTTTATAACCTTTTAAAATACTATGTGGTTAACTTTAACAATTACACCTTTAATTCTATTAAATGGTTAACCTAAACTTTTATGGATTTATTAAACTTCTTTTAATCATACACCTTAATTAATTAACAAAACCATAAGGGTGTGATTTGAACTTTTTCAAAACTATACTAGGGTTTTAGAATTTAACATTCCTAATTAAACTTTTAATCAACTTTTAAATTCCAAAACTTGAGGGAAAGTTTTGAAACATTTCAACACATTAGGGTTTAGAATTTAAATATGCATCAAAATTAAACTATTTAATCAAAATTTAAATTCCAAAACTTGAGGGCAAGTTTTGAAACCTTTTTCAAAACATTAGGGTTTCAACTATTTAAATTTCAAAACAACAAAACTTTTGGGGTTCAAATTTAAACTAGAAAACCTAAAGGGATAAATTGAAACTATTTCACAAGATAATTCAAATCTAAATTACAAATAATCAAACTTTATCTAATAAAACAGGTGATTATCTAAATTTTGACAATTATCTTCTATTTAGGTAAGGATAATCACATAATAATGAAAAAATTCGGATTTTATCACAAAAACGAGTTTATGGTAATTATCCAAAACCAAAACAGGAAGAAAATCGCGAAAACGAGCTGTCAGACACTTTGACTCGTCGAGTCTGGGCTTGGACTCGTCGAGTCTAGCTGACTCGGCGAGTTCACCAAGTGACTCGGCGAGTCAAACCTTCAAAACTAAAAAAAAATCGATTTTCAGTAACATCAAGCATCAATACAATAGAAACCAATCATGGCTCTGATACCACTGATGGGTTTTGGTCATAAGACATCCTATGTGCTCATACAAACCCTAAAGCTCGGATCTAGGTTTCTCTATTGTACATACTTTGAATCCAAGACTTTGAACCCTAATACTAGCATATGGAAATCAGAATTCACATGTAAATAGGTTTAAGAACATACCTTGATTGTTATGTAGCAATAACAATCCAATTCCTCCTTGAATTGACCTTGGAAAGCAGAGAGTCACAAGTGTCACTCCTCTAATGGCTTACAAACACCATAAGCAAGTGGAGAAGGTATAAGGAGAAAGGAGGGAGGTTAGAATTCGTATTTGGGACCTCTTGGGAAGGGATCCACGAATTCATGACCTTGGGGTTGTTTATATAGGTGTAGAGATAGGGTTTCAGTCATTATCCTTATCTAGTTGATTATCCATTAAGCAACCAATAAGATAATCCTTGAATCCTTATCATACTCGAATTCTAAGGCTTTCCAACCTTAAATTCGTCCACCATACTTATAAGATAATTCTTACCTTATTTTGTAACTATCACATAATTACAATTCAGCCCCTCTAGTTTAATTAATTACACTTGATCACAAAATTAATTCCCAATTAATTATTGACCAATATTAATTAAACAAATATGATTTATCCTTCAATATATTATCCTTATAACATATTAATAAATCATATTATCCTCTCTTTCTATTTATTTCTCCAATCAAGTTGCTTTGGTGAAGGCAACCCAAAAGGACCATGCACCATCGGGTCAAGTACATACCAAAATAGTTATGGACTTAGACACTAATCCAACAATCTCCCACTTGGATAAGTCTAACAACTATTCTGCGTATGACTTCGGATCCCGATCTGCAATCGTAGCTTTCCAAAGCCGCTGTCAACTCTGATCATATCAGATACGCGTGTCCTTAAGATAAGGGATCATATATTCCTCCATTCTAGATATCATATGAGATATGATTTCAAATCATTCTCTTTGTACTATATCTCGATTTCCGATTTATGACGACAGACTAATTGAACAAATCAAATTAGCCCTAGCCCGGCCGAGCATTTACGTTTGTCATCACTAAACCATCGAGGGGCCCAAAGATATCGCTTTTATCCTACTTTGAATAAAAGGAACGGATAAACTTTGATACAATGCTTGCTTGTACTCACGCACCGAATCACACACAACAATATGTTTTATAACACCAAGTTACTGGTGCGTTTACATATTATCAATGTGCAACCGATTCGCAAGATACAACTCACACATCTCAGTTTCAAGAATATAAGATGTTATCGTCTCACCAATCACTCGTGATACAATCCATGGAGTGATCCAAGTGAGCGTGGGTCTAATCCAATGCTCAAATCTCATTCATAAGCACTCATGAACGTTGCAGCAAACATTTGCTTATGTCTAATACTCTTTTAGACAATCCACACACCAATTCACGACAGTCTTTATTCATATCTACTTCCAACATATGAACGACTGTGGCCCGTTTGAATAATTCGATTATTCTTAATAAACTCAATTATTCTGGAAGTCAAAACATGCAAATGTGAAACACAAGAATAATACTAATCCCATATGGCCTCAAACCTTTGAGTATAAATAAAACTCCTTTTATTTATCACCATATCGATTACTCATTATTTGTCGTTTCGGGTAATCAACTTCTTACTTGAATTCCAACACTTGTCCCATGCTCCTAGCATGCACACAATGTTTACCTATGGTTCTTACTTTGTGAAATAGATCACATTGAATCACATTTCCAATCCTTCTCATTTCACAACTCCAAATCCGTTTTTCATAAGTTAAAGAATATCAAATTCTTGTTACTTATAGAATATGCTAGATTCTAACATTCTATGCAACTATCCTTTCGTAATGTCACTGCACCAAAGTCACAAAGACTATTGCCAATGATATTACAAAGTCTTCTATCGGAGATTGTTACAAGACAATTCCATAGATGTGATGTCTCTCACTCAAGGTACTTTCTTTGAACACCCTTTTGCATAGAAGTTTCTAATCTAGTCATAGATTTCTCAATATTCAATTCCCAATATGGACACACTTCCATATGTTCCATATGACAACTCGTTCTTAATAGAATCTTATCTATTCGTAATAATGTCGATACGGTCCATCCAATATGGAAACATTTCCATATTTTCCAATACTATACTTCCAACTATTCACAAGCGACCAATCTTCGTCGAACTTGGATTGTCCTTTGATAGTTGTTTAATTATTTTAGTCAAAACCAATTCTAGTCCCTTTTCCCTCTTAATGCGCTCGTCATTTGGAAAATTTTAGAATGGTCAAACATTAAGCATTTGCAATCGATCCTATACCCGAAGCGTATGGGACACGACGCATAATGTTTTATTTGCTATGTTCTCAAAATTCGAATTGTGAAGAGGGATGCCGTAATCATAATCGAAATTTTAAGAACACACTTTGTACCTATGACTAAATTTATTAACATTTCTCAACCTAATCCTTTAGATTTGAAATGAAGCATAATATTCTCTCCCTTAATTATAGTAAAACAACCTTTCAACTCTTACAACTTTGCAAAGTATGACTCTTGTTTTCTATAATTAATATTGCTAACCTTGCAATACTTTCCTTAATAATCATACAATCATAACATTTATGCTCCCACTATCATGATGATTATTATAAAACATTACACTTATGCTCCCACTAGCTTCGACATGTATTCATAAACATCTTAACTTTCAGAAAACAATACTTATTGAATTCCTTAAGTTCATGTTTCTAATACTTAGTGCTTTGATAATCCTTTATCAATGCTTCTTGAACTTATACACCTTTTCCTTCGATAGTTCATATGTGTGTCTAACCAATTAAGACTAATTGCCAAACCTCACAATTCAAATTATGGAAAGGGATACCGTAACCATAATTGAATTCGAGAATGCAATTTTACAATCACTATCTTCTTAAAATCTTTCTTAGTGAAAGCATTTCCTCACAATCATTTTCATGAAGGAGGAAATCTTATGACACTTAGATTTGATCGGTGTATGTGTTCCTATCCATGTGAATTTGTCAAAACCAAGGTTTACGACAAATTCAAACTCTTATGGATCGAACTTTCTTGATCTCGATTTCTTGCCTTTATGGTAGCACAGCTGCCCACCATGTCTTCCAAGTAGCTAGGCAGCTCACCCTTTCCTATCAATGTACCTTTCACTGATTAAGGTGCTTTGCCTTTTATGCGTTCAAAATGAGAACTCTTAGAACTCACATTAACTCGATTGGATTGGCACAGAATCAAAATAATGTCAACACGATAGGTTGTAAAACTCAACTCGTGTGCTAGTGATGATCGATAAGGTTTATTTGATTTGTTCTTGAAACTTTTCAAGACCATTAAGACTCCCACTAACTCCTTGACATATACGATTCTTTTGTCAATAACCATTGCTTGACAAACAATTATTCAAGAGTTAGTGTAGCTTTTATTAAAACACTTCATAAATTGGTACTAGTTGGCCTTTGTCTTATTCAAGACATCACAACTTCCCACATTTGATGAATGTTATAAACCTTTTATACTTTTCACTCATTGTCACAATCTTAACTTTAAGACTTGTTATTGGAACGAAGTATGATTGACTTATTGATTTAACCATTTCTTCAATTCTTGATTCCTCTTCTTAGACATACAATTGTACTAAGACTCACTTAGAGGATCAATTGAGATATGGTTCTTAATCACTAAGACATATCATAAAGCATAAAAGCTACTCTCCCTTCTTCTTAGAATGGAGAAACTTTTATCTTTCTGCCTACTTGATTCTTCTTATTCGTTCTACTATTGATCTAAACCCTTTAATCAATTTAGAATTACACTTAGTCTTGTAAGTATAATCATATTTACTAAGCCTTTAGTAAATCATGACGAATATCTTTGTTATTCTTATGGTGAACTTGATCAACACACTACTTTGTGTACTTGATCTCCTAGTCCTTCACTTGACACTTTGTCAACGAATTGGTCTAATTTCCAAATATGAATTTCTCATTCATCATGCAACCAAGTTGCGTGATTCCAAATTTCTGTCCAATTGAAACTTTGGGCGATGAGAAACTCTCCCTATTTGGTAAATTCTTGACATTTCCATAAATAACATAACTAAGAATCATATCCATTCGTTGTAGAAATATTCGAACATCAATTTTCATAACGATTTTATTGCAAGGAGATAAACAAATAAATAAATAAGTCAAAGGAAAATTTATTTTATTTATAAAAAAACAGCGGAAAAATTTGTCCTTACAATGCAAAATCCATTGAAAACTATGTAAAAGGAAAATTTCTAACAACTCTATCATAACTATTTAAGCTCAAAATCTAATCTTCAAGTCCAATGCGATCAAGATCCATCTCTTGGTGATTAGATTCATCTTGCTCTCTCAACAAGCTTCCTTTCTTTTCACCGATCCTACAAAAACACTCAAATGCAATCTTATTACATCATGTATTAAGAATCAATGAATAGGAACTTAACGGAGTTAGATAGTGGATTCTTACCTAAAGCGCAGTCATACCTTTGACTCTCCCATCTCTTAGATCTCTTAGGTAATTAGGGCAACTTCGTCTCCAATGCCCCTTCTCTTGGCAATAAAAGCAAATTGACTCTTTTGGAATAACACATGGAACTACTTCAGACATTGCCTTTCTCTTATGATCAAACTTTTCGATCATTGTATGTCTTTCGTTGCCATTGTCTATATCCATAGAGGTCTTGAAGGTAGATTCACCAATCAACTTTGCTTTTCTATTGCGCCAAACCATTGCTAATTCGGCAGCAATAAGCATATAGGTGAGATCTATAAGGGTCACGTTGTGGTTCGTCATATAGTACTCTCTTACGAACTCACTATATGAGTTGGGAAGTGACTGAAGAACCCAATCAACAGCCATCTCTTCACTAACAACGGATCCCATGTCTATCAATGCGCGACTTCATCCCTAGGACGTGTGCACACACCGACTTTCCTTCTTTATGTTTACTTGCCAAAAGGGCTTGAGTGATATTGAACCTTTCAATTTTACAATCTTGTGGGTTAGGGAGAATAATTGGAGGAGGTAGAGGAAGTGAAGCATGATTTCTTGATCCTCGATCGAATCGTGGAATATCATCTTCATGTGGAATGCTTGTTCCACGAGATTTGGGAATACCATAGTTGTCGAATTTTGACATCTACGGGAGAAAACGAATTCAAGTTAGTTGATTGATGGAGTCCTTAGTAAATCACCCAAATGAGATACTAAGGCTAGGACCCAACACAATATTCTACAACTCGGGAGAGGGATGCCGTAACCCTAATTGCAGAATATTTGAAGGTAAGTGAATGACGATTCACTAATTTCCACCACGAAAAACGAAAAAGAAATTTAAGTTTTAAATCTATGAAAACTCCTAGATCCTTTGAGATACATTGAACTTTCAATGGCATGTTTATATCTCGATATGCCCCTCTTGTTTGTGACTGGGATGCCGAGGATCACAAAGCGGGTGTGAATAACCATGCAAACTTACATGGTGCCCTCACATGTTATAGTCACCTATTCGATGTGCCGGTAAACCACACACGCTCCACCAAACTATGACAAACATTGAGTCACCCTTTGCTACCTTTGCTTAGACCCATTTAGTGTGCCGGTTAACCACACACGCTCCACTAACGTCTTCGCAAGGGCACAAAGTGTAATTTCATGGAATTGCATCAATTCACTTTTGCCTAAGTAACTAAGATTGGGAATTTTATAAAACATTTAGTTACCTGATAATTCATTATACTTATAATGGAAGGTTTCGTCCTATCCTACCCGTTCGGCTAACGACCCTCCACTAGTCAAGAGTGCGGTGGGTAAGAGTGGATACCCATTCAATCGCCATTTTATAGGCAATTTCCTTAAACACCCCTTATAGACCAGCTTCGTGAATGAGGCCTACTAACGGTAAGACTGACTTTTAGTTATACATATATATAATGTTAGACTTTTAATGTTATATATAGTATAGGGTGTATTTTATAACCTTTTAAAATACTATGTGGTTAACTTTAACAATTACACCTTTAATTCTATTAAATGGTTAACCTAAACTTTTATGGATTTATTAAACTTCTTTTAATCATACACCTTAATTAATTAACAAAACCATAAGGGTGTGATTTGAACTTTTTCAAAACTATACTAGGGTTTTAGAATTTAACATTCCTAATTAAACTTTTAATCAACTTTTAAATTCCAAAACTTGAGGGAAAGTTTTGAAACATTTCAACACATTAGGGTTTAGAATTTAAATATGCATCAAAATTAAACTATTTAATCAAAATTTAAATTCCAAAACTTGAGGGCAAGTTTTGAAACCTTTTTCAAAACATTAGGGTTTCAACTATTTAAATTTCAAAACAACAAAACTTTTGGGGTTCAAATTTAAACTAGAAAACCTAAAGGGATAAATTGAAACTATTTCACAAGATAATTCAAATCTAAATTACAAATAATCAAACTTTATCTAATAAAACAGGTGATTATCTAAATTTTGACAATTATCTTCTATTTAGGTAAGGATAATCACATAATAATGAAAAAATTCGGATTTTATCACAAAAACGAGTTTATGGTAATTATCCAAAACCAAAACAGGAAGAAAATCGCGAAAACGAGCTGTCAGACACTTTGACTCGTCGAGTCTGGGCTTGGACTCGTCGAGTCTAGCTGACTCGGCGAGTTCACCAAGTGACTCGGCGAGTCAAACCTTCAAAACTAAAAAAAATCGATTTTCAGTAACATCAAGCATCAATACAATAGAAACCAATCATGGCTCTGATACCACTGATGGGTTTTGGTCATAAGACATCCTATGTGCTCATACAAACCCTAAAGCTCGGATCTAGGTTTCTCTATTGTACATACTTTGAATCCAAGACTTTGAACCCTAATACTAGCATATGGAAATCAGAATTCACATGTAAATAGGTTTAAGAACATACCTTGATTGTTATGTAGCAATAACAATCCAATTCCTCCTTGAATTGACCTTGGAAAGCAGAGAGTCACAAGTGTCACTCCTCTAATGGCTTACAAACACCATAAGCAAGTGGAGAAGGTATAAGGAGAAAGGAGGGAGGTTAGAATTCGTATTTGGGACCTCTTGGGAAGGGATCCACGAATTCATGACCTTGGGGTTGTTTATATAGGTGTAGAGATAGGGTTTCAGTCATTATCCTTATCTAGTTGATTATCCATTAAGCAACCAATAAGATAATCCTTGAATCCTTATCATACTCGAATTCTAAGGCTTTCCAACCTTAAATTCGTCCACCATACTTATAAGATAATTCTTACCTTATTTTGTAACTATCACATAATTACAATTCAGCCCCTCTAGTTTAATTAATTACACTTGATCACAAAATTAATTCCCAATTAATTATTGACCAATATTAATTAAACAAATATGATTTATCCTTCAATATATTATCCTTATAACATATTAATAAATCATATTATCCTCTCTTTCTATTTATTTCTCCAATCAAGTTGCTTTGGTGAAGGCAACCCAAAAGGACCATGCACCATCGGGTCAAGTACATACCAAAATAGTTATGGACTTAGACACTAATCCAACAATCTCCCACTTGGATAAGTCTAACAACTATTCTGCGTATGACTTCGGATCCCGATCTGCAATCGTAGCTTTCCAAAGCCGCTGTCAACTCTGATCATATCAGATACGCGTGTCCTTAAGATAAGGGATCATATATTCCTCCATTCTAGATATCATATGAGATATGATTTCAAATCATTCTCTTTGTACTATATCTCGATTTCCGATTTATGACGACAGACTAATTGAACAAATCAAATTAGCCCTAGCCCGGCCGAGCATTTACGTTTGTCATCACTAAACCATCGAGGGGCCCAAAGATATCGCTTTTATCCTACTTTGAATAAAAGGAACGGATAAACTTTGATACAATGCTTGCTTGTACTCACGCACCGAATCACACACAACAATATGTTTTATAACACCAAGTTACTGGTGCGTTTACATATTATCAATGTGCAACCGATTCGCAAGATACAACTCACACATCTCAGTTTCAAGAATATAAGATGTTATCGTCTCACCAATCACTCGTGATACAATCCATGGAGTGATCCAAGTGAGCGTGGGTCTAATCCAATGCTCAAATCTCATTCATAAGCACTCATGAACGTTGCAGCAAACATTTGCTTATGTCTAATACTCTTTTAGACAATCCACACACCAATTCACGACAGTCTTTATTCATATCTACTTCCAACATATGAACGACTGTGGCCCGTTTGAATAATTCGATTATTCTTAATAAACTCAATTATTCTGGAAGTCAAAACATGCAAATGTGAAACACAAGAATAATACTAATCCCATATGGCCTCAAACCTTTGAGTATAAATAAAACTCCTTTTATTTATCACCATATCGATTACTCATTATTTGTCGTTTCGGGTAATCAACTTCTTACTTGAATTCCAACACTTGTCCCATGCTCCTAGCATGCACACAATGTTTACCTATGGTTCTTACTTTGTGAAATAGATCACATTGAATCACATTTCCAATCCTTCTCATTTCACAACTCCAAATCCGTTTTTCATAAGTTAAAGAATATCAAATTCTTGTTACTTATAGAATATGCTAGATTCTAACATTCTATGCAACTATCCTTTCGTAATGTCACTGCACCAAAGTCACAAAGACTATTGCCAATGATATTACAAAGTCTTCTATCGGAGATTGTTACAAGACAATTCCATAGATGTGATGTCTCTCACTCAAGGTACTTTCTTTGAACACCCTTTTGCATAGAAGTTTCTAATCTAGTCATAGATTTCTCAATATTCAATTCCCAATATGGACACACTTCCATATGTTCCATATGACAACTCGTTCTTAATAGAATCTTATCTATTCGTAATAATGTCGATACGGTCCATCCAATATGGAAACATTTCCATATTTTCCAATACTATACTTCCAACTATTCACAAGCGACCAATCTTCGTCGAACTTGGATTGTCCTTTGATAGTTGTTTAATTATTTTAGTCAAAACCAATTCTAGTCCCTTTTCCCTCTTAATGCGCTCGTCATTTGGAAAATTTTAGAATGGTCAAACATTAAGCATTTGCAATCGATCCTATACCCGAAGCGTATGGGACACGACGCATAATGTTTTATTTGCTATGTTCTCAAAATTCGAATTGTGAAGAGGGATGCCGTAATCATAATCGAAATTTTAAGAACACACTTTGTACCTATGACTAAATTTATTAACATTTCTCAACCTAATCCTTTAGATTTGAAATGAAGCATAATATTCTCTCCCTTAATTATAGTAAAACAACCTTTCAACTCTTACAACTTTGCAAAGTATGACTCTTGTTTTCTATAATTAATATTGCTAACCTTGCAATACTTTCCTTAATAATCATACAATCATAACATTTATGCTCCCACTATCATGATGATTATTATAAAACATTACACTTATGCTCCCACTAGCTTCGACATGTATTCATAAACATCTTAACTTTCAGAAAACAATACTTATTGAATTCCTTAAGTTCATGTTTCTAATACTTAGTGCTTTGATAATCCTTTATCAATGCTTCTTGAACTTATACACCTTTGCCTTCGATAGTTCATATGTGTGTCTAACCAATTAAGACTAATTGCCAAACCTCACAATTCAAATTATGGAAAGGGATACCGTAACCATAATTGAATTCGAGAATGCAATTTTACAATCACTATCTTCTTAAAATCTTTCTTAGTGAAAGCATTTCCTCACAATCATTTTCATGAAGGAGGAAATCTTATGACACTTAGATTTGATCGGTGTATGTGTTCCTATCCATGTGAATTTGTCAAAACCAAGGTTTACGACAAATTCAAACTCTTATGGATCGAACTTTCTTGATCTCGATTTCTTGCCTTTATGGTAGCACAGCTGCCCACCATGTCTTCCAAGTAGCTAGGCAGCTCACCCTTTCCTATCAATGTACCTTTCACTGATTAAGGTGCTTTGCCTTTTATGCGTTCAAAATGAGAACTCTTAGAACTCACATTAACTCGATTGGATTGGCACAGAATCAAAATAATGTCAACACGATAGGTTGTAAAACTCAACTCGTGTGCTAGTGATGATCGATAAGGTTTATTTGATTTGTTCTTGAAACTTTTCAAGACCATTAAGACTCCCACTAACTCCTTGACATATACGATTCTTTTGTCAATAACCATTGCTTGACAAACAATTATTCAAGAGTTAGTGTAGCTTTTATTAAAACACTTCATAAATTGGTACTAGTTGGCCTTTGTCTTATTCAAGACATCACAACTTCCCACATTTGATGAATGTTATAAACCTTTTATACTTTTCACTCATTGTCACAATCTTAACTTTAAGACTTGTTATTGGAACGAAGTATGATTGACTTATTGATTTAACCATTTCTTCAATTCTTGATTCCTCTTCTTAGACATACAATTGTACTAAGACTCACTTAGAGGATCAATTGAGATATGGTTCTTAATCACTAAGACATATCATAAAGCATAAAAGCTACTCTCCCTTCTTCTTAGAATGGAGAAACTTTTATCTTTCTGCCTACTTGATTCTTCTTATTCGTTCTACTATTGATCTAAACCCTTTAATCAATTTAGAATTACACTTAGTCTTGTAAGTATAATCATATTTACTAAGCCTTTAGTAAATCATGACGAATATCTTTGTTATTCTTATGGTGAACTTGATCAACACACTACTTTGTGTACTTGATCTCCTAGTCCTTCACTTGACACTTTGTCAACGAATTGGTCTAATTTCCAAATATGAATTTCTCATTCATCATGCAACCAAGTTGCGTGATTCCAAATTTCTGTCCAATTGAAACTTTGGGCGATGAGAAACTCTCCCTATTTGGTAAATTCTTGACATTTCCATAAATAACATAACTAAGAATCATATCCATTCGTTGTAGAAATATTCGAACATCAATTTTCATAACGATTTTATTGCAAGGAGATAAACAAATAAATAAATAAGTCAAAGGAAAATTTATTTTATTTATAAAAAAACAGCGGAAAAATTTGTCCTTACAATGCAAAATCCATTGAAAACTATGTAAAAGGAAAATTTCTAACAACTCTATCATAACTATTTAAGCTCAAAATCTAATCTTCAAGTCCAATGCGATCAAGATCCATCTCTTGGTGATTAGATTCATCTTGCTCTCTCAACAAGCTTCCTTTCTTTTCACCGATCCTACAAAAACACTCAAATGCAATCTTATTACATCATGTATTAAGAATCAATGAATAGGAACTTAACGGAGTTAGATAGTGGATTCTTACCTAAAGCGCAGTCATACCTTTGACTCTCCCATCTCTTAGATCTCTTAGGTAATTAGGGCAACTTCGTCTCCAATGCCCCTTCTCTTGGCAATAAAAGCAAATTGACTCTTTTGGAATAACACATGGAACTACTTCAGACATTGCCTTTCTCTTATGATCAAACTTTTCGATCATTGTATGTCTTTCGTTGCCATTGTCTATATCCATAGAGGTCTTGAAGGTAGATTCACCAATCAACTTTGCTTTTCTATTGCGCCAAACCATTGCTAATTCGGCAGCAATAAGCATATAGGTGAGATCTATAAGGGTCACGTTGTGGTTCGTCATATAGTACTCTCTTACGAACTCACTATATGAGTTGGGAAGTGACTGAAGAACCCAATCAACAGCCATCTCTTCACTAACAACGGATCCCATGTCTATCAATGCGCGACTTCATCCCTAGGACGTGTGCACACACCGACTTTCCTTCTTTATGTTTACTTGCCAAAAGGGCTTGAGTGATATTGAACCTTTCAATTTTACAATCTTGTGGGTTAGGGAGAATAATTGGAGGAGGTAGAGGAAGTGAAGCATGATTTCTTGATCCTCGATCGAATCGTGGAATATCATCTTCATGTGGAATGCTTGTTCCACGAGATTTGGGAATACCATAGTTGTCGAATTTTGACATCTACGGGAGAAAACGAATTCAAGTTAGTTGATTGATGGAGTCCTTAGTAAATCACCCAAATGAGATACTAAGGCTAGGACCCAACACAATATTCTACAACTCGAGAGAGGGATGCCGTAACCCTAATTGCAGAATATTTGAAGGTAAGTGAATGACGATTCACTAATTTCCACCACGAAAAACGAAAAAGAAATTTAAGTTTTAAATCTATGAAAACTCCTAGATCCTTTGAGATACATTGAACTTTCAATGGCATGTTTATATCTCGATATGCCCCTCTTGTTTGTGACTGGGATGCCGAGGATCACAAAGCGGGTGTGAATAACCATGCAAACTTACATGGTGCCCTCACATGTTATAGTCACCTATTCGATGTGCCGGTAAACCACACACGCTCCACCAAACTATGACAAACATTGAGTCACCCTTTGCTACCTTTGCTTAGACCCATTTAGTGTGCCGGTTAACCACACACGCTCCACTAACGTCTTCGCAAGGGCACAAAGTGTAATTTCATGGAATTGCATCAATTCACTTTTGCCTAAGTAACTAAGATTGGGAATTTTATAAAACATTTATTTACCTGATAATTCATTATACTTATAATGGAAGGTTTCGTCCTATCCTACCCGTTCGGCTAACGACCCTCCACTAGTCAAGAGTGCGGTGGGTAAGAGTGGATACCCATTCAATCGCCATTTTATAGGCAATTTCCTTAAACACCCCTTATAGACCAGCTTCGTGAATGAGGCCTACTAACGGTAAGACTGACTTTTAGTTATACATATATATAATGTTAGACTTTTAATGTTATATATAGTATAGGGTGTATTTTATAACCTTTTAAAATACTATGTGGTTAACTTTAACAATTACACCTTTAATTCTATTAAATGGTTAACCTAAACTTTTATGGATTTATTAAACTTCTTTTAATCATACACCTTAATTAATTAACAAAACCATAAGGGTGTGATTTGAACTTTTTCAAAACTATACTAGGGTTTTAGAATTTAACATTCCTAATTAAACTTTTAATCAACTTTTAAATTCCAAAACTTGAGGGAAAGTTTTGAAACATTTCAACACATTAGGGTTTAGAATTTAAATATGCATCAAAATTAAACTATTTAATCAAAATTTAAATTCCAAAACTTGAGGGCAAGTTTTGAAACCTTTTTCAAAACATTAGGGTTTCAACTATTTAAATTTCAAAACAACAAAACTTTTGGGGTTCAAATTTAAACTAGAAAACCTAAAGGGATAAATTGAAACTATTTCACAAGATAATTCAAATCTAAATTACAAATAATCAAACTTTATCTAATAAAACAGGTGATTATCTAAATTTTGACAATTATCTTCTATTTAGGTAAGGATAATCACATAATAATGAAAAAATTCGGATTTTATCACAAAAACGAGTTTATGGTAATTATCCAAAACCAAAACAGGAAGAAAATCGCGAAAACGAGCTGTCAGACACTTTGACTCGTCGAGTCTGGGCTTGGACTCGTCGAGTCTAGCTGACTCGGCGAGTTCACCAAGTGACTCGGCGAGTCAAACCTTCAAAACTAAAAAAAATCGATTTTCAGTAACATCAAGCATCAATACAATAGAAACCAATCATGGCTCTGATACCACTGATGGGTTTTGGTCATAAGACATCCTATGTGCTCATACAAACCCTAAAGCTCGGATCTAGGTTTCTCTATTGTACATACTTTGAATCCAAGACTTTGAACCCTAATACTAGCATATGGAAATCAGAATTCACATGTAAATAGGTTTAAGAACATACCTTGATTGTTATGTAGCAATAACAATCCAATTCCTCCTTGAATTGACCTTGGAAAGCAGAGAGTCACAAGTGTCACTCCTCTAATGGCTTACAAACACCATAAGCAAGTGGAGAAGGTATAAGGAGAAAGGAGGGAGGTTAGAATTCGTATTTGGGACCTCTTGGGAAGGGATCCACGAATTCATGACCTTGGGGTTGTTTATATAGGTGTAGAGATAGGGTTTCAGTCATTATCCTTATCTAGTTGATTATCCATTAAGCAACCAATAAGATAATCCTTGAATCCTTATCATACTCGAATTCTAAGGCTTTCCAACCTTAAATTCGTCCACCATACTTATAAGATAATTCTTACCTTATTTTGTAACTATCACATAATTACAATTCAGCCCCTCTAGTTTAATTAATTACACTTGATCACAAAATTAATTCCCAATTAATTATTGACCAATATTAATTAAACAAATATGATTTATCCTTCAATATATTATCCTTATAACATATTAATAAATCATATTATCCTCTCTTTCTATTTATTTCTCCAATCAAGTTGCTTTGGTGAAGGCAACCCAAAAGGACCATGCACCATCGGGTCAAGTACATACCAAAATAGTTATGGACTTAGACACTAATCCAACAGATATTAGATTTAGTAGTTAGATAACCTCGAAATTTGTAAAGTGTAATTGACATTAGATGATGAATAAAAGGTGTTTTATTTATGAGTAAAGTGTTGCTATCTCTTGTCGGTCGTTTACTATATTTCTTTTGCATGTTTTGACCTCCAGAATAATTATGTTTGGTATATCATATTATTAAAACCTCCACAGTCGGTCATATGTCGGAAGTAGGTATGAATCAAGACTATCATGATTGGTTGCAGAGGTCTAAGGTGTTGGACATGGCTACAACAATCATGAGTGCTCATAAGTTCTGAGCATTGGACTCAACCCACGCTCACTAGAATCACTTCATGGAATTTATCTCGAGTGATCGTGAGACGGTAATATCATATAAGTCTTCAAACCTAGAGATATGATTTGTTACTTACGAGTTGGTTATACATTGATTGTACGAAAACGCATTGGTAACTCGATGTTATAAAACGTCTTTTGTGTATAATTCAATGAGTGGTAGAACAAACATAAGAGTTGAAGTTTATCTGTTCCTTTTCGGATTAGAAGCTGATATCTGGGCCCCTCGATGATTTTGTTTTGACCTATGTACCGGGCCCGATCAGAACTAAGTTGATGTGTTCAATTAAGTTCTTTGTCAAACAAATCAGAAATCGGGAAACGATGTGTTCAATTAAGTTCCATGTATTTGTCTGGCTGATATCTAGAATAGAGGATTATATGATCACTTATCTTAAATGGCGTATCATCATCTTCTCAGTTCCGAGACACCTTGAAAGAGCTATGATTGTCGGTCGGTTCCTGAAGTACTGTAGTTATAGTTATTAAACTTATCCAAGTGGGAGACTGTTGGATAAGGTGTCTAAGTCCATAACTATTTCTGGTAGGTACTTGACCCGACCCGGCATGGTCCATTTGGGTTGCATGGCACCATGAAATTGGATAGACTAAATGAGAGAAATAACACTTGGAGATTATTAATATATTATAAGTTCTAATATACTAATAATAGTAATTAGTTTGATCAAGAATTAATTTAGAATTAATTAAGTGATCAAGAGATAACTAATTAAATATATGGGTTGATTATGCAAATCATCCATATCTTGTATAGTGGGCTAAGAGGATCCATGGATTATCAAGTTGGGTTCCACCCATAGGATGCTCCATGGATGCTCCATGGGAGTTACAAACCCATGGGTCATGGAAATGAAGAGTCATGACACATTAGGGTTTACATGGTGTAACCCTAGATGTGTCAACACTATATAAGAACCCATTCTCCACCAAAATCGGCTACACATATGAAACAAGAAGGCTACGCCGATTTTAAGAAGTGTGTGTTCTCTCGAAAGTCTTTCCAAGAGCATTTGGTGTTGTGTGAAGCATTTGAGGCATCACACTTGGGGTGCTAGGCTCACAAGGTTTCAAGGAACATAAGCAACAAGGTAAGTTATTCTATCTTTCATTCAAGTTAAAAATTGTTCCCCATGTATGCTAGATAGGAATATAACCTTGGAATTCAACTTTGCATAATAATTAGACAAACATAGATCCAAGGTTATTAGGGTTGCATTTACACTTATGAAGTGTTAGAATGCTCAAAACCCATCAAGTCTGTCGTAGATGCTTTCTATGCTCTTTCTTACTACGAGAGTAGATAAGTAGGTCATTTACAAGGACAATGACGAACTGATCAAAGTAAGGATGGCATACCCTATTCGTTAAGTTCATGAACACTACAGGTGCATTTGTCTTATCCGAGAGGTATCACTAGAGACTCATAGCGTCTATATCAAGTTCGGAAGGCTGTCCTCAGGACATCCTCCTCTGACACTCGTATTAGGCGATACTCGGATCTCAGATCCATCTTCGAAAGGTAATTCGTTCCTTGCGGTTTGTCAAACAATCCACCTATGCGTGGCAGAGGGTAACGATCCCTAATGGAAATCTTGTCGAGGTCCCCATTAGTCGATTCACATACTAACTAATCTGTCTTTCTTCTTGACGAACCAGACTGGAGTTCCCTAGGGTGAGAAGCTCGGTCTTATAGAGCCATTGCTGAGCAGTTCGTTAAGTTGACCAGACGGTTCTTGCATCTCTGTAGGTGCTAAACTATAGGGCGATTTGGTTACATGGGTAGCATTTGATTGGATTCTAAGTTTATTTGCATGACAACACAATCACTCGTAGTCTTGAGTAGTCTCCGTCCTGAAGTTCATTTTAGGAGTCATATTTGGTTCATCAATCGCAGCTTCGTGTATACAAGTCATATATAATTAAGATTGAGAAGGCAGTCGAATAAATGATTCTTCTTTAAGCTCACATCCAAACAAGGAAAAGAAGTTAAAGCAGAATCATCAATTCTAAGCCCGTAGAACCTTGATTGTATACCACCCTTGCGTATATTGTCTTCAGCGATAGATCAACTGTATGGGTCTTCGGGTTGAATTTGACGTATTGTACGAGTGGTACTCTGGGAAGGTTTGCTGAGATTTCTTCGGGAAGGACACGAATCATAAGGTACTCTATGAATGAGTACCTTGGAGTTCTGGAATGACGGCTTCGCTAGAAAGGTGATTACGGAGAAAGAGATGTACGCACGAAACTAGTATTGTGAGGATCGAATTGAGTCAAGTTATATGATAATATCGGACTACTCGGAATAAGAGGCATTAGACTTAGATCATTAACGATGTTACAAACAACACAACAGTGCAACTTCTAAAAGATGTTTCAGCACTTTAGATTAACTACAAGACTGTTGCTGCGAACAAGGTATACTACCAAAAGCAAGTATACGCAGCACGAGGGCCCCTTGTCTGATGGGATCTCGCAAAAGATAAGACTCGAGTTGCACTAGTGCTTAACACTTTATAAGTCCAATATAACGAAACACCCAAGTAATTCAACGTGGGTCCGGAGTAGTCTCTCTTGCAGTAGTGATCCTTAGTATCTTTCCGTCTGTGCCAGAGTTCTTTGTTATAGGACAATCCTTCTCGAGGTATCCTATATCACCGCATTGGTGACATATCTGGCTTGCACCAGCATCGGTGGTGGAAGTTATGTGTCGGGTCGGAGTTATACGGACACGGTTGTTTTCGTTGTTCCCCCTTTTTGAGCAATTCCTTTTAAAGTGTCCGATTTCACCGGAACCATAGCAAGCTTGGTTGAATCCAATGTCAGGGACTTGAGTGATGGGTCGTGCCGGTACTCTACAGCTACGAGAATAGTGTCCTATTTTGTGGCAATTGCAGAATTGCATTTCATGGAAAGCCCCATTATGATGAAAGCTACACTTGTTACACTTCGGGAGTTTTCCCTCGTAAGGTCTGATTAGTGCTGGAATGGCAGGGGGTGCCACTTGTTGCTGTTGGATGGCAAGTCTTTGGGATCACTTGTGCTCCTTTTAGGCTTGACGCTTTTGTTTCCTATTCTTGGTTTTACGGCTTTGCAAGTCTGTGATTGTTATCATTTGTTTTCTATCACACCCCAAAACCATGAACGGCGGAAACGTTCTGGGGTGGAGGACGTCATGTAGAGTATCACAACAATGAATAGTAGTAAACAAGCAACAACATCATCCATTGCATTAATAATATATTTTTAATACAAGTGTGTTCTGTCAAGTTATCAAAGACACTATAGTGTAAATCAAAATGAAAGATGAGTCTTGAACGAGCTCCATCTTCTCTAAACCTTGCATCAGTACCTGTCTACTGATGACCTGAGGATACAAGTTATTTTGAAAGAGAGTATCAGCTTTAAAGCTGGTGAGATCATAAGTATTTTAGTGTCTGTATTTGTAAGAATGTATTTGGAAGTATGGGTATGTAAAAGTTTTGAATATCCTAGAAAACCCTATGCTTCATACTGAAAGTAGCCTTCTACCAAGGCATCTACTATCTGACTGTGTCTCTTGTAAGAGTGTGTATTCTCCCAAATCTGACTATCATTAACCGAAAGTATAGTTTTTACATTACCGTGCATCGTGTGAATATTCACAAAGTGAATGTAATGGGAAAATATTATAGTACTGTAGTATTATTATAGTACTGTAATAAGTAAGTACTGTTGTACTAACTACCTTAAACCAATTGTAACTTAAAGTAACATGTGATTGGCCTGTATCCTGCTACCGACTCTAGTAAAACGACGATGTAAGACGCCGTAAGAAATGTCATTTGGTACCCGTCGACTTGCAAGTCCCACTGTAGCGAGCATCAAGGTGTTGGGTAGTCAATCCAGTATATATCTATATGCAAACTCATACGCTCCCCAATTAAGGAGATTCTGGATACAAAAACGGTCATGGCAGGTAGTGCCATGCCCCGTTTAATAGCTCACATAAGTGCATGAATGTATATGTAATGTATGTGCTTGCTATATTGTGTGTTCTTTCTCTGTCTAGCCTCTATGTACTGTAATGTTCTGCGTGTACTAGCTGTAATGTGTGTTCTCTCTCTATCTAGCATGTATTGTAATGTTCTGTATGTACTAGTTGTATTGTGTGTTCTCTCTCTATCTAGCAGGTATTGACTCATGAATGAACTGACTCATTGTATGTTTCATTGTTCTAGTAATAGTTTTAGTATATTCCTAAACTACGCCTATTGTACTTTACTAGTAATATAACTGGTACGTATGAACATGAAAGTATACCCCTGCTACCCAAGGGTATCGAATTAACTGATAGGACTTTTATGTCTATATATGTATACATAATATATAACTAATGTTTAGACGACCTTCGGACGGATAACCGATGCCCTAAAGCCACATCCCAACGAGGAAAAGGAGGTAAAGCGAGCTAGCCTTCCTAAGTCCTTTAGACATTACTTATATAACTATACATATATAGGCATGCAATTGACAATAAAAAAGTATAAAAGAAGTTTTGTAAAACATTTATAAAGTTTTATAACTAGGAAATGATGACTTGATGTCTGTTTGTAAAACGATTTGAAAACAGTTTGTTTGATAAGAATGGTTTAAAGTATAAGGAAACCTTTGTTTTGATATACAATTGTAACAGAGTTTGAAAAGAAACATTCAATACGTAAGACAGTTTGATTAAGAGTTTTAAACAAGTAAAAACGTTTTGGAAAGCCATTTGAAGTATTCTGCCTGGTAAAACAGCTAAAAGAGTAGTAAATCCATTTGTATGCTACTTATTAATCACATGTGATTGATATAATAACTAGCATGATTCAACTTGTATCCCCCCATAAAAGCATTTAAAACATTTAAACCATTGATTAAGGGGTATGAACTCACCTGTAGCAAGTGGTTGGGATGAACGGACTGTATAAGATGCTAAGTGTGAAGTGAAGACTTGTACACACTCTATGATCCTAGTTAACATATAATATAACATATATGCAACCAATTAGTCTTTAAACAACTAAATAACAAAGTTAAGAGTTCCTAGGGCATGATAAACACCTTATATAAGTGTTATAAGTCCCAAAGATTGCATCTAAGTGTTGTAGGACAAAGCTATTGGGTTTAGGGTTCAAAACAACCCCTTTCTTGAGTTTACGGTTTTGAAACCTCAACTCATTGAGTTTACGGTCGTAAACCCATGATTTTACGGTCGTAAACTCATACTCCTTTGACCATTTGTTGATTTGAAGGTTTATACGTCCCTAGAAGCATTTCAACTTGATGTATAAGCCTAAGGAAGAAGTTAGGGCACCATTTCCCTCCTTTGAGGAGTTTATGGCCCTAAGACCATTTCCCTTTCGGTTTATGGTCGTAAACCCTCATGAATTATGGTATTTTGATGTTTTCAAGTCCTATACACATTAAGGAGTGAGTCTAAACTAATTTCCAAAGGGAAGGAAGGGACTAGGGCCACTTTGGCCCCTTT
This sequence comes from Lactuca sativa, assembly GCF_002870075.4. Taxonomy (NCBI): domain Eukaryota; kingdom Viridiplantae; phylum Streptophyta; class Magnoliopsida; order Asterales; family Asteraceae; genus Lactuca; species Lactuca sativa. Next base: position 260,728,609 of record NC_056630.2, read on the forward strand.
GAGAAGGGTTTACGGTTCAAGGAGTTCTTGGACCGTAAACACATTTGATCTTGGTGTTTCTTTGTGTTTTCTTGATGTATGGAACTATAATAAGCTCTATGATACTCTAGGATATAAGTACTTACAATATAGAAGCTTGAAATGAGCCAAAAGTCCAAGAACACTAGTGTGTGTTCTTGGTGTTCTTGGTGAAACTTTAAGATTAAGCCTTTTGGACAATTTTTTCGGATAGAAGTGTGCTAAAACACTAGATTAAGTGATATACCAACTTAAAAGGGTTAGAAACACTTACTAGGTTGAAGATCTAGAAGGAAAATTCGAAGCTACTTGAGAGAGAATTTAGTTTGGATCTTGAAAAGTGAAAAAGTGATTTAAATGGCTAAGTGCCATATATATACTATTGGGGTTTACTGTCCAATAGCCATTTGGGCCGTAAAATCTAAACTCTTGGAGTTTTTGGAACTTTATTGTTGCACAATAAACCCTAGGGCATCCTCTCTCCTAATTTCTCCTTGAGTGCTAATCCTAAAATGCTCAAACTTATTCCAAAAAGCTTGAAAGTTAGTAGAAACTGTTCTGTCTTCTTTTGAAGTGAAAGGTTGTACAGAATAGAAATTTTGGGTTGTCACATCATCCCCCCGTTAGAAGGAATTTCGTCCCGAAATTAGAATTTAGGAAACGGAGTAGGCATGAATAATCGAGAAAAGAAGTGGGGATACTCCCTATACGATTGATTCTCGTGCTCCCAAGTGAATTCAGGTCCTTGGTTGGCATTCTAGCGAACATTCAGTAATGGGAAAACGGCTATGATTCGCTCGCATGACGCCTCGGTCCATGGTCACTTGGTTCTTCCACGAAGGTGAGGCTCTTGTGGAACTCGATCTCTTCGAGTGGGATTTCAAGAGTCTCGTCGGATATATACTTTTGTAAGTTCGAGACGTGGATTGTAGAATGCACATTACTAAGCTCGCGGAGTAGGTTTAGGTTGTGAGATACAGGGCGGATTCTAGCAAGAATCTCAGAGGTCCTAACTGTCTTGAATATAGCTTTTCACGCTTTACAAAGCATATTAAGCCTACTCAGAGTGAGACTTCCAAAGGAATTTGGTTTCTTACCTGGAGTTCCAAGGGTTTCTCCCTTTTTCTTCTTTTCCCAGTCAAGGGTCGCTCCCTTCTGGGTCAAAGTCGTAAGAGGTTCTGTAATTTATGAGGAGTTCTAAATGAACTACGACAGTCGGTCTGCGAGACTTAGAATTTGGTGAATTTCCGTCGGCGTCTTCAGTGCCGACAAACTCTCAACGGTTTTGATAAATTGAAAGAGTCCTCAAGAATTTCCACATCACTAATAGTGTGTCTTAGGAATTTGACTCTTCAATTCCAAAACTCATATTTAGAGAACTTCGTGCAGAGTTTCTCTGATCGCATTCTTTCCATGGCTTGTTGTCGATGCTCTTTACGATTTCCTTCTTACTACGAGAGTAGATAAGTAAGTCATTTACAAAGATAATGATGAACTGATCTAAGTAAGAATGGAAAACCCTATTCATTAAGCTCATGAATACAACGAGCGTATTGGTCCTATCTGAGGGGTATCACTACGGACTCGAAGTTTCCGCATAGAGTTCGGAAGGTCGTCTTCGGGACATCCTTCGCTAACACTCGAAACTGGTGATATTCGGATCTTCGGTCCATTTCTGAAAGGTAATTCGTTCCTTGCATTTGCTCAACCAATTCATCTATGCGAGGCGGAGATAATGATTTCTAATGGAAATCTTGACGGAGTACCCGATAGTCGAGGTACATATGATACAATCCGTCTACTTTTGGAAGATAAGACCAGAGCTCTCTAGGGTGAGAAGACTGGTCTTCCAATTCTATTGCTGAGTAGTTCGCTAAGTTGTCTAGACTGTTCTTGTATTTCAGTAGGTGTTAGACTGTAGGGCGGTCTGGTTACATGAGTCGTACTGGGTTCTTAGTTTGTTTACATGACGATGCGATTACTCGTAGTCTTGGGCAGTCTCTGTCCTGAAGTTCATATTAAGAATTCATACATGGTTCATCAATCACAGTCTCGTATATACGAGTCGTATAAAATTAAGATTGAAAAGGTAGTCGAATAAATGATTCTTCTTTAAGCTCACATCCCAACGAGGAAAAGAAGTTATAGGGGAATCATCAATTCTAAACCTGTAGAACCTTGATTATATACCACCCTTTTGTATGCATTATTCCGCGATAGATCAACCGTACTGATCTTTGGATTGAACTTGACGTACTGTGCGAGTGGTACTTGGGGAGGTTTGCTGAGGTTTCTTCGGAAAGGATAAGAAACATGAGGTACTCTAAGCATGAGTACTTCCGAATTCTGAAATGACGACTTCGTCAAAAAGACGTTTACGGAGAAAGAGATGTACTTAAGAAGCTGGTATTGTGTGGATCAAATTGAATCTAGTTGTATGGTAATATCAGACTCACTTGGAAATAAAGACATTAAACTTGATCATAAAGGCGTTACAGACAAAAACCAACAGTGCAACTTTTAACCGGGTTATAGTACTATAGATTCACTACAAGACTATCGCTACGAACTAGATATACTACAAAAGACAAGTATACACAGCACGAGCATCCCTTTTCTGACTGGATCTTGCAAAAGATAAGACTCGAGTTGCGCTAGCTTTAATCAGTTTATAAGTCTGTTACAACGAACTCCTTAGATACTCTAATGAGGGTCCGACGTAGTTTCTCCTGCAGCTGTGATCCTTAGAATCTTCCCATCTGCGCCCGAGTTCTTTGCTATTGGACAGTCCTTCTTGAGATTTCCCATCTCCCCACATAAATGACATATCTGGCTAGCGCCAACGTCGGTGGTGGAAGTGAAGTGTCAAGTAGGAGTTATGGGGACACAGTTGCTTTCATTGATCTTATCTTTTGGACAATTTATATTATAGTGCTCTGCCTCACCACAACTATAGCAAACTAGGCTAGCTCCAGTGGTGGAGGTAGTTCTACAGAAACGAGCAATGTGCCCCATCTTGTTACAATTGTTGCATTGCCATACTCGGCAAATTCCCTTATGGTGATAGTTGCACCGGTCACACTTTGGGAGTGTTCCCTCATATCGTTTGAACGGTGTTGTGATGGCAGGGGTTGCCACTCGTTGTTGCTGCATGGAAATCCTCTAAAATCGCTTGCGTTCCACTTGGGCTTGACGTTTTTGTTTCTTGAACTCTGAGTTGTTGTTTTGGGTGTTGGCGACTGTTACTATTTGTTGATTTCTTGGATCGTTACCACGATCGGAATTGTCAACTCCTTTATCAGTCTGGTTTGCGTTGATAGCGCTGCGGTTTGCAAGGATAGCTGTCACGGCAGCTGTAACTGCGACTTGGAAAGTAGTGGTGTCCATAGGAGAGGCAGGGGTTTCGTTGTTCGGCTGACTATTTCCAGATGCCGACATGATTCTGTTACACGAAAAGAAAAGGAGTTCGTGAGCTAGTATGGTTAAACCTAGATGAATTTCGATCGCTCAAGTAAAGAGTAGCAATATGTTCTCGGGGGTTTGACCTACATCCCTATGATGTAGCCCTAGTACAGAGTAGAAGTAAGTTCTTAGAATGGTCTTATGATGCTTGACGTCTCAAATAGGGTACCATCGGTTGGTAACTAACATGATCCAACCCTTGAAGAAGAATTGGGAATTATCCTTGAGATAAGTTACCCTAGTTTAATAACTCATCTAGAGTGGGTTTCAGATAGACTCCCATGATAGCATGATGAAAGTATTTCAATAAAGAATGACACAGAAGATAGCCGACTGTCAATATCTTTGATATTCATGACGCAAAAGTTCGGGAAAAATTGACCTTGTAGAAGGTCTTACATCATATCTAGGGTAGAAAGGTTTTGGCCGCATAAAAGCCTAACTAAAAGTGCCTACAATACAAGATAGTTTCATAGAAAAATGCCACATAGGGCATACACAGAAAACGATTCCTTTTAAGAAGGAAAATAAAGTAAGGCATCTGCTATTGGGGACGATCATCCCTCTGGTGAACACTCAGCTCAACCAGTTGATGTTCCATATAAAGTAGGTGTCTTTCGTACACCCTATGGCGTACTCGGAGTTCTATGACTTCGGCTCGTGATTCAGCCAGTGCTTGAAGCAGAGTTTCATGGTCTCTTTCAGATCTCTCACGAGCATCTTTTAGGCGAATGGTGCGGAGGGTATGCATTCTCGCATTGGTGACAACTTTTGTGATATGATGTAGGGCTGTCCTGCCTTGAATCTCATTACGGGCCACTCTGCGGACCACGATTGGCAAGAGTATATCTGCCGATCCCCCTTCGCTCAGGTCATAAAAGCTTCGGTCTCCATTAAATAGCATGGGCTGATCCTGCCCTTGGCTCCATGTTTCCAAACTTTCCACCCACGGGGGCGTCGGGCCTTGAAAAGCCAGATGAGGGTTAGGATTTGGAACAAGAGCCATCGAGGGTAGATTCTCCACTTCAAGCTCGGAGTCAGAACCATCTCCTAAGCCTTCAACCTAGTGACCATCCACAGGGATTGGGTGGTCATTTCCTGGATCAGCTTAAAACCCGCCTTCATTACCTTGGTTAGGGAAGTACAAGTTGCCGCAGGGATGGAATCCAACCATTTTATCTATGCGAGAAAAGAGATATAAGAATCTAGCACATATGTAGCTTGCAGTAACACAAAATACCTCTATAGTATTTTAGGTTTATGTTCTATTGTTCTCATTGTGGTATGTTTGGTATGATTTTAAACTTGTTGCAACCTCACAATTACACTTAGGCACATGCTAGTCAACCCTCGGATAACATAGTTGATCAGGCTACATCTTCCCAGTTTTGACTATATGTCTCTAAGACTAATGGTGCTGCCTAACAATCGTAATTCTTTTGTACTGTCCTAGTGACACTGATTTTAGTATGAATGCTGGCACGTATACTTAATTAAATATTTTATTATTTAAAGTATAAACTCTTGGTCAGAGTATTTTAATCCCATTGTATTTATATTATGTATATCTTTTATGGGTTGATATACTCAATTCACTATAAACAATGCTCTGATACCAATCCGTCACACCCCAAAACCATGAACGGCGGAAACGTTCTGGGGCGGAGGACGTCATGTAAAGTATCACAACAATGAATAGTAGTAAACAAGCAACAACATCATCCATTGCATTAATAATATATTTTTAATACAAGTGTGTTCTGTCAAGTTATCAAAGACACTATAGTGTAAATCAAAATGAAAGATGAGTCTTGAACGAGCTCCATCTTCTCTAAACCTTGCATCAGTACCTGTCTACTGATGACCTGAGGATACAAGTTATTTTGAAAGAGAGTATCAGCTTTAAAGCTAGTGAGATCATAAGAATTTTAGTGTCTGTATTTGTAAGAATGTATTTGTAAGTATGGGTATGTAAAAGTTTTGAATATCCGAGAAAACCCTATGCTTCCTACTGAAAGTAGCCTTCTACCAAGGCATCTACTATCTGACTATGTCTCTTGTAAGAGTGTGTATTTTCCCAAATCTGACTATCATTAACCAAAAATATAGTTTTTACATTACCGTTCATCGTCTGAATATTCACGAAGTGAATGTAATGGGGAAAAATTATAGTACTGTAGTATTGTAATAAGTAACTACTGCTGTACTAACTACCTTAAACCAATTGTAATTTAAAGTAACATGTGATCGGCCTGTATCCTGTTACCGACTCTAGTAAAACAACGATGTAAGACGCCGCAAGAAATGACATTTGGCACCCGTAGACTTGCAAGTCCCACTATAGCGAGAAGCAAGGTGTAGGATAGTCAATCCAGTATAGATCTATACGCAAACTCATACGCTCCTCAATTAAGGAGATTCTGGATACAAAAACAGTCATGGCAGGTAGTGCCATGCCCCATTTAATAGCTCACAAAACTGCATGAATGTATATGTAATGTATGTGCTAGCCGTGTTGTGTGTTCTTTCTCTGTCTAGCCTCTATGTACTGTAATGTTCTGCGTGTACTAGCTGTAATGTGTGTTCTCTCTCTCTCTATCTAGCAGGTATTGACTCATGAATGAACTGACTCATTGTATGTTTCATTGTTCTAGTAATAGTTTTAGTATCTTCCTAAACTACGCCTATTGTAGTTTACTAATAACATAACTGGTACGTCTAAACATGAAAGTATACCCTTGCTACCCAAGGGTATTGAATTAACTGATAGGACTTTTATGTCTATATATGTATACATAATATACAACTAATATTTAGACGATCGTCGGACGGATAACCGATTCCCTAAAGCCAAATCCTAACGAGGAAAAGGAGGTAAAGCGAGCTAGCCTTCCTAAGTCCTTTAAACATTACTTATATAACTATACATATATAGGCATGCCATTGAAAATATAAAAGTATAAAAGAAGTTTTGTAAAACCTTTGAAAAGTTGTATAACTAGGAAAATACGACTTGTGTCAGTTTGTAAAACGATTTGAAAACAGTTTGTTTGATAAGAATAGTTTAAAGTATAAGGAAACCTTTGTTTTGAAACACAATTGTAATAGAGTTTGAAAAGAAACATTCAGTACGTAAGACAGTTTGATAAAGAGTTTTAAACAAGTAAAAACGTTTTGGAAAGACATTTGAAGTATTATGTCTGGTAAAACAACTAAAAGAGTAGTAAATCCATTTCTATGCTACTTATTAATCACGTGTGATTGATATAATAACTAGCATGATTCAACTTGTATCCCCCCATAAAAGCATTTAAAACATTTAAACCATTGATTAAGGGGTATGAACTCACCTGTAGCAAGTGGTTGTCAAGTGAAGACTTGTACACACTCTATGATCCTAGTTAACATATAATATCACATATATATGCAACCAATTAGTCTTTAAACAACTAAATAACAAATTTAAGACATCCTAGGGCATGATAAACACCTTATATAAGTGTTATAAGTCCCAAAGATTGCATCTAAGTGTTGTAGGACAAAGCTATTGGGTTTAGGGTTCAAAAGAACCCCTTTCTTGAGTTTACGGTTTTGTGACCTCAACTCATTGAGTTTACGGTTGTAAACCCATGATTTTACGGTCGTAAACTCATACTCCTTTGACCATTTGTTGATTTGAAGGTTTATACGTCCCTAGAAGCATTTCTACCTGATGTATAAGCCTAAGGAAGAAGTTAGGGCACCATTTCCCTCCTTTGAGGGGTTTACAGCCCTAAGACCATTTTCCTTTGGGTTTACGGTCGTAAACCCTTATGGATCATGGTATTTTTATGTTTTGAAGTCCTATACACATTAAGGAGTGAGTCTAGACTAGTTTCCAAAGGGAAGGAAGGGACTAGGGCCACTTTGGCCCCTTTAAGAAGGGTTTACGGTTCAAGGAGTTTTTTGGACCGTAAACACCTTTGATCTTGGTGTTTCTTTGTGTTTTCTTGATGTATGGAAGTATAATAAGCTCTATGATACTCTAGGATAGAAGTACTTACAATATAGAAGCTTGAATTGAGCCAAAAGTCCAAGAACACTAGTGCGTGTTCTTGGTGAAACTTGAAGATTAAGCCTTTTGGACAAACTTTTTGGATATAAGTGTGTTAAAACACTAGATTAAGTGATATACCAACTTAAAAGGGTTAGAAACACTTACTAAGTTAAAGATCTAGAAGGAAAATTCGAAGCTACTTGAGAGAGAATTGAGTTTGGATCTTGAAAAGTGAAAAAGTGATTAAAATGGCTAAGTGCCATATATATATATATATATATATATATATATATATATATATATATATATATATATATATATATATATATATATATATATATATATATATATATATATATATATATATATATATATATATATATATATACTCTTGGGGTTTACAGTCCAAAAGCCATTTAGGCCGTAAACTCTAAACTCTTGGAGTTTTTGGAACTTTATTGTTGCACAATAAAACCTAGGGCATCCTCTCTCCTGATTTCTCCTTGAGTGCTAATCCTAAAATGCTCAAACTTATTCCAAAAAGCTTGAAAGTTAGCTAAAACTGTTCTGACTTCTTTTGAAGTGAAGGGTTGTACAGAATAGAAATTTCGGGTTGTCACATCGTCTTCCCGGATCGATACAACGACCGGAATTGTCAACCCCCTTGCCAGCCTTACTTGTGTTGTTTGCGCTGAGGTTTGGAAGGACAGCTGCCACTGTAGTTGTTACTGCGGCTTGGAGTGTAGCGGCGTCGATATGAAGGATAAGGGTTTCGTTGTCCGGCTTACTATTTCTGGATGACGACATGATACTGTTATACGAAATAAAATGTGTTCGTGAGTGATTATGGTTGAACCTAGATGTATATCGATCATTCATGAAAGGAGTAAAAGTAAGTTCTTGAGGGTTTGACCTACATCAATATGATGTAGTCCTAGTAAAGGGTAGAAGTAAGTTCATAGAATGGTTATAAGACGATTTCTATCCAGCCTTCAACAAGAATTGGAAGTGATCCCTGAGCTAAATTACCATAGCTCAATAACTTGACTAGAGTGAGTTTCAGATAGAGTTCTAACGACAGTAGGATGAAAGTATTTGAACAAAGATTGACACAGAAATAAGCCGACTGTCAATATCATTGATATTTATGATGTAATAAGTTGGGAAAAATTGACCTTGTAGTAGGTCTTACATGATATCTGGAGTAGAAAAATTTTGACAGTATAAAGGCCTAACTAAAAGTACTTACAAAACTGGGGTAGTTACATAGAAAAGTGCTACATACGGCATAGACAGGAAAACGATTCCTTATAACAAGGAAAGAAAATAAAGCATCTCCTACTAGTGACGGTCATCCCTCTGGTGAACCATTAGTTCAGCCAGCTGGCACTCCATATTAAGCAGGTGTCTTTTGTACACCTTCTTGCATACTCGGAGCTCTATGACTTTGGCTCGTGTTTTAGCTAGTGCTTGCAATAAAGCCTCGTGGTCTTTCCCAGACCTCTCATGAGCATATTCAAGATGGATGGTACGGATGGTATGCATTCTTGCATTGGCATCACCCTCTGTGATGCGATGGAGAGTTGTCCTGCCCTGGATTTCATTTCGGGCAACTCTACGGACCAGGATTGGCAGAACTCTGTCTGCTGAGCTTCCCTCACTCAGGTTATATAAGCTTCGGTCTCTGTTAAACGACATAGGTTGATCTTGCTCTTCGCTCCATGTCTCCAAACATTCAACCCAAGGAGGCGTCGGGCCTTGAAAAGCCAGACGAGGGTTAGGATTTGGAATGGGAGCTACTGGGGGGTAGGTTCTCAACCTCAGGCTCGAAGTTAGCACCATCCGAAAATCCTTCAGCATGGTGATCATCCAAAGGGATTTGTTGATCATCTTCTGGCTCTTCTTCAAACCATCCATCATTGTCTTTGTTTGGGAAATACGGGTCGTCGTGGGGATGGGGTCCAGCCATGTTATCTAAGCGAGAAATAGGGATAAAGAAATAATTACTAGACGTACTATCTAGATATTATAAGATAATCTTCATTAGTTACTTTAATATATGTAAAGTACGTACCAGTTATATCTAATCAAAACAGGATAGGCCTTCGAATAAGTGACCTTAACTCAAATTTACAAGGAACAAGGGGTAAGACAAAAATTCACAGATTCTAAGTCTATGTCATCCCAGTTACATATAACCTTAGTGTATCCACTTAGTAACTATTGACCTACTAATGAAAATCTTTAGCTATCAAAAAAGTGATTATAGTAACACAAAAATACTCCTCATGTCTTCATTGTAGTAGTGTTAGTATGTTTTTAGACTAATTGCCATATCATAACCATTCTTGAGCATATGCTAATCACTCCTCGGACCAGCATAGTTGATCAGGCTATGCCACTCCCAAGACTGACCATACATCCCCGAGCTTACTTGTGATATTCAACAAACGTAATACTTTTGTTTTTGTCATTGTGACATTGATTCTAGTATGAATACAGGCATGTATACTTAGTTAAATATTTTATTATTTAAAAGTATAAACTCTTTGTCAGAGTACTTTAATCCCATTGTATTTATAGTCTGTATATCTTTTATTGGTTGATATTCTCAATTCACTATAAACAATGCTCTGATACCAATCTGTCACACCCCAAAACCAAGAACGGCGGAAACGTTCTGGGTCAGAGGACGTTATGTAAAGTATCACAACACTGCAAAGTAGTAAAGAAGCAACAACATCATCCATTGCATTAATAGTAAAATTTTAATACATGTGTGTTCTTTTATAGCATAAGACATGAAAATAAGTAATGAAAATAAAAAGACGAGTCTTGACTGCTCCGTCTTCTCAAACCCTGGTCATCATACCTGTCTACTGGTACATGAGAATACAAGTTATTTTGAAAGCGTAGATCAGCATTTAAGCTGGTGAATTCATAAGTGATTTAGTGTCAATGATTAGTAAAACAGTAATGAAAAGACTTGTAAATGTTTAATGAAAAAGTTTGTATAAGTATGATAACCCTAGAAAATCCCATATTTCCTATTAGTATAAAAGTAGTCTTCTACCAAGACCCGGCTATTATGAACGTTTCCTTCTCTGCAAAAATGAAGGTTTTTCCCATGTATAACTATTATTATCAAAATATAGCCTTATATTACCCTTTATGTGAGAAGATCACAATTGGAATATAATGGGAAAATGTATATGTGTACTACAGTATTATTTTTATTAATCACTGAAGTAATAACTACCTTAAAACCAATGGTTTAAGGAAAAATGTGATATGATTGTTACCATACTAATCTGACTATAACACGACGATGAAAGACGTCGGAAGAAATGACATTTGGCACCCATAGACTTGCAAGTGCCACTGTAGTGAACAACAAAGGTGTAGGATAGTCAATCCAGTATAGATCTATACGCAAACTCACGCTCTCCCTCCAGGAGATTCTGGTTACAAAACGAGACATAACGAAATGGTCGATGTGTCATGAAGTAGTATCTCACATTATGTTGTCTCTGAATCTTGTTATAGTATACTTGTTATAGTAATAGTATTCTATGTATAGCATTCTCTGTATAGTATCCTTTGTATAGTATCCTTTGTATAGTATTCTCTTTTATAGTATTTTCTATCTATTATTCTCTTTTATAGTATGTAATAGTATCTCTTCATATAGTTTGTAATAGTGTCTCTTCATATAGTGTGTATTAGTGTCTCTTCATATAGTATGTAGTATATTTGTATAGACTCATGAATGAACTGACTCTTGTGTATTACCTTGTACTAGTAATAGTAAGTAGTATACCTCTAAAATATACCTATTATAGTTTACTAGTAATGTATGTATATGAATGAACGAAAGTATGCCTTTGCCACCCAAAGGTACTGAACTGACTGATAGAACTTTTATGTCTACATATGTATACATAAAATGTAACTAATATTTAGACGACATTCGGACAGAAACCGATACCCTAAGGCCACATCCAAACAAGGAAAAGGAATTAAAGCGAGTTAGCAGTCCTAAGTCCTTTAACATTACTTACATAACTATACATATATAGGCATGCATTGACAATATAAAAGTTTAAAAGAAGTTTTGTAAAACAATTGAAGAGTTTAATAATAAAATCGATGACTTGATGTCATTTTTTAAAACGATTTAAAAGCAGTTTGCTGACATAAACAATTTAAAGTATAAGAAATCTTTTGTTTGAAACACAGTTATAGCAGAATTTGTAAGGAAAGATTAAGTATAGAAAACAAGTTTGATAAAGAGTTTAACATGTAAAAGCGTTTGAGAAATCATTTTGAAGTAGTTTGTTTGGCAAAATAGCTAAACGTATAGTGAAATCCATTTGTGTGCTAGTTATTAATCACATGTGATTGATATAATAAGCAGTATAATTCTATTTGTACCCTCCCCCCCCCCCCCCCCATAAAAGCATTTAAAAACATTTAAAAGGTTGATTTAAGGGGGTATGAACTCACCTGTAGTGACCGGTTCGGAGGAAAGTGCTCGGTAGGATGCTAACTGTCAATTGAAGACGTGAACACAACACACGAATCCTATTTAACATATATTGATATATGTATGCATACAATTAGTATTTAAACAACTAATTAAGCAAGTAAATCACCCTACGATCTGGAAAAACAATCTATTGTGCCAAAGGGTATTGACATGAAGTGTTGAATCACATGTGATTCATCAAAGGAGAGTAGAATGGCACTCACATGAGTTTACCGCCATGGGTTTACGGCCATAAAATCATGGTCACTCATTTATAAGTGTAAGTTTGAAGGATATGGAAGCTTGAGGGACCTTTGCTCTACACTAGTATGAGAAATACCACTTCTAATGAGGCTTATGATGAGCTTACGGCCCACAAGAGTTTACAGATGTAAACTCATGGCCATTTATGTTTACGAGAGTAGTTTAAGGTCCTACAATCATCAAGGAAGGGTTCTGGGTCACAAGCCTTGCATCTAGGAGGGTTGATGGCCAAAATGGCACCCTTTAAGGGGTTTACGGCCATGGGAGATGGCTTGGCCGTAAACTCCTTTTGTCCTTGTATTCTTGAGGTTTTCAAGTCTCTAAGCATGAGTCCTAACTAGATATGAAGTATAGGGAAGATTACTTACGATCTAGAAGCTTGAAATGGTCGGTTTTGGCCAAGAACACTAGTGTGTGTTCTCGGTGTTCTTAGTGAAACTTGAAGATCTATGAAAACATGATTTTCATGGATGAAATCATGAGAGGATGCTAGATTAAGAGGTGTATAAACAAGTCAAGGAAGAATACTTACTAGTTTTGAAGATCTAAGGTGAAGATCGAGATGATAGTTGAGTGAGAATGAGGGAAGATCGGCCAAGGAAGGAAAGAAATGAAAGAAATGGCCAACACTTGAACATATAGGGTGAGTTTACGGCCCACAAGGAGTTTACAGCGGTAAAATCCAGTGTGCTAGCTATGAACTCATGGTCCTGGTGATTTAGGCTTGATCATTGTACTGTAGTTTCAGTAGATAAACCCCTACATTTATCCCTTAAGTGTACTAGGCTCAGAACGCTCAAACAGACTCTAAATTGCGCTAAGTGATAGCAGGAATGAGTCTGACATTGAGTTGAGTTGACTGAGCTTTCAAAGACTTAGAAAATTTCGGGTTGTCACAGAGGGCATCATAGGCTTCAGTTGTAGGAGCTTCAACTTTCGAGTGATTAAACAAGGAGGAAAGAATTTAAAGTATCTCATCGAACTTAATGTTAGGAACGTCAACTATGTTCCAACAAGCTTGGAGGAGTTTAAGGAGGACCTTCTGCATAATGAGATTCATTTCGTCCTTCTTTTTTATTTCCTTCTCCAACCTCTGAATTTGCTTCTCGTGTCTGACATGGGTTTTCTTGATCAGTTTGTTTGTGGCTCTGATCATGTCTTCATGGATTTTCAGCATTGTAGATGTGATGTCAATATAGTGATAAAGGCTAGAGTTGTACTTTTGCTCCACCTCTTCCAAGGTATGCTTGAACTGCAAGGAGATAAGTTGATCTAGTTGTTTTGCCCTTTCAGCATCCGAGTGCCCAACTTTCTTTACTTCAGAAAAAGACTGGAGGCTGGAGACTTTGGCATCGATGTTGGAATCGAGCTTTGCAACAGATTTTTCTAGGGCCTCAACCTTTGAAACTGTAGCAGTAATCTTGTCTCGGAGTTCCACAAAGGAAATTGGATCAACATAGTTTTTTGTTGATGATCCAGTGTCCGAGGTGGAACTCTTAGACTTAGCTTTTTCACCATCTCTGTTAACTGGAGATTCGGAAAGAGTAGGATTATTTTCTGTTTAATTTTCTCTGGGAGGGTTCGATTCAGTTTCTCCTCCAAGGCCATTATGGACTTGGTCATCTATTTGAATTTCTTCATTAATAGGCTTCGATGAAGATGACGACAATCCGATATCATATACTGGTTTTGATGATGATGGATTTTGTATGGAATGAAATGAAATGAGGAGAAGAGCATCGGAGCAGCAACACATGCGTTGTCATCGTTGAACATAAACTCGGTTGAGTGTTCTACGTCTGGATCAGGATGGAAGGCATCATGGTGATGAGACTTCAGAGGTTCGTCCGAGATGATGGTGGTGTGAGAAGCTTCTCCTGATGCAAATTCTTGATCAGTGATTTCATCAGTGGGAGGAATAAATGCCATGTTGCTTTGAATAGCTCGATTCCTCATTGCAATTAGCATGGATTCAACCTACGAACGAGTAAGCTCTGAATGTCTTTATGAGCCCTGTTGATAAAATCTATCCAATCGGGATCGTTAGAACCTAGTCTTCCTTTACCTGAGCTAGGTATCAGACCAATTGTTGCTCCTGAAGTTGGAGGGACAACCCCAGCTTCAGAAAGCATAGGATCCAAGCCATGGGTCTCTAATTGTGCTTGTGTAGAAAAAAGGAGGTATATCTGAAATGACTCGTGAGTGTGATCCAGGGGGTGCAAGTAACTTTGTCAATACCAACATCACCTTTTTGGGAAGTTGAGGGTGGATTATGAAGAGAATCCCCATGTGTGTGCATATGCTATTAAAGCTCCAAAGGGTACTTCGGAAGAGTGGCCTGAGGGATGAGTGGATGACCAGAGTCAGTCAGAATGTCTTTGATTGATCCCTTTTGAGAGGAAACATCGACTTTGGCTCTCTTTTTGGTTTGATGGGAGAAGTCTTTCGTCTGGCTACCTTCTTTTTCTTGCCACCAACCAATACTGGTTTGACCACATCCGAGGTGGGTTCAATAGAGACTGGGATAGACTGTGTAGGGTTGTAGACAGTCGATTTCTCTAAATGATATTTCAAATAAGTGGACTGGGATGGGAAAGTGGCCAACATATATTGTGGTAGTCTATGTGTGGGTTTGAAAGATGCTTGGTTCTAAAGTCTGTTAGTGTTTATATCTTTAAAGGATATTAATACCTCTTTCAGTTCTGTGGCGATTGTAATGGGCTGTTGATTCTCTCGGTAGAGTTGCTCAGGTGTCAGAGCCTAGAACCTCGTACTTGAAATTTCATTAGCTTTCCTCTTCACTACAAATTTCCGGAAGTCTTGCCACACGACCTAGGTCAGATCCATAACGTTAGTTCTCCCTGAGTAAATGTTGACACCACATGGAGCCAATCGTTGCTCATCGTATCAGTGCCTTCATGCTTTCCGAAAACACCTCGAAGAATGAAGTGCATAAGGATTGTCCAAAGGACAAGGACTGTAGATTTCTTAGATTTCTTGTCCTTGAACTCTTCTATATACCCAATGTCATTGAGGAACGTCTGAAACTCTTCAGTCATTGCTTCTTGCACAATAAAATCCCTATGGTATTCTAGTATGCCAATCGCTTAGAGAAACGTTTGTTTTGACACAGGAACAATGCGATCACCTGTGATTCTTATCTTCATGACCCCATCTTCAATCTTGATTATGTTAAAAGCGGTGTGAGAAATTCAAACTGGAATTGGGGGATTTGGGGTTTTTATGAGTGGAATGGCAATGGGATGGCGAGATATGAACTCAATCATTACCCTGATGGATTTGTCATAGTCAATAGGATCAAGGCAGAAAAGTTGTGTAGTTTCACGAAGGAATGGCTTTGTTGAAGAAGACGAGGCAGAGAGAATTTTTGGAGAAGATGCCATATTTTCAGGATGAGAGCTTGAAGAACAAGTTTGCAGAGAGAATTTTTGGAGAAGATTCTAAGAACATAAAAGATATCAAATGGGTTTTGGAAATCTTTTATAGTTTGGAAAATTGGGTCGGGTTGAGAAATTTGTTTAATGATGATACCCGATTTACAAATGGATCGTATTAAATGTGTTGCCAAAATTGGAACGCGTTTGACCTGCAATGACGAAAGATGCGATGCAATACGTTCGAAATGGAAAACCTTCGTTTCAGTTGAAAGGATGTGCACTTTATCAAGATGTGTGAAAAAAGCGTGATCAATTAGGGTTAAAAGATAATAATTAAAAAAATAACCGTTTAAGTCATTAAAGATAACGTTTTGGAAAAAATAATGAAAAACCTTTTGAACTTCTTTTGAAACTGTGGATCTCGGAACGAGGATGTTCCGAGACAGATTGTCATAAGATGCTTTCGAGGTGAAAATGAAAACACTTGTACATGATATAGAGTTCAAGATTGCATAGACCCGGTCTGAATATCAGAGGTAAAATGGAAGAAGATCTTAGAGCACATATTTTAAATAGATTTTGAGATTCCGAGTTGAGAAGAGTCAGAGCTCGGACGGGGGTAAGAGGTCAAGGCTCATTAGCATTTCGGACTTGAATTCGGAGGCGAACTTCATAACATATCCTTTTGAGATAGATTACGAGGCAAGATCATTGTAAAATACCAATGTAACTATATTGTTCATATGAACTTCAAAAGATGGAGTGAGTTATACAACCTAAACTAGAGGAAAAGGTTAGACAAAAAAGACACGTAAAATAATATTATTTATACTGAGAGAAAATGATTATGAGATGAAAAGTATTTGACTTCAAAATTAATTTACTTTCTAATGTTTCCATCAGAGAGTACAAGCCTCTTGGAAGAATTGAGGATTAGGCAACATCATACCCATTTTGTTCAGAAACCCATTGAATTTGCTATCTTCTAAAGACATCAGCAATTTCATCATCAGATGGAACAAATATGAGTTCAATGTTTCATTTTAAAACATGATCTTTAATAAAATGGTACTGAATATCAATGTGCTTCGTCGTGGAGTGTTGAATTGGATTGTGAGAAATGGCAATGGCCCTTTAAGAGTAACAATAGATTGGAATCTACTGAAATCGATAACCATAGTCGAGAAACTGTGATTTCATCCAAAGAATTTGAGAAGTGCAACTAGCAGCAGCAATGTATTCCGCTTCGACTGTTGAAAGAGCAATGCAATTTTGTTTCTTAGATCACCATGTTGAAACATAGAAGTGACCCTATTAAACTTAATTCAAATCTCATCCTCTCCCTTACCCGCAACCACTCTCTCATCTATAGTCAAGTACCTAAACCACAGTCATCGTCATCAGCACTTAATCTTAGTCTTTTATATGTTTTTCTAAATGTACTCTCTTTTATCCAATGTGCCTTGTATGGCAACTTTAAACAGATAGGACCGTTGTAACCTTTGAGACTCTATAAAAAGGATCTCTCTCTTTCTAAATGAATACACATCTACACATCTACGCATCTTGAAGCTCACATCTCTTGAAATTCATAACTCACTCTCTCGTCTCCTTCTTACTCTTTAAACTCTACTAAACATAATCCGAAATATAAAACATGTAAATCTCTCCTTCAGAGCAAGTCAATCTTGACTTAATCATTAAGTTTGATCTCACTTACTAACCAGGTCTGATTGCATTCCTTGTTAAGAATCAACTTAAGTGTATACTTGATATAATACTTGTTGTCATTTATATTTCCTTATATTTCCACATCTAATCATCTAACTATCCAACTCTAACTTTTATTATTGTTGAGCTTTATGATCTATTGAGTTAAACTTTAAATTCCCCAATATAAACTTGTTCTAACGTTTGTTCAAGTTTGTTTCTTAAGTTTTTCTCTCAACAATTAGTATAAGAGCCAAAGTGGTTGCCTTTTGAAGCAAAACTCTGATTTTCAAAAAGCCTTCTATACCACTGAAGCTCATTTCATTAAACAAAAAAATCATTTTCAAAAACAAGGGAATATGGTACAAGCATTATCTCTTAATGTTTCCAACAGTGTTGGTGGTTCTAATAGAGCTCCAATATTGGTGGCAAACGAATATCATCACTGGTCTCAGAGGATGGAGAGATACTTAAGGAGACTTGGAAGAGATGTATGGAGATCTATAGAAAAAGGGCCACATATCCCTGTTCTTACACCAGTTCAAACCGACGGCGCCACAGCCAGACTAGGAGGAGGTCAACCAACCCTGAATCGTCCTACCAAAGATGATCTCGACAAAATGGAAAATGATGCTATCACTTTTTATGAGGTTTCCTGTGGAGTTGCTCCCGACAACTTCGACATTATCATAAACTGCAAATCAGCAAAATAGATATGGGATGTTCTTAAGAACTTATATGAGGGTACATAACAAGCTCAAGATAAGAAGCTCACAACTACACTCAATGAGTTCAACAATTTCAAAGCTCATGCTGGTGAAAGTTTGCAAGACTCCTTCAAAAGGTTCAATCTGATTGTCACTAAGTTATCTAATGTTGGCACGGTTCGAAGCAACCATGAGACAAATCTTCAATTTCTCAATGGTTTGGTATGACTCTGGAAGACTACTAAGATGATAATCCAAGGAGGTAGAAAGATTATTTCTTTATCTCTTTACAAGCTCTATGGTGAATTGCAAGCACAAGTGAAACGACCCAAAAATACGACCCAAAAATTTCATTTTTCAATATAACCAAAAACCATACGTGATGTATCCCAAACATAATAAAAACAACACTGTGCGGAAGCTGTATCATAACCATGTCATATAAAAAATCAAAAACTAAATCAACTCCCAGGATAAAAGCTGAAGCTGTGGTGTGTGCGATGCCATCATCCCGAGCTCTTCCCTCTGCTAGCGGAAGTACCTGAAACCAAAACTAAAACTGTAAGCACGAAGCTTAGTGAGCTCCCCCAAACTACCACATACTATACAATACATATAAAGCACATACTGGGCCTTGCCCACTGCATCAGACCGAAGTCTGGAACTAGCTGCATCGGACCGAAGTCCGGAACCGAGTGGGACCTTGTCCCCTGCATCGGACCAGAGTCCGGAACTAACTGCATCGGACCGAAGTCCGGAACTAACTGCATCGAACCGAAGTCCAGAACTGACTGCATCGGACCGAAGTCCGGAACTGATCGATCATGGGATAGCATAGAACATAACAACTATTATAATCACATATACTGCATACTGCATCAGACCGAAGTCCGGAACACATAACACAAATATGCTTGAATCACAAAGACATCAAGCACTCTAGCTACTGCATCAGACCAAAGTCCGGAACTACTGATAATTAAACGGGCCGGCATTGTGGCCGTAGACCCGTTCCTACTGAAGGGAAAACTCACCTCGTGAACTGGCTGCTGAGTGAATAGCTCTGAGGGCTAACTGCTGCTGCTCCGGTATCTACCCGGCTGCAAGTCCATAAATACACTCAATCAAATACTAAACACTGCACTGGGTAAAATGACTCTTTTACCCTTGGTCAAAGTCAACTGTTGGTCAAGGTCAACTCTCAATCAAAGTCAACCCACAGTTGACCTGACTCGCCGAGTTGGGCCGCCAACTCGCCGAGTCCTTATTCTCACTCCTCGACTCTACTCGCTGCTACTCGTCGAGTATGGCATCGACTCGACGAGTACTCTCCTGATCCATGAATTCAGACAATCTTCATCCGACTCGCCGAGTCCTATGAACAACTCGACGAGTTGTTCTTGAGCTTAAGAAGATTGCCTTGGACTCGCCGAGTTGTATGAACAACTCGCCGAGTCCCTCCATTACTGAGTCTACCCTCAAACTCGCTGAGTCCACTCCACTACTCACTGGTCCCACTCGACACCGCTCAAAAGGAAGAAATCGGGGACTCGCGACTAGACTCGCCGAGTCGTTCTTCCGACTCGCCGAGTCACCGCCATGCAACTATTCTACCCTCGATTCTGCTCGAATCCAATACATCCAAATGATAGATCTGAGTCCAATAAGCTGATTTACCACGTAAAGTTTCCAACTTTACGTGTACAAACACATGAACAAGGAAATAAAGGCTAAAAGATGCTTAAAAGGGGTAGATCTAGGGTTAATATGCAAAATAGCTCCAAAAAGGCAATAGATCTGGGCTCTACAACTCCTAAAGGAACAGATCTAAGGTTATCTCGGCATAAGAGAGCTCCCATATCAACATAAAGCTTTGAGAAAGGCATTAACAAGATCTAGAAAGGGTTTTAAGGCATAAAAGAGAGGGAAAACTGAAGAATACCTCAAAGAGCTCTTGCTTTCCCTTGAATCTCTGCTCTACAGTCCTTCTCCTTGCTCCTTCCTTCTTCTCCTTCTTCAAGCCTTCACAATAGCACACAAAAACACCAAAACAAACACTCAAGATCGAATTAGGGTTTTCTCACAGCTTCAGAGGGTGAAGGAGGCGAGATTGGGGGCTATAAGGTGGCTTAAATAGTGGGCAACCCGGGGATTTAGGGTTTCTCCCAGACGGACAGACTCGCCGAGTCCAGAATATGGACTCGCCGAGTCGCCGGCTAATCACGTGCTCGAAATCCCGACCCTACTCGGCGAGTTAGGCTATGAACTCGCCGAGTCCCTCTTGCAAAACTTCAAAATAAATACCAAGAAATTATCATACCGGAGACGGGTCGTTACAATTCTCCCCCACTTATCTCAGACTTCGTCCTCGAAGTCTGCTACGGCTGAATCTGCAAATATCTCTGGGTAGTGCTCCCTCATCTCCTCCTCCGCCTCCCACGTCCACTCAGACCCCTTCCGGTGCTGCCACTGCACCTTCACTAACTGGATTTCCTTGTTCCTCAAGGTCTTGGTCTTCCGGTCTAGAATCGCGACCGGTCTCTCAATATAATTCAGGCTGCTATCATCCTGAATATCCTCTTGGGGAACGACTGCTGACTCATCCACCAAACACTTCCTCAACTGAGACACATGGAAAGTGTTGTGGATCTGACTAAGCTCCTCAGGAAGATCTAACCGATAAGCAACCCAACCCACCCGGGCCAAAACCCTGAAAGGACCAATAAATCTGGGGCCCAACTTGCCCCTCTTCCGGAACCTGATGACACCCTTCCAAGGTGAGACCTTCAGAAGGACCATATCCCCCACCTGGAACTCCAAGTTCGAACGCCTCCTATCGGCGTAGCTTTTCTGCCGACTCTGAGCAGTCTGCAGTCTACTACGGACCTGCTGGATCAACTCAGTCTTCTTGAGCACCACCTCCGTGCTCCCGATGACCCGCTGACCGACCTCGCCCCAACAAATCGGGGTCCTACACTTCCTTCCATAGAACATCTCAAAGGGAGGTCGATCAATGCTCGCATGATAACTGTTGTTATACGAAAATTCCGCCAGCGGAAAGATACGTATCCCAACTGCCACCGAAATCAAGAACACACGCCCTAAGCATGTCCTCGAGAGTCTGAATCGTCCTCTCGCTCTGCCTGTCTGTCTGAGGGTGGAAAGCGGTGCTGAAAAGGAGACGAGTACCCATCTCGTCATGAAACCGCTTCCAAAATCTGGATGTGAAATGGACATCTCGGTCTGACACCACCGATACCGGCACTCCATGACGTGCCACAATCTCTCGTACATAGATATCGGCTAACTTCTCCGCCGATATACTCTCCTGGATCGGGATAAAATGGGCACTCTTCGTCAACCGATCCACTACTACCCATATCGAATTCACTCCTCGTGCGGTCCTGGGAAGCTTGGTGACAAAATCCATGGTGATGTCCTCCCATTTCCACACGGGAATGTCTAGCGGCTGCATCTTGCCGTGAGGCCTCTGGTGCTCCGCCTTGACCTTTCGGCAGGTCAGGCATCTCTCAACATACCAGGCGACGTCCCGCTTCATGCAGGGCCACCAATAATCAGATCGAAGATCTCGATACATCTTCGTCGCCCCCGGGTGGATAGAAAACCGAGACTTATGAGCCTCATCCATCAACACTTGCCGTACTCCACCCCAGTACGGTACCCACACTCTTCCGTGAAGCGTCAGCAAACCACGACTATCATAATCCAACGAGGCTACTCGGCCCACGATCCTCTCACACTTCTGTCTCTCCTCCTTGAGGCCCTCCACCTGAGCCTCCTTGATCCGCTCCAACAACGGAGTGATCACTGTCATCCTCAAACATAAATCTCTGATAGGGGCCGCCGACACCTTGCGGCTTAGGGCGTCGGCCACCACGTTGGCCTTCCCTGGATGGTAAAGGATCTCACAATCGTAATCCTTTAGCACATCCAACCACCTCCTCTGCCTCATATTCAGACTCGGCTGATCCATAAGGTACCTCAAACTCTTGTGATCCGTGTAAATAGTACAACGGACCCCATAGAGGTAATGCCTCCAAATCTTGAGGGCAAACACAACTGCCCCCAGCTCCAAATCATGGGTAGGATAATTAGCCTCGTGAGGCTTCAACTGTCTCGAGGCATAAGCTATCACATGACCTCGCTGCATCAAAACTGCTCCCATACCGGTGATCGAGGCATCACAATAGACTACGAAGTCCTCTACTCCCTCTGGCAAGGTAAGGATCGGAGCCTCGCACAACCTCTGCCTGAGGGTCTCGAACGCTGCCTGCTGCTCAGGCCCCCAACGAAATACCACCGACTTCCTGGTCAGTCGGGTGAGCGGCACTGCTATCTTGGAGAAATCTTGAATAAATCTCCGATAATACCCTGCCAACCCTAGGAAGCTCCGAATCTTAGATGGAGACTTCAGGACCTCCCACTGCATCACGACCTCTATCTTGGCCGGATCTACCAAAATACCCTTCTGGTTGACGAGGTGACCAAGGAACTGCACCTCGCGCAACCGGAACTCACATTTGGAGAACTTTGCGAAAAGTCTCTCCCTCCTCAAAGCCTCCAGCACCTCCCACAGGTGCTCCTCGTGCTGCTCCTGCGTTTTGGAATATACCAAGATATCATGTATGAACACTATCACTGACCGATCCAGCATCGGTCTACACACGCGGTTCATGAGATCCATGAACGCGGCTGGAGCATTGGTGAGCCCAAATGGCATCATCACAAACTCATAATGACCATACCTGGTCCTGAAAGCAGTCTTCTGTACATCCTCATCTCTAACCCGCATCTGATGATAACCGGAGCGTAGATCGATCTTGGAGAACCAAGACGCTCCCTGAAGCTGATCAAACAGATCATCTATCCTCGGAAGTGGGTAACGGTTCTTCACTGTTACCTTATTCAACTCCCGATAATCTATACACATACGGTGCGACCCATCCTTCTTCCTCACAAACAGGATCGGCGCTCCCCAAGGCGGACTGCTCGGCCGAATGAAACCTTTGTCTAACAGCTCCTGTAGCTGTATAGACAACTCCTGCATCTCAGGGGGAGCTAGTCGATACGGTGCTATGGCTATCGGAGCCGCACCAGGAATTAGGTCGATCCTGAACTCGACCTGTCTCTCAGGAGGTATCCCCGGCAAATCCTCGGGAAACACGTCCGGGTAGTCTCGAACAATGGGAACATCATCAACTGTCGCCTTGCCCTTCTCCCGGGCATCCAAAACGTAAGCTACAAAACCGGCGCAACCCTGCTGAACATAGCGCCTCGCCCTTGCGGCGGAACAAAAGGTCGGTCCCCGCTGTGGCCTCTCGCCCTGAATCACTAACTCTCCCCCACTGGGAGTGCGGACCCTCACTAGCTGAAGCTCACAATCAATCACCACCCCATTGGGGCTTAGCCAATCCATGCCCACAATAACCTTATTCCCTCGCAGGGGAATAGGTACCAGGTCCACTAAAAACTGCTAATCAAATAACTGAAGAGAACACCCTCTATGCACTCTGTCGACCCTCACGGTCCTATCATCTGCTATCTCAACCTCTAATGGACAATCCAGCTCCCCTGGAGCTCTACTAAATCCCTTGCTAAGCGCAAGTGATACGAATGATCGGGTAGCTCCCGAATCGAATAATACCAAAGCAGAAATGCCGTTCACAGAGAACGACCCTGAATAAAACATACAATCATAAGCAATACTCAAACGATAATAATAATAAAGAGATGAAGGAAGATACATACCCGTCACCACATCAGGAGTCGCTCGTGCCTCCTCTGCTATCATCTGAAACGCCCTGCTCTTCGCCACTGGCGTCTCGGCTCGGCCCTGCTGGCCATCTGTAATCCTCAAGGTAGCAGGGACAGGTGCAACCACCTTCCCTGCTGTAGCTAAACTCGGACACTGGGACTTTTTATGTCCCCTCTGATTGCACTGAAAGCAAATCAGATCTGATGCTGCGACGGCAGTAGCAGGGGCCGTGCAATCCCTACTCAAATGCCCAATCCGACCGCACTTGTAGCAGCCGGAACTCCCTGCCTTGCACGCTCCCTCGTGCAATCTCCCATACTTGCCACATCGACCGTGACTCTGCTGACTCCTAGATCTGTGATCCGAAACCCTGGGCTTTTTGCCCGAACCGCCTGAACCTGAAACCGCCTCCGGTTTCCTCTTCTTTTCCATCTCGAGATCAATCTCCCTCTCCCGAGCCCTAGCAATCATATCTTCCAGCGTTTTACAGCTGGACTGGCTCACAAACTGACGGATATCGCTCCGCAACATCTCATGATAACGGGCCTTCTTCATTTCCTCATCAGCCACGTACTGAGGAACGAGAAGAGCCCTCTCCCTGAACTTGGCGGTGATCTCCGCCACTGTCTCTGTAGTCTGGGTGAGGTCCTGAAACTCCCTAGCTAGCTGCTGCACCTCAATAACCGGTGCAAACTTCGCTCTGAACCTGGTAGAGAAATCAGCCCAGGTCATGGCGTCCAATGCTGCATCATCTACAATGGCATGCCCGACCTCCTCCCACCAATTCTGTGCCCTGTCCTTCAGAAGACAGGACGCCAATCTGACCTTGTCCCCCTCGGGACATCTGCTAGTATGGAAAGCGTTGGCCACATCCGCCAACCATCTGGTGCTCGCTATGGGGTCTCGCACCCCATGATAGTCCGGAGCTCCACATGCCCTGAACTCCCTGAAAGTAAGGGTGCGCGACCCCATCATGGCCGCCACCTCACCACGGAAGGTGCCCAATCTCTCATCCATCAGCTCTAGAATCCCCTCCTTGATCGAACCGAAGATCACAGGAGTCTGCTCTATAATGATGCGCGTAATCTCCGAAGAAAGAAACTCTCGGGTCTGCTCATCGATGCGCTCACCCCCCGAGCCTGAACCTGATCCCTCCCCGGCACCTCCACTGCCGGCTGCTGGTCTCGAACGTAAAACCACCATTCTGAAACATATCACAACTACATCAGAAAACCGAAATATCTCAAGGGATCATTAATTACTACAACTAGCTTCCTGGTCTTGTCTCAGCTTTTCTTGATTCGAGTACGGATCCTCTGCTTTCAGTAGTACGGGCCCATACTACCTTCCACATCTATCCATACTTTCTTCAAGAACTGCCTTGACTCCACCAAATCACTTTTACTACTACTAATCTCTTCTACTCTCATCCTAGGCTTGCCCTAGGGAAAACCTCAGACTCAACTCAACTAGTCCTCAGATGCTGAAGGTCTCCTTATAATGCTAGTTAGCCACCACCTGAACACCATCACATGTGACGAGGATCAGATAATCCTTCAAGTAAAAGACCCGTCCCTATAACGGTTGGACTCAAACAAGAGCTGTGCAATAGGACCAATTCCAGCACTCTGGGATTATTCAACCCTGATCACATGTGGTGTGACGTGTTCACCTAATGGCTAACTCCCATCACTCAGAACTCCCACAAAGCACGAAGCAAGCAGCATTCGGATAAAGGGAACATACTCAGGCAAAACTATTCTCATAACGAGAAACTGTACTAGCATACAGTGCTAAGCTCATACTATCAGGCATAACCTAAACAGGCTATCCTACTGCTGTCTACTCACTACCAGCATCCAATACTCATAAAGTTGTAACACATAAAGAAGGCACATAAAGCATCCTCCTAGATCCTTAGTCCTACACTAGCATGCTGTTCTACTGAAACTGAAACTGAACAAATAACTTGCATGGGTAATTTGGGAGTACTTACTTGAGCTCGGCTGATCGCATGCACCACACCCTTATCTTGTTTAAAAAAAATTTCTTTCTTTCTAAGTGCATTCAAAATTCTTTTAGAAAACATTTTCCTTTTTAGAAAAATCTTTTTATCTTTCCCTTAGTTTGAGTTCAGATGCACCCGGAGGTGTATCCGAATCCCTCAAACCAGGGCTCTGATACCAACTTGAAACGACCCAAAACTACGACCCAAAAATTTCATTTTTCAATATAACCAAAAACCATACGTGATGTATCCCAAACATAATAAAAACAACACTGTGCGGAAGCTGTATCATAACCATGTCATATAAAAAATCAAAAACTAAATCAACTCCCAGGATAAAAGCTGAAGTTGTGGTGTGTGCGATGCCATCATCCCGAGCTCTTCCCTCTGCTAGCGGAAGTACCTGAAACCAAAACTAAAACTGTAAGCACGAAGCTTAGTGAGCTCCCCCAAACTACCACATACTATACAATACATATAAAGCACATACTGGGCCTTGCCCACTGCATCAGACCGAAGTCTGGAACTAGCTGCATCGGACCGAAGTCCGGAACTGAGTTGGACCTTGTCCCCTGCATCGGACCAGAGTCCGGAACGAACTGCATCAGACCGAAGTCCGGAACTGACTGCATCGGACCGAAGTCCGGAACTAACTGCATCGGACCGAAGTCCGGAACTGACTGCATCGGACCGAAGTCCAGAACTGACTGCATCGGACCGAAGTCCGGAACTGATCGATCATGGCATAGCATGGAACATAACAACTATTATAATCACATATACTGCATACTGCATCGGACCGAAGTCCGGAACACATAACACAAATATGCTTGAATCACAAAGACATCAAACACTCTAG
Source organism: Lactuca sativa (assembly GCF_002870075.4). Lineage (NCBI taxonomy): Eukaryota > Viridiplantae > Streptophyta > Magnoliopsida > Asterales > Asteraceae > Lactuca > Lactuca sativa. Next base: position 260,755,375 of record NC_056630.2, read on the forward strand.
CTACTGCATCAGACCAAAGTCCGGAACTACTGATAATTAAACGGGCCGGCATTGTGGCCGTAGACCCGTTCCTACTGAAGGGAAAACTCACCTGGTGAACTGGCTGCTGAGTGAATAGCTCTGAGGGCTAACTGCTGCTGCTCCGGTATCTACCCGGCTGCAAGTCCATAAATACACTCAATCAAATACTAAACACTGCACTGGGTAAAATGACTCTTTTACCCTTGGTCAAAGTCAACTGTTGGTCAAGGTCAACTCTCAGTCAAAGTCAACCCACAGTTGACCTGACTCGTCGAGTTGGGCCGCCAACTCGCCGAGTCCTTATTCTCACTCCTCGACTCTACTCGCTGCTACTCGTCGAGTATGGCATCGACTCGACGAGTACTCTCCTGATCCAAGAATTCAGACAATCTTCATCCGACTCGCCGAGTCCTATGAACAACTCGACGAGTTGTTCTTGAGCTTAAGAAGATTGCCTTGGACTCGTCGAGTTGTATGAACAACTCGCCGAGTCCCTCCATTACTGAGTCTACCCTCAAACTCGCTGAGTCCACTCCACTACTCACTGGTCCCACTCGACACCGCTCAAAAGGAAGAAATCGGGGACTCGCGACTAGACTCGCCGAGTCGTTCTTCCGACTCGCCGAGTCACCGCCATGCAACTATTCTACACTCGATTCTGCTCGAATCCAATACATCCAAATGATAGATCTGAGTCCAATAAGCTGATTTACCACGTAAAGTTTCCAACTTTACGTGTACAAACACATGAACAAGGAAATAAAGGCTAAAAGATGCTTAAAAGGGGTAGATCTAGGGTTAATATGCAAAATAGCTCCAAAAAGGCAATAGATCTGGGCTCTACAACTCCTAAAGGAACATATCTAAGGTTATCTCGGCATAAGAGAGCTCCCATATCAACATAAAGCTTTGAGAAAGGCATTAACAAGATCTAGAAAGGGTTTTAAGGCATAAAAGAGAGGGAAAACTGAAGAATACCTCAAAGAGCTCTTGCTTTCCCTTGAATCTCTGCTCTACAGTCCTTCTCCTTGCTCCTTCCTTCTTCTCCTTCTTCAAGCCTTCACAATAGCACACAAAAACACTAAAACAAACACTCAAGATCGAATTAGGGTTTTCTCACAGCTTCAGAGAGTGAAGGAGGCGAGATTGGGGGCTATAAGGTGGCTTAAATAGTGGGCAACCCGGGGATTTAGGGTTTCTCCCAGATGGACAGACTCGCCGAGTCGCCAGCTAATCACGTGCTCGAAATCCCGACCCTACTCGGCGAGTCAGGCTATGAACTCGCCGAGTCCCTCTTGCAAAACTTCAAAATAAATACCAAGAAATTATCATACCGGAGACGGGTCGTTACAACAAGAATCTATATTACTCAATGATTGTGTTGACTTCGTAGGACCACTTGCTCTTATAGCACAAGCACAACATACTCAATCTTACTCTCCCTCGTATGACAATCCTCCACAGTCATATGAAGCTGACTCAGAGAATGATGATGAAGAAGAATTCCATAACGCAATTGCTCTTGTTATCCAACAATTCAACCGGCTACCACCCTCTTCTTTTCGTAAAAATCATCAGTTTAACAAACCTCCCTTCAACCGCAAATTCAATCCTAAAAAAAATCATTCCCGTTTCTCCAAAAACACTCACTCACCACCGCAACCTCGGAACACTCAACCCAAAGAGGCACCGAAGCCCACCAATCCAACTGACTTCGGTACCTCTTTAGAAGATAAAAGTGATGTTGTAATATGTCATAACTGCCACAAGGAGAACCACTTTGCCAAAGACTGGAAAGCTAATGTTGTGAAACATAGAGCATTCTACTTTAGAATGGCTCAAGAATTGGAGGAAAAGGAGAAAGCAAGGGCATATGTAGCCCATGTGAAAAGGTACCATCAAGTTTGGTCATCCGAAGATGACGATGACGACATCAGCAATGTCAAGGGAAAAGGTAGGATTTGCATGCTGGAAACTGCGGACGAGGATAGGTCTACAAAGCTAGAAAAGAACTACTGCTACATGGCAAAAGATGTGACTCTAAGCATCGTCGAACAGGTAAAACTTATGATTCAAACTCTAAATTTTATCATGCATGACTGTCAACCCTTCATAGACAACCTTAATGACACATGTGTTTCTGTCCTTACAGACTATAAAAAAGCTCTAGATGAGAAGAACATAGTGTCCCAAGAGATGTTTCACGTAAGAGGAGGAATGGATGACAAAAGACTCAAAGTAGATATGTTAGAAAAGGACTTAGTGTTAGAAAAATATGCAAGAATGTTGAGTGAAACACAGTTAGAAATTGTGACAACCCGAAATTTCCATTCTGAACAACCCATATCAAGACAATAGAGCTTAGAACAGTTTCAGGGAAATTCCAGACTTCGGGTATAAGTTTGGCAGTTTTCAGGATTTACACTTAAGGAGATATCAGGAGAGTGGGTGCACTAGGGTTTTGTGCAACACTGTTATTCCAACACTTTGTTATATGAGAAATCATTTCAGGAATAAAAATATTTTCTGCCAAAAATATCTCAGGACTATAAATAGAATTCTGAACCAAATTCATTCATTATTCGCATTTCCAACTAGAGAAAAGCCATTTTCTCTCTCACGGATCTTCGGGTTTTTATCCCAAATCGTGAGTACCCCTCTCTAGTAGTGTTATATAGCTTTAAATGTGTTCATAACATAGATTACATAGCTAAATCACTAGATTTAGGAGTTTACTCCCCAAGGTGTTCTTGGGCGGTAAACTCCCGAAACGAAGCGTAGACTGTCCCCCGTGATATACAACTGCCTTAGACTCATATGTACGTGTGTTAGGGACAAGAAAACAACCACGAATCACCCAAGTTTGGGAGTTTACTGCCCAAGAATATCTTAGGCCATGAACTCCAAATTCAAGCTTAAAATGGTGCTTTTAAGGCACCTAAAGCATTGGACATTTACTAGGAATTGTTCCCACTTAAATCAAGGACCCAAAACACATCAAAACCACCCTCCAAAGTGAGTTTACGGCCAAGACATGGTTCTCGGGCTGTAAACATGAAAGAAGGGCACCAAGGTGTGCCTAATGCCTTCATATGCTTTAGGTAAAAGTCTAGAACCTATCCGACATATGCAAGAGACTTGAATGCAACAAAAACACCATTCCAAGGGAGTTTACAGCTGTAAAATCCAAAGGAAATGGCCTTAGGGCTGTAAACTCCTCTAAGGAGTGTTTCTAGGCCTTAAACCCTTCCAAGAATTTAACCACCAAGTTGGAATAATTCTAGGAATCATTTGGAACTTCAAAACACACAATACCCCCATGGTTGGGAGTTTACGGCCGTAAACTCAAGAGTTTACAACCGTAAACTCCATGTGTGATGATATATGGAGAGTAAACTCATATATAGGGTCCTTTGGAACCCTAAACCCAAGTACCTTGTCCCACAATAGCTTAAATGCAATCCTTAAGGCTTAAAGCACTTATATAAAGTGTTTATTATGTTATAGGATGTCTTAACATTATCAATTAGTAATTTAAGTCTAATTGAGTGCATATATGTGTGATTATATGTTCATTAGGATCGTACTGTGTGTACAAGTCCTCACTTGACACCTAACAATTCTACACTGTCCAGTTCATCTAAACTACCAACTACAGGTGAGTTCCTACCCCTAAATCAATGTTTTAAATGATTTTAAATGCTTTAATGGGGGGGGGGAATACAAGTAGAAAACAATATGTTTTTAAATCAATCTTATGTATTTTATAACTATGTTTCACTCAATAGATTTCACATATTTCAAAAGGTGACACATGAAGTGGTTTTCTATCTTAAAATACCTTGATAACAAAAGTATTAGTTTTGAAATGTTTATTAAAATGACATCAAGTCATTCTTAATTATTGTTCAAAACTCCTAGATATCTTGCAAAACCATTATTTTACCTTCTTGAATCAAACTATACTTATGCGCATATGTTCATTTATATGATAGAGATTATAGTTTTCATCCTTCGTTCAGTTTCCCACACCCTAGTGTATCGAGGGTGCATAAATCTACTTGAACAACCACTTACTTTCCAGTTAATTATCATAGGGATAGTTAGAAGATATCAAACATTATTACTACTACAAGGAATCACACAAGAGTCAGTTCATTCATGAGTCTATACAGTACCTTACATGATACATGAGTACACTTACTTAGGATTACATGATACATGAATATGTTTACATATACTTACCTGATACATGAACAAACTTACATGAATACCATACATGAACACTGTTACATAGATATATTATCCTGTATTCACTTACCTGGATATTTGTACCTAGAGTTATTAGGAAGATTTATTTGTACCTTCTGTGTAAATTTTCCTGCCTATCCCTGTTCAATGGGATGTCTATACGGGACTAACTATTCCGAAACCCAGCTGTTAGCAACACTGTGTGATGAACATCTACGGATGTTTAAGATTGTTTATGATATTAGAAGTCAGTTACGGAACTAACCATTCCTCCGTCCAACTGTTGCAACAGTGGATGAGATGTGAATCTTCGGAGGATCATTAGGTTAACGATCTGTATTAGGAGATCGACATCGGGACTAACCCTCCCTCCTTCCTGCTGCCGCTACAGAGGATGAGTGGACAATCTTCGGATGTTCATTAGGGTATACCTTTCGCTTCGGCGATGTCGTGTTAATCCTGGTCACCCAGGGATAACACTTACATGATTATATTTTACCTACTTTACTTTATTTTGTGATATATTCACATAAACGATGAGTTAGACTAAGCACTTTTAGTACTAGTCAATAGAAAGGAAAAACTATCATTTTACTTACAAAACATTCGGGTCTTGGTAGAAGACTACATCTCAAACTAATAGAAAATAAGGGATTTTCTAGGGTTTTTCATACTTACATCAACATTTTCATTTAAAGGTTTACATGGACTTCATAATAGATTTGCATAAGCAAGACAACGACACTTAATAACCTATCAATTCACCAGCTTTAAAGCTGATACTCTCTTTCAAAATAACTTGTATTCTCAGGTCATCAGTTAGACAGGTGTGATGTCCAGGTTTTTGAGAAGATGGAGCACAGACAAGACTCGCCTTATTTTGATTATTCATTTTATTGTTGTACATTATGAAAGAAGACACATGTATTAAAACTCTACTTATAATGCAATGGATGATGTTGTTGCTTGTTTACTATTATACACTGTTGTGATACTGTACATGACGTCCTCCACCCCTGAACGTTTCCGCTGTTCGTGGTTTTTAGGGTGTGACAGAAATAGCTTTGAACCAAAGAGATTTAGCTCAGAGTGAAATTGTACATTTAAATCTTTTAATAGAAAAAATCTTTAATGAAAGTGAAGCTATCGGGAACCATGTAAATAATGGAACTGTGGATAACACATACAATGGGGTTGGTCCAATGGGTACTTTACCGCAAAAGACTCATCACCCCGATTTAATAAGGGCTATCTCTATGTCCCTGCTGACCGTGAATTCCATTTCCCAGTCAATGACAAAACCTTTCCCGAAGACATCAGAGCTCACTTCGGTAGACTTCGTAATCTGAGTAACAATTTTAATAATAAATAAAAAAAAAAACTTTTTGTTAATGCTTTTGTGGCTGATAATGATTTTCTTAATTAAATAAAAAGTTTTTATCTTAAACCGCTTTCTTTAGGGTAAAAAAACAATGTTTTGAGATCCGCCCCCATATAAACCCTCTTTTCTTCCCCAAGAAAGCCTTACGCCTTCTGAACCCTCTATGACGAACTTTATCTTCTTCACCCTCTTGCACTTCAAACTTTTTCTGCAAGTTCTTCAAATTTTTCAAAAATGGTGAAATCAGGCATCTCAAGAAAACAATCGAAGGCATCAGCATCTGTTAAACCAACTGGTTATGACTCTGCTACAAGGAACCAATCACCTGCAATTGCATCTAGCAATTTTAGGGCGGTATTTGATGATCTTTCTGCTTACAATGACTCCATTCGTCTCATGATCAAGTTCATCTCCAATCATCCACTATTTGGACCATTCAAATCATTCACTGATGTTGTTCCCATCTCGACATTGTTCAAATGTGATTTTTCAGCATATCGACCCCTCAACAATCTGCAAGAATTTCATCTGAAGTTGATGGATGACTCTTTAGTCATCTTGAACAAAGACAAGTTTTTAACTGCAATCAATCTGTTGGTGCATCCCTCTACCAAATTCATCTCACGAAGTGTGACAGACATCATCTCTACACTTTACCAGATGGGATACCAGAAGAAGATCATGGGCATTGCCGAGTTCAAGAAGAATCAACTCCTAGTGGTATGGCAGTTCGCGTGCCATTTTGTGATCCCAGTCTATCAGGGAGAACCGGAGGCACTGACAACATGGGCCTCAAATTACTCGAGTTTGTTTGGAGCATCTTCACGGGTAACGATGTCAACTATGGTCAAATCCTATGGGATGACTTTCTCAAATACATCCCTAAGGAGACTCCAAAGGAAAAACCCAACCGAGCTCACTTTTTCAAGGTTATGGTCTCTCTGCATCTCTGATCTTCATCATGCCGCCAAGATCTGCATGGGGAACGACATCAACTTCTTCGTCACTCGCGATCTTAAAAAGTACGTACCTTCTAAAGATCAATATATTTTTGGACCTATTAGACGCTTACCCATTCACATTTTCACTAGTGTTGGACTTGAGACCAAAGAAGTCATAGATCATATAGAGGCTACGAAAGGTATTGACCCATACCTTTCTACCACGCCTCTACCCAGTCAGAACATTTTAGCCTCTACAGCACCCAATCAACTAGAGCGTTCCGCAACTCCATCTTCTACGACTTTATCCAATCTTCCCTTATCCAAAAGGCTCAAACAGCTAGTTAAATCCAAGAAAGGTCCCTGCAGCAAGGCAATGAAAGATGCAGCACCCAAAAAGGTTGAAACACCCATGAAAAGTAAAGTATCCAAGAAAGCAGAACCCTCCAAGAATAGAAAACTTAGACATGTTATGTCTTCAGATGATGAATCCAATTCCATTCTTGTAGTGAGTATAGATTATGAGTCCGATAGTGACTCAGTACTAATTCTTGTTCTCAAGAAAAGAAAAAAAACCCACCTCTAGCCAAATGCGTGACTGGACAGATACCGTAGTCTCTCAAAAGGCTCCGGTAGTCCTTGGGGTTGCCGCAGACCCATTTGTTTCAACCCTTCATGACTACTCAATCTCAAAAAGTGTGTCTGTTTCATCCAAACGTGGAGACTCACCCCCAGCTAAATCCCAAGAGAATTTAATTGGCTCTTCTCGCCCTAAGGTCTCCATGGCTTCCAAACTTCATTTCTTTGAGGAACAGGAGTTGCGCTCCATTCTAGACCTTGTAGTCCAAACACTCGATACACCTTCCCAACCGCAGGGCAATTCTTCAGCCCATGCCAGAATGGAGCCGAGGCCAAACTTGACCATGAGTGAAGGAGATCGAGGAAGCTCCGGAAATCCTACTCAGCTTACATCTAATACAGGTGGTTTAGGCATGGTGAGCAAAAATGTGCAACGATTCGTGAACCCGAGGGACACCTCGGTGTGTTTTCATGGAATTGACGGTGATGAATTTCATAATTCTTGGGGACATTACAAACCAACCACCGAATCCACAGCCAAGCAACTTCAACAAAAGCAACATAAAGTTCTAACCATGGCCAAGTATTGGGCTGGTGCGATTAACAATGCAAACACCGTAGCCACAATTCTAAAAGTTCAGGATTGGATGTCCGCAATGACTGAGACAATCCACAATACTCAATCAATTCCTGGTGGTGCAAGTCCATCTCAGCCCCCTTCCCCCTCTAACTCAAACTGTTAGTGAATCACAAAATGACGGAACCGAGATTGAAATTAGTTCCAGGCCAACCTTCGGTTTTGACGACATCTACATAAATGAGGTAAACCAACCTGATCCCTCTGATGATCTCATGATTTTTGTTGAAGAAGAAGAATCAAGCGGTTCTCAGCACTCAACCTCTAAGCCTATGGAGAAGAAGAACAAAAAGAAGTTAGCCGTCTCGAGAAAAGAATTCTTGATGTTGCAAGACAAAGTGGATCAGATCTTAGCTGCTGTGAAATCTTCTCAATCGCAATCGGAGGACTTCCTGGACTACAGTCCCTCATTGACCGCGTCGAATGACTTGAAGCTAGAGATTGTCTTGCTGAAGAGAGAATCTCTCTTAAAGTTGAAATGGGTATTCGAGCCATGGATACCAACCTCAAATATGATCATCAACAATTTTTAGCAACTGCAGAGTGACTCATCTCAGAGGTATCCGCAATCAAGTCCGAGCTTCAATCGATAATTGCGGATCAATCAACTCAATCCAGGAAGCTTTTCGAAGAAACTAATAATGCGTATGAGTCCACCATTTCAGTCCTGCAGTCAACCATCAACAACTTACGATGTTCTTTATCATCCAAATTTCATGGCCAGGAAATTCTACAACTCACCAAGGAGATCAATAAAGTGCTTTTCAACACCGCAATTCCAAACAATCAACTACTTGCTGATGCACTCAAAGCTCAATTCAACGAAGTGTGTGCTAAGATTGATGGTCTTCAGCAATGGCTTGAGGAAGTACCAAATGCTCCTTCCTCAAGGGGGGAAGTGAAGACAGAGACTCAGGTCGCATCTTTCATTACAATTCTCATCTGCGCTAACATCTAAACTCTCCCATCCAAACAAATCTTAGTCACCAGCATCCCATCATTCAAGAAAAAAGTTCCTACTCCACAACCTTCACCATAACCATCTCCACAAAAGAAAACACTTGTTCCATCGCCTCAAAAGAGTCCAAGCCATCAGTCACCAGCGTAACAACAGACAATTGGAGAATCTCATCCCTCTCCCATGAAATTGGTGACTCCCCCCCCCTTATGACAAAAACTTATCCTCTCATATGTCATCCAAACACTCCTTCGACTCACCTACAACCAAACAGAAGAAAGCTAACTGGAAATCAATTAAATTTGTTGAGTTGGTCTGGAGGGAAAATGACTTTGACATCACAATGGATGAATCCCTCATCAACTCCTGGGTCAATCCACACATAAGACTACTTGATGACAATTACAAGCCTTACCTCACATATGCAGAACCCCCTGATGACGGCTATTGGGACATTCCCATCTCTCCCAATGCAAAATGATTCATAGTATTCGAATCTTTTGACCGAAGTCTTCCCAATGATAAGAATTGCCCTTAGAATTTAAAAGACTCGACAAATTCCATGCCAAGCATGGGTCTACAATTGAGAAAATCTGGTCGAATGACAGGCCCACTGCAGTCAAGAATTTCAAGCCTCGAAAATTCATGAAAGCAGATTTCATCCAGTACACTCTCACCAGAAAAAATCAGGACTATGTCCGAACCCAAGCTGACTTTCCCTGTATGAACCCGGAGGAAGTCTTTCTGATAGCAAGGGTGTTTCAGAACAAGCCAGAGAAGAATCCCAAGATGAAAATTGCATTTGAAAGGGCCAACACGCTTCTGACAGAAACTGTTTGTGATTTTGCAAAAATTGATTCAGACATTCACACCGCACTTGTTCAGAAGTTTAACCTTCCACCTCTTAATCCAACCCCAATGCTGACTGAAGGTTTTCAAGAAAGATCTATTGGAGCAACAAACTTCCCAGATCATGGAGTCATCTTCAAACGTAAAAATGATGAAATTAAATATTTCATTCCTATGACTTCCATGCATCGTCTCACTCTGAAGCAACTTGAACCAACTCAAACCGCATTTCATAAGTCAAAACTCATGACTGTTGAAGTCAAGTTTGAGATTTCAAGAAGGATCACCTGGCTTGGAGAAGTAAGAAAGTTTAGGTGGATTCTCATCAAGTTCCTAAAGCTAGAAATATAAAGGGAAGTTGAAAAAGTCACTTAGGGGAAATTGTTGAAAGATAGAAGTGACCCTCTTAAACTTAATCCAAATCTCAACCTCTCCCTTATCCGCAACCACTCTCTCATCCGCAGTCAAGTACCACAACCGCAGTCATCGTCATCAGCACTTAGTCTTAGTCTTTTATTTGTTTTTCTAAATGTACTCTCTTTTATCCAATGTGCCTTGCATGGCAACTTTAAACAAATAGGACCTTTGTAATCTTTGAGACTCTATAAATAGCAATTCTCTCTTTTTGAATGACTACACATCTACACATCTACACATCTACACATCTTGAATCTCATATCTCTTGAAGTTCATAACTCACTCTCTCATCTCCTTCTTACTCTCTAAACTCTACTAAACATAATCTGAAATATAACTAATCTAAATCTCTCATTCGGAGCAAGTCAATCTTTACTTAATCACTAAGTTTGATCTCACTTACAAACCTGGTCTGATTTCATTCCTTGTTAGGAATCAACTTAAGTGATATAATACTTGTTGTCGCTTATATTTCCTTATATTTCTGCATCTAATCATCTAACTATCTAAATCTAACTTTTATTATTGTTGAGCTTTATGATCCTTTGAGTTAAAGTTTAAATTCCGCAATATAAACTTTTTCTAACGTTTATTCAAGTGTTTTTCTCAAGTTTTTCTCTTAATAGACTAGCTAACCAATCCACCACCCAAAAATTGATAGCCACCAGAGGTGCTTTTTCTGTCTAATTGCAGACTATCATAGTTTGAATCAGAGTAATCTTGTAGGAGGTATCGGAATATTTGCTTAACCGCCAAAAGCTTAGACATCGGAATATTTGTTGGATACCAAATTCGGATAATCTTTGTACCTTTGAGGTATCGGAATATTTGCTTAACCGCCAAAAGATTAGACATCTTGCGGATTACCCTAAAATCTAACACATAAACATGTAGAAGACATGATGTCCGGAAAACTTGCTATTATTTAGAGTAGCGATCCAAATATTCCTCTATACTTATTTTCATCAACAACAACACCTGATGGGTCCGAGAAAATCTTATGTGCGAACCCATAGGAACCTTTGTAGAGGAACAAGTGTCCATTGAATATTTCTTGACAAGCTCGGTATGTATTTCTCTTGGTGAATAAATATTACTTTGTTGGATTGTTTTACTTGGAGATCGAGGAAGAAAATTATTTCACGATTCATGCTCATTTAGAATCCACTAATCATTAACTTGGAAAAATTAGCAACCATTGATGAATCTGCGAATCCAAAAATGATATCATCAACGTAGATTTGAACTAGCTTGAGATGTTTTCCATTTGATTTTTGAAATAGGGTAGGATTGAGAATTCCCCTTTAAATACCGGAACACTTGATAAAATCAGTAAGATTCTCTTACCAGGCGCGAGGATCTTGCTTGAGGCCATAAACAACTTCTCTAAGTTTGTAACAATAGCTCAGAAAAGAAGGGTTGACAAAATCAGGATGTTGTTGAAGATACACTTTAATATCCAGTTCACCATTAAAAAAAATACTTTTTATGTCCATTTGGTAAACTTTGAAACCTTTATAAGCTGTGTAAGCAATAAAGATTATGATGACTTCAAGACGGGCAACATGAGCAAAGGTCTCGTCATAGGCAAGTCCTTCAATCTAAGTAAATCCTTGGGCCACCAATCTTTCTTTGTTTCGAATGATTACTCCAGCGTCGTCTAGATTGTTTTGGAAAAACCATCTTCTACTAACAATAGGGTGATCCTGAGGAGGAGGGACGAGAGTCTACACTTCATTTCTGTCAAATTTTGCTAACTCTTCTTGCATGGCTGTAATCCGGTCAGCATGTTCTCATGCTTCCTTGATGGATTTTGGTTCAACCATTGACATGAATGCCAAGAAATGACATTCACTTTGGATGTTAGTAGCAGAGCGAGTTTGTACACCGACATTGAGATTTCATATAACTTGGTTTGGAAGATGATCCTTTGTACAAATATGTAATCTCAAAAGCTCTTGTGCAGCTGATGATCCGATATCAACAATGGGTTATATTACTCCTCGTGAATAGTTTGAATTTGAGGATGATGGTCCCCCTGAACTTCTGAACCATAGATATCAATGTCGTCTTCATTCACAAAGTCAAAGAAGTTAGCATCACCGTCATTGTTGTGTGGAATAGGATCAAATTCAACAAATTGATCTGCTGCATCTTGGAATCCTTCAATATTTAATTCAATAGAGGGAAGATCATTCTCCATCTCAACATGAGAAGGTTGAATTGGTTTGAAATCAAATGGAGGAAAAGTGGGGGTCGGACCAGAAATATTTTTGAAAACTTGAGCTGTAGTTGAGGACGGTGTTGATCGATATTCCGAATCAAGAGTTGTTTTTGATGGTCGAATCATGGTTTCAAAATCAACTTCATGAATAATTTGAGGATTCGGACATCCTGGAATTGGAGCATTAGACTCCATGATGTGGGTTGTGACATGGATTCTGCCAGAATTTCGAACACAGTTATCATCGAAGGTGAAATCAAAGCTTTCTTCAAGAATATGAGTCTGATAATTTATGTCACACCCCCAAACCAGGATGGCAGAAATGTCCGGGGGTGGATGACTTTCATGTATTGTATGATAACATAATGAATAATAGTGATTAAGGCAAACACAACCATCATAAATATAATTGAAAAAGTTACATTGTAGTAAGAGTTACATGTTTCAAAATTAATTACAATATGATGATAAAATGATTTGTCTGACGCCTAAACTTCCATACTTAAAAGCATGTACTTACATGTTTTAGAGATTCCCTGAGAATACAAGTAGTTTTGAAAGAGTGTGTCAACAATTAAGTTGGTGAGTTCATAAGAGTTTGTATGAAGAATTGTAAGCCTTTCTTTATAAAATGATAGTGTTTCTTTCCCAAAAATCCATTATTTTCCTTTAAATGAAATGTAGTCTTAAAAACCCTCAGACCAAAATGTACAAGTATTTCCATACTTAAAATATTAATATGCAGTTTTATTTTATATAAAACCATTTGAATGTATTTTTCACGTAAAATAAATGTATCGTTGTTTCCCCATGTGAGTTATTATAACAGTATAGATGGCATGTTACGACGTTCTTCAGACGTCGGAATGTTATGACATTGGTCACCCCAGACCTGTCGATCTAGTTGTTCCAAGCAGCTTAGGTGCAGGATTGTCAATCCGGAATAGGTCTATACACAAGTATCACGTTCTCTTACGGGAGATTTTGATTATAATACTGGGCTTTTGTAGGTAGGGTGAAGACTTTGACTCATAAAATTTGATTCAATGAATTTACGTTTTGTTGTAATGAAAACCTTTGTATGAGTAATTAACACATTTCCATGATAATAAAATAGTATAATACAATTATATATATATATATATATATATATATATATATATATATATATATATATATATATATATATATATATATATATATATATATATATAGGAGTAGGATCAAATGAGAACACCAAAAAGGTTGAGAACATGAAAATAAAGTATATTGATTTGTGATTCCATGTATTCATTTGTGGAGGAATGATAAAATTTTACGCATTTAATTTCAGTTGAAGAGAAAAAATGTAAAAGCCCGGATTTCCAGGTATCTTTTATGCTTATATTTTTTAGAGTTTTGTGAGGGGACTCGGCGAGTTGGAGCTCAAACTCACCGAGTAGGATCGCGGTTCAGGACGCGGGTTCGTGCCTAGACTCGGCGAGTCCTTGCTGTTTAATGAAATCCTAATTTCCCAGTCCTAAGCCCTATTTAAAGGACCTTATGGCCCTTCATTGCGGCTACCTTGATCTTGGGAGCACCAAAGCAGCTGAGGGTTCTTGTGAGTGAGATAAGAGGCCTTTTTTTCACCAAATTTGTGTGTATTTGCAAGATAGGAAGAGTAAAGTCAAGCTAGAAGAGTTAGGGAGCTTGGATCTACTTTCATTTCATCAGAGGAGGCTTCTTGAGGTATCATTCAGAGCTTATATCCGTATTTTTGTTGATATGGTCAAATCTAGGGTTTCTTCTTGCCTTATTTGCTTTGTATTTGAAGTGTGAGAGGTCCCATGGGGATATGGTGCTTAGATCTGGACCTTAGTAGGTCCAGAGAGTCCCTAATGTCATGCTTTATGTCCTTCCTTTTGGGTTGGAGGCTAGGGTTTCCATCTTTGAGGCCATTTCTCCAAAAAGAGCCTTGTAGGTGTTGCATGGTAACCAAGACATGAACTTTACGTGATGAATGAGCTTAGGAGGGCCAGATCTATGAGTGGATAGAGTGGATCTGACCTCAGAAGCTAGTTTGAGTCGATGCATGGCATGGACTCGCCGAGTCTGAAGAACAGACTCGGCGAGTAGCATGAAGATTGTCCTTAACCACTCAGCGAGTGGTCCTGCCAAGTTATGGGTTGACTCAGTGAGTCAGGGATAGTTAGAGAGGGTTGACAGATGGATTGAGTCGAGCTGGAACTCGCCGAGTTATTCTTGAGACTCGGCGAGTTGAGTCGTGGTGGCCCCGCGATTCATGCCAGGTGGAACTCATCGAGTCAGGGGAGTACTCGACGTGTCAAAAGAGAATCCTAGAGAGTTGGTGAAAACGTTTAGACTCGCCGAGTCGCTCTAGTGCACTCGCCGAGTCCGGTCAAAGTTGACCGTTGACCGTTGACCAGAGTTGACCAGTGTTGACTTGATAGGGGTAGTCAACCTTATTGGTAAAAGTGTTAATTAGAGATATATGATGTTATAGGAGGATTATAGCTCGGAGGATCGAGCACGAGTGATTTCCAGGATTCGCGAGTTATCGAGATATACGAGGTGAGTCTTCTCACTATACTTTACCTTGAGTAGGTAATCAGAGTTATGTGACAGAGTATGTGTATGTTATGTGTATGCTATGTGCTGTGCTGCATGATGTCTATGTGATTTATGTTGTGCATGCTTATAGAGTTGGAACCGGAAGGTTCCCAGAGTTAGAACCTGAGGGTTCATAGAGTTTGGGTGCACGGACCCACAGAGTTATAGCCTCGAGTGGCTAATATGTGTTATATGTGGTATTTTGGGGAACTCACTAATCTTTGTGCTTACAGTGTTAGTGTTATTTGTTTCAGTTACTAGTGATGACCATGGGAAGGCGCCGACTTGATCTGTACACACGCATGAGATTTTTATATGTGATCTTGGGATTTTGTATGATGTGAATTGGAGATTTAAACTTGATGTTTTATGAGAATTAAATGAAAAATGTTTTATATTTTGCGAAAAATTATTTTGAAATTTACGGTGTTACAAGTTGGTATCAGAGCCTTGGTTTGAGGGATTCGAGTACACCTTCGGGCGTATTTGAACTCAAACTGAGGATTTGAGAAGTATTTTCAAAATAAGTAAAAGATTTTTGAAAAAAATGCAGAGTAGAGTTGTGTGTACGATCAGTCCGCGCCCGAACGGTGATTTCCCAAAATACCCTCATGTTATGTGATATTGTTACTGATATGGTGTATTTGCATGCTAGAGTAGGCTAGGTATTCCTATTAGGACTAGAATGGCCTGATTTGTGATGCCTTAGCCTAGGAAGAGGTGAGCTGCTATGAGATGCTTGAGAGTGAGTAGGTAGCAGCGAGGGGCTTATGAGAGATCTATTAGAGAGTGGTCTATGCATGATAGAGTACTTGGAATTTGGGATCCGAAGAGGAGGACTTGGGGTGTATTCTGATACGGTGCGGACAGTAGTATTGGGCCCATACTACTGAAAGCACCAGAGCGGTGTACAGCCCAAGTAAGAATCTTTGGAATACCAAGGATCAAAGAGGAATGAGTTGTCGAGTGTGAGTATGCTCGAAGGGGTTCTAATGTTTCGTATGCTGTATTTCAGAGGTAGATCACGGTGAGGACACGTTTGATGCCTGAGAGCAGCGAGACCAGTGATGAGGAGATCCGTCGGATCATCCACGAGGAGGTGGCTGCGGCCATCAGGGCAGAGATACCAGAGATGTTCAGGTCTATCAAGACCACGCTGATTGAGACCTTTGACGAGCGTTATGTCGCTCTTTCTGAGGCTGCTGTTGCAGCGGCCACCGCAGCTATTGCTGCCGCGAGGCCGCAAGGTGGTGATGCGTTGCTGTTCCGGGAGTTCAGCAACACAAAACCACCAGAGTTTGATGGGACCCAGGATCCAGTGGCAGCTATGAGGTGGATTTCTGATATAGAGGGGTGTTTCTTCACTTGCTCATCTCTTGAGCATTTGAAGGTTCGGTTCGCGCTGAACCAGCTTCGCTTGGGAGCGAAGGACTGGTGGAAGTTTGTGACGGCGCATTTTACGCCTACTGAGCTTGCGGCAGTGACCTGGGAGAGGTTCACTGCCATGTTTCGAGATGAGTATGTTCCCCAGGTAGAGAGGGAGCGTTTGGCCCAGGAGTTTCTGACCCTTAAGCAGGGTACTGAGTCAGTTACAGCGATTACCAGGATGTTCCATGAGAGGGCGATGTTCTGCCTTGAGCACGTGTTCACTAAGCAGGCACGTATGAGCCGATATTTGAGCATTTTGAGGCGAGACATTCGGGAGTTTGCGGCGAACTCCTCATATCGGACATTTGCTGAGCTTCAGGAAAATGCCCGGAAGAGGGAGATTGAGCTAGAGACTCAGGCCAGGGAGGAGGCGGAGTCTCAGGGGAGGGATCGGCGACCGGCAGAGCCTCAGCCGGTAGCCAAGTGGGCCATGCCCGCTGATCCCAAACCAGGGAGCCAGAAGGGCCACACTTGTGGGAAGTGTGGCAAGGTTCATGATGGAGTCTGCAGAGCGGGATCTTGCTACAAGTGTGGCAAGGAGGGGCATATGGCCAAGGACTGCCCCAAGGGGTTTGCGGTATGTTTTCACTGCAACCAGACCGGACACCGGAAGGCGGAGTGTCCGCAGTTGTGGGGATCAGCTCAGGGAGCACCTCAGGGATCTTCCGTTGCCGCCATCAGAGCTACAGAGAGTCGGCCAGTGAAGGCCGAGGCGCCGAGGGCACGAGGGAGAGCCTTTTAGCTGACCGCAGAGGAGGTCCGCGCAGTGCCCGATGTCGTGGCTGGTATGTATTCTTTCATGTATTTATTTTGATGTTGAGATATTATGCTTATGTTATGTTATGCGTAGGTACTTTTCTTGTGAATTCTGTACCTGCCTTGGTGTTATTTGACTCGGGTGCGAGTCGGTCTTTTGTATCATTGGCTTTTAGTCAGCATATCAGTGTAAGTCGTGAGGCGTTGGGTCGGCCTCTGAGGGTTTCCATAGCTGATGAGAGGGTGATATATGCCACGGAGGTTCTCTGAGGTTGCGTAGTCAAGATTTTCGGTGTTGAGTTCCCGATTGATCTGGTTCCTATTGCGAAGGGTGATGTCTGTGTCATTGTGGGCATGGACTGGTTGAGCAGATTCGGTGCGGTTATCGATTGCGAGCGTCAGCTGGTGACCATACGAGACCCTAGTGGGGGAGTTCTTTCGGTGTATGGCGAGGGTACACGTTCAGGATCAGCGTTTTTTTCAGCCGCTAGGGCGAGACAGTGTCTACAGCAGGGCTGTAAGGGTTTTGTGGCGTATGTGATGGATACGTGGGTGGTTTCCGAGATGCCGAGTTCAGTTGAGGAGGTTCCGGTGGTGCGTGAGTTCCCGGATGTATTTCCCGAGGAGTTGCCGGGTGTGCCTCCTGTGAGGCAAGTGGAGTTCAGTATCGATTTGGTTCCGGGGGCCGCGCCTATCGCTAAGGTGCCTTATCGCCTTGCACCTCCGGAGATGCAGGAGTTATCCTCACAGCTTCAGGAGCTGCTGGGGAAGGGGTTTATTCGGCCGAGCAGCTCGCCATGGGGAGCGCCTATCCTGTTCGTCAAAAAGAAGGATGGTTCACACCGGATGTGTATTGATTACCGGGAGTTGAACAAGCTGACGGTCAAGAACCGTTACCCGTTGCCGAGGATCGACGATTTGTTCGATCAGTTGCAGGGAGCATCTTGGTTCTCCAAGATCGATTTGAGGTCTGGATATCATCAGGTGAGGGTGCGGGATAAGGACGTCCAGAAGACAGCGTTTAGGACACGTTATGGGCATTACGAGTTTGTGGTGATGCCCTTCAGGCTCACCAATGCCCCGGCAGTGTTCATGGATCTCATGAACCGGGTGTGTAGGCCAATGTTGGATCGGTCGGTGATTGTATTTATCGATGACATTCTGGTATATTCAAGATCTAGAGAGCAGCATGAGGAGCATTTGAGAGAGGTTCTCGGAGTTCTGAGATCGGAGAGGCTTTATGCCAAATTCTCCAAGTGTGATTTCTGGTTGCGGGAGGTCTAGTTCTTAGGACATCTCGTTAACCAGTAAGGGATATTGGTCGATCCGGCCAAGGTTGAGGCGGTGATGAGTTGGGAGGTGCCAAAGTCACCCTCCGAGATCAGGAGTTTCCTAGGGTTGGCAGGGTATTATCGGAGGTTTATCAGGGATTTCTCTAAGATCACAGTGCCACTCACCAGATTGACCCGGAAGGGTGTTGCTTTTTCATGGGGCCCCGAGCAGCAGGCCTCCTTTGAGACACTTCGCCAAAGGTTGTGCGAAGCCCCGGTGTTAGCTCTCCCGGAAGGGATGGAGGACTTTATGGTATACTGTGATGCATCGATCTTGGGGTTGGGAGCGGTGCTGATGCAGAGAGGGCATGTGATATCATATGCATCGAGGCAGCTGAAGCCTCATGAGACGAGATATCCCACCCATGATCTAGAATTGGGGGCAGTGGTGTTCGCCCTCAAGATTTGGCGTCACTACCTGTATGGGGTTCGGTGTACGATTTACACGGACCATAAGAGCTTGAAGTATTTGATGGATCAGACCAACCTAAATATGCGTCATAGAAGGTGGTTGGATGTGGTCTAGGATTATGATTGTGAGATCCTGTACCACCCAGGCAAGGCTAATGTGGTAGCCGATGCTTTGAGCCACAGGGCGGAGAGCATCCCACTGCGGGAGGTATGTTTGAGATTGACCGTGATAGCTCCAATGTTGGACGCCATTCGTGGGGCACAGGCCGAGGCTATGCAACCCGAGATGCAGAAGAGGGAACGGGTTGTTGGTTTGGTTTCAGAGTTCGTTACCGATGGCCGGGGGCTTATGACATTTCAGGGGCGTATCTGGGTTCCGTTTGTGGGAGAAACGCGTACCATTTTGATGGAGGAGGCTCATCGGTCGAAATTTTCGATCCATCTGGGGGCCACTAAGATGTATTTGGATCTGAGAAAGGAGTATTGGTGGCCCTGTATGAAGAGGGATGTCGCGTGGTTTGTTGAGAGGTGCTTGACCTGCCGTAGGGTTAAGGCCGAGCACCAGAGGCCGCATGGTAAGTTGCAGCCGTTGGAGGTTCCCGAATGGAAGTGGGAACAGATCACTATGGATTTCATCACCAAATTGCCAAGGACTGCCAGGGGAGTTGATGCAATTTGGGTGATTGTGGACAGGTTGACGAAGAGCGCTCACTTCCTTGCCATCAGTGAGAGTTCTTCAGCAGAGAAATTGGCGGAGGTGTATGTGAGGGAAGTGGTATCTCGGCATGGGGTGCCGATCTCGATTGTTTCAGACCGTGATGCGTGCTTCACTTCCAGATTCTGGAAGAAGTTTCATGAGGAGTTGGGTACTAGACTGCATTTTAGTACCGCATATCATCCCCAGAGAGACGGTCAGAGTGAACAGACGATTCAGACGCTCGAGGACATGCTCCGAGCACATGTGTTGGATTCCAGGGGTAGCTGGGATGCATATTTACCCTTGGCAGAGTTTTCCTACAACAACAGCCATCATTCGAGCATTAGTATGCCACCTTTTGAGCTGTTGTATGGGAGGAGGTGTCGGACCCCCATTTGTTGGGGAGAGGTTGGTCAGAGGGTGATGGGCAGTAAAGAGATCGTGCTTCAGACGATAGAGCAGATTCAGCAGGTCAGACAGAGGTTGTTGACCGCTCAGAGCCGACAGAAGAGTTATGCAGACAGACGCCGGTCCGAGCTTGAGTTTTAGGTTGGCGACCTTGTACTCCTGAAGGTATCTCCTTGGAAAGGAGTGATTCGATTCAGGAAGATGGGCAAGTTGGGGGCCCGATATATTGGTCCTTTCCGTGTGACCGCGAGGGTAGGCCGGGTAGCCTATTGTTTGGATTTGCCAGCAGAGTTGGGGCAGATTCACGACACTTTTCATGTGTCGCAGCTGAGGAAGTGTATAGCCGACGAGTCGGCAGTGGTTCCATTAGAGGATATTCAAGTGGATGCGAGGCTGAATTATGCCGAGAGACCAGTGGCCATCAGAGATCGGAAGATCAAGGTTTTGAGGAACAAGGAGGTACCCCTGGTGTTGGTTCAGTGGCAGCACCGAAAGGGATCAGAGATGACCTGGGAGCCGGAGCGTGAGATGCGTGAGCAGCATCCAAAGCTATTTGCAGAGCGAGACTTCGAGGGCGAAGTCTAGTTGTAGTGGGGGAGAATTGTAACAGCCCGGATTTCTAGGTATCTTTTATGCTTATATTTTTTAGAGTTTTGTGAGGGGACTCGGCGAGTTGGAGCTCAAACTCGTCGAGTAGGATTGCGGTTCAGGACGCGAGTTCGCGCCTGGACTCGGCGAGTCCTCGCTGTTTAATGAAACCCTAATTTCCCGGTCCTAAGCCCTATTTAAAGGACCTTATGGCCCTTCATTGCGGCTACCTTGATCTTGAGAGCACCAAAGCAGCTGAGGGTTCTTGTAAGTGAGATAAGAGGCCTTTGTTCACCAAATTTGTGTGTATTTGCAAGATAGGAAGAGGAAAGTCAAGCTAGAAGAGTTGGGGAGCTTGGATCTACTTTCATTTCATCAGAGGAGGCTTCTTGAGGTATCATTCAGAGCTTATTTCCGTATTTTTGTTGATATGGTCAAATCTAGGGTTTCTTCTTTCCTTATTTGCTTTGTATTTGAAGTGTGAGAGGTCCCATGGGGATATGGTGCTTAGATCTGGACCTTAGTAGGTCCAGAGAGTCCCTAATGTCATGCTTTATGTCCTTCTTTTGGGTTGGAGGCTAGGGTTGCCATCTTTGAGGTCATTTCTCCAAAAAGAGCCTTGTAGGTGTTGCATGGTAACCAAGACATGAACTTTACGTGATGAATGAGCTTAGGAGGGCCAGATCTATGAGTGGATAGAGCGGATCTGACCTCAGAAGCTAGTTTGAGTCGATGCATGGCATGGACTCGCCGAGTCTGAAGAACAGACTCGGCGAGTAGCATGAAGATTGTCCTTAACCACTCAGCGAGTAGTCCTGTCGAGTTATGGGTTGACTCAGTGAGTCAGGGAGAGTTAGAGAGGGTTGACAGATGGACTGAGTCGAGCTGGAACTCGCCGAGTTGTTCTTGAGACTCGGCGAGTTGAGTCGTGGTGGCCCCGCGATTCATGCCAGGTGGAACTCGTCGAGTCAGGGGAGTACTCGACGTGTCAAAAGAGAATCCTAGAGAGTTGGTGAAAACGTTTAGACTCGCCGAGTCGCTCTAGTGCACTCGCCGAGTCCGGTCAAAGTTGACCGTTGACCGTTGACCAGAGTTAACCAGTGTTGACTTGATAGGGGTAGTCAACCTTATTGGTAAAAGTTTTAATTAGAGATATATGATGTTATAGGAGGATTATAGCTCGGAGGATTGAGCACGAGTGATTTCCAGGATTCGCGAGTTATCGAGATATACGAGGTGAGTCTTCTTACTATACTTTACCTTGAGTAGGTAATCAGAGTTATGTGACAGAGTATGTGTATGTTATGTGTATGCTATGTGTTGTACTGCATGATGTCTATGTGATTTATGCTGTGCATGCTTATAGAGTTGGAACTGGAAGGTTCCCAGAGTTAGAACCTGAGGGTTCACAGAGTTTGGGTGCACGGACCCACAGAGTTATAGCCTCGAGTGGCTAATATGTTTTATATGTGGTATTTTGGGGAACTCACTAAGCTTTGTGCTTACAGTGTTAGTGTTGTTTGTTTCAGGTACTAGTGATGACCGTGCGAAGGCGCCGGCTTGATCTGTACACACGCATGGGATTTTTATATGTGATCTTGGGATTTTGTATGATGTGGATTGGAGATTTAAACTTGATGTTTTATGAGAATTAAATGAAAAATGTTTTATATTTTGTGAAAAATTATTTTGAAATTTACGGTGTTACAAAAAACATATTCATGTTGATTGTGCGGAAAAACTTATCATTTCTCCACAAATGAATACTTGTTTTGTATTTTAAATAAACTTTTGCATATAAAAGTTCATAAAGCTTGGTAATAACATCATTTCATGTATTTAGCACTTTTACACAATAAGTAAGAAAACATGCATAACAACTTGTATATTAACACAATTTACTTGTATTCTCCCCTAAAACTTAGAAATATCAAAAATGGAGGGGTATGAATTCACCTTATGTGAGTTTTCTTGATGAATGGAAGGTTGTAGATGGGAAGTTTCAATTCAAGAACACTTGAAGAACAATTTGAAGATTTGAAGATCCTGCGAATAGGAACACGTGAAATGTGTGAATATGGATTGAAACTAGTATAGAAGAGTGTAGAATCACTAGGAGTTGAAGAAAGTACTTACCTAAACTTCAAGAACACTTGAAAGAACTTAGGGTTTGAAGATTAGATCTTAAATTGGAGAAGAAAAGTGAAATTTGATGAAGATGGTGGTGGTTGGGATGCTCTCCGCCGCAAGAAATAAGGAGAGAAGGAAGGAAGGTGGGGGTGGGTAGGGTAGGTTATGGGGGTGGTGAGGGGGAACATGGATGAGACTTAAAGGTGGTCTATATTAGGGTTCATGTTGCCTTATTTAAGATGGAAGTACCGTCTAATTACTTGTGATTTTTATAGAAAATAAAAACTTTTATAAATCCTAGCATTTTTATAGAATGGTGGGGTTTGTATAAAGAAATTAGGGTATAACGGATGTATAAAATATTTAATTTGAATTATAAAAATTCAAATTATTATAACAAACATTGTTATCAAATAATAATACGTTACATGAATAGTTAGGTTAAATTCCCAAGTTTGTTTCGTTAAGTTTTGGTGTTTAGATGGGTCTATATTCTGGCGCATTTTGTGACGAATTCACCAAAAAGTTGTGTTTGTAGCCTTTATTATGAATTTTCCACGTAGTGTTGGGTATATGAACTCCAAACTTGTGTGTTACAAACATTATTTATTCCAAAATAATATAGTGCTTATCCTAAAATCCTAATAGTAGTCGTGTTGACTTGGTTGATTTGTTGACTTTGTTTGACCCAAAGTAGACAGTTGTCACATCATCCCCCCGTTATAAGGAATTTCATCCCGAAATTAGCATTTTGAGTGGGCCCTCAAGGGTTGGGGAGAAGATGTGGGTATTTTTGTTTCATCCCGAAATTCAGGTCCTCGCTTGGCGTTCCATCAAAACTTTACTATAGGTATGTGGCTTTGCTTTGTTCTCTTGACTTCCCTGTCCATGATTTCTAAAGGTTCCTCGTTGAAGTGGAGACTCGTGTTTACTTCAATTTCGTCAAGTGGAATGACAAGAGTCTCGTCAGACAGTAACTTCTTCAAGTTATACACATGGAAGGTGGGGTGCACGTTACTGAGTTCCTGTGGTAGTTGAAGTTTGTAAGTCACCGGGCCGATCGTGGCGAGGATCTCGAAGAGTCCGATATAACTTGGATTCAATTTTTCACATTTTCCAAAACATATCATTCCCTTACAAGGTGAGACCTTCAACAGAACTTGGTCACTAACCTGGAATTCCAAGGGCTTTCGTCGTCTATCCGCATAACTCTTTTGTCGGTCCCGAGATGCTTTCAGTCGTTCACGAATTTGAACGATATTCTCCAGTGTCTCTCATATGATCTTCAGACTGGTGATAGTGTTGTTAGGTACTTGCCTCTTTGCTAGCTGAGTGTCACCCACCTTAGCCCAGCATAAAGGTGATCTGCACTTGCGCCTGTAGAGGGCTTCAAATGGAGCAACTTTGATGCTAGTTTGATAACTATTGTTATATGAGAACTCGATGAGTGGTAATTGGGTATCCCAGGCTCTACCAAAGCCTATCACGCAAGCTCTCAACATGTTTTCTGGCGTTTGAATGGTTCTCTCGCTTTGACCATCGGTTTAAGGGTGATAGGCTGTACTCATGTCGAGCCAGGTTCCAAAGGACTATTGTAGTGTTTGCCAAAATCGTGAGGTAAACCTGCTATCTCTGTTCGAGATACTGTATATTGGCACACCATACAGTCGTATGATCTCCTTGATGTACGTCCTTGTTAGTTTTTCCATCTTGTTTGTCTCTTTTATTCGCAGGAAGTCTGCAGATTTGGTTAACCTATCGACAATGACCCATATGGTGTCGAGTCTACCAGTTATCTTGGGAAATCGAGTTATAAAGTCGATGGTTATCTGCTCCCACTTCCACTCGGATATATCTGGTTGTTGTAGCAAATCTGAGGGCTTTTGCTATTCTACCTTAACGTTGGTGCATGTCAAGCACTTGCACACATAGGCAGTGATTTTTGCCTTCATGTTTGGCCACCAATATAGCTTCTTGAGGTCTAGATACATCTTATCTAACCCGAGGTGAACAGAGTATTTGGTTTTGTGAGATTCGTTCACGATAACATCTTTGTACCCACCAAATTTCAATGTCCAGATTCAATTCATGAGATAATGAGCTCTATCACCCTTAACCTCAAGGTTTTTATCCATTCCTCGCAAGACTTCGTTTGCGACATTCTTTGGCTTCAAAGCCTCGAGTTGCACCTCCTTGATGTACATGGACATGTGTGAATGGATGGTTATGGTCAATGATTTTACTCGATGGCCCAAGTATTCTTTTCGACTTAGGGCGTCCGCTACTACGTTGGCCTTGTTGGGATGATAGAGAATTTCGCATTCATAATCATTTAGTAGTTCTACCCATTGCCGTTGTCTCATGTTGAGTTCTTTTTATTGAGGATGTGCCGCAGGCTCTTATGGTCAGTGAAGATTGTGCACTTCGTACGATAGAGATAACGTCTCCAAATCTTTATAGCGAACACCACTGCTCCTAATTCAAGTTCCTGTGTGGTGTAGTTGACTTCTTGAGTCTTAAGTTGTCTCGAGGCATAGGTAATAACCTTCCCTCGTTGTATGAGCACATTGTTGGGTTTTGAGCATTCTAACACTCCTAAGTGTACATGAAAACCTAAATACCTTGGATCTATGTTTTCTCTATTATACATGCAAATGTGAACATCCAAGGTATTATCCTAATCTAGCATACAAAACAATGAATATAACAATATAGAATACATACCTCTTTGATGTAGAATGTCTTCATGAAGGTTGAGTGCTTAGTGCCTCAAGTGTGACACCTCCAATAGTTCACACAACACCAAATACAATTGGAATAACTTGAGAGAATTATACACTTCATGAAATCGGCTAGCCCTTCTTTTACACACACTAGTGGCCGATTTTGGTGAATAATATAATGCTTATATAGTGTGTTATAGTTAGGGTTACACCATATAAACCCTAATTGTCAAGACCTTACATTTCCATGACCCATGGGTTATGTAACCTCCATGGAGCATCCATGGAGCATCCTATGGGTTTAACCCAACTTGATTATCCATGGAGCTTTGGACCACTATATAATTTATGGATGATTTGCACAATCAACCCACATATTTAATTAGTCTTCTTTTGATCACTTAATTAATCTTAGATTAATTCTTGATCAATACTAATTAAATACTATTATTCTTATTATTAATATACTAGAACTTATAATATATTAATAACCATAAGTGTCTTATTTCTCTCATTTAGTCTATCCAAGTGCATGATGCCATGCAACCCAAATGGACCATGTCGGGTCGGGTCAAGTCTTACCAATTATAGTTATGGACTTAGACATTAATCCAACAGTCTCCCACTTAGATAAGTCTAAAACTATTATTGCAAATGACTTCAAGAACCGACCGGCAATCGTAGCTCTAAAAGGCTTCTGTCGAACTCTAAGCTTGCCGATGATCTCTGACCTTTGTCAATGACTTGTCCATTAGATAAGGGATCATATATTGCTCCATTCTAGATATCGTATGGACTGAGACATGGATTATAATCATTCTCTCTGTCCATTTGTTGTTTGCCAATTTCCGATTTATGACGACTGACTAATTGAACAAATCAAATCAGTCTTGGCCAGGCCGAGCACTTCCATTTGTCATCATCAAATCATCAAGGGGCCCACAAATATCTCTTTTATCCCTAAGGTAAAAGGAATGGATAAACTTCGACTCATATGGCTTGTTCTACTACTTGTTGAATCATACGCAAAGACACGTTTTATAACATCGAGTTACTAATGCGTTTTCATGCAATCAATGTACTATCAACTGATAGTAACAACTGATATCTCTAGGTTTGAAAAATATAAGATATTATTGTCTCATGATCACTCGTGATAAAATCCATGAAGTGATTCCAATGAGCGCGGGTTGAATCCAATACTCAGAACTTATGAGCACTCATGACTGTTGTAGCCCTTTGTCCAACATCTTAGACCTCTACAAGCCAACCCATGACAGTCTTAATTCATATCTACTTCCAAAATATGACCGACTATGGATGGTTTGAATAACTTAGTCATCCAGAACAATCACCTAGTTATTCTGGAAGTCAAAACATGCAAAGTGAAACACAATAATAATCGAGTCCAATATGGTCTCAGAACTTATTAATATAAATAAAACACCTTTTATTTATCACCGTATGATTACACATTATTCATTGTATACTGTTTCGGCTATCAACTTTGTTCTTGAATTAAAACAATAGTTGTCCCATGCTCCAAGCATGTACACTATGTTTTTTCTAAACACTAGTCATGCCACACACCAAGTATGCATACTATGTTTGTCTATGATCTTTACTTTGTGAAATAGATCAATTGAACATAACTCCAATGATCCTCTTTTCACAGTCCCAAATCCTTACTGCAAATGCAAGAATTCCAAATTCATGCCATTTATTGAAATATGTTATATTCTAAACTTATATGCATTGATCCTCTTGTAATGATTATGCACAAAGCCAGAAAGATTTGACAAAAACCATTACAAAGCATTCCAAAGGAGATTAGCTCCTTGGAAACATCCTTCTTGCATTAAGTTTCCTAATCTTACACAGATTGAATAATTTCTAACTTTGAAACATTTCTAGATTCCATTTTGACTATAACTTCTGAACATGGGTTGCCTCCTTACAGATTATGTCAATATGGTCCTTCCAGAATTATCACCATACTTCCAATTGTCCTTGAGCAACCAATCTTTCGTAAACATTAGATTGTCCTGGATAATTGTTTAATCCTTTAGTCATATCCAGTTCTAAACGTTTCCCTTCTTAACGCCTCAGGCATTTGGAAAATTTTAGAACGGATGAATATAGCACATGTAATTGATCCTATATCCGAAGCATATGGGGCACGATTCATGATGTCTCACATAAAGACAAAACCAGTCTTTTGCTATACTATTTCCATTTCTATTTGCCAAGTTCTCATAATTCAGATTATGAAAAGGGATGCCGTAATCATAATCGAATTTTAGAACGCAAATAATGGACCCATATACAGAATTTCCTTATGTTGAGTCATTCCAACATGAAATTCATACATATATCCTTGACTAAATAATTAAAATCTCACGATCTATGCTTATATATTTGAGATGAAGTATAATTTCCTCTCCCTTAATTATAGCAAAACAACTCTTTCCGAGTTGAAACTTTTATTTTCTATAATTAACATTGCTAACTTGCAACCTTTATCATAATTATCATGCTCCTACTAACATGATGATTATTAGCATAACACTTATGCTCCCACTAGCTTTGACATGTACTCAGAAATGAGCTCGACTTCTAGAAATCAATACTTTATTGACATTCTTACCAAAGTTCAGATTTCTGATACTAGATTGTTTTGATAAAACTTTATCAAAATCATACACGTTATCTTAGATAGCTCACAAGTGTGTCTAAACAATTTTAAGAACTATGAAATGGGATGCCGTAATCATAGTCTCAATTGTTTAGACCTTTGCCACTTCTCACAAGTCCATGTTAGTGTGTTGGTAAACCAGACACGCTCCACTAACAACTTTGAGAATGCAAATATCACAATTGCTATCTAGCTAAAATCTACTTAGTGAAAGTGTTTCCTCACCATCATTTTCATGAATCGGAGAGAAACCTTATAACACTTAGATTTAATGGTGTATGTGTTCTTATCCATGTGAATTGTCAAAACCATAGTCACAAGACAAGGATGATGACAAATCCAAACTCATATGGATTGAACTCAATCTTAATTTCTTGCCATCTGGCAGCTCAAGGGCCTGCCATTGCTTCCAAGTTGTTGTGCAACGAATTGAGAACTCTAAGAACTCATATGGAAAGCCAACTTTGATTGGAATGGGCACAGAATATGTCAACACGATAGGTTATGAACCTCAAGTTGTGTGCTAGTGAAGAACTTCAGGTTTTATTCTTGACTAGTTCTTCAGACTTTCAAGACCTTTAAGACTCCCACTGACCTCTTGACATATAAGAATCACTTGTCAAATATTCAAGAGATAGTGAGGATTCTAATCAATACAAACATTTCAAACAATTGACCTTAGTTGGTCTTTGTTTTATCCAAAACATCACAACTTAGCAATTTCAAATGTACAAGAGTAGAAAACTTTTACTCTTACATTTGACAAGTGTTTTAAACCTTCTTTAAGACATGTCACTCAAGTTACAATCTTGGAGTATGACTCTGAGACTTGTATTGGAACGAAGTATGACTCATCTTCTTGATTTAACCATTTCAACAATTCAAGTTCCTCTTCTTAGTCATAAGAATGCACTAAGATTTCATTAGAGAACTAATCTTGATATGGTTTCTTAATCATTAAGATGATCACAAAAACTAATACTAAAGTACTTTCCCATCTTTTCAGATTTGAGAAACTTTTATCCTTCTGTCTAATTTTATTCTTCTTATTTGCTCTGCCATACTTTGGAACCTTTTCCAATGTCTCAGAGTTACACTTAAGCTTGTAAGTATAACCATATTTACTGAGCTTCAGTAAATTATGATGAATAATCTTATCGATCTTTTGTAGTGGACTTAATCAGTGCACAAGAATGTGTACTCGATCCCTTAGTCCGTTACTTGACTCACATATCCATGTGAACAACTAGTTAGTCTTAATTTTCCAATACTTGAAAGTTCTCATTCATCATGATATACAAGTTGCATGATTCCAAGTTCCGGTCCAATTGAAGCTTGGGTGATGAGAATCTTTCCTTATTCGGTAATTTAGACATTACCACAAATGAAAGAATAAATTTCATATTTCCACTCTTGCTATTAATGGAATCATATAAGCAACAATTTTTTTCCCTCAAATGTCGTTGTAAGGATATTTTAAAATAAATAAAATCATCATTTTTTCCTTTTATTTTAAAAACTTTGCAGAAAAACTATCCTTACAATCCATATGAAAACTTGTTATCTATTCCTAAGTAATAGCTCATATGTCCTAGGAAATAGCTCAAGAATTCGATTTTCAAACTATGCGATAGAAATCAATCCATGCGATCAGATTCAGCATATTCTTTCTTTAAGTTTCTTTACTTTTCTTTGATTCTTAAAACATCAACATGTGACCCAGTCACATCATGTATCAAGAATCTCATAATAGAAACTTAGCAGAGTTAGATAATGGACTTTACCTGAAGTAGAGTCAAACTTATTGACTTTAACATCCCTAGGTAAATTTGGTAGCTTCGCAACTAATGCCCATTCCTTTGGCAATATAAACATATGGATCCTTTGGTAATGGTACACGGGACTATCACAGACTTAGCTTTTCTCTTTACCATTTGGTCAACTGAGTTGACTATGGCAGATCCCTTTCCATTGGGAAGAGAAAGCTTTACTGGATATCCAATGTCATCATTGTCATTGTCCATAAACTTTTAGGAAGTTTATCTTAGCAAATAGATAAGATCATTAAGGGTCTTGTCATAGTATGGTTCATAGGAGTCCCAAAGGAGCTCACTATGTGACTTAGAAAGTGATTAAACCACCAGCTTTCTCAAGACTTTGACACCCAACTCTCCCGGCTTGTTAATATGTGACTACATCTCCAAGATGTGATCTCACCTAGACCTTGCCTTGCTAATAGGGCTTGAGTGACCTTAAAATTTTCAAGAACTTGTGGGTTAGGGAGAATAATTGGAGGAGGTAAAAGAAGTATGAATTTTATGGGACATCATCTTCATTTAGGAAAGCTTTTTTCAAGAGATTTGGGAAGATCATAGATGTCTAAACCAGACATCTTTTGGGAGATATTCAAGATAGTTGATCTAAAGTCCTTAATATGACACCCAATATGAAATATTAAGGCTAGGACCTAGCAAACTATTTTATAACTTAGAAGAGGGATGCCGTAATCCAAGCTATAAAATATTTGAAGGTAGGTGAATGACGATTCACCAATTTCGACCAAGATAAACGTAATGTATTATTAGGTTTTAATTAGATTTGAAACTCCTAGATCTTTTGAGATTCATTGAACTTTTCAATGGCATGTTTCAATCTCGAGTGTTCCCTTCAAGTTTTGTGACTGGGATGCCGAGGATCACAAAACAAGGTGTGAATTAACCATGCAAATTACTTGGTGCCCTTAAGTGTTTAACCCCCAATCGATGTGTCGGTTAACCACACACGCTCCATCGATACTATGATAAACATTAAGTTACCCTTTGCCTACCTTGTTAAATACGAGTTAGTGTGCCGGTTAACCACACACGCTCCACTAACCGACTTAAACCAAGTGCAAAGTGTAATTTCATGGATTAGCACCTTATTCACATTTTCCTAAGTAACTAAGATTGGGTATTTATAAATGGTTTAGTTACTTAGTATTTATCATTAATACTTTTAATGAAGGGAGAATTATAGTCCTTTCAAACCCGTTCGGCTAACGACACTCCACCAGTCAAGGAAGCGGTGGGTGAGAGTGGACACCCGTTAAACTGCCATTTTATAGGCAGTAACCTTATACCCCCCTTATAGACCGGCTTCGTGAATGAGGCCTACTAACGGTAAGACTGACTTTACTCTTATACATATATATAAATATTATTAACTTATAATATTATAAAGTATAAGGGTTGCATTTTAACTTTGAAAATTCTAAGGTCTAACTTGGAATTAAGGTATTCATAACAGAAAACTTTACAAATTCCAAAACCTGAGGGCAAGTTTTGAAGTTATTCAAAACTAATTAATTTCATAACTTATGTGTTTAAAGTAGTTTTAATCCAAAAACTCTTCAAATTCCATAACTTGAGGACAAGTTATGGAAGACTTTAAACTAATAAAAGAATTAACTTTTCTTTATTTTATAACTTATGGAATTAATTAAGGTTACACTTTTTTTATTTATTTATTATTTAATGAAGGGACTCTTGGTCCTCCATAACTTGAGGACAAGTTATGGAGTCATAAAACCGTTTAATTAGAACTAGACTCTTCATTTTGTAACCTTTGCCAACTTTTATGAGTTTTATGAAACTTAAATGTGACTTTTCATATAACTTGAGGACAAGTTACAAAAACACATTTTAGAATCAACTCTTAGATTAATTTGGATTTAAAACAACTATTTCACTCAACTTTTCTATTAATCTAAGAAACTCATAAGAACAAGATAATTCAAACCAAACTTTTTCATGTAGTTAGTCTAAACCTTAAACTAATACAAAACATGAATCTATTGACAATTATATTTGAAATTGGATTAGCATGAACATTACCACATCAAAAACAAGTTTATAAGTCCAAAAACATCTTAGGGTAATGTTCCTAGTCCAATTCCAGCCAAAAAAGTCGAATTTATGCTGTCTGGGGGTCCAACTCGTCGAGTGCACGAACCAACTCGGCGAGTTGGATGCATTTTGCCTTGGACTCGGAGAGTCTGCTGGGCAGACAACATCAAAACTCGATTTTTCAGCTACTTTTGCAAGTATAACAAGAAAACAAGCCTAGGCTCTGATACCACTATTGGGTTTTGAGCATTCTAACACTCCTAAGTGAGCATGCAACCCTAAATACCTTGGATCTATGTTTTCTCTATTATACATGCACATATGAACATCCAAGGTATTATCCTAATCTAGCATACAAAACAATGAATATAACAAGATAGAATACATACCTCTTTGATGTAGAATGTCTTCATGAAGGTTGAGTGCTTAGTGCCTCAAGTGTGACACCTCCAATAGTTCACACAACACCAAATACACTTGGAATAACTTGAGAGAATTATACACTTCATGAAATCGGCTAGCCCTTCTTTTACACACACTAGTGGCCGATTTTGGTGAATAATATAAAGCTTATATAGTGTGTTACAATTAGGGTTACACCATATAAACCCTAATTGTCAAGACCTTACAATTCCATGACCTATGGGTTATGTAACCTCCATGGAGCATCCTATGGGTTTAACCCAACTTGATTATCCATGGAGCTTTGGACCACTATATAAGTTATGGATGATTTGCACAATCAACCCACATATTTAATTAGTCTTCTTTTGATCATTTAATTAATCTTAGATTAATTCTTGATCAATACTAATTAAATACTATTATTCTTATTATTAATATACTAGAACTTATAATATAATAATAACCGTAAGTGTCTTATTTCTTGCATTTAGTCTATCCAAGTGCATGATGCCATGCAACCCAAATGGACCATGTCGGGTCGGGTCAAGTCTTACCAATCATAGTTATGGACTTAGACATTAATGATGGGTTTTGAGCATTCTAACACTTCCTAAGTGTACATGCAACCCTAATAAACCTTGGATCTATGTTTGTCTAAGAAACATGCAAATAATTATTTTTCCAAGGTTCATATCCAAACTAGCATGGCATAGGGAACATGAATCAAATAAAGCTAGTAGAAATACTTACCTTGTAGTAGTAGTTGATTGCTTGGAGTTTTAGAGCCTAGCACCAATAGTGTGGATGCCTCAAATGGAAATCACAAATCACCATAAACTTGGAACTTTGAGAGAATAGTCACTACTATCTTGAAATCGGCCCTCTTGCTTTACTCACCTCAACTTGTCTGATTTCAAAAACCAATGCCTCATTTATATAGTGTGGTGTATTAGGGTTACATCCATGTAAACCCTAATACCCATGTCTCTTCATTTCCATGAGATCCATGGGTTAAATCTCCATGGAGTATCCATGGACTTTCCATGCAAGCCTAGCCCATTCCAAATAAGCATTAGCCCACACTATATAAATATGGAAGTCCATATTTAATTAGTAATATCTTTGACCTCTAAATTAATCCTAGATTAATTATAGATCAATACTAATTAAATAATATGATCTTATATTAATATATTAGAACTTATAATATATTAATAAATCATAACTTGTACTATTCTCAGAAGATTATCCATAAATTGTTTGGGTGAAGTGCAACCCAATTGGACCATGCCGGGTCGGGTCAAGTACATTCCAAATATAGTTATGGACTTAGACACTATATCCAACAGTCTCCCACTTGGATAAGTCTAATAACTATAGTTGCAAGTAGGACTTCAGGAACCGATCAGCAATTGTAGCTTTTTAAACTCTGTTGAACTAGAACGCGTCATTTTAGATAAGTGATCATATAATCCTCTGTTCAAGATATCAGTCGGACAAATACATGGAACATGGTCTTACTTATTGTCCAACATTTGTTTCCCAATTTCCGATTTGTTTGACATAGAACTTGACTGAACACATCAATTTAGTTTGACATAGAACTTGACTGAACACATCAATTTTGTTCTACCACTCATTGAATTACACACAAAAGCACGTTGTATAACATCGAGTTACCAATGCGTTTTCGTACAATCAATGTATAACCAACTCATAAGTAACAAATCATATCTCTAGGTTTGAAGAATTATATGATATTACCGTCTCACGATCACTCGAGATAAAATTCCATGAAGTGATTCCAGTGAGTGAGGGTTGAGTCCAATGCTCAGAACTTATGAGCACTCATGATTGTTGTAGCCATGTCCAACACCTTAGACCTCTGCAACCAATCATGACATTCTTGATTCATACCTACTTCCGACATATGACCGACTATGGAGGTTTGAAAAATATGATATACCAAACATAATTATTCTGGAAGTCAAAACATGAAAACGAAATATAGTAAACGATCGACAAGAGATAGCAACACTTTACTCATAAATAAAACACCTTTTATTCATCATCTAATGTCAATTACACTTTACAAATTTCATAATTTATCTAACTACTAAAACTTATATCATCCTTCAGCCCTATGCTCTGAGCATGCTGGAGATGCTTAACCCTACTCAGTCCCTTCGTGAGGGGATCTTCTGGGTTCTCATCCAATGATACCCTCTTTGCCATGAGGATTCCTTCTTCTATTCGATGTCTGATGAAGTGATATTTTCTGTCAATGTGTCTGGATCTCCCATGATCTCTTGGTTCCTTGGCTAAGGCAACCGCACTATTGCTGTCACAGAAAATCTCCATTGGCTCCTTTATAGCTGGTACAACCAAGGTCTCCGATGAAGTTCTTTAGCCATATAGCCTCCTTTGCTGCCTCGCTTGCTGCTATATACTCTGACTCACAAGTGGAATCAGCCACTGTCTCCTGCTTGGAACTTTTCCATGTAATTGCCCCTCCATTTAGAGTAAAGACCCAGCCCGACTGAGAGCGGAAATTATCCCTGTCAGTCTGAAAGCTAGCATCACTATACCCTATAACTCTCAAGTTATCACTCACACCAAGGGTAAGGACCCAGTCCTTAGTCCTTTGCAGGTACTTGAGGATATTCTTTACCGCAGTCCAATGTGCCTTGCCAGGGTTCCCCTGGTACCTGCTCACCATGCTCAAAGCAAAAGCTACATCAGGTCGAGTACACGTCATAGCATACATGATCGATCCTACAGATGAAGCATAAGGTAGTCGACTCATTTCTGCTATCTCAGCCTCAGTACTAGGGCTTTGTGTCTTACTCAATCTGGCGCTACTCTGAATGGGTAACTCACCTTTCTTGGAATTATGCATGTTGAATCTTTTCAACACTTTGACCACATAGGTGCTTTGACTAAGTCCAATTAGTCTTTTACTCCTGTTTCTCAAAATCCTTATCCCTAGGATATAAGCAGCTCCACCAAGGTCCTTCATAGCGAAACACTTCCCAAGCCAGGACTTTACTTCCTGCAGGGTTGGGATGTCATTTCCTATGAGTAGTATGTCATCCACATACAGTACCAAAAACCTTACTATGCTCCCACTAGCCTTGATATAGACACAAGATTCATCTTCACTCCTTGAAAAGCCAAATTCCTTGACTTTCTCATCAACGCAAAGATTCCATCTGCGAGGTGCCTGTTTCAATCCATAAATGGATTTCTCGAGTTTACACACTCTATTGGGGTACTCTGTACTGACAAAACCCTCTGGCTGAACCATGTAAACATCTTCATCCAACTTTCCATTAAGGAAAGTGGTTTTGACATCCATTTGCCATATTTCATAGTCATGAAATGCAGCAATGGCTAACAGAACCCTAATAGACTTTATCTTGGCCACTGGTGAAAAGGTTTCATCATAATCAACTCCCAGAGTTTGAGAATAACTCTTTGCAACCAGTCGTGCCTTATAAGTGTGTATATTATCATCCATGTCGGTCTTCTTCTTGAAGATCCATTTGCACCCAACTACCTTACGATCAGGTACATGGTCAACCAAGTTCTAGACTTGATTGTCATACATGGACTGTATCTCGCTATCCATAGCCTCTTTCCATTTAGCAGCCTCAGGGCCTGCCATGGCTTCCGTGTAGTTGTTAGGCTCATCCAGACCTACTAGTGTCTCATCACTAATAAGTGTCTCACCTTCTGCAGTAATATGGAAACCATAGTAATGCTCAGGTGCATTCCTAATCTCGTGGAACGTCTCAGAGGTACAAACTCATCAATTGGCTCAACAGGAGTTTCCTCCTCAAGTTGAGGGCTAGCGTTTGAAGTTCCTTCACCACTTGACTCTTGAATTTCTTCAAGATCAATTTGCCTCCCACTGTCTCCTTGGCTTATAAACTCTCTCTCTCGAAAGACTCCTCTTCTTGCTACAAAGACCACATTATCACTAGGTCTGTAGAAGAGGTAACCAGAGGATCTTTGTGGGTAGCCAATGAAAATACACCTCTCGCTTCGGGGTTCTAGCTTGTCATGAGTCTCGCGCCTCACAAAAGCCTCGCAACCCCAAATCTTGATGTGGTCTAGGTTGGGTACTTTACCAGTCCACATCTCGTGAGGAGTTTTGGCAACTTTCTTTGTAGGGACTAGATTAAGGATATGGGCGGAAGTCTCTAAGGCATACCCCCAAAATGAGATTGGTAGCGAAGCTCGACTCATCACGGAACGAACCATATCCAACAAGGTTCGATTACGCCTCTCAGCTACACCATTCATCTGTGGTGTCCTGGGAGGTGTCAATTGTGAGACAATCCCACATTCCCTAAGATAGTCGAGGAACTCTGAACTAAGATACTCACCACCACGATCAGATCGAAGCAACTTAATGTTTCTGCCCAATTGATTCTCGACTTCCTGTTTAAATTCCTTAAACCTTTCGAAAGTCTCTGACTTATGCTTGATTAAGTAGACATATCCATATCTACTGTAATCATCAGTAAAAGTCAAATAATAATGATTAGCATCCCTTATGGCATGTTTGAATTGTCCACACACATCCGTGTGTACAAGGTCCAACAAACCTTCACCCCTCTCACAAGAGCCTGTGAAGGGTGACTTTGTCATTTTTCCATGTAAGCATGATTCACAACTATCATCTGACTTTAGGTCAAATGACTCCAAGACTCCATCCCTTTGGAGTTGGCCTAAGCGTTTCTTGCTTATATGTCCAAGACGACAATGCCATAATGATGCTTTATCCAAGTTATTATTATTAATAGAATCAATACACATCACATTATTTCCTAAGTTATCTACAACAGACACAGCTTCATACACACCATCAAAGGGTAATGCTTTAAAATAAAGAACATTATTAAAGAAAGCATCAATAGAACCAACTTCATTATTAAATGAAAAGGTAAACCCTTGTTCATACAATGCATGAAAGGAAATAATATTTCTTTCCATTTCTGGCGAGTAACAACATTTATTCAAATCTAAATTTAACCCACAACTTAGCGACAAAGTATAAACTCCAATCTTAGTGACAGGTGTAACTTTCCTATTCCCCATGATTAAGTTTATCCTTCCTTGCTCCACATTCACACTTCTTCTTAGTCCCTGCAAGTCACAACAAATATGAATACCACAACCGGTATCAAGGACCCAAGAGTTAGAATTGGGTGAGTTATTAGAAATGATAGTGTAAATACCTGCATGGTTGGGTTTAACTTTCCCATCCTTCACATCTTGCTGGTACTTTGGGCGGTTCCGCTTCCAATGTGCCTTTTCATGGAAATAGAAGCATTCAGCCTCTTTTGGGTCAGAAGAAGGAGTGATGAAACCTTTCTTGGTTCCACTTGAAGAAGAGCCATCAAGGGTCCTAACCTTGGTACCCTTCAAAGAACTCTTTCTCTTCTTCCCTCGTCCTTTCCGGATTGCCAAGACAGGGGCGATGTTGGTAGGAGTAGGAGTAACAATCACCTTACTCTTAAGACCACTTTCCACGGTCTTTAAGAGTCCTTGAAGTTTGTTGAGTGTGACCTCTTCCTTGTTTATGTGGTATGTCATGCGGAATTGATCATAACATGAAGGTAAGGAGTGCAAAATGATATCTATTGCAAGCTCCTCAGGGAAGTTCACATTTAGCTTCAGCAAACGGTCCACAAATCTTTGCATTTTCTGCATGTGGCCCGTGATGGGTTCGCCATCCTTCATGCGAGTTGTTATCATCGAGGAGATGATTTCATACCTCTCTTGACGAGCACTTTTATGGTATCTTTCCATCAAGTCTTGGTGCATCTCATAGGGGTAGAAATCTTCATAGGATTTTTGGAGATCCGCGGTCATAGTGGCCATCATGATGCATGCCACTTTGGTGGTATCTCTTTCACGTGCCCTAAACTCAGCGATCTCTTGAGGAGTAGCAACTGTCTCATCAATCTCCTTAAGCTCCTTATCGAGGACATATTCCTTGTCCTCGTAGCGAGTAATCATTCTGATGTTTTTGATCCATTCATTAAAGTTGGATCCATCAAAAGTGACTTTCCCACACAAGTTCATAAGAGAAAAGGAGCCACTAGGATGAGAGCCAGAAGCAGCATTGTTTGCAGACATCTGATAAGAGAAGGAAGAAGGATTAGTTTAGATATAGAGATAGTCCTTAATAAAACACCCAAATGTAGTATTAAGGCTAGGACCCAATCACAATATATTATACTTAGAAGAGGTATGTCGTAGTCTAAGTAATAACATATTTGAAAGGTAGGTGAATGACGATTCACCAATTCCCACCAAAGTCGAAATATTAATAAATATTTAATTTGGTTTTTTTAGAAAATCCTAGATTCTTTTGAGATTCAATGAACTTTTCAAAGGCATGTTTCAATCTCGAGTGTGCCCTCCAAGTTTTGTGACTGGGATGCCGAGGATCACAAAACGAGGTGTGAAGTAACCATGCAAATTACTTGGTACCCTTAATAAATTACCGCTCAATCGATGTGCCGGTTGACTACACACGCTCCATCGATACTATGATAAATATTAAGTCACCCTTTACCTACCTTGTTAAGTCCAAGTTAGTGTGCCGGTTAACCACACACGTCCCACTAACGACTTAGACAAAGTGTAAAGTGTAATTTCATGGATTAGCACCTTATTCACATTTTTCCTAAAGTAACTAAGATTGGGAATTTAATAAAACATTTAGTTACTTTATAATATCCATCATACTTTTAATGAGAATTTATAAGTCCTTGTCTTACCCGTTCGGCTAACGACCCTCCACCAGTCAAGCAAGCGGTGGGTGAGAGTGGACACCCAATAAGTTGCCATTTTATAGGAAACAACCTTATACCCACCTTATAGACCGGCTTCGTGAATGAGGCATACTAGCGATAAGACGACTTTAATCTTATACATGTATCTATTATTATTAACTTATAATATTATAAGTATAAGGGTTGAATTTTAACTTTTCAAATTCTAAGGGGTTGGAACTAAAGTTTTAATCAAGACTTTACTTGTTCCAAAACTTGAGGGCAAGTTTTGTAAACTTTCAAAACTTTTCATTTCTTGTAACTTATGAGTTTATTAGGGTATTAAAAATGAAGACTCTTCATTTTATAACCCATGTGTTCTTTTAATGGTTTTTTTAAACAAAGTGACTTTTGGTTTTCCATAACTTGAGGACAAGTTATGGGATCCATTAAAACACATAATGATCAAGAATTAATCTACCACATGTAACGACCGAAAAACACAACCAATTTTAAATTTTCCAAAAACATTTCAATACCAATAATTCTTTACAAAAAGGTTTTCAATACAAAATATTTATCGTATTCCCAGAATCATAACACCACAAAAGTATGAGGAGCGGTACGATCACGCCTTCGCCTTGCCACGGTCTCCTAAAGAACCTGAAAAACATGAAACCACAACTATAAGCCCGAAAGCTTAGTGAGATACCCCCAAAATACCAACCACAAATACCATACACGCATAACATGCCAAAACATATCCGATCACAGACAGCCAAGCTCTCCGGGTCTACTGTGTGACTGGTCCGCCGCACCGGCCAACAGTCCACATGGTCCACCCTATGAGTCCATCCACATCCATCGAGTCTGCAGTGTGATTGGTCCGCCCCTTCCCGGGCCTTCAATCCACATGGTCCACTCTCTGAGTCTACAGTATGACTGGTCCGCCCGCACTGGGCCTTCAATTTGTCTGGTCCACTCTCCGAGCCTTCGGCACGTCTGGTCCGCCCCTACCGGGACCTACAGCCTATCCGGACCGCTCGCTGGGCCTACGGGACAACCAGTCCGCCCTGGATATCTTGGCCTACTGCACACATCAGGACCCGCCTCAACCCAACTCCAGTCCAAACATCCATGTGCACATATACATACAATCATCTAACAATTCACAGATAACAAGCAGATCAACAAATCACATAACATGCCACTATCCTAACCAGGATACCGACCTAACAGGTCACTAACATAGCATCTCCCTATCACTCTGGATACCGATCTCAATCAAGTCTCTAGCATATACCATCCTAACTCACAGGATGCAAATATGATAAAACAGCAACATAAAAACAACTACCCGGATCTCAATCTGATAAGGGCCGGCCTTGGTGCCTTAGACCCCGTTGATATAGTGAGGATAACTCACCTCGAAGCTGCCGACTGAACAGATAATCCGAGCTACTCTGATCACTAATACGATCTCCACCACTGGTCAACCACCAATGCGCTGAACTCAAAACAACAAACAATAATTACCAAAATGCCCCTGGACACCATTGGTCAACCCTTGGACAAAGACAAGGTCAAAGTCAACTCCTGACTGTCCCTACTCGCCGAGTCAACCCTATGACTCGCCGAGTTCCCATGCTCAGACTTCACTCCATCCACGACCTAACTCGCCGAGTCACACCGAGACTCGCCGAGTCCAACAACTCAGAGACCACTCGCACACAACTCACCGAGTCATCCCTTGACTCACCGATTCTCGACTCGACCAGAGAATATCGGAACTCTTCGACAAGACTCGCCGTATCCAAGAACAGACTCGCCGAGTCCAAGGCTATCATCAACCTACTCGCCGAGTTGTTCATACAACTCGTCGAGTCCCAGCTCATCTTCAAGTAACTCGTCGAGTTCACCCATGTGACTCGCCGAGTACCACCAATCTGAATCCATTCAGAAGCATTCCAGGCCATGCAAATGATCCAAAACATAGATCCAACCTCCTACAACTCATCCATCACGTAAAGTGGCAATCTTTACGTGAATCCATAGAGATCTAGGCCATATTCACTCATAACTAGGGTTTGGGACTTGAAAGCTTCACTAAACACTCCAACACAGGGACTTTCATGCTCTCTGATTCTCCTCCCTTCCAGATCTGAGGTAGCAACCTCAGATCTATCCTCTAGACATCCATTTACACCCTTAAACATGATCCCACAAACCCCAAAATGAAGAAACGACATACGATCAGTCCAAGAACGAGATATTACCTCCAATGGACGCCCCAACTGCAATGAAGTTGATTCCAAGCAAAGCCCCTTGCCCCAAGCCATCAATTCCCACAAATTCCTTCAAAGATTACTTCTCCAAGCTTCAATCCACTCAACAATGGAGCTCCTCTGTGATTTAGGGTTTCTAGCACTCAAGAGGGAAGTAAAGAGGCTGGGGAAGGAACATAATGTTCCTTATATAGGGCTCAACCCCGAGAATTAGGGTTTTCTCCACCCAGCGCCTACTCGCCGAGTCCATCTCATCGACTCGCCGAGTCGGCTACTTAACACGCGGTCAAGTCGCCACTCTACTCGCCGAGTCCATCCATGGACTCGCCGAGTCACTCTTTCCCAATTAACACTTTTGGCCCTTC
The DNA here is from genome assembly GCF_002870075.4 of Lactuca sativa. NCBI lineage: Eukaryota > Viridiplantae > Streptophyta > Magnoliopsida > Asterales > Asteraceae > Lactuca > Lactuca sativa. The sequence goes on from NC_056630.2 coordinate 260,797,143, forward strand.
AACTCTACTCTCGCTATTTTGGGATGTTACACCACATAGGTTACAAATAATTCCTATGATCATCTAAACATCATAAGATCAAGAACATGAATATGAACACTTTCATGAATCAAAAATTACACATAAAACTTTGTAATTTTGATAACATGTTGTTGTAAATGGATTAGCAAAGACATTAGACCATCTAAAACAAGTTTTCAAGTACCAAAACAGTTTAGGGTAATGTTTCTAGTCCATTTCCAGCAACTAAAGTCGAAAATCTGCACTCTGAGGCTTCTACTCGCCAAGTGCATGAACCTACTCGGTGAGTAGGTTGAAGATTCACATGAACTCGGCGAGTTCATCAGGCAGACAACAAGTTTTTCGACTTTTTTCCAATATTTGCATCAAGTATCAAACAAACAAGCCTAGGCTCTGATACCACTGATGGGTTTTGAGCATTCTAACACTTCCTAAGTGTACATGCAAGCCTAATAAACCTTGGATCTATGTTTGTCCAAGATACATGCAAATAATTATTTTTCCAAGGTTCATATCCTAACTAGAATGGCATGGGGAACATGAATCAAATAAAGCTAGTAGAAATACTTACCTTGTAGTAGTAGTTGATTGCTTGGAGTTTTAGAGCCTAGTCCATTTCCGGCAACTAAAGTCGAAAATCTGCACTCTGAGGCTTCTACTCGCCAAGTGCATGAACCTACTCGGTGAGTAGGTTGAAGATTCACATGAACTCGGCGAGTTCATCAGGAAGACAACAAGTTTTTCGACTTTTTTCCAATATTTGCATCAAGTATCAAACAAACAAGCCTAGGCTCTGATACCACTGATGGGTTTTGAGCATTCTAACACTTCCTAAGTGTACATGCAACCCTAATAAACCTTGGATCTATGTTTGTCTAAGATACATGCAAATAATTATTTTTCCAAGGTTCATATCCTAACTAGCATGGCATGGGGAACATGAATCAAATAAAGCTAGTAGAAATACTTACCTTGTAGTAGTAGTTGATTGCTTGGAGTTTTAGAGCCTAGCACCAATAGTGTGGATGCCTCAAATGGAAATCACAAATCACCATAAACTTGGAACTTTGAGAGAATAGTCACTACTATCTTGAAATCGGCCCTCTTGCTTTACTCACCTCAACTTGTCTGATTTCAAGAACCAGAGCCTCCTTTATAGAGTGTGGTGGATTAGGGTTACATCCATGTAAACCCTAATACCCATGTCTCTTCATTTCCATGAGATCCATGGGTTAAAGCTCCATGGAGTATCCATGGACTTTCCATGCAAGCCTAGCCCATTCCAAATAAGCATTAGCCCACACTATATAAATATAGAAGTCCATATTTAATTAGTAATATCTTTGACCTCTAGATTAATCCTAGATTGAAATAAAATGCAAACCAATTTCATTGATAATATATATTCGTACATGGTATTGGAAAAATTGACCTTAGTGAAGGTCTACAATACATCTGAAGTAAGAAAAATTGAACAACATAACGACCCCTTGAATAGTGTAATCACTTATTCGTAGGGTCAAACCTACATACAAGGAGGAGTAGCACCAATGCTTACTCATAAACCTAATCTATAACAAAAGTCAAGTAGTAACAACACTACTCATGGGGTGTGGTATCCTGGGGTCCTCATAGAGTGTTGGGTCAAAAATACGGTTTATACTTTGCTTTTCTAAGCATTTATTGTTTTAATTATTTGGGCCAAAAGTAGTATAACAAGAGAGAAGAGTGTGCATGAACTTTGTGTATGGAGCATCAATCGTTTCATTAATACATCTTAGATTCATCATCACTATCTTCTTCTTCTTCTCCTTCTCTTCTATTTTGATCTGAAATCATCCAATTGATTTGGATTCCGCACCATCAATTGGATTTGATCGATACACAAGCAGATTTGGGGACTTACAAGTGGTATCAGAGTTTGGATTGTATCAATCAATTTTTTCATATCTGGAGCTTATTTGATCTTATTTTGAAGAGATTTTTGCTTTTTTTGATAGATCTTGGCAAAATAAGGGGGGGGTTTGTTCTTCGCATTTTTTATAAAAACGAGTTTTTGATCGAGTTTTGGAGCAAAATTTGTGAAAAACGTCGTTTTTTCACAATTTGAAGCAGTGTTTTCGGTCAGGCAGGTTCTCTGTCCAAGCTTTCGGTCGAGTTTGCTGCCGGAGTTTTTGGTCGAGTTTGCTGCCGGAGTTTTTGGTCGGCGACAGTTTTGGGACGGAGTTTGCGGCCTGAGTTTTTGGTCGGCGGCTCGGCGGTTTACGGCTTGGTGGATTGCAGTGCACTAGACGGGTAGGGAATTCGGTGGACGGATTATGAGCTACACGCGCTTCTTATTTAAAATTTTGAAAGTGGAATTTGGGGTGTCGGGGATCAAACCCAGGTGCTATGAGTCAACAATCACCAGCCTTAACTAGTTAAGCTACAAGGCAACTTGTTAATCAGCTTGCTTGTTTAAACTTAATACACTTCAGCTAGCAGAATATAATCCAAAGAAATCTGATAGTTTCAAGACTCGAACTCGAGTCTTCCATTCCATCCTCCTTTGCGCCTTACCAGTTGGACTAGCAAGTCCTTTGTTTCTTTTCTTCGAAATTTAATTCAAAACCACTGCCTGTCGCCTCTAGTTTCTCAAATTTCACACATTTAACCCAAAAATCAATTTCCTTTATTTTTAAGTTTCATTTTCAACCAAAAATTTTAGTTTTTAATTTTTGACTTTTAGTTTTTGACTTTTGACTTTAAAATTTTGACTGTGACCTGCAAGTTTGACCTTTGACTTTAAACTTTGACTTTTTCGTTTACCTTTTAAATTTCAAATTTAGCCTTTCGGTTTGACTTTTCAAGTTTGACTTTTTAAATTTGAATTTGAAGGTTGACTTTCTCGGTTTTTAAGTCAAAGGGCAATTAAAAAAAATTATTATAAAAAAAATGACTTCCGCATCAATTCCGATAAATGAAGTTTCATGTACTCCATCGAACTACTATTAAATTTCTCCGAGATCAAATCGATTTATTAAATAGAGAAAATGAGGACCTCAAATACGAAGGTTATACTCTTAGGAAGGTCAGAAACCTCTGAGATCTCAATAGAGTCCAAGACTAAGTACTTTAGGAAATTACAAGAAGATAACAGCAACAAGTGTGAAAATTACGATCACATTAAGAAAAAACTTGTTGCTGTAACTGAAGAACTTGACACTTTGAAAATTTAGTGTGGAAAAACAAATGTTAGTTTCAAAAATTATACTACGTCAAGTAAGACAGTCAAGTCCTTATTTGAAAACCAATTAAAATTCAAAGATAATCAAAACAAGGGTCTAGGGTATAATAGTGTTCCTCCCCATTTCAATCATAACTATATATCCATCCCTATGACACAGGAAGAAATTGATAGGGAGGCACATCTACAATATGGGAAACCTGTTGTGGTTGTGCCAGAAAAGGTTGAGGTGAATGTTTCTAATGATTTTGTTACACGTGTAGGTAATGTAGCAGAAGATGATAACAAGGAGAAAACAATTGAACAATCCAATGACTCCTTGAACTCTGAATTTGTTGCTTCGAACTCAAATGCTTCTGATCAACCTGCTGTTGACAAATACAAGCCACCAAAACAAGCGAAACCAATGGCTTGTTGCAAGTGTGTATGTGGGAACAACCTGAGACAAGGCATGGACACGCCACCAGGGGCAGAAAGAAACAACTTCACATTGAAGAAAAAGACATGTTTTCACTGTGGAACACCTGGTCACATTGCCCGAAACTGTCCAAATCGTGCATACATTCCCTACTACGCACAAGGATGGCAGAATGTGCCAAGAGGGAAACCTTCCAAAAGAAACCCCTCAAGGTCACGTTCACACAATGGCAACTAGAATGCGCAGACGAGTAAGATTTCAAATCCCAAGGCCAAGAATCAAAATGCCAAGGTCAAGAAGGAAATGTCGGGCAAGAAGCCTAATCCAAGAGATGTTCCAGTGAAGCCAAGACCGGCTAGGTCAAAGTCATCTCAAAGGACGGCTTTAAGTTCAAAATCAAGTGCCGAGGCACCCATCCGCTCGAACAAGAAATGCGTCAAGCCCAACTACAGATGGGTACCAAAGGTTCAATCTCCCAAATCTTCTAATGATTCTAATATTTCGTCATCTTCTATTTGTGATATGCAGGATATGTCGTGGGAGAGAGTCCCTTGCAAAGATGGCAAAGGTCAACCCAGTTTCAAAATGGACTGGGTTCCAAAGACCAACTGATCCCACTCGGTGTCGGAACAACTGTGGAGGTATATCATCAGACTTCGGTTTGTTGATAGTGGCTGTTCTAGGCACTTGATAGGAGGCATCTCTCAACTGTAAAACATTCAGAACTTTGTTTGAGAGTATGTGTCCTTTATGGTAAAGGAAGAAATGAATGGATCATACATGGGGTTAGTGCTTAATGACATGAACAATTTTCGGATCTATTCTGAGACTATACATGTTGTTCTCAGACCTTCTAGATGCAAATTCAATCGGTGAATTATGGTTTGAGTTTTCTTCTCGATACTCCTGATTTTATTTTACACTGATTCATTTTGAAGTTAATCTTTTCTTTTCTTATAGTTTTTCGTTAGTAGGTATTATTGGGAAGTGATATCAACAACTGATAACACGTAATCTGAATCTATGTAAGGTACCAAAGCTGAATTGTCTAGGCTCTGTGTTCGATGCGCTGGTAGGCACGAAAAGTTTAATGGTCTTGACTAGGTACAGATGAACTTAAGGAATCTAGAGACTTTATAAATCTTGACCTAGATAGTTCCGTTTAGCCTGACAATATGACGCTTGTGTAGGTTGAGCAGGGAGATATACATGAGAATCTACCGGTCACATTAAGAGAACCTGTATCTAGAACTGTGGTTTAACTTTTCCTTAATGTATGGATTTTGTCCTTAATTCCGATATTGACGGGGCGACTGGGGAATTCCGATAAATTAGGTCTGTAGAAAGTTATTTTCTTTATTTCCTACTGTTAGTCATATGTTGCCTTCTCTATGTGATCGAAAGATCCGACCTGGACTGCAACATATGTAAATTTGTCTCTCTGCATCTTCTATCTATGCTATTCTTTCTACCTGTTAGCCATATGCTGTCTCATTTGTGTGATTAATAATCTGACCTGGTACACAGCATATGCAAACGTCTGCTTCTCAATCCCTCTGAAATTCTAGTTAATCATATGTTTCACCCTCTGCGTGATTGGAAGAGATCTGAACTGTTTGTATAGCATATGCATTCTAAATCTATCATCTCTCCTAATAATTGTCTGCTCACCTAAAGTAAGGAGCATATCGGAAGTCCTTGATTATTGGGGTATTTCAAGAAGCGGGAAACACGTTCTAGTACAACTAAAATTCAACGATTTATAGGTTATCTGTAGATCTCGCTGCTCAACTTAGGTCGACAACAATATTCTTGGTCATCGTCAGATGAATGGTCCTTAGGAAGTTTTATGTAAGAACATAGGATCAAATTTTCTTGTCACTTATAGCATGTCCAAAATTTGTCACAATTTTTCGTGCTTAAGTGGACCACAATACTGACGATCGACCAGATTTATTCATGAAAGGGAAGGTACTTACAAATGGATTAAGACTGTCTAACAACTTTGATCCCAAATATTTTTGTTTTTGTTAAATTTGTTCATAGTTTTCCTCTATGCACAAATTTAGGGGGAGTATTAAAAAAATTTCAAAAATCAAATAAAAATCAGAAAATTAAAAATCCAAAAATAGTGTTATATTCTGTTTAATTTCTTGTTCAGAGAAATCAAAAATCCAAAAATATTTTTGTTTCTGTTTTTATTTTTCCAGAAAATATAAATCCACAAATATTGTGTGTTAAGTTTTCTTTTAGTTTTGTTTTGTCTTGAAAAAATGAATTCAGATGTAGATGAGACTCACGGAGACTGTATCGAAGATTTTATGAGCCAAGTCTTTATCTGTGATCTTCGAAGAATTCTCATTCGAAGGAGCAAGAAATGAGGATTATTCTTTCGACATTCAATCTTTCAACCCCAGAAGCATGGGGAAGCTATAATTGAAGATTATGTGACGGATTGCATTGAAACCTCCTCAATCAGTCTGCTGCTATCTTTGTACCTGCTGAAGTGATCCATAAGATTATTTATCTTTGTTAGTTCTCTTTGAAGATTCTCAAGCTGAAAGCGCTATCTTTCAAGAATCAGTACATGAAGCTTCCTCATCCAATGTGCGTTCAATGTCAAATCTTGAAAAAAAAGCCCAACTGCTCTAAATGAAGATTGACAAGAAGTGTCAGCTACTTTTAAGGGGGAGCTTGTTGGGTCAATTAGAAAAGAAAGATATAAACCAAGGGGGAGATTTGTGGGTCAAAAATATGGTTTATACTTTGCTTTTCTAAGCATTTATTGTTTTAATTATTTGGGCCAAAAATAGTATAGGATTAATTGTAGCTTGGACCGAAAACCCATGTGTTTTCGACCTAGCATTGGAATTTTTGTATTTTGGGCTTGGCCTCCGGTCCATATATATATATATATATATATATATATATATATATATATATATATATATATATATATATATATATATATATATATATATATATATATGGGTAAATGTCATTGTAACCCAACCAACTATTGGGTTTTGGTTTAAAAGGTCCCTTATTTATTTATTTTAGTCGTTCAGGTCGTTAAACTTATATGTGACCTGTTAATTATACCAACAATCCATTTTTTATCCGGTTTTACCGGTTACATCCACCTATCTCGAATGTATCAGTAGGGAAATTTCATCCGGTTTTGTAGAAATGGTAGAGCTTGTTTAGGAGAAGTTATATATCGTTATATAACATCAGTGCAATTCTCACCGGAGTGTTTTCTAGATTGTCTCGATCTTTCATTTGAACACATCCCTTTAGAAATCGCCAATCCTATGGAGGCGTCGATATACGTGTGTCAGAAAAGGATTCAATTAAGGCCATTACCTCATCCAAACAGATCGGTGACGAAAGCTTTGTGGTACACGGTGAATGATTTAATGTGGATGATACAATAGAGACTCATTAGCTGAAGGTATCTTACTTTGCTTAAAACATCATTTTCCATTCTAACTCAAACCTCATTAGACATCAGCAATATTCAACACCAAAAGGTACTTTAATTTCAAAAACACTAATTTTATTCTTCAAAAACCTCAAAAGGAACCTGATTATACACGATTTTTTAGATGAACATTCAGGATGTTAAGAATTGATCTTGGCGAGCTACTATAGGGTTCTGTAAAGTCTCACGTTCAATCGGAGATGGTGGTGTTTGGCTGGTTATGTTTCATTTAGGAGATTCGGCTTGAGCGGGTGGTTGTTGAAGGAAGCTTGAATGTTGACGTAAGGTGGATAGACGGTATATCCATTGAGGGGTTTTTTCACATGTGGTGATGATGTATGGCAGTGGATGGTGAAGCCGATGGTCGAAGGTAGAGGACATGTGGTATCATACAACATCAAATCAAAATTGAGAATAAAGTTGGAAAGTTTCAGCAACTATGTCAACAATATCTTAGATGCTTAACAATTTTGTTAAAGGTTTATAATAAAATGGAGCTTCGATTTGTGGTTGTAACCGGTAAAACCGAATGAAAAATAGAATGTTGGTACAATTAACAGGTAACATATAAGTTTAATGACCTAGACTACTAAAAAAATACATTAGGGACCTTTTAAACCAAGACTCAATAGTTGGTTGGGTTACTATGACATTTACCCATATATATATATATATATATATATATATATATATATATATATATATATATATATATATATATATATATATATATAGGGTGACGAGTGCATGTGAGGCACATAGCCAAGAAGCTTAAGTGTGTGTATTCCAAGGTGTGAGATAAACAAAACAGAAGAGTGTGCTTGAACTATGTGTATGGAGCATCAATCATTTCATTAATACATCATAGATTCATCTTCTTCTTCTACTCCTTCTCTTCTATTTTGATCTGACATCATCCAATTGGTTGGGATTTTGCACCATCAATTGGATCTGATTGATACACAAGCAGATTTGGGGACTTACATAGAGTGGCTATGTGTGTCCGCATCGCTTTAGCCTCCTCTTCGGCTTCCACCGCTTAGCGCTCTGCCTCAATCACACGTCGCTCCATCGCTTCCTGACGTTCCCAGAACTCCGTAATATCAGCTTGCATCATGGTAACCTCCTCCTAAAGGGCCTCGGTGTGATCTCGGTTCCGATCATGATCTTCTTCTAGACGACAAGGACGGACGGCTGTGACATCGGTAGTGGCACCGACGTCTAGAATCCGGCTAGTGGAAACCCTAGCCTACTCATCGTGACATGCAATTCGACGAACCAAGATAGGGAGAGTCGTGTTTGTTGAACCCCTGCTATGGAGGTTGTAAAAGCCTTACTGCATGCCGTACGGGAAGCGCTAATCCTATTCCTGACTCCACCTCCTCAAGTACTCGGCCCATTATGGTGTCAGGCCCTGGAAGCCTGTCCTGGGCGCAGGGTCATGGATGGCAGGGGTGGGTTGACTCTGGGCTCCTCTTCGGAGTCCTCCTCCATGTCCTCCCCACCCTCGTCCTCCTCCGGATCCTCTTTAGGATACTCTTCGGGGTCTTCCTCGACCATCTCCTCGGGGTCCTCCTCGGGGTCCTTCTCAATCCAACCGTCATTTCCCTGGTTGGGAAAGTAAGGGTCTTCAGGGAAATGAAAGCCTTCCATGTCGACTGTGCAAGTATAGAGGTATGAGAGATACATAATGAATCTAGATGTATGGTTTTGTAGTATCATAAAATACTCCTATAGTATTTTAAACTTTAGATTTGGTTCTTAGTGTTTCTTTGTATGGGGTGTTGGTAAGCTTTAGACTCGTTTTTCACTACGATTATTCCTAAACACATGTTAGTCATATCTTGCATAAATATAGTTGATCAGACTATATTTATCCCATATATGATTACATAACTATTTAGGCCTAATGGTAGTGTTCAACTTATCCTTCTACTTTTGTATTGATCTTGTTATGACACCGCTCTAGTATGTATGTACGTACTTATACTTTTATAAAAATATAATTTTATTTTAAAAGTATACATGTGTGAAAATGTTTAGTCAGAGAGTTTTTGTCCCATTGTATTTATAGTTGTATATCGTATACAGTTTGATATACTTAGCTCACTATACACAATACTCTGATACCAATCTGTCACACCCCCAAAACAGGATGGCGGAAACGCCCGGGGTGGATGACTTTCATGTATTGTATCATAACATAATGAATAATAGTGATCAAAGCAAACACAATCATTATAAATATAATTGAAAAAGTTACATTGTAGTAAGAGTTACATGTTTCAAAAGCAATTACAATATAATGATAAAATGATTTATCTGACACCTAAGCGTCCCATCCTCAAAAGCTTGTAGTTACCTGTTTTAGTGATTCCTTGAGAATACAAGTAGTTTTGAAAGAGTGTGTCAACAATTAAGTTGGTGAGTTCATAAAAGTTTGTATGTAGAATTGTAAGCATTTCTTTGTAAAATGATAGTGTTTGTTTCCAGAAAATCCATTATTTTCCTATAAATGAATTATAGTCTTAAAAACCCTAAGACCAAAATGTATAAGTATTTCCATACGTAAAATAGTAATATGCAATTTTATTTTATATAAAACTGTTTGAATGTATGTTTTCCAGTAAACTAAATGTATTGTTGTTCCCACATGTGAATTATTATAATCATGCCAAAGCCATAGATGGCATGTTACGATGTTCTTCAGGCGTCAGAATGTTATGACATTTGTCACCCCAGACCTGCCGGTCTAGCTATTGCAAGCATCTTAGGTGCTGGATTGTCATTCCCGTATAGATCTATACACAACTATCAGACTCTCTTACGGGAGATTTTGGTTATAATACATAACTTTTGTAGGTACTCTGGTAGGTACGGTGAAGACTTTGACTCACAAAATTTGATTCAACGAGTTCACATTTTGTTGTAATGAAAACTTTTGTATGTGTAGTTATCACATTTCCATGATAATAAAATAGTATTATATATATATATATATATATATATATATATATATATATATATATATATATATATATATATATATCCACTTTGCCAAACACATTACAAGAGTGTTAAAGATCCATAAACTATATTTATATAGTTTATTATAATATTTGATTTTTGTACCCATATATATAGAAGCTAGTATAGTTAGATATTCATAAATAACAAGTATTTACATCTAGCACAAATAAGTGGGTCCATAGTATGAAAATGTCTATTTTCTAGTTTTTTACTTTTAACGTCACAAACAACAAATAGTGAAATATAGTTACATAAAACTTATGTTTACCTTTTTGTGATTTTTAGGTTAAGTTAACTTTATATGTTCTGCACAACATATTTTGGTCAAAACCCGCAAAAATGGTTTCATAACCTAGTGATGACCAATTTTGTTAGAAAACCCATTTTTGCATAAAATGATAGATTATGAAGTTTTCTTTTTGTAAAACTAAAAATTTGGTATTTTTGACTAGTTTCAAGACATATATCCATAATAACATATTTTGGTTTAGATCTCACAAAAATGGTGTAATAACTTGGTTATAAACATTTTTGCAAGATTAATCATATTGTGTTCATAAAGCCCTAGTTTTTATGGTTTTGTGTTTATGACTTTTTCATAAGAACATATAGCATGTTTATAATTGTTTTTCATAGTTTTGTATTTTAATAAAACTTATGCATATAAAAGTAATGGGTTTTGGTCATAAGACATCCTATGTGCTCATACAAACCCTAATGCTTGGATCTAGGTTTCTCTATTGTACATGCTTTGAATCCAAGACTATAAACCCTAATTCTAGCATACAAGTAATCATATTAGATATTAGAATAGGTTTATAATGTTACCTTGATTGTTATGTAGCAATAACAATCCCAATTCCTCCTTTGAATTGACTTTGGAAGGCTTAGAGTCACAAGTGTCACTCCTCTAATGGTTCACAAACACCATAAGCAAGAGGATGAAGAGGAGAGAGGATGGAGGCTGCCAAAAACCGTGTGAAACCCTAGCAAGAAGCTTGTCCACGTTTTTGAGCCTTAAGGGTTCTATATATAGTGAGACTATTAGGGTTATCTAACAAGGAAACCCTAATTTGGTTGCTTAAGCCCTAAGCAACCCATAGACTCCTTTAATCAAGCCCATGGACGATTTCCTTATGGGTTTCCCCATAGAATTCATCCACCTCTTGATTCAAGGCAATCCATGGCCCAAATTGCAATTATCCTATAATTACAATTCCAGTCTCTTAAGTTTAATTAATCTCTTTTAGTCACAAAACTAATTACCAATTAATTATTGACTAATATTAATTAAACAATATGATTTCTCCTTTAATATATTATTCCCATAATATATTAATAAATCATATTTAATCCTTTCTCTCCATAATTCATCCTATCAAGTTGCTTTGGTGAAGGCAACCCAAAAGGACCACGCACCATCGGGTCAAGTACATACCAAAATAGTTATGGACTTAGACACTAATCCAACAAAAAGTTCATAGAGCTTGGTAATAATATCATTTCATGTATTTAGCACCTTTACACAATAAGTAAGAAAACATGCATAACAACTTGTATATTAACACAAGTTTACTTGTATTTTACTTGTATTCTCCCCTAGAACTTAGAAATCTCGAAAATGGAGGGGTATGAACTCACCTTATGTGAGTTTTCTTGATGAATGGAAGGTTGTAGATGGGAACTTTTAAGTCAAGAGCACTTGAAGAACACTTTGACGATTTGAAGATCCTATGAATAGTAACAAATGAAATGTGTGTAAATAGATTGAACTAGTATCGAAGTGTGTAGAATCAGTAGGAGTTGAAGAAAGTACTTACCAAAACTTCAACAACACTTGGAAGAACTTAGGGTTCGAAAATTAGAGCTTAACTTGGAGAAGAAGAGTGACATTTGGCGAAGATGGTGGTGGTTGGGATGCTCTCGGCCGCAAATAATAAGGAGGGAGGGAAGGAGGGTAGGGGTGGGTAGGGTGGGTTACGGGGGTGGTGAGGGGGAACATGGGTGGGAGTTAAAGGTGGTCTACATTAGGGTTAGTAGTTGGCTTATTTAAGATGGATGTACCATCTAATTACTAGTGATTTTTCTAGAAAGTAAAACTCAAACTTTTATAAATCCTAGCATTTTCATGAAATGGTGGGGTTTTTATAAGAAATTAGGGTATAGAGGATGTATAAAATATTTAATTTGAATTATAACAATTCAAATTATTATAACTAACATTGTTATCGAATAATAATACGTTACATGAATAGTTAGGTTAAATTTCCAAGTTTGTTTCGTTAAGTTTTGGTGTTTAGACGAGTATAGATTTTGTCGCATTTGGTGAAGAATTCACCAAAAAGTTGTGTTTGTAGTCTTTGTTATGAATTTGCCACATAGTGTTAGGTTTATAAGCTCCACTACATTTGTGTTGCAAACATTATTTATTCCCAAATAATATATAGCTGAATTATCGAGTTGTTACGTTACTAATCCTAATTAGGGTTTGTATTTGAGAATTGGAAATCCAGAGAGATACTTTATATTAAAATTGTAACTTGTACATTAGGAAACATAACGCTTATCCTAAAATCCAAATACTAGTCTTGTTGAATTAGTTAACTTTGTTTGACCCAAAGTTGACAATTGTCACAATTTAGAACTCGATAAGCTTTTGATTTTGCTGAGTATCCAAGGAAGATTGCTTCATCGGCTTTAGGATGAAATGTTGTGAGTTGATCAAGATTGTTTTTTTATAAAGCACTAACAGCCGAAGACATGTAGAAATGGGCTTACGACCATTCATGGCTTTATATGGTGTCATGTTGAGGCATTGATTGATGATGCTTTGATTTTGAGTGAAGCAGGCAGTGGACACGGCTTCATCCCAAAGATAAAGTTGAAGATTTGCAAAGTTCAACATCGATCGAGTAGCTTCAACGAGAGTTATGTTTCTTCTTTCAACCACACCGTTTTTTTTTGAGGAGTGTAGGGAGCTGAGAAATTATAGTTAATGCCTTTTTCGGAGAGGAATTTCTCAATGGTGACATTGGCGAATTCCGAGCCATTATCACTTCAGATTCGTCTAACATGTAGTTTGAAGAGAACTTCAATTACTTTGATAAAGTTGATAAGTTCTGAGGCTGTCTCAGATTTCAGCCTGAGGAAGAAGACCCAAGTGAACCTTGTAAAATCATCCACAATCACAAGAATGTACTTTTTGTGATGCAAACTTTCTATAGTGGAAGCTCCATAAAGATCAAAATGAGGTGTTCTAATGGTTCCGAAATTGATTTTTCAATAATAACAGGATGACCTTTCTTGGATTGCTTCCCACATTCACACACAGCACACAAATGATCATTTTCAAACTTGAGGAGTGGAAAACCTCTAACCATTTCACCGGAAACAAGATCATTCATATATCGGAAATTTAAGTGTGCAACCCTTCGATGCCATAACCAACTGACATCAGGAACGAATTTTAAGAGTAGAAAAAGTTAAGGTTTATCGATGATCATGTTGATGTCAAGATAATACATATTCTTGTTGCAATTTGATTTGATGAGACATTCCTTCTGATCTTAAGTCATGACATAGTTGTGCTTTTTGTAGAACTCAATTTGTTGGTTGGAGTCAGCGAGATGAGCCACACTTATCAAATTGTGCTTCAGGTAAACTACAAATGCTACATTTGAGACAGAGGAATTTCCATTGGTGAGGATGCCATTACCTCAGGTCTGAGAGTTGGAGTTGTTGCCATACGTTACATAGCCATCATTTGGTGAGAGTTTGAGATCACACAGAAAATTTTTCTGCCCCGTCCTGTGCATGGAACAAGCGCTATCAATATACCATATTTTATCTTGTTCCGAAGCATAGAGTGCCTGCAAAAGTTACTGAATTTTGGAGTTTTTAGGCTTCGAGTTAGGATTTGGGACTTAGGCATGGGCTTTGGACTTATGTTGTGACTTTTGAGCAACAGATGTCTCGAAGGGTTTGTTCCAAGATCCTTTTGGAAAGAAGCAGAAAGCCATGGTCTTTTCATTGATCCAGAAACATATTCAACAATAGGTTGTTTGGAGACAACATTTCTTGGACCAACAGTTTTTGGAGCTGTACAGTGTCACTTAGAGTTGTAGTTTCTTTTTTGGCATTTTTAACATTCCACTCAAATTTTTGGTTTGAATCTTTTGAAAATTTTTGAGTAACATTGTTTTTGGCAACTCGTTATTCGTTTGCTACTTTTGATGGCACATTTGGTTTTGAAAGTTGTTGTGGTTTGAAAATCGTACCATCAAATTTAAAAATGAACACAGTGGAAACTATCCGAGAAGAGTTAGTATTGGTGGGATGAGTATCAACGACAATATTTTTCAAAATGGGACTCTCGACCTTGTTTTGAGCTACAGAACTAGGAGGATTAGAAGGCCTCTTAAGAATCTTAACAGACACAAATGTGTTGTGGTTCCTACTGGATGGGCTCACAATCCGAGATATTTTCTTCTTAGAATTCTCAATGAATCTGGAGTCATGTCTTGACCTAATTTCCTTTTTGATAGCATTTTTGGCTTCTATCTTTGGATTGACAAAATCTTTCATATTTAACGAAGGTTTCTTCCTAGAGTCACATGATGACTTTGAAGATTGGCTAGCAGATGGGTTGTTAAACGTAGGCTTGATTAGAACTAAGGTTGTTTTTTAAATCACTTGAGAATTAGAAACATAAGAGTCATATGAATAACATACCAAAATTTCTTCTTCTACGTCACTATCAAAAGATGACCAGACAAAATCTGATTTATCCGTGTCAGGTCTTGTAGTCTCCGGAATAATTTCCTCAACAACACAATTGTTAGTAGGTATGTAGTTAGAAATTTGAACTACAGTATGGATGTACGGGTGATGCTAAGGAAGGATTCTGAGGTCTGATTCAAGTCCAGGGTATCAAAGGCGGAAGAGACGTGGAATCAGGACACTTGATGAATATAGCTTGAAACTCAAGAATCAGAGATGAAAACCGGTATGTGGTCTCAGGAAAGGGTGAAAATGGTGAGACAGGGGTATTGGAATATGTGTGGTTCATAACGTCACCCATAAAAAGTTATATCTCGTAACTCCTTCAAGGATTGAGCAATTGGTTTTGGAAACTCGCTTCCAAGACCAGGTGCTTTGGACCAAGGATGATGAAATTATGAGTCATATGTTCAATGGCTTCAAGAATATCTATGGCATGATGTAAAGCATCAATTTTGGCATTCAGACGTTTTTTATCAGAAATTAAAACATTCCTATCAGAATACGTGATTTCACATCTGTCTTTAAGAATGATACAATCATCTAGTGACATTACAAGTTCACATTCTAACGACTCTATTTTAAGCTTCCTATCATCGAAATGTAACTTAATACGACTTAATTCACTTTCCATCTTCTCACTCGCTTCTATGGCAGACTAATAGGCTTTATAGATGATGTTCATATCTAATTGGATCTGAGTTAGATATGGTTCACAAAGAGATAAATCAAAATTATTATCAACAATCATGGTTCACAAAGGATAAATCAAAATTATTATCAGCAATCATAAATTTTACCTTTTGAACAATGCTTCGAAATGGTGGATCGTTGGTTGCCATGTGGTAGAAATTTGGCTCAGCATCTTCATCATCCACTTCTGATCCAGATGACCACTAGCCTTCATCGCATTCAATTGTCTATCTAGCTATAAGAGACATGTTTCTTTCAGAACTCACATCATCTTCATCTCCAAATGACCAACATCCTTCCACAACTCTTGATACAATGATCACAAACATTCTTTCACTTGCAGCCATTTCTTGGGCTCAACGGGCATAGTATGAAGAGTCTTTGATATTTGGATTTTGTGTGACTTCATCCATAAAGTCTTTGGAAAAGTGATTTCCATGACCACACTTCTGATAAACGACCTTTGGTTTGTCTGAATTCGGATTATCACAGGATTCCAAGGAGTGACTTGGTGTTGAGATGTTTGGCTTGTAGGTAGGTGGGTTCTGAGGGTTTAGGAAATGGTTAGGGATTAGTTTGATGAGGATATTGGAAATGATTGTGATATGGTTTGTAAGTGGGGTTCCATGGCCGCTTGTATTTCATGGATAGCAAAGCAAAATCTTGTTGAAAGCATAGTTTGGAGTCTATTGCTTCAAGGTCGAGGTGTCCATTAAACTGATAGTTGGAATTACCAAGAGTAGGTAAAACTGGCGGAGAGGATTGAATAGATGGAATATGAAGGATAACAACTTTGAAAGGGTCCAAAACCAAGGGGTTTGAGACTTAAGGATCAAAAGAACTAACAAGAGCTAGAGGGCCTCCTGAGAGTTCTCTCATAGTTTAAGCAACATTTGATGCATGTCCTTGAAGCTCATCAAACAGCTATCCATTACTCTGAAGACAAGATTTCACATTTCCCCATCCTTTACCAAGACTATTGACTAACTTGAGATTGTATTCTAGCAGAGTTTGAACAATCCCATGAGTTGTCATGTTGTTGATGAGGATTCGATATATGTTGGAAGCCGAGGCAACTAATTCACCGGGAGTTTTGGTGAAGGTATCGAACTCGTTAACAACCGAGGTTAGACGCTTATCCTTCATTTTTTTTGATCCCTCGAACAGGTCTTGGAGCGTATCCCAAATAACTTTAGCATATTTGCACAACTTAATGTGCTCAAAGAGAGAAGGAGGAACACCAAACACCATCTCGGAAAATGCAACTTGATCTGCATGTAGTTTCTTTATGTCAGTAGCAGTGACAAGTGTCTGGCACTGTTCATCTTGGCCCAAGAGAGTTGCAGCAGCATCTCTTACGGTTTTTCTAACCAGAACATGTGGACCTTCTTTCAAGGATCTCCATATTTCTTCACCTTTTTCCTTACCAAGTAAGAACCTTTCCATTCTGACTTTCCAGTGATCATACTCTTAAACAACTAGCACTGGGGCACGAGAAGGGCAACCCAAAGTATTTTCAATTTGCATTGAATACATTTGTTGAGAATTAGGAGCAGCCATTGAAGTTAAGATATTAGAGAAGAAGTGGTATATAGAAGAACTTCTATCCTAAACATAGAAATGATTGAAACACCAAGGTAATTTGAAATCAGCTATAATTTATTCTTATGGATTCAAAGGACGACCACTCAAGCTCTGATACCAATTGTGATGTAACGATGAAAATTTTCAAAACAAATTTTCATTTTTAAATCGTATTTTCAATCACCAAAAAAAACAATATCCATGTAACAACCGAAAAATTTCAACCAATTTAAACTTTTCAAAAACAACCCGATTTCATTTAATTATTACAAAAAGGTTTTTAATACAATTCATTTAGAGTATTCCCATAATCACATCACAACATAAACATGAGGAGCGGTACGATCACGTCTTCGCCTTGCCACGGTCTCCTGAAGAACCTGAAAAACATTAAACCACAACTGTAAGCCCGAAAGCTTAGTGAGATATCCCCAAAATACCAACCACATATACCATACACGTATAACATGCCATATCATATCCGATCACAGAACGGCCATGCACTTCGGGTCTACTGTGTGACTGGTCCGCCGCACCGGCCAACAGTCCACCTGGTCCACCCTCCGAGTCTAGCCATATACATCGAGTCTGCAGTGTGATTGGTCCGCCCGCACCGGGCGTTCAATCCACCTGGTCCACTCTCTGAGTCTACAGTATGACTGGTCCGTCCGCACCGGGCCTTCAGTCGGCCTGGTCCACTCTCCGAGCCTTGGCACGTCTGGTCCGCCATCTTGGGGCCTACAGCCTATCCAAACCGCTCGCTGGGCCTTCGGGACAACCGGTCCGCCATGGGTATCTTGGCCTACAGCACAAAGCAGGACCCGCCTCAACCCAACTCCAGTCTAAACAACCATGCGCACATAAACATGCAATCATATAACAATTCACAGTCAACAAGCCAATCAAACAGATCACATAACATATCATCATCCTAACCAGGATAACGACCTAACCGGTCACTAGCATAGCATCCCTCTACATATCAGGAAACCGACCTTAACCAGGTCTCTAACACATACCATCCTAGCTACCAGGATGCAAACATATCAAAGCAACAACATAAAAACAAATACCCGGATCTCAATCCGATAAAGGGCCAGCCTTGGTGCCTTAGACCCTGTTGATATAGTGAGGATAACTCACCTCGCATTGCCGAAACTTTGAACTGAAGAAGCAGATTCTCGAATCACCGACTCACCGAAAATCCTGAACTAGCCAACATAGCACAAATAAACATTAGGCCAAGCACAATACTCTTCCAAGGGTAAATTGAGCATTTTACCCTTAACTCAATCCGGCCCAACACTAGGTAAGCTCCCAAGCCCACTAATGGCCCAAAGTCCAAAGCAAAGCCCACTATTGGCCCAATTTACTAAATTGGGCCCACCTCACCAAATGGGCCTAAAATCATGATCCATAACAACCAATGGGCCCATAACACTCTAACCATAATGTCCAGTCACGGCCCAAAATCCAGCAGCCCAAATAACAGCCCAATCCCTAAGGCCCAAAATGAAAACCCAACAGAGGGAGTATGATGGGCGTACCCTCCCTGGTACGCTGGGTGTACACGCTAAATCGCGACTGGGAATCGGGGCGCTGACCCGCTACGCAGGGTGTACTCATATGTTACGCGGGGCGTAACTTCGCCACTCATTAAGTCCTCATAACTTCGTAATGGCTTAAGCTCTTAAGCCCAAACTTCAGATCCTTAGGCCAAATATGCCTGAGATTCATAAAGTCTCAAACTTTATCACTTGGGACGTCCATAAAGCTCTTAATCCAAGGTCTTAATCCAATAAGACCTACATATCTCACATATGGAACAACCACAGCCCTTGGGACCTCATTTTTCTCACTCAAGACCTCTCCAAAGGTCTCAAAGGACAGATAATCTCGGCCAACTCAAAGCATGCATCAAGATGAGGACTTTTGGGACAAGAATGGTGTCAAAACTTCACAACACTTAGATCTATGCAAAATAATTGACAAGCAAGAAGCTTTATACCTCAAATAGGCTCCAAAGGATGATATCTTTCCAGATCTACAAGCTCCAGCCACTCAACTCCTTCCTTGACAACTTCCTCTTTCTTCTTCTAGCCTCTCCTTTGCCAAAATAAGCTTTTCAAGGCCAAACACACCCAACAACGGAGGTGGAACGGCTATCTAGGGTTTCTGAGGTTAAGGGAGAGGTTATGGAGGCTAGGGTATGAACCAACATGTTCCTTATATAGTGGCTGCCCCTAATTTTAGGGTTTTAGAACTCTGAGAGTACGTTGGGCGTACCTCTAGTACGCTGGGCGTACTCAAACTTGAACCCGCGTCACTTACGCCCTTACGTTGGGCGTAATCCCAGATTTCGCTGGGCGTACTCGGCGAGTCCCCAAAATTTCATACTTGGCCCTCATTTTCCACTTTTCCCACAAGATGACCAAAATACCTTTTCTTCTTAAATCCCGGGGACTCACAATTAAGTACTCTTAGGAACGGGGCGTTACAATCCAACAACTGTATCTAATGTCATCACAACAAACAAATCCCAGAATCTTAAAAGATCTCAACTACATAATCCTCTCAGTGTGTACGAATCATGCCTGCGCCTTCCCACGTTCCTCGCTAGTACCTGAAACACCCAACACAACAACTGTACGCATAAATGCTTAGTAAGTTCCCCAAAATACCACACACAACACATAGGCCTTTCCAGGCCATAACTCTGTGGGACCTTCCGGTCCAAGTGTCTCAGGGGACTTCTGTCCGAAATCCCGGTAGACCTTACAGTCTGTAACCTCCTGACCTTCCGGTCCATGTCCTCTTGACCTTCCGGTCCATATCATCTTGACCTTCAGGTCCTTATCATACATAACATACATAACACATACATATCAACATATCAGCATATATAGCACATATAAGACCTTCCGGTGACACATAGGTACCCTTCCAGGTACAGTATAGTGAGAAGACTCACCTCGGCTATCTCGGATAATCTCGCACACGTATACCCTGATCTAGCCTCTTCCTAAACACATAAACAATTATCTCAAATCAATAACGGCTCTCCAGGCTAGACTAGTCTCTTCCATGTCCTCTAAAAAGGCTAAAAGACCATTTTACCCTTCAAATGGTCTTCAAGTCCAATTGTTGACCAAACCCTAAAAGTCAACAAAAGTCAACGGTCAAACTTTGACCAGACTCGTCGAGTGCACTCATGTGTCTCGGCGAGTCCATGCATGTCCTCTTCACCCCTGATCCTCACTCGAATCGCTGAGTCAACCCTACACTCAACGGGTTATCACAGGTCGCCAATTGTGGGGCAACCCGACTCGACTCGTCGAGTCCCTTATGGGCTCGGCGAGTTCCTCCCTTGAAAACACTTAAACGATCCTTTGAGGTCAGATCTGCTTCACCAACCAGTAGATCTAACCTCCTAACACTCGCAAGTCACGTAAAGGTTCGAACTTTAGGTTCATGCAATGCTTATAAGACCAAAAATGGAGAAATAACCTTTAAAATGGGGTTCAACTCTCAAGGCTCACATGAAACCTCATAAAACTGGAAGCTTGGGACCTTTTGGACCTCTCAAGGTCCAAATCTATGATCTATACCCAAAGGGACCTCATAAGCTTCACAATCCAACTCAAAATGGCACAAAGGAAACCCTACATTCAAGGAATCTATCAAATATACGAAATGGGAAGGAACTTGTGCCTCAAAATGTGAATCTCAATGCGAACAACACAGATCCAAGCTCCACAAACGTCCTAGCTTGGATTTTCCCACTCCTTCTTGCAAGATCACACCATAGGAAGAAGAATTAGCCTCTAAAATGCTCTCCAAGCTCTCTTTGCTCTCTAGGGTTTTCACAGGGGAGTAGTCGCTGCAAATGACGGCCATAAGGGCCTTTAAATAGGGCCCATGCCCTAAGATTTAGGGTTTCACTTAACAGCGCGGACTCGCAAAGTCCACTCATCGGCTCATCGAGTCCGATCATTAATCCAGACAGGAATCCGCGATCCTGCTCGGCGAGTCTAAGCGCCTACTCGCCGAGTCCCTCCCTAAAACTCAAGATATAAACTTAAAATAAGATACATGCGAATTCGGATGTTACAATTCTCCTCCACTAGAAACAGACTTCACCCACGAAGTCTCATTCTACAAACAGCCCTGGATGAAGCTTCCGCATCTATGCCTCTGGCTCCCAGGTCAACTCGGATCCTTTTCGATGCTGCAACTAAACCAGAACTGATGGTTTTGAGCATTCTAACACTCCTATGGTGTACATGCAACCCTATAAACCTTGGATCTATGTTTGACTAAGATACATGCAAATAATTATTTTCCCAAGGTTCTTATCCTATCTACCATGGCATGGGGAACTTGAATCAAATAAAGCTAGTATAATTACTTACCTTGTAGTTGTAGTTGATTGCTTGGAGTTTTAGAGCCTAGCACCAATAGTGTGGATGCCTCACATGGAAATCACAAATCACCACAAACTTGGAACTTTGAGAGAATAGTAATCACCTTCTTGAAATCGGCCCTCTTACTTTACTCACCACAACTAGTGTGATTTCAAGAACCAAAGCCTCCTTTATATAGTGTGGTGGATTAGGGTTACATCCATGTAAACCCTAATACCTATGTCTTTTCATTTCCATGAAATCCATGAGTTAAAGCTCCATGGAGTATCCATGGACTTTCCATGCAATCCTAGCCCATTCCAAATAAGCATTAGCCCACACTATATAAATACAAGAGCCCATATTTAATTAGTCATACTTTTGATCTCTAAATGAATTCTAGATTAATTATAGATCAATACTAATTAAATAATATGATTTTACATTAATATATTAGAACTTATAATATATTAATAAATCATAACTTAAACTATTCTCAAAAGATTATCCATAAATTTTTCGGGTGAAGTGCAACCCAAACGGACCATGCCGGGTCGGGTCAAGTACATACCAAATATACTTATGGACTTAGACACTATATCCAATAGTCTCCCACTTGGATTAGTCTAATAACTGTAGTTGCGAATATGACTTCAGGAACCGATCAGCAATCATAGCTCTTTAAACTCTGTTGAACTAGAAAGCGCCATTTTAGATAAGTGATCATATAATCCTCTGTTCTAGATATCAGCCGGACAAATACATGGAACATGGTCTTGCTTAATGTCCAGCATTTGTTTCCCGATTTCTGATTTGTTTGACATAGAACTTAACTAAACACATCAATTTAGTTTTGACCAGGCCTAGTACATAGGTCAAAACAAAATCATCGAGGGGCCCAGATATCAGTTCTACTCCTAGAAGGAACAGATAAACCTCGACTCATATGTTTGCTCTACTACTTGTTAAATTACACACAAAAGCACGGTTTATAACATCGAGTTACCAATGTGTTTTCGTGCAATCAATGCATAACCAACTTATAGGCAACAAATCATATCTCTAGGTTTGAAGACTTATATGATATTACCGTCTCACGATCACTCGAGATAAATTCCATGAAGTGATGCAAGTGAGCATGGGTTGAATCCAATACTCAGAACTTATGAGCACTCATGAGTGTTGTACCCCGCTTTGTCTAACATCTTAGACCTCGACAAGCCAACTCATGACAGTCTTGATTCATATCTACTTCCAACATATGACCGACTGTGGAGAGTTTGAATAATATGATATAAACCATAACATAATTATTTTGGAAGTCGAAACATGCAAAAACAAATAATAGTAAACGACTGACAAGAGATAGAAACACTTTACTCACAAATAACAACTTTTATTTATCATCAAATGTCAATTACATTTTACAAATTTCAAGATTATCTAACTACTAAAACTAATATCATCCTTCAGTCCTATGTTCCGAGCATGTTGGAGATGCTTAACCCGAGTCAGTCCCTTCGTGAGGGGATCTGCTGGGTTCTCATCCGATGATACCCTCTTTGCCATGAGGATTCCTTCTTCTGTCTGATGTCTGATGAAGTGATATTTTCTGTCAATGTGTCTGGATCTCCCATTATCTCTTGGTTCCTTGGCTAAGGCAACCGCACTATTGCTGTCACATAAAATCTTTATTGGCTCCTTTATAGCTGGTACAACTCCAAGGTCTCCGATGAAGTTCTTTAGCCATATAGCCTCCTTTGCTGTCTCGCTTGCTGCTATATACTCTAATTTACAAGTGGAATCAGCCACTGTCTCCTGCTTGGAACTTTTCCAAGTAATTGCCCCTCCATTTAGGGTAAAGACCCAGCCTGACTGAGAGCGGAAATTATCCCTGTCAGTCTGAAAGCTAGCATAACTATACCCTACAACTCTCAAGTCATCATTCCCACCAAGGGTAAGAACCCAGTCCTTAGTCCTTTGCAGGTACTTGATAATATTCTTTACCACTATCCAGTGAGCCTTGCCAGGATTTCCCTAATATATGTTGACCATGCTCAAAGCAAAGGCAACATAAGGGCGAGTACAAGTCATAGCATACATGATCGAGCCTACAGTTGAACTGTATGGTACTCGACTCATTTCAGCTATCTCAGCCTCTGTACTCGGACTCTGAGTTTTATTCAGTATGGCATTACACTGGATAGGTAACTAACCTTTCTTGGAGTTATGCATGTTGAACCTTTTTCAACACTTTGTCCACATATGTGCTTTGACTAAGTCCAATAAGTCTTTTACTCCTATTTCTCAAAATCCTTATCCCTAGAATATAGGCAGCTCCTCTAAGGTCCTTCATAGCGAAACACTTCCCAAGCCAAGACTTTACTTCCTGCAGGGTTGGGATGTCATTTCCTATGGGTAGTATGTCATCCACATACAGTACCAAAAAGCTGACTATACTCCCACTAGCCTTGATATAGACACAAGATTCATCTTCAGTCCTTGAAAAGCCAAATTCTTTGACTTTCTCATTGAAGTAAAGATTCCATCTACGAGGTGCCTATTTCAATCCATAAATGGATTACTCGAGCTTACACACTCTATTGGGGTACTCTATATTGACAAAACCCTCTGGCTGAACCATGTAAACATCTTCAGCCAACTTTCCATTAAGGAAAGCGGTTTTGACATCCATTTGCCATATTTCATAGACATGAAATGCAGCAATGGCTAACAGAACCCTAATAGACTTAATCTTGGCCACTGGTGAAAAGGTCTCATCATAATCAACTCCCGGAGTTTGAGAATAACTCTTTGCAACCTGCCGTGCCTTAAAAGTGTGTACATTATCATCCATGTCGGTCTTCTTCTTGAAGATCCATTTGCACCCTACTATCTTACGATTAGGTACATAGTCAACCAAGTTCCAAACTTGATAGTCATACATGGACTGTATCTCGCTATCCATAGCCTCTTTCCATTTAGCAGCCTCAAGGCCTGCCATGGCTTCCATGTAGCTGTTAGGCTCATCCAGATTTACCAGTGTGTTATCACTGATAAGTGTCTCACCTTCTTCAGTAATATGAAAACCATAATAATGCTCAGGTGCATTCCCAACTCTGGTGGAACGCCTTAGAGGTATAGATTCTTCATTCGGCTCAACAGGAGTTTTCTCCTCAGGTTGAGAGCTAGGGTTTGAGGTTCCTTCACCACTTGACTCTTGAACTTCCTCAAGGTCAATTTGCCTCCGACTTTATCCTTGGCTTATGAATTCTCTCTCTCGAAAGAACCCTCTTCTTGCTACAAAGACCACATTATCACTGGGTCTGTAGAAGATGTAGCCAAAGTATTTATGTGGGTAGCCGATGAAAATACACCTTTCGCTTCAGGGTTCGAGCCTATCGTGAGTCTCGCGTCTCACAAAAGCCTCGCAACCCCAAATCTTGATGTGGTCTAGATTGGGTACTTTTCCAGTCCAAATCTCGTGAGGTGTTTTGGCAACCTTCTTTGTAGGGACTAGATTAAGGATATGGGTGGCAGTCTCTAAGGCATACCCCCAAAATGAGATTGGTAGCGAAGCTCGACTCATCATGGAACGAACCATGTCCAACAAGGTCTGATTGTGCCTCTCAGCTACACCATTCAACTGTGGTGTCCTAGGAGGTGTCAGTTGTGAGACAATCCCACATTCCTTAAGATAGTCAAGGAACTCAGTACTAAGATACTCACCACCATGATCAGATCGAAGCATCATAATGTTCTTGCCCTACTGATTCTCCATTTCTTGCTTAAACTCTTTAAATTTCTCAAAGGTTTCTTACTTATGCTTGATTAAGTAGACATATCCATATCTACTAAAATCATCAGTAAAAGTCACATAGAAGCGATTAGCATCTCTTGTGGTAGTTCTGAAGGGTCCACACACATCCGTGTGTATAAGATCCAACAAACCATCACCCCTAGCATAAGTGCCAGTAAAAGGTGACTTTGTCATTTTACCAAGCAAACAAGATTCACAACTATCATCTGACTTTAGGTTAAATGACTCCAAAACTCCATCCTTTTGGAGTTGGCCTATGCGTTTCTTGCTTACATGTCCAAGACGACAATGCCATAAAGATGCTTTATCTAAACTAGTGGAACAGTCAATACATAATACATTATTTCCTATATTATCTGCAACAGATACAGTTTCATACACACCATCACAAGGTAATGCTTTAAAATAAAGAACATTTTTAAAGAAAGCATCAATACTACCATTATTATTATTAAAATAAAAGGTAAAACCTTTTTTATACAATGCATGAAAGGAAATAACATTTCTTTCCATTTCTGGCGCATAATAACATTTATTCAAATCTAATGTAAACCCACTATTTAGCACTAAGGAATAAACTCCTATCTTGGTGACAGGTGAAGCTTTCCTATTTCCCATGATCAAGTTTATCTTACCCTGCTCCACATATGTGAATACCAAAACCTGTATCAACGGCCCAAGACTTAGAATAAGGTGAGTTATTAGACAATATAGTGTATATACCTGCATGGTTGGGTTTTACTTTCCCATCCTTCAAATCTTGCTGGTACTTTGGGCAGTTTCGCTTCCAATGCGACTTTTCATGGCAACAGAAGCATTCAACCTCATTAGGGTTAGCAGAAGGATCGAAAAAACATTTCTTGGTTTTGCTTGAAGAGGATCCTTCAAGGGTCTTACCCTTGGTACCCTTAGAAGGGTTCTTTCTCTTCTCCCCTTTGCCATGCCTGATTGCCAAGACATTGGCCACAGTTGGAGCAGGAGTAGGAGTAGTAACAACCGAATTACCCGTTAGACCACTTTCGACGGTCTTCAAGAGTCCTTGAAGTTTGCTGAGGGTGACTTCTTCCTTGTTCATGTGATATGTCATGCGGAATTGATCATAACACGATGGTAAGGAGTGCAAAATGATGTCTATTGCAAACTCCTCGGGGAGGTTCACATTCAGCTTCAGTAAACAGTCCACATACCTTTGCATTTTCTGCATGTGGCCCATGATGGGTTCACCATCCTTAATTCGGGTTGTTATGATGGAGGAGATTATTTCATATCGCTCTTGACAAGCACTTTGATGGTACCAGTCCATCAAGTCCTGGTGCATCTCAAAAGGATAATAGTCCTCATAGGACTTTTGGAGCTCGGTTGTCATGGTGGCCATCATGATGCATGCCACTTTTGTATCATCTCTTTCATGTACCTCATATTCAGCAAGCTCTTCAAGAGTAGCAGTTTTCTCGAGTACCTTCAGCTCCTTGTCGATAACATATTCTTTGTTCTCATACCGATTGACCATCCTGATGTTTCTGATCCAATCTGTAAATTCGGATCTATCAAAGATGAATCTCCCACAAAGATTCATAAGAGAGAAGGAGCTAGTAGGGTTTGAGCTAGAAGCATTGTTATTGGAAGACATCTGAAAAGAAGAGGGAATACATTAGATTAGATTTAGAGATAGTCCTTAATAAAACACCCAAATGTAATATTAAGGCTAGGACCCAACACAATATTTTATAACTTAGAAGAGGGATGTCGTAATCTAAGCTATAAGATATTTGAAGGTAGGTGAATGAAGGTTCACCAATTTCTATCATGAAAAACAAAATATTTAATTAGGTTTTAATTGGTTTAGAAACTCCTAGATTCTTTGAGATTCATTGAACTTTCTTCAATGGCATGTTTCAATCTCGAGTGTGCCCTTCAAGTTTTGTAACTAGGATGCCGAGGATCACAAAACAAGGCGTGAAGTAACCATGCAAATTACTTGGTACCCTTAATTTATTACCCCTCAATCGATGTACCGATTAACCACACACGCTCCATCGATACTATGATAAACATTAAGTCACCCTTTACCTACCTTCTTAAGTTCAAGTTAGTGTGTCGGTTAACCACACACGCTCCACTAACGACTTAAACAAAGTGTAAAGTGTAATTTCATGGATTAGCACCTTATTCACATTTTCATAAAATAACTAAGATTGGGAATTTAATAAGGTTTAGTTACTTTAGTATTATCATTATACTTTTAATGAGAATTTATAAGTCCTTGTCCTACCCATTCGGCTAAAGAACATCCACCGATCAAGGAAGCGGTGGGTGAGAATGGACACCCATTAAGTTTCCATTTTATAGGCAACAACCTTATACCCCCCTTATAGACCAGCTTCGTGAATCAGGCCTACTAGCAGTAAGACGATTTGATCTTATACACACACACACACACACACACACATATATATATATATATATATATATATATATATATATATATTATTAACTTATAATATTATAAAGTATAAGGGTTGAATTTTAACTTTTAAAATTCTATGGGTTGGAACTAATGTTTTAATCATGACTTTACTTGTTCTAAAACTTGAGGGCAAGTTTTGTAAACTTTCAAAACTTTTCATTTCTTATAACTTATGAATTTAATTTAGTATTAAAAATGAAGACTCTTAATTTTTCTAACTCTTGTGTTCTTTTAATGGTTTTATTAAAGTGTGACCTTTGGATTTCCATAACTCGAGGACAAGTTATGGACTCCATTAAAACAAATAATGATCAAGGATTAAACTACCAAGTAGGTTACAAACAATTCCTATGATCATCTAATCTTCATAAGTTCAAGAACATGATGATGGATGGGATTCTAACAAACCCTTCAATATATTCAATATAAATAGAATCTAATTAATTTTTAAGAAACTTTTTGCATAGTAAATGAAATTCGAAGACAAGAATATGAACATTCCAAGAATCATAAATTAGTCATAAAACTTGTAATTTTTGATAGTCGTCATTGTAAATGGATTAGCATAAACATTACACCATCTAAAACAAGTTTTATAACACCAAAACAGTTTAGGGTAATGTTTCTAGTCCATTTCCAACAGCAAAACTCGAAAAACTGGACACTGCAGCCTCTACCTGTCGAGTGCATGAACAGACTCGACGAGTAGCATGCATTTCTTCATGGACTCGTCGAGTCCCCCCATGGACTCGGCGAGTTCATACGACAGTGAACAAAAAAATCGATTTTTAAGCTATTTGCATCAAGTATCAAGTAAACAAGCCTAGCCTCTGATACCACTGATGGGTTTTGAGCATTCTAACACTCATATGGTGTACATGCAACCATAGAAACCTTGGATCTATGTTTGACTAAGATACTTGCAATTAATTATTTTTCCAAGGTTCTTATCCTATCAACCATGGCATGGGGAACTTGAATCCAATAAAGCTAGTATAATTACTTACCTTGTAGTTGTAGTTGATTGCTTGGAGTTTTAGAGCCTAGCACCAATAGTGTGGATGCCTCAAATGGAAATCACAAATCACCACAAACTTGGAACTTTGAGAGAATAGTAATCACCTTCTTGAAATTGGCCCTCTTACTTTACTCACCACAACTGTAACGACCGAAAAATACAACCAATTTTAAATTTTTCAAAACAGCTCGATTTCATTAAATCTTTACAAAAAGGTTTTCAATACAAAACATTAATTTATTCCCAGAATCCCATTACTACAAAATCACGAGGAACGGTACGATCATGCCTTCGCCTTGCCACAGTCTCCTGAAGAACCTGAAAAACATGAAACCACAACTGTAAGCCCGAAAGCTTAGTGAGATATCCCCAAAATACCAACCACTAACACCATACACGCATAACATGCCACAACATATCAGATCATAGAACAGCCATGCACTTCGGGTCTACTGTATGACTGGTCCGCCGCACCGGCCTACAGTCCACCTGGTCCACCCTCTGAGTCTATCCACATACATCGAGTCTATAGTGTGATTGGTCCGCCCGCTCCCGGGCCTTCAATCCACCTGGTCCACTCTCTGAGTCTACAATATGACTGGTCTGCCCGCACCGGGCGTTCAGTCTATCTGCTCCACTCTCCGAGCTTTCAGCACGTCTGGTCTGCCCTTTCGGGGCCTACAGCCTATCCGGACCGCTCGCTGGGCCTTCGGGACAACCGGTCCGCCTTGGGTATCTTGGCCTACAGCACACAGCAGGACCCGCGTCAACACAACTCCAGTCCAAACAACCATGTGCACATATACATACAATCATATAGCAACTTACAGTCAACAAACAGATCAACAGATCACATAACATACCACCATCCTAACCAGGATACCGACCTAACAGGTCACTAACATAGCATCTCCCTATCTCTCAGGATACCGATCTCAATCAGATCTCTAACATATACCATCCTAACTCACAGGATGCAAACATATCAAAGCACTAACATAATAACAACTACCCGGATCTCAATCCGATAAGGGCCGGCCTTGGTGCCTTAGACCCTGTTGATATAGTGAGGATAACTCACCTCGAAACTGCCGACTGAAAGGATAAGATCCCGCTGCTCCAAGCACCGACACAAACTCCTCCACTGGACACCAACACACTCACTCAATAAATACCCTTAACTACCAAAATACCCCTGAAAGACATCTGGTCAACCCTTGGACAAGGTCAAAGCAAACACCTGACTGACTCTACTCGCCGATTCAACCCGATGACTCGCTGAGTCCCCATACTCAGAACTTCCCTCAATTCGTGACCTAACTCGCCGAGTCACCCCGAGACTCGCCGAGTCCAACAACTCTGAGTCCACTCGCACACAACTCACCGAGTCATCCCTTGACTCACCGATTCTCGACTCGACCAGTATTGGGACTCTTCGATAAGACTCGCCGAGTCCAAGAACAGACTCGCCGAGTCTAAGGCTATCTTCAACCTACTCTCCGAGTTGTTCATACAACTCGCCGAGTTCCAGACCATCTTCATCCAATTCGCCGAGTTGTTCTTCCAACTCGTCGAGTTCCAGCTCATCTTCAAGCAACTCGTCGAGTACACCCATGTGACTCGCCGAGTACCACCGATCTGAATCCATACAGAAGCATTCCAGGCCATGCAATTGATCCAAAACATAGATCTAGCCTCCTACAACTCATCCATCACGTAAAGTGGCAAACTTTACGTGAATCCAAAGAGATCTATGCATTTTGCACATTAGGGCTAAGGTTTGGGACATGATGGCTTCATCCAACACTCAACACAGGGACTTTCATGCATTCCAACTCTTCTCCATTCCAGATCTGAGGTAGCAACCTCATATCTAACCTCTACACTCCAATACATCAAAAGATATGATCTCTAATACCTACAAAATGATGCATCTAGGAAATAGCAGCTCAAAAACGAGATATTACCTCAAGAGAACGCCCCAACTGCAATGAAACTCAATTCCAAGCAAAGCCCCTTGTTCCAAGCCTCTTCTTCTCTAAGATCTCTTCAACAACCACCTCTCCAAGCTCCGATTTTCTCAACAAGGGGCTTTCTCCACGAAATTAGGGTTTCTGGGACTCAAGGGGGTGATAAAGAGGCTAGGAAGGAAACATAATGTTCTTTATATAGGGCTCAACCCCGAGAATTAGGGTTTTCTCCACTCAGCGCCTACTCGCTGAGTCCATCTCATTGACTCGTCGAGTCGGCTACTTAACACGCGACCAAATCGCGACTCTACTCGCCGAGTCCATCCATGGACTCGCCGAGTCACTCTTTCCCAATATACTCTTTTAGCCCTTCAACTCTACTCTTGATATTTCGGGATGTTACAATTCTCCCCCACTTAAATTAGGCTTCGTCCTCGAAGGCTACAGCAATTCAAACCCAAAGATACTCCCACAACGCGCCACCTGGCCTTAACCGGACCAAGTCCCTCAAGGCATACCCATCGAAACTCAAACACACTTTCTCTTTCCTTACGTCGTCCTGACCACCGTCTCGAGCCAGGCACCGGCTGTACCCTCTGATAATCGCACTCACCAACCGAGAATTACCCATGACGCATCAGTGCCCCAAATTTCAACAATCACTCGATCCATAAGGCTAGAAAGCCATGAACCATCAGATCCCCGATCCGAATCCCACTCTATCCATTCCGTTATGACGGAAAGACCCATTCTCAATCTCAGAGCAACTCCCACGAGTTCTCCTCTTGCAATCACATACACATACTGAACTTGCTCCAGCACCCTCAGGTTGGGAAAACCCGATACACTGATGATATCCTCCAACATCCCCCAGGATGAACCACTAATACATATCCAATACCCTGATCAGAATCACACTGAGAGCCCAAGACTCTCTCCCTGCATCCCTTCCGAGTCTCTTGGCTCTACATCTGCGGAATTCCCTCCGCGATCTCAGCAAACATCCCAAACCGAATGAGCTTTTATTCCACTGCCGCAAACCCGCTGCTCAATAACCATACTCGAATTACTCTATTCATAACTCTGCTCTGCCGCTTTCACTTCCGTGAACTTGCAATCCTTCGCAGAGTTACACACATCTCTCTTATCCTTACCAAGGAATCCACTTGACCACATTGTCACTCCGACGAGTGCCACGGTGCTCACCCAACGCTACACCACCCTTTTTAGCGTATCCGCTATCCATCCAACACATATACTCTGACTCTCATCGCAGGGACTCTCAAGCCCATGCACTATCTCCACTAATCAAGATCACTACCCGGGGCCAGACCTTCTAATGCAATCACACTGCAACATACACAATCCATATCCTCAAACTGATCCAACAATACCTGCAGAGTCTTCAGGATGACTGGACCGCCTCACCAGGCCTTCAGCCCATCTGGACAACTCTCTAGGGATTCCAAACTCTAACTCCATCATACATACTCGACTCCGGCCTGCTCCCAGGCCCTCCACAATCAAATGCCCTAGGTCTGTATCCCGCCCCGCATGCCCGACACTTACTCCTATCAGCCTATACTTTGGGCTGACAGAACACTTGCTGAATCCCAACAGCTAAGCACTCTCGAATACTCGTCGATCTCCCGGAGAATTCTCCAATTCTCCCCCACTTGGGCACTAACTATCAACCACCGGTCGCCATCACCGACCTCCCAGAACAAGTCTTGCATAAAGAAAACACTTACACGCGGACTGCTTCCTACAAGCATAAACAACCTCAACGAGATCTCACATCAACCCCGATCAACCTGCTCGAAAGAAACTCAATCTGCATCTAACCACTCCTCAGAAGGCAGATGCTACCCGACCTACAACCCAATGTCGGGTTTCCACTAATAACCCTCATGAATGATAACCAACAGAATTCCCAAAACAATAACCCATAACCAAAACCACAACCCGCAAAATGACGAATACCACATCGAAAACCAAACAAAATACCAGCACATAAACAATACACCACAATATTCACATGATAACAAGATATCAAGAAAGAAACATACCCGCAGCTGCATCCGGCACTGCTCTGACCTCCTCTGCCGCAAGCTAATAAGCACGACCCTGAGCCCTTGGGGGCTCCGCTCCACCCTGACCTCCACCAGTGATCCTCAAAGTGTCCGGTGTTGGAGCCTGCACCGGTCCCGCAGCAAGCTGTGGACAGTTGACCCTCAAATGTCCAACCTGATGACAATGATAACAAATCCTCAAATCCCGAACCGGCGCTGACTGCCGACACTCCCTCGCATAGTGCCCCTCCTTTCCGCACTTGCGGCCTGCACCACCGGACCTACAAACTCCGTTGTGACCCCTCCCACACTTCCCACAAGTGTGGCTGCTCAGATCCCCCACTCTAACATCAACGGTCTTGGACCGTTTCGGCGCCGGCTGTGACTGCACCGGAGCCTGCCTCAGCTCATGCAACTGCAACTCAATCTCCAACTCACGCCGCCTGGCGGCCTCCTGCAACTCCAACAATGTCCCGCACCTCTGTGCAGACATAAACTGCCTGATGTCCCTCTTGAGCATGCTCAGATATCGAGACATCTGAGCCTGCTCCGAAGCGAACTCTAGGCAAAACATTGCCCTCTCAGTGAACATCTTGGTGATCTCAGTCACCGACTCCGAATCCTGCTTCAGCTCAAGGAACTCCTGAGCCAATCTCTCCCTCTCCACTTGCGGAACATAACGAGTGCTGAACATCTCTCTGAACTGATCCCATGATACCGCAGCCCTTTGCGCATCTGAATATGACCCCGTGGTCAATCTCCACCAATCCTTCGCCCCGAGCCTCAACAGGTTCAGAGCACACCTCACCTCTGATCAGCAGGGCATGAACACGTGAAGAAACACCCCTCCACGTCTGATAACCATCTCATAGCAATAATCGGGTCCTGAACTCCATCGAAGGTGGGAGGCTTCATATTAGCGAAGTCCCGATATTGAAAACCCTGACCAGCTCCTCCCCTTGCCGCCGCTACAGCCGCTGTAGCCGCCGCGGCAGCTGTCTCTGCGAGAGCCGCATAGCGCTCATCAAAATACTCAACCATGGCGGTCTTGATCGACCCAAACAGCTCCGGCAACTCAGCCCGGAACAACTCAGCAATATCATCACGCAGTATCTCACGAATCCTCGCATCCAACTCGCACGTGCTCATCTGACCGATGACCTCGGGCGGCACCGATCCGCCCGGAACTCTCTCTCCAGCTCCCGATCCTGATCCGGATCCACTCTCATCATGCCTCGGAATCTCCATACTGAAAAACACCACACAAAATCTCAGACTCTTCCCACTACCCTGGGATCCAACTCTCTCAACCCAATCCTAGAGATCATGGTTTCCCTGATACGCGTATGGGTCCTGTGCTTTCAATAGTACGGGCCCATACTACCTTCCACACCTACCCATATTTGTATGAAGTACTACCACAACACCCTAGAGAAACATGCATAACAACGCTCAATCCTCACCACTAGAGGAACACTGAAAATCTCCCATAAGGAACCCTAGGCTACAGGCATCACAAATCAGGCAACATATCATGAAATCCTGAAGATCCCTAGCCTATCACTAGCATGCTGTTCTATCAAAGCTCAAAAACAAATAACATGCATGGTATTTTGGGGTTACTTACTGGCTCCGGCTGATCGTACCTCCGCATCCTCCCTTACTCATTTTGAAAACCATTTTAAATACTCTTTTGAAAACTCTCCTCAATTTGAGACTGGAGTCACACGAATGTTCCTCCAATTCACTCAAACCAAGGCTCTGATACCAACTTGTAACGACCGAAAAATACAACCAATTTTAAATTTTTCAAAACAGCTCGATTTCATTAAATCTTTACAAAAAGGTTTTCAATACAAAACATTTAACGTATTCCCAGAATCCCATTAATACAAATCACGAGGAACGGTACGATCACGCCTTCGCCTTGCCACAGTCTCCTGAAGAACCTGAAAAACATAAAACCACAACTGTAAGCCCGAAAGCTTAGTGAGATATCCCCAAAATACCAACCACTAACACCATACACGCATAACATGCCACAACATATCAGATCATAGAACAGCCATGCACTTCGGGTCTACTGTGTGACTGGTCCGCCGCACCGGCCTACAGTCCACCTGGTCCACCCTCTGATTCTATCCACATACATCGAGTCTGCAGTGTGATTGGTCCGCCTGCTCCCGGGCCTTCAATCCACCTAATCCACTCTCTGAGTCTATATTATGACTGGTCCGCCCGCACCGGGCCTTCAGTCTATCTGGTCCACTCTCCGAGCCTTCGGCACGTCTGGTCCGCCCTTTCGGGGCATACAGCCTATCCGGACTGCTCGCTGGGCCTTCGGGACAACCGGTCCGCCCTAGGTATCTTGGCCTACAGCACACAACAGGACCCGCCTCAACCCAACTCCAATCCAAACAACCATGTGCACATATACATACAATCATATAGCAACTCACAGTCAACAAACAGATCAATAGATCACATAACATACCACCATCCTAACCAGGATACCGACCTAACAGGTCACTAACACAGCATCTCCCTATCTCTCAGGATACCGATCTCAATCAAATCTCTAATATATACCATCCTAACTCACAGGATGCAAACATATCAAAGCAGTAACATAATAACAACTACCCGGATCTCATTCCGATAAGGGCCGGCCTTGGTGCCTTAGACCCTGTTGATATAGTGAGGATAACTCACCTCGAAACTGCCGACTGAAAGGATAAGATCCCGCTGCTCCAAGCTCCGACACGAACTCCTCCACTGGACACCAACACACTCACTCAATAAATACCCTTAATTACCAAAATACCCCTGAAAGAAAACCGGTCAACCCTTGGACAAGGTCAAAGTCAACCCCTGACTAACTCTACTCGCCGAGTCAACCCGATGACTCGCCGAGTCCCCATACTCAGAACTTCCCTCAATCCATGACCTAACTCGCTGAGTCACCCCGAGACTCGCCGAGTCCAACAACTCTGAGTCCACTCGCACACAACTCACCGAGTCATCCCTTGACTCACCGATTCTCGACTCGACCAGAAAATATTGGGACTCTTCGACAAGACTCGCCGAGTCCAAGAACAGACTCGCCGAGTCTAAGTCTATCTTCAACCTACTCGCCGAGTTGTTCATACAACTCGCCGAGTTCCAGACCATCTTCATCCAACTCGCCGAGTTGTTCTTCCAACTCGTCGAGTTCCAGCTCATCTTCAAGCAACTCGTCGAGTACACCCATGTGACTCGCCGAGTACCACCGGTCTGAATCCATACAGAAGTATTCCAGGCCATGCAATTGATCCAAAACATAGATCTAGCCTCCTACAACTCATCCATCACGTAAAGTGGCAAACTTTACGTGAATCCAAAGAGATCTATGCATTTCGCACATTAGGGCTAAGGTTTGGGACATGATAGCTTCATCCAACACTCAACACAGGGACTTTCATGCATTCCAACACTTCTCCATTCCAGATCTGAGGTAGCAACCTCAGATCTAACCTCTAAACTCCAATACATCCAAAGATATGATCTCTAATACCCCCAAAATGATGCATCTAGGAAATAGCAGCTCAAAAACGAGATATTACCTCAAGAGAACGCCCCAACTGCAATGAAACTCAATTCCAAGCAAAGCCCCTTGTTCCAAGCCTCTTCTTCTCTTAGATCTCTTCAACAACCACCTCTCCAAGCTCAAATTTGCTCAACAATGGGGTTTCTCCACGAAATTAGG
Organism: Lactuca sativa; assembly: GCF_002870075.4. Classification (NCBI taxonomy): domain Eukaryota; kingdom Viridiplantae; phylum Streptophyta; class Magnoliopsida; order Asterales; family Asteraceae; genus Lactuca; species Lactuca sativa. Next base: position 260,833,873 of record NC_056630.2, read on the forward strand.
GTTTCTGGGACTCAAGGGGGTGATAAATAGGCTGGGAAGGAAACATAATGCTCTTTATATAGGGCTCAACCCCGAGAATTACGGTTTTCTCCACTCAGCACCTACTCGCCGAGTCCATCTCATTGACTTACCGAGTCGGCTACTTAACATGCAACCAAATCGCGACTCTACTCGCCGAGTCCATCCATGGACTCGCCGAGTCACTCTTTCCCAATATACTCTTTTAGCCCTTCAACTCTACTCTTGATATTTCGGGATGTTACAACAACTAGTGTGATTTCAAGAAGCAAAGCCTCCTTTATATAGTGTGGTGGATTAGGGTTACATCCATGTAAACCCTAATATCCATGTCTTTTCATTTCCATGAGATCCTTGGGTTAAAGCTCCTTGGAGTATCCATGGACTTCCCATGCAAGCCTAGTCCATTCCATATAAGCATTAGCCCACACTATATATATATATATACAAGAGCCCATATTTAATTAGTCATACTTTTGATCTCTAAATTAATTCTAGATTAATTATAGATCAATACTAATTAAATAATATGATTTTATATTAATATATTAGATCTTATAATATATTAATAAAACATAACTTATACTATTCTCAAAAGATTATCCATAAATTGTTCGGGTGAAGTGCAACCCAAATGGACCATGCCGGATCGGGTCTAGTACATATCAAATATAGTTATAGACTTATACACTATATCCAACAAGAACTAGTGGCACTTCCTTGTTTCTCAAAACCTTGATCTTCCGATCCACCACCGCGACTGGCCTCTTAACATAATTCAGGCTCGCATCCACCTGAATATCCTCTAATGGTACCTTAGCCGACTCGTCGGCTATACACTTCCTCAGCTGAGGCACGCGGAAGGTGTCATGTATCTGACTCAACTTCACAGGTACTTCAACCGATATGCTACTCTGCCCACCCTCGCAGTCACCCTGAACGACCCAATATACCGAGGACACCAGCTTGCCCCTCTTCCTAAATCGAATCACTCCTTTCCAAGGAGACACTTTCTGAGTACAATGTCTCCGACCTGAAACTCGAGCTCGGGTCGTCGCCTATCCGCATAACTCTTCTGACGACTCTAAGTTGTCAACAACCTCTGCCTGACCTGTTGTATCTACTCTGTCATCTAAAGCACTATCTCAGTGCTGCCCATCATTTGCTGCCCTACCTCTCCCCAACAGATGGGAGTCCGACACCTCCTCCTATACAACAACTCGAAAGGAGGCACACCAATGCTCGAATGGTGACTGTTGTGATAAGAAAATTCATCCAAAGGAAAATACATGTCCCAACTCCCTCCGAAGTCCAACACACATGCCTGAAGCATGTCCTCGAGCATCTGAATCGTCCGCTCACTCTTTCCGTCCATCTGAGGGTGGTAGGCGGTACTGAAATGCAGCCTCGTGCCCAACTCCTCGTTGAAATTCTTCTAGAACTTGTAAGTGAAACATACATCCCGATCTGATACAATCGAGATCGGCACTCCATATCGCGATACCACCTCCCTTACATACAAATCTGTCATCCTCTTAGTAGAGAGCTCTCACTGATAGCAAGAAAGTGAGCGCTCTTCGTCAGCCGGTCGACGATCACGCAAATTGCATCGACACCCCTCACGGTCCTTGGCAACTTGGTGATGAAATCCATAGAAATTTGTTCCCACTTCCATTAAGGATCCTCAAGTGGCTGTAACATGCCATGCGGACGCCGGTGCTCAGCCTTAACCCTGCGACAGGTCAAGCATCTCTCAACAAACCATGCTACATCCCTCTTCATACTGGGCCACCAATAAACTTTCTTCAGATCCAAAAATATCTTAGTGGCCCTGGGATGGATCGAGAATCTCGATCTATGCGCCTCCTCCATCAAAATGGTGCACACCCCTCCTGCATACGACACTCAAATCCGACCTTGAAAGGTCATAAGTTTGCGGCTATCGGTAATGAACTCCGGTACCTGCCCAATCAGCCGCTCTCTTTTACGGTTCTCCGGTCTCACGACCTCTGCCTGGGCCTCCCAAATGGTTTCCAACATCGGAGTCATCACTGTCAACCGTATACAAATGTCTCGAATCAGGGCGCTCTCCGCCATATGGCTCAGGGCATCAGCTACAACATTAGCCTTGCCCGGGTGGTACAGGATCTCACAATCATAATCCTTTACCACGTCCAACCACCTCCTCTGGCGCATATTCAGATTGGGCTGATCCATCAAATACTTCAAGCTCTAGTGGTCTGTGTAGATGGTACACCAAACCCCATACAAATAGTGACGCAAAATCTTAAGGGTGAACACCACTGCCCCGAGTTCCAAATCGTGGGTGGGATACCTCATCTCATGAGGCTACAGTTGCCTCGACCCATACGCTATCACATGCCCCCTCTGCATAAGTACTGCACCCAACCCCGATATCGATGCATCACAATACACCACAAAATCCTCTATCCCTTCTAAGAGGGCTAGCACCGGGGCTTCGCACAATCTCTGTCGAAGCGTCTCAAACGAGGTCTACTGCTCCGGACCCCATGAATAAGCAACACCCTTCCGGGTCAATCTGGTGAGTGGCACGACGATCTTGGAGAAATCCCTGATAAATCTCTGATAAATCTCTGATAATAGTCAGTCAATCCTAGAAAACTCCTGATCTCGGTGGGTGATCTCGGCACCTCCCACCTCATAATTGCCTCAATCTTGGCCGGATCGACCAAAATCCCATTCTGGTTGACGAGATGCCCCAAGAACTGGACCTCGTAACCAAAACTCACACTTGGAGAATTTAGCGAAAAGCCTCTCCGACCTCAATACCCTGAGGATCTCTCTCAGATGCTCCTCGTGCTACTCTATAGATCTCGAATACACCAAAATATCATCAATAAACACGATCACCGACCGATCCAGCATCGGCCTTCACACCCTGTTCATGAGATCCATGAATGTTGTCGGTGCATTGGTGAGCCCAAAGGGCATCACCACGAACTCGTAATGCCCATAACGAGTTCTGAACGCCGTCTTCTGGATATCTTCATCTCACACTCTCATCTGATGATATCCCGACCTCAAGTCTATCTTAGAGATCCAAGACACTCCCTGCAACTAATTGAACAGATCGTTGATCCTCGGTAAAGGATAACGGTTCTTGACCGTCAACTTGTTCAACTCCCAGAAATCAATGTACATCCGATGTGAACCATCCTTTTCCTTGAAAAAAGGATCGACGCTTCCCATGGTGAGCTACTTGGTCTAATAAACCCCTTCCCCTGCAGCTCCTGAAGCTGCGAGGATAACTCCTCCATCTTTGGCGGCGCAAGGTAATAAGGCCTTGGCGATAGGTGCTGCCACCGGAACCAAACCGATACAGAACTCTACCTGCCTCTCGGGAGGCACACCCGACAACTCCTCGGGAAAAACATCTGGGAACTCGCGCACTATCAGAACCTCACTAATCGAACTTGGCCTCCCAGCGGCCACTCGTGTATCCATCACATAGGCTACAAACCCGCTACAGCCCTGCTGTAAACTCTGCCTCGCTCTAGCGGCCGAACAAAACGCTGACCCACATCGGGTACCCTCGTCGTACATGGTAAGCACTCCCCCACTAGGGTCTCGTATCATAACCAACTGACGCTCACAGTCTATAACAGCCCCAAATCGGCTCAACCAATCCATGCCCACTATGACACACACGTCCCCCATTGCAATCGGGACCAGATCTATCAAGAACTCCACACCGAAGATCTCAAGTACACATCCTTGAATCACATCCGTAGCATACACTGCTTGCTCGTCAGCTATAGAAACACGCAGAGGTCGACTCAACGCCTCTCGTCGGATACTGATGTGTTGACTAAATGCTAAGGAAACAAATGACCGACTCGCACCCGAGTCAAATAACACTAAAGCGGGTACAGAATTCACAAGAAAAGTACCTACGCGTCTCATAATATAATCACAACACCTCAAACTCTTCATAAATAAATGAAAGAATACATACCAACCACGACATTAGGCGTTGCGCGGACCTCCTCCGTTGTCAAGTGGAAGGCTCTCCCGCGAGCCTTCGGTGCATTGGCCTTCACTGGCTGGACCTCAGTAGCTCGCACGGTGGAAGGGGCAGATCCCTGATGTGCTCCCTGTGATGTCCCCCACAGCTGTAGACACTCGGTCTTCCGGTGGCCCGTCTGGTCGCAATGAAAACAAACCATGAGTCCCTTGGGGCAATCCTTGGCTATATGCCCCTCCTTGCCACATTTGTAGCAAGCACCTGATCAAAAAACCCCCTCATGTCCCTTGTCGCACTTTCTGCAAGTGCGGCCCTTCTGTCCTCCAGATCTCGAATCGGCGGGCTTTGCCCAATTGGCTGCCAGCTGAGACTGTACCGGCCGCCGATCCATCCCCCGAGACTCTGCCTCCTCCCTGGCCTGAGTCTCCAACTCAATCTCCCTCTTCCGGGCATTTACCTAGAGCTCGGGAAATGTCAGATAAGACGAGTTTGATACGAACTCCCAAATATCCCTCCTTGGAATACCCAACTACCAGCTCATGCATGCCTGCTCAGTAGACACCTGCTCAGGGCAGAACATCGCCCTCTCATGAAACTTCCTGGTAACCACAGTAACATAATCAGTACCCTGCTTGAGGGTCAAGAACTCATGAGCCAACCGTTCCCTCTCCACTGGGGGAACATACTCGTCTCTGAACATGGTGGTGAACCTCTCCTAGGCCACCTCCGAAATCTCTATAGGAGTGAAGCTCGTCATCACGAACTTCCACCAGTCCTTCGCTCCCAATCAAAGCTGGTTCAATGCAAACCGAACCCTCAGATGCTCCGGACATGAACATGTGTAGAAGCATCCCTCGATATCAGAAATCCATCTCATCGCAGCGATCGGGTCCTGCGTCCCATCAAACTCTGGTGGCTTCGTGTTGTTGAACTCCCGAAACAACAACAATTCACCTCACTGAGGTATGACAGCACCCACAGCTGCAGTAGCTGCAGCAGCTGCAACCTCAGTCACTGCTATGTACCGCTCATCAAAAGTCTCAATCAATGTGGTCTTGATAGACCCAAACATCTCCGGAATCTCAGCTCGGATGGTAGCAGCCACCTCCTCATGAATCAACCTGCGGATCTCCTCATCACTAACACCACCGCTCTCAGGTGTGAGGCCTTTCCCAACCATGATGTCTCTCTAAAATACAACATAAAATATCAGAGATCCACTTGAGCATACTCGCACTCGATAACACAACCCTACTTGTTCCCTAGTACCCTAAGGATTCTTACTTGGACCGCGCACTGATACGGTGTCTTCAGTAGTACGGTCCCTTATACTACCGTCCACACCGCATCAGTATTCACTCCAAGTCCTCCTCCTTGGATCCCAGATCACAAGTACTCTACATCTCACTAGCATAGGCTACCCTTCGGTAGACCCCTCAAAACCTCCTCACTGCTACCTACTCACTGTCAAGCATCTAATAGTAGCAGAAATCTTCCTAGGCTAAGGCATTACAAATCAGGCCACTCTAGTCCTAATATGAATACCTAGCCTACTCTAGCATGCATATCATATCATAACATATCTCATAACACATAATGTAAGCGTATTTTGGGAAATCACCGTTCGGGTGCTGGCTGATCGTACACACTGCTCCGTTCTGCCTTTCTCAAAATCTTTTACTCTCTTGGAAAAATTGTTTTTTTTATGAAAAAATTTCTCAAATCCTTAGCTTGAGTTCAGATACACCCGAAGATGCACCCGAATTCCTCAAACCAAGGCTCTGATACCAACTTGTAATGACGTAAAATTTCAAAACAATTTTTCATTTTTAAATCGTATTTTCAATCACCAAAAAAAACAATATCCAACAACTGTATCTAATGTCATCATAACAAAAAAATCCCAGAATCTCAAAAGATCTCAACTACATAATCCTCTCAGTGTGTACGGATCATGCCGGCGCCTTCCCACGGTCCTTGCTAGTACCTGAAAAACCCAACACAATTGTAAGCATAAATGCTTAGTAAGTTCCCCAAAATACCACATACAACACATACGCCTTTCTAGGCCATAACTCTATGGGACCTTCCAGTCCAAGTGTCTCAGGGGACTTCCGTCCCAAATCCCGGTAGAACTTCCGATCCTACCCGTATCGACCTTCCGGTCCATAACCTCCTGACCTTCCGGTCCATGTTCTCTTGACCTTCCGGTCCTTATCATACATAGCATACATAACACATACATATCACATATCAGCATATATAGCACATATAAGACCTTCCGGTCACACATAAGTACCCTTCCAGGTACAGTATAGTGAAAAGACTCACCTCAGATATCTTGGATAATCTCGCACATGTATTCCCTGATCTAGCCTCCGCCTAAACACATAAACAATTATCTCAAATCAATAACGGCTCTCCAGGCTAGACTAGTCTCTTCCATGTCCTCTAAGAAGGCCAAAAGACCATTTTACCCTTCAAATGTTCATCAAGTCCAATTGTTGACCATACCCTAAAAGTCAACAAAAGTCAACGGTCAAACTTTGACCAGACTCGTCGAGTGTACTCGTGCGACTCGGCGAGTCCATGCATCTCCTCTTCGCCCCTGATCCTCACTCGACTCACTGAGTCAACCCTACACTCAACGGGTTATCACAGGTCGTGAATCGCAGGGCAACCCGACTCGACTCGTCGAGTCCCTTATGGGATCGGCGAGTTCCTCCCATGAAAACACTCAAACAATCCTTTGAGGTCATATTTGCTTCACCAACCAGTAGATCTAACCTCCTAACACTCGCAAGTCATGTAAAGGTTCAAACTTTATGTTCATGCAATGCTTATAAGACCAAAAATGGAGAAATAACCTTTAAAATGGGGTTTAACTCTCAAGGCTCACATGAAACCTCATAAAGTTGGACGCTTGGGACTTTTTGGACCTCTCAAGGTCCAGATCTATCATCTATACCCAAAGGGACCTCATAAGCTTCACAATCCAACTAAAAATGTCACAAAAGAAACCCTACATTCAAGGAATCTATCAAATACACGAAATGGGAAGGAACTTGTACCTCAAAACGTAAATCTCAGTGTGAATAACACAGAACCAAGCTCCACAAACGTCCTAGCTTGGATTTTCCCACTCCTTCTTGAAAGATCACACCTAAGGAAGAAGAATTAGCCTCCAAAGTGCTCTCCAAGCTCTCTTTGTTCTCTAGGGTTTTCACAGGGGAGTAGGGGCTGCAAATGACGGCCATAAGGGCCTTTAAATAGGGCCCAGGCCCTGAGATTTAGGGTTTCACTTAACAGTGCGGACTCGTCGAGTCCGGTCATTAATCCAGACAAGAATCCGTGATCCTGTTTGGCGAGTCTGAGCGCCTACTCGCCGACTCCCTCCTTAAAACTCAAGATATAAACTTAAAATAAGATACATGGGAATCCGGATGTTACATGTGAGAACAAATAATCAATGCGTAAGGACATGGTTTGAAAACTCAAACCTTGAGTTCATTTTTAAGATCAACATCTGCTCTTAATGTGTGGTTCCAGTAGAATCTGGTAATACCAGTTAAGACTTGAAGGAGATATTCTGTAACAGCTCAAATTTTCAAATAAAATTTTCATTTAAAACAAAACATCATTATTCGACAAAAGAGTTTATTCCAAGTTTAGTACAAAAGTATAAATAGTAAATCCCCAAGATCTTCAACAATGGCAGTGTGTACGTGTCACGCCGGCGCCTTCCCACGGTCATCACTAGTACCTGAAAAACATAAACACAACTAGTAAGCATAAATGCTTAGTGAGTTCCCCAGTATACGACTTACCCACATACGCCTTCCGGCCCGGACCTTCGGTCCACATAACTTTGCCTTCCGGCCCGTAACATAATCGCCTTCCGGCCCATAATATATATCGCCTTCCGGCCCGTATTAGTTTGCCTTCCGGCCCATAGTATTTTGCCTTCCGGCCCACGATAGTATAAAGACATAGCACACGTAACATAATACACACAACACATAAATCATACACCATACCGTCCTTCCTATCACATAGAGTCTCGCCTTCCGGCCCGTATAAGCATACATCACATATGAGCACACATCACATATAAAGCATCTACCCCTCTAGACATAGCATGAATATAACACATTCGACCTTCCGGTCTCACAGTCAAACCCATCCGGGTGAAGTATAGTGAGAAGACTCACCTCGTAGTATGCAAGCTATAAACTCTTCGCGCTACTCGCACACGATCCGCTAATCCGCAGGTTCCCTATAATACCACATACCTTTATTAATGATCTTATCAAACAAGTCAACTGACCCTACTAAGCTACATACAGGTCAACGGTCAATCTTGACCAGACTCGTCGAGTGCAAAGGGAAACTCGGCGAGTATAGACACCCTGACTCCACTCGCCGAGTCTGAAGAACGACTCGGCGAGTCCTAGTGAATCTTCAAGCTACTCGCCGAGTCTGAAGAACAACTCGACGAGTTCCAATAGGTCTTCAAGCTACTCGCCGAGTCTGAAGAACAACTCGGCGAGTCCTAGTGAATCTTCAAGCTACTCGCCGAGTCTGATCATTGGACTCGGCGAGTCCTCGCCATGCAGTCAATCCGCTGCCTCCTGTATTTCGCATGATTTCGAAATATATAGATATAGGGCTTCCTGGACTTTCACATATACTAATACAGGGGTTTTTAACACTTATAACAACAATATAAACCAACGAATCCTTAAATGGGTTTCCTAAACCCTAAACTCATGCACAACGTAAAAGCTACGGATTTCGATCCGAAGATTACCTGGAAACGTGTTCCTTGTGTCTCCAAACCTCCAGTCCTCGATTCCTTTGATCACCACCTTGCTCCTCCTTGTCTAACGACCTCTTCAAGCCTTCTCAAATCCTCTCTCTTACTTCAGATGCTCACACACTCCCAGGGGATCTTCAACCGGCCAAAAGATGCGACATGACGGCCATAAGATCGTTATATACGATCAGAAATGAAACGGCTAGGGTTCAGCTGAAACAGCGTCGACTCGCCGAGTCCCTTATTGGACTCGTCGAGTCCAGTCGCGCGTCTGCGACCAAGACCAAGGCCCTACTCGGCGAGTCATGCACCAACTCGCCGAGTCCCCTCCTAAATGTGCCCCCAAAAATAATTTAGAGGAATACCTGAAATTCCGGGCTGTTACAACTCTCCCCCACTAGAACTAGACTTCGCCGTCGAAGTCTCTCATTCTGCGAATAACTCCGGATGTTGCTCCCGCATTTCTCTTTCCGGCTCCCAAGTCATCTCCGATCCCTTCCGATGTTGCCACTGAACCAACACCAGAGGTATTTCCTTGTTCCGTAGAACCTTGATCTTCCGATCCCTGATAGCTACTGGTCTCTCGGCGTAATTCAGACTCGCATCTACCTGGATATCTTCTAGCGGAACCACTGCTGCCTCATCGGCTATACACTTCCTCAGCTGTGATACGTGGAAGGTATTGTGAATCTGATTCAGCTCCGCTGGCAACTCCAGCCGATAAGCTACCCGACCTACCCTTGCAATTACCCGAAATGGACCTATGAACCGGGGCCCCAACTTGCCCTTCTTCCTGAACCGAACCACCCCTTTCCAAGGAGAAACCTTTAGAAGAACGAAGTCGCCGACCTGGAATTCGAGCTCGGACCGGCGTCTGTCCGCATAACTCTTCTGTCGGCTCTGGGCGGTCAATAACCTCTGCCTCACCCGTTGGATCTGTTCAGCCGTTTGAAGTACGATCTCTGTACTGCCCATCACTCTCTGTCCCACTTCTCCCCAGCAAATGGGAGTCCGACACCTCCTACCATACAACAACTCAAAAGGTGGCATACCTATGCTCGAATGATGGCTGTTGTTGTAGGAAAACTCAGCTAACGGCAGATGCGCATCCCAGCTACCCCCGAAGTCTAACACACACGCTCTAAGCATGTCTTCCAATGTCTGAATCGTCCGTTCGCTCTGACCGTCGGTCTGGGGATGGTATGCGGTACTAAAATGCAGTTTAGTACCCAACTCCTCATGGAATTTCTTCCAGAACCTGGAAGTGAAACGCACATCGCGGTCCGAAACAATCGAGGTCGGCACTCCATGCCGAGATACTATCTCTCTCACGTACAACTCTGCCAACTTCTCTGCTGATGAACTTTCACTAATGGCAAGGAAGTGTGCACTCTTTGTTAGCCTATCCACAATCACCCATATCGCATCGACTCCTCTGGCAGTTTTCGGCAATTTGGTGATGAAATCCATCGTGATCTGATCCCACTTCCACTCAGGGATCTCCAATGGTTGCAACTTACCGTGCGGTCTCTGGTGCTCAGCCTTAACTTTACGGCAGGTCAAACACCTCTCAACGAACCAGGCAACGTCTCTCTTCATGCAAGGCCACCAGTACTCCTTTTTCAAATCCAAATACATTTTCGTGGCACCGGGATGGATCGAGAATTTCGATCTATGTGCCTCCTCCATCAAAGTAACACGCGTACCTCCCACAAATGGCACCCAGATCTGACCCCGAAATGTCAGAAGTTCCCGCCCATCCGTAACAAACTCTGAAATCAACCCGACGACCCGCTCCTGTTTCTGCATCCCAGACTTCACAACCTCGGCCTGTGCCCCACGAATAGCATCTAACACCGGAGTCATCACCGTCAATCTCAAACATACGTCCCGCAATGGAGTACCCTCCGCCCTACGACTCAATGCATCGGCTACCACATTAGCCTTGCCTGGGTGGTATAGGATCTCACAGTCATAATCCTTAACCACGTCTAACCATCTCCTCTGACGCATGTTTAGGTTGGGTTGATCCATCAAATACTTCAAACTCTTATGGTCCGTGTATATGGTACAACGAACCCCGTACAGGTAGTGACGCCAAATTTTGAGGGCGAACACTACTGCCCCCAACTCTAAGTCATGCGTGGGATATCTCGCTTCGTGAGGCTTCAGCTGTCTCGACGCATAGGCTATCACATGGCCCCTCTGCATCAACACTGCACCCAGTCCTGAAATCGATGCGTCGCAATATACGACGAAGTCCTCCATCCCCTCCGGGAGAGCTAATACTGGTGCTTCGCACAGTCTCTGGCGAAGTGTCTCGAAGGAAGTCTGCTGCTCGGGTCCCCAAGAAAATGTAACACCCTTTCGGGTCAATCTGGTAAGTGGCACCGCGATCTTGGAGAAGTCCCTAATGAACCTTCGATAGTACCCTGCCAACCCAAGGAAACTCCTGATCTCCGAAGGTGACTTCGGTGCCTCCCATCTCATTACCGCTTCCACCTTGGCCGGATCGACCAATATCCCTGCCTGATTTACAACGTGCCCCAGAAATTGAACTTCCCGCAACCAGAAGTCACATTTGGAGAATTTTGCATATAGCTTCTCCGACCTCAGTACCTCAAGGACCTCTCTCAAATGACCCTCATGCTGCTCCCTAGATCGCGAATACACCAGAATGTCGTCGATGAATACAATCACAGACCGATCCAGCATCGGCCTGCATACCCTGTTCATGAGATCCATGAACACTGCTGGGGCATTGGTGAGCCCAAAAGGCATCACCACGAACTCGTAATGCCCATACCGCGTCCTAAAGGCTGTCTTCTGGACATCCTCATCCCGCACTCTCACCTGGTGGTACCCCGATCTCAAATCAATCTTGGAAAACCAAGATGCCCCTTGCAACTGATCAAATAGATCATCGATCCTCGGTAACGGATAGCGATTCTTAACTGTCACCTTGTTCAGCTCCCGGTAATCGATACACATCCGGTGTGAACCATCCTTCTTTTTGACGAACAGAATCGGTGCTCCCCACGGCGAGCTACTCGGCCGAATAAACCCCTTCCCCAACAACTCTTGAAGTTGCGAGGACAATTCTTGCATCTCTGGAGGTGCAAGACGATAAGGCACCTTCGCAATAGGCGCAGCCCCTGGAACTAGATCGATACCAAACTCCACTTGTCTCGCAGGAGGTATTCCCGGCAAATCCTCGGGAAAAACATCTGGAAACTCGCGCACCACTGGAACCTCCTCCAATGTCTTCGGTCTCTCGGAACTTTCCCGCGTATCCATCACATATGCCACAAAGCCGTTACATCCCCGCTGTAGGCATTGCCTCGCCCTAGCGGCCGAACAAAAAGCTGATCTCGAACGGGTACCCTCGCCGTACACCGTAAGAACTCCCCCACTAGGGTCTCGTATAGTCACCAACTGACGCTCGCAGTCGATGACAACGCTGAATCGGCTCAACCAGTCCATGCCTACGATGACACAGACATCACCCATCGCAATAGGAATTAGGTCAATCGGAAACGCGACCCCGAAGATCTCTAGCACACATCCCCGAAGAACCTCCGTAGCACAAATCACCCTCTCAGCCGCAATGGAAACACTCAAAGGCCGACTTAACGGCTCACGACTAATGCCGATGTGCTGACTAAAAGCTAACGATACAAGCGATCTACTCGCACCCGAATCAAATAATACTAGAGCAGGCATAGAGTTCACAAGGAAAGTACCTACACATACATTAACATAAGCATAACATTTCGACCTTTAATTAAATACATGAATGATAACATACCTGCCACAACATCGGGCGCAGCGCGGACCTCCTCCGCAGTCAGCTGAAAGGCTCTCCCGCGAGCCCTCGGGGCCTCGACCTTCACCGGTCGGGTCTCAGTAGTCAGGGGAGTAGGTGTAGCTCCCTGACGAAGTTGCGGGCACTCGGCCTTCCGATGGCCTGTCTGGTTGCAGTGGAAGCAAACCATAAACCCCTTAGGGCAATCCCTGGCAATATGTCCCTCTTTGCCACACTTGTAGCAACCACCAGCTCGACACGCCCCCTCGTGACTCTTGCCGCACTTCGCGCAAGTGCGACCCTTCGAACCTCCCCTCCTCGAATCAGCGAACTTAGTCCGCTTGGCTGCCGGCTGAGACTGGGCCGGCCGTCGATCCACCTGCCGAGACTCAGCCTCCTCCCTCACTTGAGTCTCTAACTCGATCTCACGCTTCCTGGCGTTCGCCTGAAGCTCAGTGAAAGTACGATAGGTGGAGTTTGACACAAACTCCCGGATCTCCCTCTTCAAAACCCCCAAATAACGGCTCATCCGCGACTGCTCCGTAGATACCAGCTCAGGGCAGAACATTGCCCTTTCATGAAACTTCCGTGTGATCACTGCCACGGAATCAGTACCCTGCTTAAGGGTCAAGAACTCCTGAATCAATCGCTCCCTCTCTACCGGGGGAACGTACTCATCCCTGAACATCTTCGTAAACCTCTCCCAGGTCACCGCCGTAATCTCTGCCTGAGTGAAGTTCGCCGTCACGAACTTCCACCAATCCTTCGCTCCCAGACGGAGCTGGTTCAAGGCGAACCGTACCCTCAAGTGCTCCGGGCATGAGCAAGTATAAAAGCACCCCTCGATGTCGGCGATCCACCTCATGGCTGCAATCGGATCCTGTGTCCCATCAAATTCAGGGGGTTTCGTGTTGCTGAATTCCCTGAATAGTAATGAATCACCCCCTTGCGGCCTGGCAGCAGCCACCGCTGCGGTAGCGGCAGCAACTGCAGCTTCAGAAATTGCGGCGCACCGCTCCTCAAACTCCTCCATCAACGTGGTCTTAATAGACCCAAACATCTCCGGGATCTCAGCCCGGACCGCCGCAGCTACCTCTTCCTGAATAATCTGACGAATCTCCTCGTCACTCGCACCGCTCGAACTCGCCCCATTGCGTGTGATAACCATGATGTCTCTGAAATACAACATAAAATCATCAGAGACTCCACCAAGTACAATTTTACTCGATACGCGCCCTACCCCGTCTCCGATTTCCAGGGATTCTTATTTGAGTCTTCTACTGATCCGGTGCCTTCGATAGTACGGGCCCAATACTACCGACCACATCGTATCAGTATCCGCCCCAAATCTTCCTCCCCAAATCCCGAATAATGAGTACTCTACCTCTAGTATGCACTATCTACTTGCACGCTACCAAATATCTCATATAAGCAATCTCCCTAGACTAAGGCATCACAAAACAGGCAATTCTAGTCCTATCATGAATGCCTAGTCTTCTAGCATGCATAACAATTCATAATTCAATGCATAACATAACATTGTAAGGTATTCTGGGGATCTTTACCGTTCGGACGCTGGCTACTCGTACACACTGTTCCATCCTTGTTTTACCGCCTTACCGTTTATAAAATGTTGTGTCATTATTATTTTAAAAAAAAAGTTTTTCCCTCAAATCCCCGGTCTGAGTTCAGTTGCACCCAAAAGTACACCCGAATCCCTCAAACCAAGGCTCTGATACCAATTGTAACAGCTCAAATTTTCAAATAAAATTTTCATTTAAAACAAAACATCATTATTCGACAAAAGAGTTTATTCCAAGTTTAGTACAAAAGTATAAATAGTAAATCCCCAAGATCTTCAACAATGGCAGTGTGTACGTGTCACGCCGGCGCCTTCCCACGGTCATCACTAGTACCTGAAAAACATAAACACAACTAGTAAGCATAAATGCTTAGTGAGTTCCCCAGTATACGACTTACCCACATACGCCTTCCGGCCCGGACCTTCGGTCCACATAACTTTGCCTTCCGGCCCGTAACATAATCGCCTTCCGGCCCATAATATATATCGCCTTCCGGCCCGTATTAGTTTGCCTTCCGGCCCATAGTATTTTGCCTTCCGGCCCACGATAGCATAAAGACATAGCACACGTAACATAATACACACAACACATAAATCATACACCATACCGTCCTTCCTATCACATAGAGTCTCGCCTTCCGGCCCGTATAAGCATACATCACATATGAGCACACATCACATATAAAGCATCTACCCCTCTAGACATAGCATGAATATAACACATTCGACCTTCCGGTCTCACAGTCAAACCCATCCGGGTGAAGTATAGTGAGAAGACTCACCTCGCAGTATGCAAGCTATAAACTCTTCGGGCTACTCGCACACGATCCGCTAATCCGCAGGTTCCCTATAATACCACATACCTTTATTAATGATCTTATCAAACAAGTCAACTGACCCTACTAAGCTACATACAGGTCAACGGTCAATCTTGACCAGACTCGTCGAGTGCAAAGGGCAACTCGGCGAGTATAGACACCCTGACTCCACTCGCCGAGTCTGAAGAACGACTCGGCGAGTCCTAGTGAATCTTCAAGCTACTCGCCGAGTCTGAAGAACAACTCGACGAGTTCCAATAGGTCTTCAAGCTACTCGCCGAGTCTGAAGAACAACTCGGCAAGTCCTAGTGAATCTTCAAGCTACTCGCCGAGTCTGATCATTGGACTCGGCGAGTCCTCGCCATGCAGTCAATCCGCTGCCTCCTGTATTTCGCATGATTTCGAAATATATAGATATAGGGCTTCCTGGACTTTCACATATACTAATACAGGGGTTTTTAACACTTATAACAACAATATAAACCAACGAATCCTTAAATGGGTTTCCTAAACCCTAAACTCATGCACAACGTAAAAGCTACGGATTTCGATCCGAAGATTACCTGGAAACGTGTTCCTTGTGTCTCCAAACCTCCAGTCCTCGATTCCTTTGATCACCACCTTGCTCCTCCTTGTCTAACGACCTCTTCAAGCCTTCTCAAATCCTCTCTCTTGCTTCAGATGCTCACACACTCCCAGGGGATCTTCAACCGGCCAAAAGATGCGACATGACGGCCATAAGATCGTTATATACGATCAGAAATGAAACGGCTAGGGTTCAGCTGAAACAGCGTCGACTCGCCGAGTCCCTTATTGGACTCGTCGAGTCCAGTCGCGCGTCTGCGACCAAGACCAAGGCCCTACTCGGCGAGTCATGCACCAACTCGCCGAGTCCCCTCCTAAATGTGCCCCCAAAAATAATTTAGAGGAATACCTGAAATTCCGGGCTGTTACATATTCAATAGATTATACAAGTAATAAATGAGGAAAACTTAGAGTATAATCAATGCAAAGATATTTTAAGAACAAGAAGAATGTAATGAAAGAACTTTGACTTGAAGGTAAAGTGAGAATGATGTGAAGAGAATAATTTATATTCTTGGATTATAATTTGAATTTTTCACACACATTAAAATGGAAAAAATTCACTCCTTATATAATAAAGGACAAACATAGTACAAACTGAGATACATTTTTAGGACTGGTTAATAATCAGTTCTTTGTAAACTGATGTCTAAAAGATACATGAAAGAATGTCCTATGAACTGTTACATTAGTAATAAAACAAAATGCATTAAATGCTTAAACAGACTGCTGATCTCGGAATTCCCCTACATCTTAGATTGATCTTCATCTCGAAACTCCATCTTATCTCGGACTCAACTGAAATCGGAACTTGATTGGTTGAGATGGTTAGAGGTTCACTTTTCATGATTCAAAGAGCCATTGTTTAGGATACAAATTCTAAAACTACATTCTCTCATGGAGAAGTTGTGCAATTTCTATGAATATGAGTTTCAAGTAAGAGAAAGGTAATATTTTATTTATTTCATATTTTTCTTTTTGAATAATCATGATTTACCATGTTTTCTCCCTACAAACGCATAAATATCAAACGAGTACACATCATTTTTTAATTTTGTATAAATAGGCATAGTTTGTAAAGGGTCAACATTTATTGTAAAAGTTTGTCTTGCTCATGGGCAGCAAATCAGGTTGATAAAAGTGTCATGTTATTATTGAAATTATTATTCTTTATAATTCCATTTTTTCCTAAAATTGATTTCTTTTGTAAACTATTATGCTGGATTTTTTTTTCGTGTGTATAATATAATATTTGTAAAGCTAACTACCATATTAGAGTGGTTAATTGATAATTGATATGTTATGTTTTAGGTTTAGATATATTTAACAAATTAATTAATTTTCTTCTTAACAACTCATGTTATATGACTATACCTCAAGCATTATTTATGTTATTTATTTTATGCTTACATAGAAGAATAAGTTTTCTTTGAATTGTACACTACGTATTTTCGGTAATCATTGTGACAATGTTATAACACAATACCAAAAAATTGAAAAACAAATCGAACTGGGCGATGCCCAAGCTTTTTTCTAGTTAATATAAAATAGATTTCTTTGAGTCATTTGCTAATTAGATTTTTGCATATTTGATTACCATGCTATTAAAAATATTATTTTAGTAAACTAAAACTTGTGTGCTTAATTATGATATCAATTTGAAGTTGTTTTCATTAAATTAGGCTACAAAACATGATATAAATTAGGAAGTATTTTTATTTCTCTTGGAAAATGTAGTGTCAATAAACCATGGGATGTTGAACGTAGAATTTCACTTAGATAATAGATTGATAAAAAGTTAAGTGTTGTAGGATAATGCTTGAATCTCAAAGATGACAAACCCGATTTTGCAGCACTAACTCTATAAATTTTGAAAATTTTAATATTGACACTACAAAAGAAAAAAAAATCGCATTGATTGAAAATTCCTAATAAACTAGTACCGAAGCCTTTAAAATAGGCACCCAATGAGGTTAACAAGGAAGGGATTGTGCCTTCACCCACCAACCATGCAACAACAAGGACATCATACTCTTAATTCCACGGTGATTGAGAATGTGGGGTATGATGACATTACTGTCACACCCCAAAATTGAGAATGGCAG
This sequence comes from Lactuca sativa, assembly GCF_002870075.4. NCBI lineage: Eukaryota > Viridiplantae > Streptophyta > Magnoliopsida > Asterales > Asteraceae > Lactuca > Lactuca sativa. The sequence goes on from NC_056630.2 coordinate 260,851,608, forward strand.
AATACGTTATGGGGTGGAGGTCGTTATGTACAGTATCATAAAAATGCATAATAGTAAAGACAATCAATAACATCCATTGCATTAATATAATAATTGTAATACAAGCGTGTTCTGTACAGTTTGTAAGACACCAAAAGTATAATCAAAATAAAAGATGAGTCTTGTATGTGCTCCATCTTCTCAAAAGTTGCATCTGTACCTGTCTACTGATGACCTGAGAATACAAGTTATTTTGAAAACGAGTATCAGCATAAAGCTAGTGAGTTCATAAGTATTTAGTGTCATTGCTTGTATAAAAGTGTTTACAACCATGTAGTATAATAGCTGATATCAATGTTTGAAATTAGTGTGCTCCCTAGAAAATCCTATATTTTCCAGTAAACGTAGTCTTCTACCAAGACCCGGTTGTTTGCATGCTTGATCCTTTGAAAATGTACAAGTTTTTCCCGGTGAAACTATCAGTATGAAATTATAGTTTTAGACTTCATTCATGTAAGGTAATTGGGAAAATAATGTTTTACCCCAGCAGTGTCACTGCCGGCTGAATGTAATAAAATGCAGACTCCAGGTAGTATTAAATGTACAATACACCTCGGGGAGTTTGTTTTGCCTTTAATTCTTAATTTGTTAATTAAAGGTTTGAATGTGAACTTGTATGTCACCATGCTGATTGATGATCGAATAACAGATGACCCTCCAGGTCACACGTAGTATGGTGACATTTTGTGACCCCTGGGCCTAGTCGGCTCGGACTGTAGCTAGCGGTCGGGATGTGGGAGTGTCTATCCCATATAGATCTATACACATAATGCCTGCTCTCCCTCCAGGAGACTCTGGTTACACGGTGATAGCACAGTGAAGTGTCGTATTGAGAAGTAGTATGTCACATTCTGTTTTAGTATATTCTCTTGTATTAGTGTATAATGTACTTTTTGATATAATGTATAGAGTGTTCTCTTGTATAGTATATAGTATTCTCTTTCCATAGTATTTAGCGTGTATTGTCTCATAACTGTACTAACTATAGTAAGTGTCATGGTAATAGTAGTAATGAGCGGTAATCCTTAACTATACTTATTATAGTTAAATAGAAATGTTAGTTGCATGCCTTTGATACACAAAGGTATTGAACTGAAGTGAAGACTTTTAAATCCAACACAAATATATATAATATATAACTAAGAATTCAACGACACTCGGACAAATAACAATATACCCTAAGTCCACAATCAAACAAGAACAGGAAGTAAGGTGAGCTATTAGTCCTAAGTCCTTCAAGTCTTACTTATATAAATGTATTGGTGTAGATATGGTTTGGGAACAAAAGAAGTTTAAAAGAGTTTGGAAATAGTTTTATAACAATTTAACATGAAAGATGAGTTAGATAAACATTTAAAGCAGTTTTGTTGGCAAAGCAGTTAAAAGTATAGAAAAATTCTTTTGGTTGCAAGTTATAAATCACATGTGACTAATACTATAACTAAATTGATTCAACTTGTATCCCCCCCCCCCATAAAAGCATTTAAAACATTTAAAAGGTTGATTAAGGGGTATGAACTCACCTGAAGTGAGTGAAGTGGATGGAAGTGTCGGGTAGGATACTAGGTGTCAAGTGAGGACTTGACACACACACGGATCCTATGTAACATGTAATGATACATAATTGTATCTAATTAGTTATTTAATCACTAATTAAGCATGTAAAGACACTCTAATGCATGAAAACACTTTGTTTCAAGTGCTAGGATTGTTAAGGGTTGTATTTTAGGAGAGTATGGCCTCACTTTGGAGTTTACTCCTCAAATGGTAGCCCTCAGGGGAGTTTATGGTTTTTGGACCATTTCCCCCAATGAGTTTACGGTCGTAAACTCATGTGAATGGTGTATTTGTGTGTTTCAAGGTCTCATGTTTCACAAAGAATTGCTCTAGGGTTGAATCAAAGGCTTAGGAAGCGGTTAGGGATCGATATGGCACTCCCTTGGAGTTTACGGTCCTTGGACTACTCCTTGGGAGTTTACGGTCGTAAACCCTTGGGTTCACGGCCGTAAAATCTTGGCCACTTCATCCTTTTCGTGTTTTGTGGTTCTTAGATCATGCATGCAAGTTTCTAGCCTCTTGTCCAAGCATTAGAAGGTGTTAGGGGCATCAAAACACCCTTTGGGGGTGTTTACGGTTTTGGGAGATCCCCAAATCGTAAGCACTTGTTCTTAGGGATTTTTGGTGTTCAATCCATGGATTTGCAAGCATACTAAGAAAATAACTAGTTAGGAAGAGTATACTTACTTATAGGAGGCTTGTAAGAGTGTTTAGGACCCAAGAACACTAGTGTGTGTTCTTGGTGTTCTTGGTGTTTTGATGAATGCTTGAAGATCTATGTAAAAATCAAAAATCCATGGATAAAATGATGTAAAAACACTAGATTAAGTGTTGTATGAATGAATTTAGGGAGGAAAACTTACACTTTTGGCGGATTTGGAAGAATGGACTTATGATACTAAAGAGAAAAAGCCTTGTGTTCTTGAGGTGAAGTGGAGAATGAGGAAAAAGGGTGTAAACTCATGCTATATGCATGAGTCCTTGGGGAAAAGGTGTTTACGGCCCAAAGACCAATTGTTTGGCCGTAAACTCCTAGCTAATGTGTTGGTTGTTTTGTTTGTTACACCTCACTAATAACGACACTTCCTTTTATTTAATCATTTGACGAACAATAAAATAAAACACCAAACGGACTTAAATCTGGCCAAAAATGTACTTAAATGTTTTTGAATAATATTTGAAGTGTTTGACTGTAGAAATTACACAAATAAAAATTTTGGGTTGTCACATCATCCCCCCGTTAGAGGGAATTTCGTCCCGAAATTATAGTTCAAACAACTAAGTTATTACACAATAACTAAGCGAAAAGATGAGGATATTTAAGTTTCATTTGATCCTTGCGCTCCCAAGTGAACTCTGGTCCTTGCTTGGCGTTCCAGCGAACCTTCACAATTAGGATGCGGCTTTATTTCGTTCGTTTGACCTCTCGGTCCATAATCTCCACAGGTTCTTCCACGAAGTTGAGGCTCTCGTTGATCTCAATCTCGTCGAGTGGGATTACAAGTGTCTTTTTGGATAGGCACTTTTTCAAGTTCGAGACGTGGAAGGTAGGATGCATGTTACTGAGCTCGCGGGGTAGATTGAGTTTCTAAGCTACGGGGCCAATTCTAGCGAGAATCTCGAAAGGCCCAATGTATCTTGGATTCAGCTTTCCACGCTTTCTGAAGCGTATAAGGCCTTTCCAGGGTGAGACTTTGAAAAGGACTCGGTCTCCCACCTGGAACTCCAAAGGTTTTCTTCGTTTGTCTGCGTAGATTTTATGTCGGTCTCTAGAGGCTTTCAATCGTTCACGAATCTGAACGATCTTCTCTGTCGTTTCTCGAATGATCTCCGGACCCGTGAGAGTGCTTTTAAGAACTCGTCCTTTAGCTAACGGAGTGTCACCCACTTCAGCCCAACACATAGGGGATCTGCACTTCCGGCCGTAGAGGGCTTCAAAGGGAGCAACCTTGATGCTCGTGTGATAACTGTTGTTGTAAGAGAATTCGACGGGGGGTAAGTGAGTATCCCACGCCTTCCCAAAGTCAATCACACAGGCTCACAACATATCTTCTAAGGTTTAGATAGTTCTCTCACTTTGTCTGTCGATCTGCGGATGGTAGGTTGTACTCATGTCCAGCCTCGTTCCTAAGAAGATTTGTAATGACTGCCAGAACCTCGAAGTGAACCTACTATCTCTATCAAATATAATAGATATAGGAACACCATGCAGTCGTACGATCTCCCTAATATATGTTCTTGTGAGCTTCTCCATCTTGTCTGTTTTCTTGATGGGCAGGAAATGTGCAGACTTGGTCAATCTGTCGACGATGACCCATATGGTATCAAGTCCACCCGCTGTCTTGGGTAGCTTGATTATGAAATCCATTGTGATCCGCTCCCACTTCCATTTAGGTATCTCCGGTTGTTGGAGTAGACCTGATGGTTCCTGGTATTCGACCTTTACCTTGGCGCAAGTAAGGCATTTACTCATGAAGGTAGCAGTCTCTGCTTTCATGTTAGGCCACCAGTATGACTTTTTAAGATACAGATACATCTTATCTGAACCCGGGTGGACGGAATATCAAGTCTTGTGCACTTCCTTCGTGACCAAGTCTCTGAAGCCACCGTGTTTCGATGTCCAGATCCAGTTCATGAGATATAAGACTCCGTCACCCTTTACATTGAAGTTCTTATCCATCCCTCGCAGGGATTCTCCCACTACATTTTCAGGTTTCAAAGCTTCGAGCTGAGCCTCTTTATTTTGTGCAGATAGGTGCGAATGGATAGTCATTGTCAATGTCTTGACTCTTCGACCAGAATATTCTTTCCGACTTAGGGCGTCTACTACCACGTTGGCTTTACCCGAATGATAACGAATTTTGCATTCGTAGTCATTGAGTAGCTCGACTCACCGTCGTTGTCTCATATTGAGCTCCTTCTGGTTGAATATGTGTTGTAGGCTTTTGTGGTTTGTAAAGATAGTACTCTTCGTAGCGTACAGGTAGTGTCTCTAGATTTTTAGGGCGAATACAACCGCTCCTAATTCGAGGTCGTGTGTGGTGTAGTTGACTTCGTGTTGTTGGGTTTTGAGCATTCTAACACTCCTATGGTATACATCCAACCCTATAAACCTTGGATCTATGTTTTCTCTATTATACATGCAAATAAGAACTTTCCAAGGCTTTAATCCTAACTAGCATACTATGAGGCAACTATACTACAAAGACTAGTTAGATGACATACCTTTTGGTGTAGCTTGATGTCTTCAAGCTTTAAGAGCTTAGCCCCAATAGTGTGGAAGTCTCAAGTGGAATCACAAATCACCAAAACACCTTGGAAAACCTTTAGAAAATATGGATACTTTGGTTCTCTCTAGTGAAATCGGCTAGCCCTCTTAGTGTACCCACACTAGTGCCAATTTCACCAACCAAGGACATCTTTATATAGTATGGACACTAGGGTTAAACCCATGACCTTTCATTTCATATGATCCATGGGTTAAACACTCCATGGACTATCCATGAAAGCTTAGCCCAACCTAAATGAACATGGCCCATTCCGTATATATAAGAGTTCATATTTAATTAGTTCATTTTGATCACTTAGTTAATTCTAAATTAAGTCTTGATCAATACTAATTAAATATAATATGATTCCATATTAATATATTAGAACTTATAATATATTAATATAAATCATAAATATACTATTCTTAAAAGACTATCCATATAAATTGTGTCGGTGAAGTGCAACCCAAATGGACCATGCCGGGTTGGGTCAAGTACATACCAAATATAGTTATGGACTTAGACATTAATCCAACAGTCTCCCACTTGAATAAGTCTAAAACTATTATTGAGTATGACTTCAAAACCTAACTGGCAATCGTAGCTCTTAAAGTCGCTGTCGAACTCTGACCTTGTAAATGACTTGTCCATTAGATAAGGGATCATATATTCCTCCATTCTAGATATCATATGGACTAAGACATGGATTATAATCATTCTCTCTGTCCATTTGTTGTTTCTTGATTTCCGATTCATGACGACTGACTTATTGAACAAATCAAATCAGTCCTGGCTTGGCCAAGCACTCACATGTGTCATCATTAAATCATCGAGGGGCCCATAGATATCGCTTTTATCTCGAAGGTAAAAGGAATGGATAAACTTCGACTCATATGGCTTGTTCTACTACTTGTTGAATCATACACAAAGGCACGTTTTATAACATCGAGTTACCAATGTGTTTTCGTGCAATCAATGTACTATCAACTCATAGTAACAACTCATATCTCTAGGTTTTAAGAATATAAGATATTATCGTCTCATGATCACTCATGATAAAATCCATGAAGTGATTCAAATGAGTGTGGGTTGAATCCAATACTCAGAACTTATGAGCACTCAAGAGTGTTGTAGCACAACTTTGTCCACTAACTTGGACCTTTACAAGCCAAACCATGACAGTCTTGATTCATATCTACTTCCAACATATGACCGACTGTGGATGTTTTGAATAACTTAGTCATTCCGAAAGAATAACCTAGTTATTATGGAAGTCAAAACATGCAAAGTGAAACACAAGAATAAATGAATCTAATATGGTATCAAAACCTATGAATATAAATAAAACACTTTCTATTTATCACCATACTGATTACTCATTATTCATTGTTTCGGTTTTATCAACTTTATACTAGAATTAAAAACACTAGGTGTCCCATGCTCCACGCATGTACACTATGTTTTCTAAACAATAGCTTTGCCATACACCAAGTATGAACTCTATGTTTGTCTATGATCCTTTTTCTTTGTGAAATATACCAGTTGAACATAACTACAATGATTCTCATTTCACAGTCCCAATTCCTTACTGCAAATGCAAGAATTCCAAATTCATGCCATTTACTGATATCTATTAGATTCTAAACTTATATGCATTGATCCTCTTGTAATGATTATGCACAAATTCACTTGGCAACAATCATTACAGAGTATTCCAAAGGAGATCAACTCCTTGTAAACATCCTTCTTGCATTAAGTTTCTTAATCTTACACAGATTTATTGAACAACTTCCACCTATGGGATCATTTCAATATTCCCCTTTTGACTATCACTTCTGAACAAGAGTTGCCTCTTTTCAGAATATGTCAATATGGTCCTTCCAACAATTAACACTATACTTCCAACTGTCCTTGAGCAACCAATCTTTGGTAAACCTTAGATTGTCCTCGACAATTGCTTAATCATTTTAGTCATATCAATTTCTAGACCTTTTTCCCTTCTTAATGCCCCAGGCATTTGGAAAAAATTTAGAAAGAATGAATATAGCACTTGTAATCGATCCTATATCCAAAGTATATGGGACACAATTCATGATGTCTCACATAAATACTAAACCAGTCTTTTGCTATAATATTTCCATTTCTATTTGCCAAGTTCTCATAATTTAGATTATGAAAAGGGATGCCATAATCATCATCGAATTTTAGAACGCAAATAATGAACCCATATATAGAATTTCCTTATGTTGAGCCATTCCAACATGAAATTCATATATATTCTTGACTAAATACGATTAATACCTCAATCTAGGCTTTGAGATTTGAGATGAAGTATAATTTCCACTCCCTTAATTATAGCAAAACAACTTTTTCCCAATTGAGACCTTTTAGTTTTTCTATAATTAACATTTCTAACTTGCAACCTTTATCATAATTATCATGCTCCCACTAACATGATAATTATTAGCATAACACTTATGCTCCCACTAGCTTTGACATGTACTCAGAAATCACCTGAACTTCTAGGAAAAACAATACTTTATTGACTTTCTTACCAAAGTTCAAATTTCTGATAATAGATTGCCATGATAAGACTTCATCAAAATTATACACCTTATATTAGATAGCTCACAGGTGTGTCTAAACAGTTTCAGAACTATGAAAAGGGATGTCGTAATCATAATCTCAATTGTTTAGACCTTTTGCCATTTCTCATAAGTCAATGTTAGTGTGCCGGTTAACCACGCACGCTCCACTAACGACTTTGAGAACTACAAATATCACAATTACTATATACTTAAAATCTACTTAGTGGAAGAATTTCCTCACCATCATTTTCATGAATCAGAGAGAAACTGTATGACACTTAGATTTTATGGTGTATGTGTTCTTATCCACGAGAATTTGTCAAACCATAATCACAAGACTAGGTTAGTGACAAGTCCTAACTCATATGGATTGAACTTATGTAATCTTAACTTCTTGCCACCTGGCAGTTCAAGGGCCTGCCATTACTTCCTAGTAGGTATGCACACAATTGAGAACATGTAGAACTCAAATGTGTAGCCAACTTAACTGGAATGGGCACAGAAATGTCAACACGATAGGTTATAAACCTCTAGTTGTGTGCTAGTGATGAAATACATGTTTTATTATTGATTACTTCTTGAAACCCTTTCAGGATCTTTTAGACTCCCACTGTCTTCTTGACCTATAAGACTTTCTTGCCAAATATTCAACAGATAGTGTGGATTATAATCAAGACAGACACTTAACACAATTAGCCTTAGTTGGTCTTTGTTTTATCCAAAACATTACAACTTACCAAATTCAAATGTACAAGAGTAGAAAACTTTTACTCTTACATTTGACAAGTGTTTTAAACCTTCTTTAAAACATGTCACTCAAGTTACAATCTTAGAGTATAACTCTAAGAATTGTTATTGGAACGAAGTATGAATCATCTTCTTGATTTAACCACTTCAACAATTCATAACTCCTCTTCTTAACTATCATAATGCACTTAGAGGATGAATTTTGATAAGGTCTCAAAATCATTAAGATGATCTTAAAACATGATACTAAAGTACTCTTCCCATCTTTTCATATTTGAGAAACTTTTATCCTTCTGCCTAATTTGATTCTTCTTATTCGTTCTGTCATACATTGAAAATTTTCCAATGCTTCAGAATTATACTTAAGCTTGTAAGTATAATCATATTTACTAAACCTTAGTAAATCATGACGAATAGTCTTATCCATCTTTTGACAAGTGCACAAGAAAGTGTACTCGATCCCTTAGTCCTTCATTGACTCACACATCCATGTGAACAAGTAGTTAGTCTTAATTTTCCAATGCTCGAAAGCTCTCATTCATCATACTACACAACTTGCATGATTCCAAGTTTCTATCCAACTGAAACTTGGGTGATGAGAATCTTTCCTTATTTGGTAATTTAGACACTACCACAAATGAAACAATCAAATTCATATTTCCAATATTGCTATCAACGGAATCATATAAGCAACATCTTTTTTTCCCCAAATGCCATTGTAAGGATATTTTAAAATAAATAAAATTAAAAACTTTTCTTTTATTTTAAAACTTTGCGGAAAAACTAATCCTTACAATGCAAATGTATATGAAAACTTGATGTCATCTATTCCTAAGCATTCTATCATAACTCTTAAGCACCTACTCAAAATTCTGATCACTGAACCATGCGATTGAAGTCCATCTTCGCGATCAGAATCAGCATATACTTCCTTTAAGTTTCTTTACTTTTCCTTTATTCTTAAAACATCGACATGTGACCCAGCCACATCATGTAATAAGAATCTCCAAGTAGGAACTTAATAGAGTTAGACAATGGACTTTACCTCAAATAAAGTCAAACTTATTGACTTTACCATCCTTAGGTAAGTTTGGCAGCTTCGTAACCAAAGACCCTTCCTTTGGCAATAGGAACATATGGACCCTTAGGTAATAGTACATGGGACTATCTCAGACTTAGCCTTTCTCTTTACCATTTGGTCAACCAAGTTGACTATGGCCAATCCCTTTCCATTGGGAAAAGAATGTTTTTCTGGATTTCCTGGGTCACTAATGTCCCTATCCATAAAGTTTTGGGAAGTTGATCTCCTAATCAAATTTGCTTTACTAGTACAATAAATCATTTCTGATTTAGCAGAACCAAGTAAATAGATAAGATCATTAAGGGTCTTGTCATAGTCTATTTCATAGGAGTCCCAAAGGAACTCACTATGTGACTTAGAAAGTGATTGAACCACTAACTTTCTCAATAATTTGACACCCAACTCTCCCGGCTTGTCATTATGTGACTTCATCTCCAAGATGTGATCACACCTAGACCTTGCCTTGACAATAGGGCTTGAGTGCCCTTGAACTTGTGGGTTAGGGAGAATAATTGGAGGAGGTGGAGGAAGTGAAGTTCCAAGATATTTGGGAAGATCATAGATGTCTGAACTAGACATCTTTTGGGAGATATTCAAGATAGTTGATTTAAAGTCCTTAATATAACACCCAATATGAAATATTAAGGCTAGGACCCAACAAACTATTTTATAACTTGGAAGAGGGATGCCGTAATCCAAGATATAGAATATTTGAAGGTAGGTGAATGACGATTCACCAATTTCCAACATGAAAAACGAAATAATTTATTAGGTCTTAATTGGATTTGAAACACCTAGATCTTTGAGATTCATTGAACTTTCAATGGCATGTTTCAATCTCGAGTGTGCCCTTCAAGTTTTGTGACTGGGATGCCGAGGATCACAAAACAAGGTGTGAAGTAACCATGCAAATTACTTGGTACCCTTAAGTGTTTACCCCTCAATCGATGTGCCGGTTACCCACACACGCTCCATCGATACTATGATACACATTAAGTTACCCTTTTCCTACCTTGTTAAATACGAGTTAGTGTGTCGGTTAACCACACACACTCTATTAACCGATTTAAACAAAGTGCAAAGTGTAATTTAATGGATTAGCACCTTATTCACATTTTTCCTAAGTAACTAAGATTGGGTATTTATAAAAGGTTTAGTTACTTAGTATTTATCATTAATACTTTTAATGAAGGGATAATTAATAGTCTTTGTCCTACCCGTTCGGCTAACGACCCTCCACCAGTCAAGGAAGCAGTGGGTGAGAGTGGACACCCATTAAACTGTCATTTTATAGGCAGTAACCTTATACCCCCCTTATAGACTGGCTTCGTGAATGAGGCCTAGTAACGGTAAGACTGACTTGCTCTTATACATATATACATTATTAAATTATAATATCATAAAGTATAAGGGTTGAATTTCAACTTTTTCAATTCAAAGGGCTAAACTTGGAATTAAAGTATTCATAAGAGAAAACTTTTCAAATTCCAAAACTTGAGGGCAAGTTTTGTAAGTTTCAAAACTTTTCTATTCCATAACTTATGTGTTTAAAGTAGTTTTAATTAAAAACTCTTCAAGTTCCATAACTTGAGGATAATTTATGGAAGACTTTAAACTAATTAAGAAAGTGACTCTTAATAATTCATAACTTATGGAAGCTTTATGAGAGTAACTAAGGTTACACATATTTTATTTAATGAAGAGACTCTTGAACCTCCACAACTTGAGGACAAGTTATGGAGTCATAAAACCATTTAATAAGAACAAGACTCTTCATTTTGTAACCTATGACAATTTTTATGAGTTCTATGAAACTTAAATGTGACTTTTCATATAACTTGAGGACAAGTTACAAAAACACATTTTAGAATCAACTCTTAGATTAAAATGGATTGAAAACACATAATCAATTAACTTTTCTATTAATCTAAGCAACTCATAAGAACAAGATAATTCAAATCAAACTTTTTCATGTAATTAGTCTAAACTTTAAACTAATACAAAACATGAATCTATTAATAATTATCTTTGAAATTAGATTAGTATGAACATTACCACATCAAAAACAAGTTTATAAGTACAAAAACAACATAGGGTAATGTTCCTAGTTCATTTCTAGCCAAAAAATAAAATATATTCTGTCTGGGGGTCCAACTCGTCGAGTGCACGAACCAACTCGGCGAGTTGGATGCATTTTGTATTGGAGTCGGCGAGTTCATCAGTGCACTCGGCGAGTCCAGTGCCCAGAAAGCCATAAAATCGATTTTTTCAGTATTTTTCAGCAATTTGCATCAAGTATAATTGAAGACAAGCCTAGGCTCTGATACCACTCTTGGGTTTTGAGCATTCTAACAGTCCTATGGTGTACATGCAACCCTATAAACCTTGGATCTATGTTTTCTCTATTAAACATGCAAATAAGAACTTTCCAAGGCTTTAATCCTAACTAGCATACTATGAGGAAACTATACTACAAAGACTAGTTAGATGGCATACCTTTTGGTGTAGCTTGATGTCTTCAAGATTTAAGAGCTTAGCCCCAATAGTGTGGAAGCCTTAAGTAGAACCTTTAGAGAATATGGATACTTTGGTTCTCTCTAGTGAAATCGGCTAGCCCTCTTAGTGTACCCACACTAGTGCCAATTTCACCAACCAAGGACATCTTTATCTAGTATGGAGACTAGGGTTAAACCCATGACCTTTCACTTCATATGATCCATGGGTTAAACACTCCATGGACTATCCATGAAAGCTTAGCCCAACCTAAATGAACTTGGCCCATTCCATATATATATATATATATATATATATATATATATATATATATATATATATATATATATATATATATATATATATATATATAAGAGTTCATATTTAATTAGTTCATTTTGATCACTTAATTAATTCTAAATTAAGTCTTGATCAACACTAATTAAATAATATGATTCCATATTAATATATTAGAACTTATAATATATTAATATAAATCATAAATATACTATTCTCAAAAGACTATCCATATAAATTGTGTCAGTGAAGTGCAACCCAAATGGACCATGCCGAGTCGGGTCAAGTACATACCAAATATAGTTATGGACTTAGACATTAATCCAACACGTGTGTCTTTAGCTGTCTTGAAGCATAGGCGATGACCTTACCTCGTTGCATCAGAACACAACCGATCCCCTGATTGGATGCATCGCAGTATACCACGAAATCTTCTATCCCTTCGGGGAGGGATAGTATCGGTGCGGTGCATAACGCTCGTTTCAGGGTTTGGAATGCCTTCTCTTGTTTCTCTCCCAAATCAAACGCCACGCCTTTCTAGTTCAATGTTGTACGGGTTTTCGCAATTCGTGAGAAGTTCTGTATGAACCTACGGTAGTAGCCAGCGATGCCTAGAAATTAATGAATTTCTGTAGCCGTCTTCGGTGCTGACCAGTTCTCAATAGCTTTAATCTTGGATGGGTCCACGTGGATTCCTTCTTCGCGAACCACTGTCCTAAGAATTTGACTCTTCGGATCCAAAATTCACACTTAGAGAACTTCGCGTATAGCTTCTCCGATCGTCGGGTTTCCAAGACTTGTCGTAGATGATCGCTATGCTCATCCTTACTTCGAGAGTAGATAAGTATGTCATCAATGAAGACGATGAAGAACTGATCCAAGTAAGGATAGCACTAACTATTCATTAAGTCCATGAATATTGCGGGCGCGTTGGTCAGTCTGAACAGCATCACTACGAACTCATAGTGTCCGTAACGAGTTCGGAAGGCTGTTTTTGGGACATCCTCCTCAAGCACTCGTAACTGGTGATACCCGGACCTTAGATCAATCTTGGAAAAGTAACTCGCCCCTTGCAGTTGGTCAAATAAATCGTCTATACGAGGAAGAGGGTAACGATTTTTGACTGGCAGCTTGTTGAGTTCTCTGTAATCGATGCACATACGGAACGATCTGTCTTTCTTCTTTACGAACAAGACCGGTGCTCCCCAGAGTGAGAAGCTTGGTCTTATAAAGCCCTTGCTGAGCAGCTCATTAAGTTGACCGGACAGTTCTTGCATCTCAGCAGGCGCTAAATGATAGGGCGATTTGGCTACAGGGGTAGCTCCTGGAATTAATTCGATCTTGAACTCGACCTGACGTTGGGTACGTAAACCTGGTAGCTCTTCTGGAAAGACGTCGGGGAAGTCACGTACTATGGGAAAGTCTTTTAGGTCTTTTGTTTTTTGGCTCGTATCAACGACGTGTGCAAGGAATGCGCGATATTCCTTACACAAGTACTTCTGGGCTTGAATACTTGAGAAGATATTAAGACTCGTACTGGGTTTGTCTCCGTAGATTAACAAGGTTTTGTTATTCGGTAGATTTAGACGGATTGCTTTGTCGAAACATAGGATATCGGTACGATGGAGACTCAACCAGTCCATGCCCACGATGACATCGAAACTCTTGATCGATACTGGTATGAGGTCAATTGGGAACAAATGATTATCTAGCGTGAGGGTACAACCTATGCAGATCTCGTTAGAACTCTCTGTCTTTCCGTTATCCATTTCTACGATGAAGGTTTCTTTTAATGGTTGCGGTGATTGTTTAAGTAAGTGTTTAAAGTTTTGGTTTACAAAGCTCCTCTCTGCTCCACTATCAAATAGGATACAAGCATAATAGTTATTGAGAAGGAATGTACCCGTGACTATGGTGGGGTCTGCTACTACTTCATTGTGACTAATAGCAAGTAGTCTCCCTGTTCCTCCCGTATTCCGAGCTTTCGGACAGTTTCTTTTGAAGTGCCCTGTCTCGCCGCACCCGTAGCAGGCTTGACTCACTCCGGTACTGGGAACCTGAGTGATGGGCTTGGGTTGAGATCTGCAAAACCGGGCGGTATGGCCTTTCCGATCATAGTTAGTGCAGTGCATTTCATGGCAGGGGCCGTTATAATGGAAGAACCACTTGGTGCACTTGGGTAGGTTTCTAGCATATGTTTTGGCTGGTACAGGGGCAGAAGGAGTAGTGGCAGCATAGACAGCCACCATTTGTTGGTTCTTTGAAGAGGATTGGGTTGATTTGCCCTTCTTTCGGTCCCACAGCTTCCTCTTATTATCGGATGTCATGGTCGATGCAGTGGCAACCGTTGTGGTTGTTGATGGAGTGTAAGGAACTTCATGATCAATCAAACTTTGGGCCAATTCCTTGGCACTGTCAAAGGTCGTAGGGTGTGATGCTAAAACGTTCCCTCGATACGGGGGCACTAAACCCCAAATGTATCGTTCAATTTTTTTGCCCTCGGAAGGGACCATGTTAGGACATAGAGTTAGCAGGTCGCAGAACCTAGCTGTATAAGCCATTATGTCGGTCCCCTTCATTTTGAGGTTCTAGAGTTCCTCCTCGAGTTTCTGTATTTCACCCCTAGGGAAATACTCCTTTGTCAGAAGGTCCATCAGTGTGTCCCAGCCCATGGAGTTGGATGTTACTAAAGAGAGTGATTTGACATGGTCATTCCACCATGTCAGAGCCCTTTCAGTGAAGGTGCAAGCAGCGAACTTAATCTTGCTTTCCTCGGGGCACGAGCACATCTCGAAGATGGCTTCAGTTCTTTTGATCCATTAGGACAATGCAATGATCCCTCCGGTCCCATTGAAGAATGTTGGTTTGCAGTTCATGAAATCCTTATAGGTACACCCCTGTGTATGTGGGTGGATTTCACCATGTCTGGAGTTGGTGCCCATTTGTGACAACCCAAATTTTATTCCGTTACATTACCCCGTTACCGTTAACGGAATATTCCATTTTATAAAAGTTCCGTTAATTAGAGGTCACCAAACAAATAAATGTTTTATTTATTTATATTCTTATGTCGTTGTAGTCGTAATAAGATAAATAAAAACATGTGATATACATTTCCATTTAGTTGGAAAAAGTTAGTCTTTAATATTACGACCACTAAATCGAATGCGACCAAAAGCCCCGTTAAATGACAGTATCGGGTAGATTTCCTCTGAGCTTCAACTCAAGCCCCTATATAAGGGGGAGTAAACCCCATTTTAACCTTTTTCACCCTTTCTCTATACTCTCTCATACAAACCCGATTTCGCCTCAAATCCACAACCAAACGCTTCCAAATTGTAAGACCTTCAACCCTAACTTGTTCTAAGAATGCATTATTGTCTTTCTAGCCTAAAAATCACATGATTGAGACTTGAAAAAGGAGTTTATGGCCTAAGAGCCTCCTTAGGCCGTAAACACCCAAAAAGGGGCCAAAATGACCCAAACTTGTCCCATTGAGCCTAGGAACCAATTAAGGAAATTGTCTAGGAGTGTTTAATCATCAAAACACAAGAATTTAGGGCCTAAAAGAGAGTTTACGGCCCAAGCACATGCTTAGGCCGTAAACACCTCTTAAACTTGTCAAAATGCCCCAAAAACACTCCCAAACCACCCGTAGGCTTAATATATAATTTAGAGACTCGCTATTTCGGGTTTAGGACATTCAAACACAAGGAAATATGGGGTAAAAAGGAGTTTACGGCCCAAGCAAGTGCCTAGGCCGTAAACACCTCCAAACCATGTCAAATGATGGTTTTAATCCCCAAAAATGGCCTCATACCTCATTATAAAATACTAGAAGTGTAATAGGGACTTTAAACTTCCATAAAATCAAAAGATAGGAGTTCACGGCTGTGAACTCCCATAGAGGGTGGTTCGTGGGCCGTAAACTCCCATGTAGTCCCTTTAAACCCCTTAAATCCACACATACAATTTAGATTTGGACCTAGTATAATTCCTCGATCAATATGAAGCCTTAAAACACCCTAGGAACCCCTCACCATGAGTTTACGGCCGTAAACTCATGGGGAGTTGTCCCTGGGCCGTAAACACCCTAAGGTGAGTTTACTCTTGGAGAGTAAACTCCATTCCTAAGCCATTCAAGCCCTTAAATGTTACCCGGGACACCCCAAAACACTTAACCAAAGTGTTTTCCGCTCCTTAGGGTGCGTATACTTGTTAAATTAGGATTAAATGTACTAATTGTATGTGAACATATGGTATCATATGTTAAATAGGTCTCTAAGTGTGTTCAAGTCCTTACTTGACACCGAGCACCCAACCGGCGCCTTCGTCGGATCCACTTACACCAGGTGAGTTCATACCCCTGAATGAACCTTTTAAATGTTTTTACATGTTTTATAGGGGGGAATACAAGTTAAACATGCCAGTTATCATATCAATCACATGTGATTGATAACCCGCATGCACAAGGATTTACCACACTATAAAGTGTTTTACCAAGTAGGACAGTATAAATGGTTTTCTAAAAGGTTTTCACTTGTTTCAAAACTCTTACTTATGTTGTTTTATCAAAGTTCAATGTAAACTGGTTTATGAAAACTTTCCAAAGGATTTCTAAAGGTTTTTCAAACTTATTTTACAACAAAATACCCTGTCGTGATTTTCTCAAGAATAAAGGTTTTCTTCCATGTTTTAATACTCCTTCTTAGTTAAAGTTCCTACTTGATAATGCTTTCACTTTGTGATGCGTTTATACCTGTTATTACCTGTACTTCGCTTATACTTGTGATAACTTATACCAGTTAATGCTTATACTTCATGATCCGGTTATTCCACACTGTACGGTTATACATCACGATTTGGTTATTCCACACTGTTCGGTTATTCATCACGATACGATTAATCCACACTGTACACGTATACTTCGCGATCCGGTTATTCCATACGATTCGGTTATACTTCACGATATGATTCCACTTGTTACACACTCAAGCGTAGTTAGATGTATGTTTGTGCTTGTTTAGATGCATATAAGTAAGGATTGAAGGACTTAGGAAGGCTTATCCACCCTATTTCCTTTTCTTCGTTGAGATGTGGTCTGGTGGGATCGGATGTCCATCCGAAGGTCGTTTGATTCATTAGTTATATATTATGTACACAAGCATAGACATATGGGTTTACTTTAGTCAGTTCAGTTATGAGTCTCTACCTCTAGTTCAACACTGTATTGGAAACACACTAACCACTATTTGGGATGCATCTTCGGGACACGGCCTTCTCCGTCGTCTAGTTGGTAACTAGAGTCTCTTGTAGGGAGAGCGGAAATTGTGTGTATAGATCTATACGGGATTGACACCCCCGCACCCTGACTGCTAGCTACAGTCCACGGCCTACCAAGCCAAGGGGTGACAAGTGTCATATTCTCTAGACGCTTGTAGGGCGTCAGGTACTCTAGTGTCGGTTAGTATGGTTACGAGTATCCCAGGTTACCTTATAATTCATAGCCTTAAGGTAATGGTTTTTCACCAGCAATTTACACTGTATGCTAGAACCCGCTCTCGGAGTCACACTGTTTTAGACCTTGCTAGACGTATCATTCATTTGATACTGTCTGGGGTCTGTATTCGCTATATTCACTGTATTCACTGTATCCACTGTATTCACTGTTTTAGACCTTGCTAGACGTATCATTCAGTTGATACTGTCTGGGGTCTGTGTTCACTGTTTTAGACCTTACTAGTTGTACCTTTCATTTGGTACCGTCTGGTGTCTGTGTCTCTTTCTGTTAGACTGAGCCAGGCGTGTTGTTCATTTGATACTCTCCTGGAGTCTATGATTCCTTTTGCCTTAGTCAACAGTCCTCACTGCTGAGGCATATGTTATTTTCCCTGATATTCTCCGACTTTCTTAAAAAGCAAATCTCGTATTTTGAAAATGAAAGTGTTTAAGGGAAAACTAATTTTTACCATATAACTCTGACCAGTCTTGGTAGAAGACTACATTTTAAATAGAAAATATAGGATTTTCTAGAAAGGACACTATTTCACTATATACTTGAAAACTACTTCTTTTATTAAAGTTATCTAAATAAAATGTCACTAAATGCTTATGAACTCACCAGCATTTGTAAAAATGCTGATACTCGCTTTTCAAATAACTTGTATTCTCAGGTCAGCATTAGACAGGTACAATCCAGGAACTTCTGTGGAAGACTATTTTGTGCCTAGTTGTACCTATATATATAGTTACTTGTATTACCTTGTTGTATTGTAAAGTAAACCATGTAAAACTATTACTATTAATGCAATGTTTTGTTGTACTTTGATTACTATAATGCATGTGTTGTGATACTTGACATGACGTCATCCACCCCAGAACGTTTCCGCCGTTCCGGTTTTGGGGTGTGACAGATTGGTATCAGAGCATTGTTTATAGTGAGCTAAGTATATCAATTCATAAAAGATATACAACCTATAAATACAAAGGGATAAAACACTCTGACCAAGAATTATACTTTAAAATATAACCATATTTGACCAAAGTATAAGAACATCCAGAACCTAAACACTCGAAAAAAAGTATCACAAGAAGAACAATAATAAAAGTCTTCGGATGTTGAGCACTACAGTCAGACCTGGGCAATTATGTAATCGTAAGCTGGAATAAATGTAACCTGATCAACTACATTTATTCGAGATGCGATGAACGTGTGCTTGGGAGTGATAGTGGTGTTGCAACAGGTCTGAAACTTACCAACTAGGAATGTTAGAGCCAAACCTAAAGTTAAAATACTATAGGAGTATTTTGGAATACTAAAAGACTCACACTAATCCCAGAATCATATTCAGAAGATAAGAAAACAAACAAGAAATTAAAATACCATAGGGGTATTTTAGGATCCATAACCAACCTTGTGTGAAGAACTAAAAAGATCCTTATTGATATACCTACAATTACAGAGAGTATACTTCCAAGGTTATATATAAAAAGGATCCCATAGGCTAAGAATGTGAGGTTTCTCCCTATTTCCTTCTCCTCGTTGGGATGTGGTTCTAGAGTAGTATCACATATTCGAAGGCCTATCGGATCTAAGCTATATATGATTTGTATACCCTGTGTAATCGTAGCAGGACTCGATATGGATCACCCAGTGAAATGTTAATAATCTCTTAGGATTCTTTAGACATTTCCATTCTCGCACGAACCCTGTAGAAAACCCAATCCACTTCATTGCTTGACAGAAGAGTTGATGCAGACCCAGAAGAGGTTCATTGAGAAGATTTCCAGTTCGGAAATAAATGAATTGGGTCTGGACTATTGAAATCACCAAGTGCCTATATCTTTTAGGGACAGTGGTGAGAGATACACCTAAACCTCCGAGATTCCCAGTCATCCACCATGAAGTGATGACACCCAGAGTCGGAATCAGAAGGAAGGCGGAGTAGAAATTCAATATGTCCATACGAGGATAGAACCCTAGGTAACTACCCGAAGGAAGCCAACGCCGATTCCAGTCAAAGATACGAGGCAAACAGAGGAAGCCAGTGCATGGAACCCAAGAAGAGTCTTACCCTCGTGTTCGTCATGCTAATACACCCTTAAAATAATACAATTTAGTGAGTTAGTGGTTACACTACTCACGCTATGTGAATCGTCATTTCCCGTTGCCAGTTACACGATTAGAGTGGATCCCCGCACCTCTATTGAGAGTATTTAGCCATAAGCCTTCATGAGCCTCTCTTTCCGTGGTTTCATTCTGAACTGTTCTCAAATCTCTCCAGGCCGGAGAGTGAAACCTTTCCTAGTATAAAGGTAACTTAGTAGGAATGACTCGCATCTTATGGCCTTTCCCCGATACTCATACTTCTACCTTGATTACCAGGACTACATCATAGGGATGTAGGTCGACACTCAGACAGCCAACATCCGAGGCACGCGAAAGTTTATTCCTAATACAGTCAGGACAGATATGTCCAGGGCTAGCCATTGTCTCTCATCATCTTGTATTCCTTTCCGTGTAGGAAAAAAAACCATGCCACCGAAGAAGCGCAACCAGTCTGCAAGCAAGAAACCTACTCTCCTATTCGATGAAGCTACGTTCCAAGCTGCAGTCTCGGCAATCGTAGTAGCTGTCATGGCTCACCTGAATGCTAACAACGCCAATGTTAGTAAGAGCGCTATCGGAAATCCCGATCCTAGTAGTAGACTGCATGCATTCCAGAAGATGATAACCACCCGAAGCATACCTGGTAGATTCCCTAGAAAGAACCTTAATCCTAACCCATGGAACGGGAGCTAGGGTCAAGAGAACCCCTACAGAATGAGCTACAATAATGACCACAAATCTGAAGTTGTTGTCATTCCGCTTGAGCCAACATAGTAGCTAACACCCTCGGTTGGTAAAGAAATCTGAGTTGTAAGAGTCAAGACCATTGACTGCGACCATCCATTTACGCTCAATTCCCCGATTTGAGCATCGCAGCGGATGTCCCAGAAATCCGAAAGCTGCGATGAGTTAAACTCTGAGAAGAGTGGATGAGAAGATGAAAGTTCCGAGTAATGGAACCCTATACTCACTAGATTTAACCTAGACCGAGAAAAACTCAGAACCTTCGGAAGAGTAGTTGTTGAAGATGTTCGCACTACTCAGGCACTTCGTCCACCCCGTTACAGACAAGTAGTGCCTAGAATCCTCCACCCTCTCGCATGGAGGAAATCGAAGTCGCCCCGTAGACGATAGACTTCATTCTCCGAAGTGAACACTAGAATACCGAGAACCACAGGATAACCTCCGCAGCCAAGAATACTTAATCAAAGTGCGAAAGTAGTTGCGTTAAGCCTCATGACCCAGATCCCGAAGAGATTATAGACTTGACACCAGCCTTGGTGTTAGTCGAGGAGTTATGCAAGAGCATGCACTTTTCGCACTAGAATAAACCACAGTCTTAGAGATTTATTGGACTACTAGGTGTTCCATGAATACTATCTCACGCAGAAATAGTAGAACCACCTCCTAAGGTAGTCCAACACTCATCTGGTGAAACCCTATCTCCCCGACCCTGAGGGTTTCCATATCTCAAGATTCATTAGTGCAGGTTCATTTTGCACGAGCTTGAGATAGACACTCTACAACAGACAGATAACCGTAGATACGCAACCCATCCGATGACCTAGAAAGCCTCTAAAAGCCAATTGACAGGATGCACGAAACAAAAGACAACCCGAGATTCCTAAAAACCAACCTGAAGGACTACATTACCAGTACGGGAGGGAACGTTAGGAACTTCGGAATGGCGATCACTTCAGTGATGATCTTGCCATAGAAGTACACTATGTTCTAAGTACTGAAAAGCTCTACCTTTCCGAGAGTTTAGGACCATCTGAGAATCCTTATGGAGATTTGGTCCAACTCTCGTCAGACCACTACTACTTTTGGATATTCCACAAGCCTCATCTTGGATCGATCTGTTGGATTAGTGTCTAAGTCCATAACTATTTTGGTATGTACTTGACCCGATGGTGCATGGTCCTTTTGGGTTGCCTTCACCAAAGCAACTTGATTGGAGAAATAAATAGAAAGAGAGGATAATATGATTTATTAATATGTTATAAGGATAATATATTGAAGGATAAATCATATTTGTTTAATTAATATTGGTCAATAATTAATTGGGAATTAATTTTGTGATCAAGTGTAATTAATTAAACTAGAGGGGCTGAATTGTAATTATGTGATAGTTACAAAATAAGGTAAGAATTATCTTATAAGTATGGTGAACGAATTTAAGGTTGGAAAGCCTTAGAATTCGAGTATGATAAGGATTCAAGGATTATCTTATTGGTTGCTTAATGGATAATCAACTAGATAAGGATAATGACTGAAACCCTATCTCTACACCTATATAAACAACCCCAAGGTCATGAATTCGTGTATCCCTTCCCAAGAGGTCCCAAATACGAATTCTAACCTCCCTCCTCTCTCCTTATACCTTCTCCACTTGCTTATGGTGTTTGTAAGCCATTAGAGGAGTGACACTTGTGACTCTCTGCTTTCCAAGGTCAATTCAAGGAGGAATTAGATTGTTATTGCTATATAACAATCAAGGTATGTTCTTAAACCTATTTACATGTGAATTCTGATTTCCATATGCTAGTATTAGGGTTTCTAAGTCTTGGATTCAAAGTATGTACAATAGAGAAACCTAGATCCGAGCTTTAGGGTTTGTATGAGCACATAGGATGTCTTATGACCAAAACCCATCAGTGGTATCAGAGCCATGATTGGTTTCTATTGTATTGATGCTTGATGTAACTGAAAATCGTGTTTTGGCCTCACTGTTCGACCTGACTCGGCGAGTCACTCTTGGACTCGGCGAGTCAGCCTTACTCGGCGAGTTCCAGAGGGTGACTCGGCGAGTCGGTGCGTCAGACAGTGCTTATCTCGGGATTTCTTGCTGTTTTTGCACTGGGATAATTACCTTATCATGTTAGATTAATATTAATCCGATTATATGATATATTTGACTATAATTTTAATCTAATTGAAGATATTTATCAATTAATAGGATAATTGTTTCCTTATAAGATAATTGATTGATTATTTTAAGTAAATTGATAAATTATTTTGCAAGAAATCATCAAATATGGATAATTATGCGATTAAATGTTAATTTGAATTATTTGTTATTTGATCCTTGTTGTTGTGAAAAGTTTCATATTTGGCCCTTTAGGTTTTATAGTTTAAATTTGAACCCCAAAAGTTTTGTTGTTTTGAAATTTAAATAGTTGAAACCCTAATGTTTTGAAAAAGGTTTCAAAACTTGCCCTCAAGTTTTGGAATTTAAATTTTGATTAAACAGTTTAATTTTGATGCATATTTAAATTCTAAACCCTAATGTGTTGAAATGTTTCAAAACTTGCCCTCAAGTTTTGGAATTTAAAAGTTGATTAAATGTTTAATTAGGAATGTCAAATTCTAAAAACTCTAAGAAGTTTTGAAAAAGTTCAAATCACACCCTTATGGTTTTATTAACTAATTAAGGTGGTTAATTAAAGAGGTTTAATAAATCCATAAAAGTTTAGGTTTACAATTTAAGTAAATTAAAGGTATAATTGTTAAATTGAACCACCTAATATTTTAAAAGTGTAAAATACACCCTATACTATATATAACATTAAAAGTCTAACATTATATATATGTATGAGTAAAAGTCAGTCTTACCGTTAGTAGGCCTCATTCACGAAGCTGGTCTATAAGGGGTGTTTAAGGAAATTGCCTATAAAATGGCGATTAAATGGGTATCCACTCTTACCCACCGCACTCTTGACCAGTGGAGGGTCGTTAGCCGAACGGGTAGGATAGGACGAAACCTTCCTTTATAAGTATAATGAAGTATAAAAGTAACTAAATGTTTTCATATAATTCCCAATCTTAGTTACTTAGGCAAAAGTGAATTGATGCAATTCCATGAAATTACACTTTGTGCTCTTGCGAAGACGTTAGTGGAGCGTGTGTGGTTAACCGGCACACTAAATGGGTCTAAGCAAAGGTAGCAAAGGGTGACTCAATGTTTGTCATAGTTCGGTGGAGCGTGTGTGGTTTACCGGCACATCGAATAGGTGACTGTAACATGTGAGTGCACCATGTAAGTTTGCATGGTTATTCACCCGCTTTGTGATCCTCGGCATCCCAGTCACAAACAAGAGGGGCATATCGAGATATAAACATGCCATTGAAAGTTCAATGTATCTCAAAGGATCTAGGAGTTTTCATAGATTTAAAACTTAATTTTCTTTTTCGTTTTTCGTGGTGGAAATTAGTGAATCGTCATTCACTTACCTTCAAATATTCTGCAATTAGGGTTACGGCATCCCTCTCCCGAGTTGTAGAATATTGTGTTGGGTCCTAGCCTTAGTATCTCATTTGGGTGATTTACTAAGGACTCCATCTATCAACTAACTTGAATTTGTTTTTTCTCCCGTTTTGTAGATGTCAAAGTTCGACAACTATGGTCTTCCCAAATCCCGTGGAACAAGCATTCCACGTGAAGATGATATTCCACGATTTAATCGAGGAACGAGAAATCATGCTTCACTTCCTCCTCCTCCTCCTCCTATTGTTCTCCCCAACCCACAAGATCGAAGAATTGAAAGGTTCAATATCACTAAAGCCCTATTGGAAATGAAACATGAAGATGGTAAACCCGTGTGTGCCCATGTTCTAGGAATGAAATCACACATTGATAGGTTGAAAATGTTGGGTGTGTCATTCCCAGATCAGTTGGCTGTAAATTGGGTTTTGCAGTCACTTCCTGAATCATATAATGAGTTCAAAAGAAAATATTATATGATGGATCATGACGACAACCTCATTGACCTAACTTACATGCTCATTGCTGCTGAATCAGAAATGATTTGGCAAAGCAATGGAGCGTATTTGTTGGAAAAGTCAACCAACCATGCTTCCGAGGACGTTCTAGGAGAACCGACCTGCGTTTGCTGCCAAAAGAGAGGGCGTTGGATACAAGTCTGCCCAAAGAGCTTGAAGAGTCCAGAAGCTGGGAGAGTCAAAGAGTATGGTTGCGCTTCAGGTAAAATCCACTATCTAACTCCATTGAGTTCCTATTCATTAATTCTTAATACATAATGTAATAAGATTGCATTTGAATGTTTTACAGGATCGGTGAAAAGAAAGGAAGCTTGGTGAAAGAGCAAAATGAATCTAATCACAAGGAATGGATCTTGATCGCATGGACTTGAAGATTAGATTTTGAGCTTAGATAGTTATGATAGAGTTGTTAGAAAATTTTCTTTTGAAATACATAGTTTTCAATGGATTTTGCATTGTAAGGACAAATGTTTTCCGCTGCTTTTATAAAATAAATTTTCGTTTGACTTACTTATTTATTTATTTATTTCCTTGCAATGAAATCGTTATGAAAAATTTGTGTTTGCATATTTCTACAACAAATGGATATGATTCTTAGAAACTTGGTTGCACGATGAATGAGAAATTTCATATTTGGAAATTAGACCAATTCGTTGACAAAGTGTCAAGTGAAGGACTAAGAGACCGAGCACACAAAGTTGCGTGTTGATCAAGTCCACCATAAGAGTAACAAAGATATTCGTCATGATTTACTATGGGTTTAGTAAATATGATTATACTTACAAGATTAAGTGTAATTCTGAATTGATTAAAGGGTTTAGATCAATAGCATAACGAATAAGAAGAATCAAGTAGGCAGAAAGATAAAAGTTTCTCCATTCTAAGAAGAAGGGAGAGTAGCTTTTATGCTTTATGATATGTCTTAGTGATTAAGAACCATATCTCAGTTGATCCTCTGAGTAAGTCTTAGTACAATTGTATGTCTAAGAAGAGGAATCAAGAATTGAAGAAATGGTTAAATCAATAAGTCAATCATACTTCGTTCCAATAACAAGTCTTAAAGTTAAGATTGTGACAATGAGTGAAAAGTATTAAAGGTTTATAACATTCATCAAATGTAGGAAGTTGTGATGTCTTGAATAAGACAAAGGCCAACTAGTACCAATTTATGAAGTGTTTTGATAAAAGCTACACTAACTCTTGAATATTTGTTTGTCAAGAAATGGTTATTGACAAAAGAATCGTATATGTCAAGGAGTCAGTGGGAGTCTTAATGGTCTTGAATAGTTTCAAGAACAAATCAAATAAACCTTACCAATCATCACTAGCACACGAGTTGAGGTTGACAACCTATCGTATTGACATTATTTTAATTATGTGCTGTTCCAATTGAGTTAATTATGCATATGAGTTCTATGAGTTCTCATCTTGAATGCATAAAAGGCAAGGCACCTTAATCAATGAAAGGTACATTGATTTGAAAGGGTGAGATGCTTAACTACTTGGAAGACGTGGTGGGCAGCTGTGCTACCATGAGGCAAGAAATCAAGATTAAGAAAGTTCGATCCATATGAGTTTGAATTTGTCGTAAACGTTGGTTTTGACAAATTCACATGGATAGGAACATTTACACCGTTTAAAATCTAAGTGTATAAGATTTCCTCCTTCATGAAAATGATTGTGAGGAAATGCTTTCACTAAGAAAGATTTTAAGAAGATAGTGATTGTAAAATTGCATTCTCGAATTCAATTATGGTTACGGCATCCCTTTCTATAATTTGAATTGTGAGGTTTGGCAATTAGTCTTAATTGTTTAGACACACATATGAACTATCGAAGGCAAAGGTGTATAAGTTCAAGAAGCATTGATAAAGGGTTATCAAAGCACTAAGTATTAGAAACATGAACTTAAGAAATTCAATAAGTATTGTTTTCTGAAAGTTAAGATGTTTATGAATACATGTCGAAGCTAGTGGGAGCATAAGTGTTATGTTTTATAATAATCATCATGATAGTGGGAGCATAAATGTTATGATTGTATGATTATTAAGGAAAGTATTGCAAGGTTAGCAATATTAATTATAGAAAACAAGAGTCATACTTTGCAAAGTTGTAAGAGTTGAAAGGTTGTTTTACTATAATTAAGGGAGAGAATATTATGCTTCATTTCAAATCTAAAGGATTAGGTTGAGAAATGTTAATAAATTTAGTCATAGGTACAAAGTGTGTTCTTAAAATTTCGATTATGATTACGGCATCCCTCTTCACAATTCGAATTTTGAGAACATAGCAAATAAAACATTATGCGTCGTGTCCCATACGCTTCGGGTATAGGATCGATTGCAAATGCTTAATGTTTGACCATTCTAAAATTTTCCAAATGTCGAGCGCATTTAGAGGGAAAAGGGACTAGAATTGGTTTTGACTAAAATAATTAAACAACTATCAAAGGACAATCCAAGTTCGACGAAGATTGGTCGCTTGTGAGTAGTTGGAAGTATAGTATTGGAAAATATGGAAATGTTTCCATATTGGATGGACCGTATCGACATCATTACGAATAGATAAGATTCTATTAAGAATGAGTTGTCATATGGAACATATGGAAGTGTGTCCATATTGGGAATTGAATATTGAGAAATCTATGACTAGATTAGAAACTTCTATGCAAAAGGGTGTTCAAAGAAAGTACCTTGAGTGAGAGACATCACATCTATGGAATTGTCTTGTAACAATCTCCGATAGAAGACTTTGTAATATCATTGGCAATAGTCTTTGTAACTTTGGTGCAGTGACATTACGAAAGGATAGTTGCATAGAATGTTAGAATCTAGCATATTCTATAAGTAACAAGAATTTGATATTCTTTAACTTATGAAAAACGGATTTGGAGTTGTGAAATGAGAAGGATTGGAAATGTGTTCAATATGATCTATTTCACAAAGTAAGAACCATAGGTAAACATTGTGTGCATGCTAGGAGCATGGGACAAGTGTTGTAATTCAAGTAAGAAGTTGATTACCCGAAACGACAAATAATGAGTAATCGATATGGTGATAAATAAAAGGAGTTTTATTTATACTCAAAGGTTTGAGGCCATATGGGATTAGTATTATTCTTGTGTTTCACGTTTGCATGTTTTGACTTCCAGAATAATTGAGTTTATTAAGAATAATCGAATTATTCAAACGGGCCACAGTCGTTCATATGTTGGAAGTAGATATGAATGAAGACTGTCGTGAATTGGTGTGTGGATTGTCTAGAAAAGTATTAGACATAAGCAAATGTTTGCTGCAACGTTCATGAGTGCTTATGAATGTGATTTGAGCATTGGATTAGACCCACACTCACTTGGATCACTCCATGGATTGTATCACGAGTGATTGGTGAGACGATAACATCTTATATTCTTGAAACCAAGATGTGTGAGTTGTATCTTGCAAATCGGTTACACATTGATAATATGTAAACGCACCAGTAACTTGGTGTTATAAAACATATTGTTGTGTGTGATTCGGTGCGTGAGTACAAGCAAGCATTGTATCAAAGTTTATCCGTTCCTTTTATCCAAAGTAGGATAAAAGCGATATCTTTGGGCCCCTCGATGGTTTAGTGATGACAAACGTAAATGCTCGGCCGGGCTAGGGCTAATTTGATTTGTTCAATTAGTCTGTCGTCATAAATCGGAAATCGAGATATAGTACAAAGAGAATGATTTGAAATCATATCTCATATGATATCTAGAATGGAGGAATATATGATCCCTTATCTAAGGACACGCGTATTTGATGTGATCAGAGTTGACAGCGGCTTTGGAAAGCTACGATTGCAGATCGGGATCCGAAGTCATACGCAGAATAGTTGTTAGACTTATCCAAGTGGGAGACTGTTGGATTAGTGTCTAAGTCCATAACTATTTTGGTATGTACTTGACCCGATGGTGCATGGTCCTTTTGGGTTGCCTTCACCAAAGCAACTTGATTGGAGAAATAAATAGAAAGAGAGGATAATATGATTTATTAATATGTTATAAGGATAATATATTGAAGGATAAATCATATTTGTTTAATTAATATTGGTCAATAATTAATTGGGAATTAATTTTGTGATCAAGTGTAATTAATTAAACTAGAGGGGCTGAATTGTAATTATGTGATAGTTACAAAATAAGGTAAGAATTATCTTATAAGTATGGTGAACGAATTTAAGGTTGGAAAGCCTTAGAATTCGAGTATGATAAGGATTCAAGGATTATCTTATTGGTTGCTTAATGGATAATCAACTAGATAAGGATAATGACTGAAACCCTATCTCTACACCTATATAAACAACCCCAAGGTCATGAATTCGTGTATCCCTTCCCAAGAGGTCCCAAATATGAATTCTAACCTCCCTCCTCTCTCCTTATACCTTCTCCACTTGCTTATGGTGTTTGTAAGCCATTAGAGGAGTGACACTTGTGACTCTCTGCTTTCCAAGGTCAATTCAAGGAGGAATTAGATTGTTATTGCTATATAACAATCAAGGTATGTTCTTAAACCTATTTACATGTGAATTCTGATTTCCATATGCTAGTATTAGGGTTTCTAAGTCTTGGATTCAAAGTATGTACAATAGAGAAACCTAGATCCGAGCTTTAGGGTTTGTATGAGCACATAGGATGTCTTATGACCAAAACCCATCAGTGGTATCAGAGCCATGATTGGTTTCTATTGTATTGATGCTTGATGTAACTGAAAATCGTGTTTTGGCCTCACTGTTCGACCTGACTCGGCGAGTCACTCTTGGACTCGGCGAGTCAGCCTTACTCGGCGAGTTCCAGAGGGTGACTCGGCGAGTCGGTGCGTCAGACAGTGCTTATCTCGGGATTTCTTGCTGTTTTTGCACTGGGATAATTACCTTATCATGTTAGATTAATATTAATCCGATTATATGATATATTTGACTATAATTTTAATCTAATTGAAGATATTTATCAATTAATAGGATAATTGTTTCCTTATAAGATAATTGATTGATTATTTTAAGTAAATTGATAAATTATTTTGCAAGAAATCATCAAATATGGATAATTATGCGATTAAATGTTAATTTGAATTATTTGTTATTTGATCCTTGTTGTTGTGAAAAGTTTCATATTTGGCCCTTTAGGTTTTATAGTTTAAATTTGAACCCCAAAAGTTTTGTTGTTTTGAAATTTAAATAGTTGAAACCCTAATGTTTTGAAAAAGGTTTCAAAACTTGCCCTCAAGTTTTGGAATTTAAATTTTGATTAAACAGTTTAATTTTGATGCATATTTAAATTCTAAACCCTAATGTGTTGAAATGTTTCAAAACTTGCCCTCAAGTTTTGGAATTTAAAAGTTGATTAAATGTTTAATTAGGAATGTCAAATTCTAAAAACTCTAAGAAGTTTTGAAAAAGTTCAAATCACACCCTTATGGTTTTATTAACTAATTAAGGTGTTTAATTAAAGAGGTTTAATAAATCCATAAAAGTTTAGGTTTACAATTTAAGTAAATTAAAGGTATAATTGTTAAATCCATAAAAGTCGAAACCCACTAACTACACGAGACGGAAATCCGCATCCCGTAGGTGAAGGTTTAATGGAACGACAAACACAGGCCAGAGTTCACTTGGGAGTGTGAGGACAAACCGAATAGGAAGTACCCTTCTGCCTCTATCATTCATACCTACTTTCTTGCCTAGACCTGAATTTCAGGACGAAATTCCCTCTAACGGGGGGATGATGTGACAAGCCAAAGTTTATTCCGTTACATTACCCCGTTACCGTTAACGGAATATTCCATTTTATAAAAGTTTCGTTAATTAGAGGTTGCCAAATAAATAAATGTTTTATTTATTTATATTCTTATGTCGTTGTAGTCGTAATAAGATAAATAAAAACACGAGATATACATTTCCATTTAGTTGGAAAAAGTTAGTCTTTAATATTACGACCACTAAATCGGGTGCGACCAAAAGCCCCGTTAAACGACAGTATCGGGTAGATTTCCACTGAGCTTCAACTCAAGCCCCTATATAAGGGGGAGTAAACCCCATTTTAACCTTTTTCACCCTCTCTCTATACTCTCTCTCATACAAACCCGATTTCGCCTCAAATTCCAGCCAAACGCTTCCAAATTGTAAGACCTTCAACCCTAACTTGTTCTAAGAATGCATTATTGTCTTTCTAGCATAAAAATCACATGACTGAGACTTGAAAAAGGAGTTTACGGCCTAAGAGCCTCATTAGGCCGTAAACACCCAAAAAGGGGGCCAAAATGACCCAAACTTGTCCCATTGAGCCTAGGAACCAATTAAGGAAATTATCTAGGAGTGTTTAATCACCAAAACACAAGAATTTAGGGCATAAAAGAGAGTTTATGTCCCAAGCACATGCTTAGGCCGTAAACACCTCTTAAACTTGTCAAAATGCCCCAAAAACACTCCCAAACCACCCGTAGGCTTAATACAAAAATTAGGGACTTGCTATTTCGGGTTTAGGACATTCAAACACAAGGAAATATGGGGTAAAAAGGAGTTTACAGCCCAAGCAAGTGCCTAGGCCGTAAACACCTCCAAACCATGTCAAATGATGGTTTTAATCCCCCAAAATGGCCTCATACCTCATTATAAAATACTAGAAGTGTAATAGGGACTTTAAACTTCCATAAAATCAAAAGATAGGAATTCACGGCCGTGAACTCCCATAGAGGGTGGTTCGTGGGCCGTAAACTCCCATGTAGTCCCTTTAAACCCCTTAAATCCACACATACAATTTAGATTTGGACCTAGTATAATTCCTCGATCAATATGAAGCCTTAAAACACCCTAGGAACCCCTCACCATGAGTTTACGGCCGTAAACTCATGGGGAGTTGTCCCTGGGCCGTAAACACCCTAAGGTGAGTTTACTCTTGGAGAGTAAACTCCATTCCTAAGCCATTCAAGCCCTTAAATGTTACCCGGGACACCCCAAAACACTTAACCAAAGTGTTTTCCGCTCCTTAGGGTGCGTATACTTGTTAAATTAGGATTAAATGTACTAATTGTATGTGAACATATGGTATCATATGTTAAATAGGTCTCTAAGTGTGTTCAAGTCCTTACTTGACACCGAGCACCCAACCGGCGCCTTCGTCGGATCCACTTACACCAGGTGAGTTCATACCCCTGAATGAACCTTTTAAATGTTTTTACATGTTTTATAGGGGGGAATACAAGTTAAACATGCCAGTTATCATATCAATCACATGTGATTGATAACCCGCATGCACAAGGATTTACCACACTATAAAGTGTTTTACCAAGTAGGACAGTATAAATGGTTTTCTAAAAGGTTTTCACTTGTTTCAAAACTCTTACTTATGTTGTTTTATCAAAGTTCAATGTAAAATGGTTTATGAAAACTTTCCAAAGGATTTCTAAAGGTTTTTCAAACTTATTTTACAACAAAATACCCTGTCGTGATTTTCTCAAGAATAAAGGTTTTCTTCCATGTTTTAATACTCCTTCTTAGTTAAAGTTCCTACTTGATAACGCTTTCACTTTGTGATGCGTTTATACCTGTTATTACCTGTACTTCGCTTATACTTGTGATAACTTATACCAGTTAATGCTTATACTTCACGATCCGGTTATTCCACACTGTATGGTTATACATCACGATTTGGTTATTCCACACTGTTCGGTTATTCATCATGATACGATTAATCCACACTGTACACGTATACTTCGTGATCCGGTTATTCCATACGATTCTGTTATACTTCACGATATGATTCCACTTGTTACACACTCAAGCGTAGTTCGATGTATGTTTGTGCTTGTTTAGATGCATATAAGTAAGGATTGAAGGACTTAGGAAGGCTTGTCCACCCTATTTCCTTTTCTTCGTTGAGATGTGGTCTGGTGGGATTGGATGTCCATCCGAAGGTCATTTGATTCATTAGTTATATATTATGTACACAAGCATAGACATATGGGTTTACTTTAGTCAGTTCAGTTATGAGTCTCTACCTCTAGTTCAACACTATATTGGAAACACACTAACCACTATTTGGGATGCATCTTCGGGACACGGCCTTCTCCGTCGTCTAGTTGGTAACCAGAGTCTCTTGTAGGGAGAGCGGAAATTATGTGTATAGATCTATACAGGATTGACACCCCCGCACCCTGACTGCTAGCTACAGTCCACGGCCTACCAAGCCAAGGGGTGACAAGTGTCATATTCTCTAGACGCTTGTAGGGCGTCAGGTACTCTAGTGTCGGTTAGTAAGGTTACGAGTATCCCAGGTTACCTTATAATTCATAGCCTTAAGGTAATGGTTTTTCACCAGCAATTTACACTGTATGCTGGAACCCACTCTCGGAGTCACACTATTTTAGACCTTGCTAGACGTATCATTCAGTTGATACTGTCTGGGGTATGTGTTCACTGTTTTAGACCTTACTAGTTGTACCTTTCATTTGGTAACGTGTGGGGTCTATGTCTCTTTCTGTTAGATTGAGCCAGGCGTGTCGTTCATTTGATACTCTCCTGGAGTCTATGATTCCTTTTGCCTTAGTCAGCAGTCCTCACTGCTGAGGCATATGTTATTTTCCCTGATATTCTCCAACTTTCTTAAAAAGCAAATCTCGTATTTTGAAAATGAAAGTGTTTAAGGGAAAACTACTTTTTACCACATAACTCTGACCAGTCTTGGTAGAAGACTGCATTTTAAATAGAAAATATAGGATTTTCTAGAAAGGACACTATTTCACTGTATACTTGAAAACTTCTTCTTTTATTAAAGTTATTTGAATAAAATGTCACTAAATGCTTATGAACTCACCAGCATTTGTAAAAATGCTGATACTCGCTTTTCAAATAACTTGTATTCTCAGGTCAACATTGGACAGATACAATCCAGGAGCTTCTGTTGAAGACTATTTTTTGCCAAGTTGTGTATATATATATATATATATATATATATATATATATATATATATATATATATATATATATATATATATACTTGTATTACCTTGTTGTATTGTAAAGTAAACCATGTAAAACTATTACTATTAATGCAATGTTTTGTTGTATTTTGATTACTATAATTCATGTGTTGTGACACTTGACATGACGTCATCCACCCCAGAACGTTTCCGCCATTCCGGTTTTGGGGTGTGACACCATTCCAGCTCCACTTGCATCACCGGAATTTATTTAGGCCATAGCTGCGGTCACAGCTGCCTGAACCATCACTGCATCAAACTGTGGTGGAGGAGGTGGTGGAGTTTGAGTTGTAGGTCTGCCCATGGTCGGACGAGGACGAGGCGGCATCTTTTACTAAAACTTTATGAAAAGTGATGATAACAGTAAGAATCAACTATAAGTATGATGAGAGTGCTTCATGGACTAAATCGCCATAGTCCAACTATCAGATAGAGTCATAGCAACAGAGTAGGGGAAAAACGAAAGTATAGATTTTCCCATAGAGTAGATAACCGCCAATATTACTGGTATTAATGATGTAAAAAGGATTTCAGAAAAGTTGACCTAACAGTAGGTCTTACACCAAACCATAAGGAAAATGTTGGCAGCTTAGAAGTCAAGTTAGAGTGCTTTCAAATTTAGCAATGTTTACAGACAAGTGCTTTACCGAGCATAGAAAAGAAAAGGCTATTCCTTAAACAAAAGAGAAAGATGAGTTGACATCTTCTACTGGCGACAGGTATCTCTTGGGCAAACCCTAAGATTAGCCAGTTGGCGTACAACTTCCTAAAGATGTCGCTCCGGAGCCCTCTGACGCACTCGGAGTTCCCTGACTTCGGCTTGGGATGCAGCTAGTTGTTGCTACGGAGCCTCATTGGTCCTCCTAGTCCTATCCATGGCTTCTTCCAATTGGCGGATACGGACAGTGTTAAGGTTAGATTTGGCATCAATTTCCACAACTCTGCCGATGGCTGCATGACTTTGTTCGACGTTCCTAGCAATCCTACGGACCATGATGGGTAGGGCTCGATCAGCCAAGCCACCCTCGCTTATGTTGTAGAAACTTCGGTCTCCGTTGAAAGGTACATGATGACCTTGTTCATCACTCCATCGATTCAAGGTTGTTGCCCACATGGGAGTAGGACCTTGAAATGTTGGACGGGGGTTGGGGTTTGGAGCTACTGGGGGTAGGTTGTTGACTTTTGGTTCGGAGTCGGAGCTATCCAAAAAGCCTTCTACATGGTGATCATCCAAAGGGATCGGGTGATCATCTTCTGGCTCTTCATCGAGCCATCCTCCAAAGCCTTGGTTCAGATAGTACGGGTCATCGGGAAGGTGGAAACCAGCCATGCTATCTACACGAGAATGGGGAAAGAATAGTTAATAGGCATTCCAATCTAAGATACTTATAAGATGATCGTTATGAGTTAGACCAATACTTGCATAGTGTATACTAATTACTTGCAACCGAAACAGAATAGACCTTCGAACAAGTGACCCTAACTCTACATCCACAACCAAACAAGGAACAAGAAGTAAAGCAAAGATCACAAATTCTAAGTCTATAACGCCTTAGTCACATGTAACCTTAGAGTATCCACTTAGCAACTATTTCTCTACTAGTAACGACCTTTTTAGTTCTCACATAT
The DNA here is from genome assembly GCF_002870075.4 of Lactuca sativa. Taxonomy (NCBI): domain Eukaryota; kingdom Viridiplantae; phylum Streptophyta; class Magnoliopsida; order Asterales; family Asteraceae; genus Lactuca; species Lactuca sativa. The sequence goes on from NC_056630.2 coordinate 260,886,701, forward strand.
GTAACTTATAGTAATATAGAATACTCCTATAGTATTCTTGTCCTAATGTTCTTGTGGTAGTGTTGGTAAGTTTTTAGACTTGTTGCAACACCACAATCATTCTTAGGCACATGTTAGTCACTCCTCAGAAAATATAGTTGATCAGGCTATATCCCCTTACGTTTGACCATATCTCTTTAAGCCTAATTGTGATGTTCAACAATTGTAACACTTTTTTTTTGTTCTAGCATGATACTGACCCTTTGTATGATTGGATGCATATATATACTTAGTTAAATATTTTATTATTTAAAAGTATATATTCCTGTTCAGAGTGCTTTAATCCTGATGTGTTTATAGTTTGTATATCTTTTATGGGTTGATATACTTGATTCACTATAAACAATGCTCTGATACTAATCTGTCACACCCCAAAACCGACAATGGCAGAATACGTTCTAGGGGGAGGACGTCATGTATAGTATCATAACAATGCATAATAGCAAAGACAAGCAACAGCATCCATTGCATTAATATAATAATTATAATACAAGCCTGTTCTGTACAGTTTGTAAGACACCAAAAGTATAATCAAAATAAAAGATGAGTCTTGTATGTGCTCCATCTTCTCAAAAGTTGCATCTGTACCTGTCTACTGATGACCTGAGAATACAAGTTATTTTAAAAACGAGTATCAGCATAAAGTTGGTGAGATCATAAGTATTTAGTGTCATTGCTTGTATAAAAGTGTTTACAACCATGAAGTTAAATAGTTGATATCAATGTTTGAAATTAGTGTGCTCCCTAGAAAATCCTATATTTTCTAGTAAAAGTAGTCTTCTACCAAGACCCGGTTGTTTGCATGTTTGATCCTTTGAAAATGTACAAGTTTTTCCCAATGAAACTATCAGTATGAAATTATAGTTTTAGAATTCATTCATGTAAGGTAATTAAGAAAATAATGTTTTACCCCAGCAGTGTCACTGTCGGCTGAATGTAATAAAATGCAGACTCCAGGTAGTATTAACTGTATAATACACCTCGGGGAGTTTGTTTTGCCTTTAATTCTTAATGTGTTAATTAAAGGTCTGAATGTGAACTCGTATGTAACCATGCTGATTGACGATCGAATAACAGATGACCCTCCAAGTCACACGTAGTATGGTGACATTTTGTGACCCCTGGGCCTAGTCAGCTCAGACTGTAGCTAGCAGTCGGGATGTGGGAGTTTCTATCCCATATAGATCTATACACATAATGCCCACTCTCCCTCCAGGAGACTCTGGTTACATGGTGATAGAACAGTGAAGTGTCGTATCGAGAAGTAGTATGTCACATTTTGTTTTAGTATATTCTCTTGTATTAGTGTATAATGTACTTTCTGATGTAATGTATAGAGTGTTCTCTTGTATAGTATATAGTATTCTCTTTGCATAGTATTTAGCATGTATTGACTCATAACTATACTAACTATAGTAAGTGTCATGGTAATAGTAGTAATGAGCGGTAATCCTTAACTATACCTATTATAGTTAAATAGAAATGTGAGTTGCATGCCTTTGATACACAAAGGTATTGAACTGAAGTGAAGACTTTTATATCCAACACAAATATATATAACATATAACTAAGAATTCTACGACAGTCGGACAGATAACAATATACCCTAAGTCCACAATCAAACAAGAATAGGAAGTAAGGTGAGCTATCAGTCCTAAATCCTTCAAGTCTTACTTATATAAATATATTGGTGTAGATATGGTTTGGGAACAAAAGAAGTTTAAAAGAGTTTGGAAATAGTTTTATAACAATTTAACATGAAAGATGAGTTTGATAAACATTTAAAGCAGTTTTGTTGGCAAAGTAGTTAAAAGGATAGAAAAACCCTTTTGGTTCCAAGTTATAAATCACATGTGATTAATACTATATATCACAACTAGGAATTTTGGTGCCTTGTAACTACAACACTTATAACAAATATGAATCAATAACATGAAAGCATGCATGATGCTCATTCTATAACAACAAAACTCCATCAAATACCACATTCTAACCCTACAAATGGTCAACAAAGAATTGGAAACCTTTGAAATTCCAAATTGAATTCACTTTGGACTTGCATTTCCTAATTGGGCCTAATGGAGTATTAAACTTCCAAATTATCTATCTTGAACCTAGAACTCTCAAATGGGCCCTAATTAGACCCATATACATGAAACTTAACATGTTTGGGCCTTATGAACCCAAAAATAAATTAGATTAACTTTAATGGGCCTTAATGGACCAAAAGAAAATTGTATTAGCCCTAATAGGTCATAAAAATTATTCTTTGATTTTTATTGGACCAAAAATCATCTAACATAACCATATAATGGGCTTAAACATACAAGGTCGAATTCTTTCCTTCTCCCATCTCCATTCTCGGCCCAAGCCCACCAAGAGGAAGAGTTGACTTGTGTGGGTGCCACCTCATTTTTACATAGAGGTTTTCCATGCAAAATCTCATGCTTCTATACAACCATCACCTCACTCACTCTCTCTTCTCTCCTCTCTTTCTTCCTCTCGGCCAAACCCAAACACACACACACACACTCTCTGTCACACCCCAAAACCGAGAACGGCGGAAACGTTCTGGGGCGGAGGACGTCATGTATGCATCACAATAAATGTAAAGTAGTAAACAAGCAACAACATCATCCATTTCATTAATAGTATAATTTTAGTTACAAGTGTTTTCTTTCATAGTACAAGACATGATGATAACTTATCAAAATAAAAGACGAGTCTTGACTGCTCCGTCTTCTCTAAACCTTGTATCGACACCTGTCTATTTGTAACCTAAGAATACAAGTTATTTTGAAAGAGTATATCAGCATTTAAGCTGGTGAGTTCATAAGTATTTAATGTCATTGCTTTGATTAGTTGATATGAAAGACTGGTAAATGAATGATGAAACATTTAGTATAAGTATGAAAAGCTCTAGAAAATCCCATATTTCCTACTGGTATAAAAGTAGTCTTCTACCAAGACTCGAATGTTTTGAAAGTAGTCTTTTACCTAGACCTGACTGTTTTGAAAGTACGCATCTCTTGAAGATGTGATGGTTTTTCCCTGTTTAACTATTATTAGTAGTCCCTTAAGTATACCTGAAATGGTATCAACCTAGAACATCCGTAGACTATTCATTTACCTCTGTTGCTAACAGCCGGGTTTAGGAATAGTTAGTCCCTTATGTATACCCACGATGGTATCAACCTAGAACATCCGTAGATTGTTCATTTACCTCTGTAGCTAACAGTGGTTGTCGGAATGGTTAGTCCCTCAAAGTATGATGTGGTACTAGGAGATAAAGTCCCAGTCTATCCCGTCGATGATGTGATTGAATCACAAGGTAAAGATAGAAAGGCGAACAATATAACCGTATCTAGACATATAACATGTAATAGAAATTTTCCATATAATGTCTATGTAAAAGTATTCATGTATAAGTATTCATGTAAGAGTATTCCTTCATATAACATGTAGTAGTAATTTGCCATATAATGTCTATGTAAAAGTATTCATGTATAAGTATTCATGTAAGAGTATTCCTTCATATAACATGTAGTAGTAATTTGCCATATAATGTCTATGTAAAAGTATTCATGTATAAGTATTCATGTAAGAGTATTCCTTCATATAACATGTAGTCTGGACTCATGAATGAACTGACTCTGGTGTAATTTCTTGTAGTAGGGAAAATGTTTTGTTTACTCTAAACTATTCCTATAATAGTTTACTAGAATGTAATTGATGAGTGACCAAGTAGGTTTATACACCATTGCTATCTACGAGTATCGGAACTAAATTAACTGATGGAACATTTATGACCATATATGTATACATGATATATAACTAATATTTAAACGACTTTCGGACGAATGCCCAATATCCCACCAGACCACATCTCAAGGCGCGAAAAGGAAATAGGGTGGATAGCCTTCCTAAGTCTTTTAAACATTTCTTATATAACTATACATATAGAGGCATGCAATTTATAATATAAAAGCATAAAGAAGTTTTGTAAAAACCGTTGAAAAGTCTAATAAAGAATTTGTGGCTTGATGTCAGTTTATAAAATGATTGAAAGTATTTTGTTTGATAAGACAGTTTAAGTACACGGAAAACCATTGTTTGAAAACACCTTTGTAACCGATTTTGAAAGGAAGCTTACAGTATGTAAGACAGTTTGATAACGAGCTTTAATCATGTAAAAACGTTTAAGAAAGTCATTTGAAGTAATATGTTTAGTCAAACTGTTAAACTTGTAGTAAATCCATTTGTATACTAGTTATAAATCACATAAGATTGATTTATTAACAAGAAGTATCCCAAAATATTGATGTTTTTCGTGCCAAAATAATCGTATGTTTGTAGTATGATAGGTGGACACATATACATACAGTATAAGCAGTGTGTTTGATTTATATATAAATAACAACACTTTTCATTTCAAAAGATATGATGTTATCGTGATACATTTTGCATACGAAAGTTTCTTTATAATAATTATAAATCACATAACATTCCGTTGATAAAAAGTATAAAACGAAACTTTATGTAACATACGATAATCATCGTGTGTTTTACTTGTATTCCCCCCCCCCCCCTTAAAAGCATATAAAAATATTTATAAAACATTTAAAAGTGTGGATTATAGGGGTATGAACTCACCTGAAAGTTTGAAGATAGCGAGATGGAAAACCGGGCAGAGTTTCGTCTCGGGAAACGGATTTTTCTCGGGATTCTCGGGAATCTCGGGAGTAAAATCGACCCTCGGGACTTGAGCAAAAAGGCCATAGCTTCGGGTTTGAACGGGCACGGAAAACGAGGCAAGACGCAAGAGAAAAGAGAAGAATTGAGCAACTTTTTCGGAAAGCCTCGCATCCTATTTATAGGAAGGCTGAACCGCCTCGGTACGCGGGGCGTACGCTCGTACGCAGCGCGTACGCGTACGTCATGCATGACCGAAGCCTCGACTGCCTCGGCTTTGGATGGGACGGGTTGCTGGGGAGGCGGGTCGGATGGGACGGCGGGTCGGACGGGTCGGCGGGTCGGACGGGTCGGGGGCTTCGGACGGGTCGGATGCCTCGGATAGGGCGACGTGGACGATCCGAGGCCCTTGATCTCAGTACGCGGGGCGTACGAAGGTACGCAGGGCATACTTCGGTCCTATCCGATGACTCCCCTTCGGATAATACCGGGGGTTTTTATTTAAATTTATAATTATTTTAATTAAACTTCAAAAATTCATATCTCCTTCATACGAACTCTGTTTTCGACGTTCTTTATATCCCCGCGAAGGTGAGACTATGATCTACAACTTTCGTTTAGATTCCGTTGGCAAATTATGAAATAATTTTTATTATTTATTTATTAAAATGACGTGATCAAGGAATTTCTTTAAAAATTCATAACATCTTTATCTGACGTCGGTTTTTGTTAGACTTTTTACCGCTGAAATACCATTGACGAGACCTTCAATTCTCGTTTAGGTCATTTCGGCCAAAAGTCGCTCGATCTCCGATTCGAGTTTTACGTAACTTCGTATTGTCGTTTTTCTGTCGGAAAAACTTAGAATGGTCATAACTCCTTCGTTATAACTCGGATTTTAGCGTTCTTTATATGCTTGGAAACCTTGATACGATTCCTTCTACTTTATTTAACCCAAATAAGATTTTAGGAAAGTTAAATTTTGACCTAAATTTGACTTGCATCCCAACATATCGTCTTGAAATATCGGGTTGTCACACACTCTTCACTCAAACTCTCTCAAAAGAAATTCTTTCCACTCCTCTCCAAAATTTCGAGATCTAGGAAGCTTTCAAGGAGATTTTCCCACAAACACATCATCTAAGGTAAGTTGATGTTAAATCCATGATCTAGCTACTTCATTTCATCCAAAAATCTCTTCTAAATACGTTCCATCTTGTGATCTTGCACCTTAGAAGCATCTAAGCTCGAGATCTACCAAGAGGACTTGCTAGGATCGAAATTTCTTCATCTCTTCCTTCAAAAACCAAAAATACAACTCAAGGTGAGCTTCATACCACTCTATTTTCGGTTTTCATATGTTTTATGGGGGAGAATACAAGAAAATGTGTATATCTATGTGTATGTGTATGCTATGTGTGATTTTATGCATGTATGTGTATGATGTTATGTGTTTTTGTGATAAATGTGTAACAAAAAGGGGTGATAATTCAAGATCTATGACATGAGAAAAGAAACAACCAAAAACTAAGTTCTTTTACACTAAGCTAGTTAAGAAAAATAGCTTATAAGGTTATGAGGAACACACTTTAACATAAAACCCATTTTAGGACTTCAAATGTTAAAAATACAAAACTTGGGGTAAAAACTGTCAAGTCACGGTTTCTTTAGGGTCAAGAGAGTCAAAACAGTTTTTGTAATCATTTTTCTGAATATTGGAATTTTCAAAGGACTTAAAATGCAAAATTTTGAGTCATTGGGCTAAATATGGGCTTTTCAGCCCAACAAGCCCAAAATTGCGAAAATTAAAGTTTTTAAGGGGCTGAATTGTAACATTCTGTAAAACAGGGGACGTGAAGTGAAATAAAACTATTTCTAAGGTCAAAAATGCTTTTAAACTCCAAAAAGGATCAAAAAAATGTAAACTTTTTGTATTTTGGGCCAACACTTTAAAAATTGCAAAATTTGGGGTTCTAACCGAGAAACACCATTCTGGAAGGGCTAAAACTGTTTACTAAATACAATTTTGATTAAAAATGTCTTTTCAACAAGTTTATGATACAAAAGTGTCAAGAAAATGTTTTTAAGGACTAAAAATGTTATTTTATAAAAGAGAGGTAGTGAAAAGGTCAAAGTCAATACTTCTAAAACAACCTAATTCAATAAGACCAAAATACCAGATGTCCGCTTAGCGACAAAACGGAAAACAAATACAACCTCAATATCAAATATCATTATAAACGAATTGATTCGGTCTCGAATCAATACAAAACAATAATCGTTAAATCAAAAACTCTCCAAATGAGTTATGTGACGAATAAAATGAATAAACCTACAAACTTTGGGCTTATGAGTTTCAAATCACGCTTGTTGGGCCTTGCAAGCGCACCAACATGATCTTTGGGCCCAAAAGGATAACGCTTATATGTTATTGGGCCTTCAATGACCCAATATTTTATAAAAGGACTTTCAATAGCTTTATGTGCTAGTGGGCCAAAGTGTCCCGCTAGAAAAGCTAGTAAGGTCACAGTAATCAAATGCGAGTTGGACCATCGTTTCTTTCGCATCCACGACAGCCTAAGGAACTTACGATAGTAGTGGGACATAATACTCCCCTTCTCTTCATTTGTTAAGGCTTATGAGAAATCAAAGTAGATAAAATTAGGACGATATACAATATGGATTAATTCAATATTCATTCGTTAAGACAATACAAAAATCAGTAATCACGAATACATTTCGGCATCGGGAAACATTGGGTTATTCCGGGGGAATTCAATACTACTCGTTCGAAATCTTATAACTATAATACAAAATACCCTTCTTATATATATGTTTTTTTTAAATCATTCATGCCTCAACTTATGGATGTTCACACTTTGATAAACAAAAGTCTTTTCGGAAAATATCGGATTTTCTAGGTTTTTACAAAACTACACAAATTATTTTTATCCCAACATTGCTTATGAACTCACCAACATTTCATATGTTGACATTTTTCCAAAATAACTTGTATTCTCAGGTAATAGGTAAACGGAAGAGTATTATGAAGTAATGTTAGATGTTATGTTGTTAAAAACACTCGAACTATTTATGTTATGAATGTGTAATGTAAAACAATGTACTTGATGTGAACAATTTCAGTCGTAATATATTAATGCATGGGACGTTTATGTTATGATTCATGTATATTCATTGTGAAGATATTCAATTTAAGTCACATGAGCCCTCGGACGTTTCCGCAGTCTGGTTCGGAGGTGTGATAGGTTGGTATCAGAGCATGGTTTATAGTGAACTAGCATATCTAACCACACATTGATATGCAACTATAAACCAAAAAGGGGACTAACCCAACTCTAAACAAAACAAAACAAATAAAAACACAACTATAAAACATCTATGCTTGTGTGAATTAGGAAACAGAACATAAAACCGAACCAAACAAGATAATGCTAGCATCTCGGTTAAGCCAGAACTGTTCATAGTTGTATCAAGGAGTGGATGTAGCCTGATCAACTACATTCCTCCAAGGTACAACTATCACATGTCCCGACCAAATCATGATGGCTAGGGAACCTAAAATCATACCCCTTTAGCACCAAAAAGAGAACAACAACTTAATCTATACAATAATAGAAGTGTCATAGGAGTAACGATAGTTCTTCACATGCCTCTTCTCAGTCGACATGGAAGGAGAACATCAGGGCCTTCAGTTTCATCAAGTCCTAGTAGCCCACGGGAGGGTCAAGGATGAGCCAGAGGTAGATCAAGGAAGGGCACAAGACAATGGACCTGAAGAGGAACAGGACGAATACGTGATGGTTGATTTTGATTATGATGAGTTGGACCAGGAGCCAAACGAGGAAAAAGGGCGTAGAGGAGGCGTGTAGTGAACCTCACCAGGTGGAATCCCCGTCAAATTTCCACATGTTTCAAGGGGTGGATACAGACAACTTACACGCTCTCGAGGTGGCAGTTATTAGCCTGAAGCTTCAACTCATCATGGCCAAGGCAAGGGCTGCGCGAGCCGAGCGAAAAGTAGAGGTAATCATTCAAGAGGTGGATGAACTGGCTGAACTTCTGGTGCATCACCTCGACGATTGAGCGTCGTCGTCATCCTTACCAATAGGACCCGCTCTACTACCTGCTATATAGAACTCACTACGACTAGGACTAGTCATACCTGTCTTTAGTACTATGTCACTAGGATCTATGCTATGTACCCCCGACTCTATGTTTAAGTGATTACAATACTCATAGAGTCGTTATGCTGCCGAATTTGCACCACTTATGTATTGCTCTTTCGAGCAAAATTTTCATGTATCGAAAAAAATGTGGATAATATTAATGAAAGGTTCTAGGTGTTCCACTGTGATGTTGTAATCTGCTATGTGTTATATATCCATGATTGTATGCTAAATTGTGAAATTACTTAAGTTCGCGCCACACACCTAGTTTATAAGATCACAATCTCACAAAAGCACATACACTCAACATCTTTCCGTTCCATGACAGAAAGATGCCTCGACAACCAACTCACGGTAACCCTGGACCAACCCCTCCAGAGGTTGACTCAGCTGCATTCCAAGCAGCTGTGTCTGCTGTGGTCACCGCAGCTATGGCACAAATTCACCAAGGGAACAATGGAGGAGTCAACGGACAAGGGGCCGAGAGTTCAAACAACGGGATAAATCAAGGACCGACCAAAACATGCTCCTACAAGGATTTCACCAATGCCAAGTTGCGAACCTCTAATGGCACGGGTGGTGTCATAGCCCTAAAAAGGTGGATTGAGAAGGTGGAATCAGTGTTCGAAATATGTGAATGCCCCGAGGAATTGAAAGTGAAGTTTGTTGCATGCACCTTTGTCGACCAGGGTCTCACCTGGTGGAATGGGCATATAGAGGCCATGACTCTCCCTATAGCCAACTCGATGCCATGGACGGAGCTGAAGGAAATGTTGATGGCTGAGTACTGCCCTTGCGGCGAAATTCAAAAGATGGAGCAAGAGCTGTGGGATCTCACCGTCCAAAACTCTGATATAGATGCATACATATCAAAGTTTAGTGAGCTGTCATTATTGTGCCCTGGCATGATTACGTCTGAAGGAAAGAAAACTGAACGATTCATCTGGAGACTGACCTCCCCAATTCAAGGAAATGTGATCGCTGCAAAACCTGAATCGTTCGACAACGCCAAGAGATTGGCCAAGAAGTTGTACGACCACAACAACAAAAAGGGAGAGAAGCCAGCAGAAATCGAGGGCAAGAAAGAGAATGACAACAACAAAGGGAAGAACAATAAAAGGAAAGGGCGACAAGGCTCGGAATCAGCAAAGAAGCAACAAACGGTGGCGGTCAATGCTGCAACCACTCAAGTACCCTTCACACCACATGCTCCAGCCTCAGCTAATCCAAGTGCTCCTAGGCAATATTCTGGGAATCTCTTAAAGTGCAACAAGTGCAACTACCACCATAACGGCGAATGCAGGGAAATGCATTGCACCAGCTGCAATTGGGAGGGTCACACTGCAAAGTATTGTAGGACCTATCCTCCCCAGAATCAACCGCAAGGAAACAACAACAACAACAACAACAACAACAGCAACCGCAACAACAACAACAACAACAACAACAACAACAACAATAACGCGGGGTCAAGCCCCACATGCTACGGATGTGGAAAGACAGGGCATATCCGTCAGAATTGCCCCAACGCCAACAAATCTGGGAACGTAGGAATAGGAAGGGTGCTAGCTATGGGTCAGGGAGAAGCAGTTCAGGATCCCACTGTTGTTACTGGTACGTTTCCCCTAAACCACACCTATGCATCCATCCTATTTGACATCGGGGCAGAACGGAGTTTTTTGAGCAATAAATTCAAACACCTGTTAAATCAACAACCCCAGAAGCTTAATGAAACCGTTACGGTGGAAATGGCTAATGGGGAGACAGAATCCACTGGAGAAATCTATATCGAATGTACCCTAGTCTTAAATCACCATGTCTTTCAAATAAACTTATTGCCTGTTTCCATTAGGAATTTTGATGTGATTATCGGCATGGATTGGTTAAGCCCCCACCATGCTTAAATTGTGTGTCACGAGAAGGCTGTTCGCCTTCATCTCCCAAATCATGAAACCCTAGTTGTTTACGGGGACAAACCCAGCACGCACCTTTGTCTTATCTCGTGCATTAAGGCGCATAAGCACCTACGAAAGAAGGACTTGACGTTCCTGGCTCACATAGTAGACAAATCCAAGAAAGAGGTCAAAATTCAAGACATTCCAGTAGCTCGTGAATTCCCATATGTCTTTCCTGATGATCTTCCGGGGATACCCCCAGAAAGACAAGTCGAGTTTCGAATTGACCTTGTACCAGGAGCTACCCCCATCACCAAATCGCCCTACAAATTGGCTCCTGCGGAGATGCAAGAGTTGTCCAGTCAACTCGGTGAGCTTTTGGATAAAGGATTCATCCGACTCAGTTTCTCACCTTGGGGAGCTCCAGTTCTCTTTGTCAAGAAGAAAGATGGTACATTCAGGATGTGTATCGAATACAAAGAACTTAACAAACTTACTTTCAAAAACCGATATCCACTTCCACGAATCGACGACCTATTCGACCAGCTCCAAGGAGCTAGTCACTTCTCAAAAATAGATCTGCGATCCGGATACCACCAACTCAAGGTCCAGGAGGAGGATATTCCAAAAACCGCCTTCCGAACTCGATACGGACATTATGAATTTTTTGTAATGCCCTTCGGTCTAACGAATGCTCCTGCCGCATTCATGGACCTAATGAATCGAATATGCCGACCTTTTCTTGATAATTTCGTAATCGTTTTCATCGATGATATCCTAGTATATTCCCGAAGCGTAGGAGAACACGGCCAACATCTTCTATAAATCCTGGAAACCCTGCAAACTAAAAAGTTGTACGCAAAACTCTCCAAGTGCGAATTGTGGCTCTGAAGCGTGAACTTTTTGGGTCATGTTGTTAGTCAGGAAGGAATACATGTGGATCCTTCTAAGGTCAAAGCCATCGAAGGATGGGCAATTCTAACAACACCCACAGAAATTCGCCAATTTCTGGGTCTCGCAGGCTATTACAGAAGATTCATCCAGAACTTCTCTAAGACCGCCAAGCCACTTACCTCGCTTACACAAAAAGGTGTGACAACCCGATATTTCAACTCTATAATGACCTAAAAAGTCATGTATTGTGACCACTTTTGATATAATGAAATTAACTTCAAAAATAAAATGTCCAAAAATCTCAAATTAATTACCTACTATGTTAGATGACATTAAACCGTGATCATACGTAAAAAGAATGCCCAAATCTGACTTCGTATAAGGAAGTTATGATTTTTCCAAATTCGGCTTAGCGACAGACAGCTAAAAACTCGAAACGGAGATCGAGCGACTTTTGGCCGGAATGACCTAAATGAGAATCGAAGGTCTCAACAATGGTTTTTCAACGGTAAAAAGTCTGGCAAAAACAGACGTCAAATAATGAAGTTATGAATTTCTAACGAAATTTTCTTACTGCGACCTTTTAAAAATAAATAATAAAAATAATTTCAAAATTTGCCGACGGAATCTAAACAAAAGTTGTAGAGCGTAGTCTCACCTATGCATGGATATAAAGAACGTCGAAAACGGAGTTCGTATGAAGAAGATATGAATTTTTGAAGTTTATTAAATAAATAAAATATAAATTTTATTATTTAATCTCGGCATTATCCAAAGGAGGAGTCACCAGGTCGATCCGAGTTACGCCCAGCATACTCGAGGACTAGGCCTCGGATCGTCCACGTCGCCCCTATGCGAGGCTATGCCCCGTCCCATCTGAAGCTCCAAAGCAATCGAGGAGGCGGTCACGCATGATGCACGCGTACACACAGCGTACCGAGGTGGTTCCCAGCCCCTATAAAAGGGATGCGAGGGTTCCGAAGAAATGGCTGAATTTCTCTCAACTTTCTTGCGTTCTTGCCTCGTTTTCCGTGCATATGCTATACCGAAGCCCCGATTTCCTTGCTCAAGTCCCGAGGGTCGTTTGTGCTCCTGAGATTCCTGAGAATCCTGAGAAAATCCGCTTTCTCGAGTCAATATTCTGCTTGGTTTTCATCTCGCCTTCTTCGATCTTTCAAGTGAGTTCATACCCTTATAATCCACACTTTTAAATGTTTTATAAATGTTTTTATATGCTTTTAAGGGGGGAAATACAAGTAAAACACACGATTATTATCGTATGTTATATAAAGTTTCATTATACACTTTTTATCAACGGAATCATATGTGATTTATAACTATTATAGGGAAACTTTTGTATGCTAAATACATCACAATAACATCATATCTTTTGAAATGAAAAATGTTGTTATATATGTATAAATCAAACACTCTGCTTATACTATATGTATATGTGTCCATCTTAGGCACTACAAAAAATTTACTTTTCATAACAAGTGAGCATTTCACTAGGGATTACTATACAAACTAGACACACTTTTAGAAAACTATAATAGGTATAGTTTTACGAGAACATCACGAACTTTTACATACTAGAAACACTATTTCAAGAAGTTGCTTTCGCATACAAGAACAAACAACATTTTCACACGTAAATCTGTTTTATGCTAAGTTTTGTGAGACATTAACTTCATGTACGTTCGAGTACACATTTCAAGTCCTGTATTATATACCAAAATCCCTTGGAGAGGGAGCATGGTGTTTGTGTATAGATCTATACGGGATTGACAACCCCGCGCCCTGACTGTTAGCTACAGTACACCATTTTGGGTGACAAACGTCAGAACATTCCAACCCCTGAAGAACGTTGTGTATAGGCATTTCTAGTCAATAGCATGTTTATAAAACTCACATGGAGTATTAAAAATACATTGATTTACAGGGTTTTTCAGACGTATTGCCAATTTTATACGTACATAAATTTTCTAGAAACAAACATTGGTCTTGATAGAAGGCTACATTTATGCTAGTAGAAAATATGGGATTTTCTAGGAACAAACAAACAAAAACAAAACATTTCATTTCATATAAACGTTGTCATTTAATACTTATGAAACTCACCAGCTTAAATGATGATCTACTCTTTCAAAACTACATGTATGTCCCAGGGATTCAGTAATTACAGGTAACAAACAGCTTTTGAAGAAGGGACGCTGCGACGCCAGTTTAAATTCATATTTTGAAATCATATTGTAATTGGTTTTGAACATGTATCTTTTAACAATGTAAACTTTCAATTATATATATGATGGTTATATTGCTTTCATTACTATGTATTCAATTGTTACGTTACCACATGAAGTCATCCGCCCCCGAACGTTTCCGCCGTTCCGGTTTGGGGGTGTGAAAAAAGGTGTACCCTTCGTATGGACGGACAAGCAGGAAGCCGCGTTTCGATCTCTGAAGCAAGCACTCTATAGTGCGCTGGTGCTCTCACAACCCGAAGGAACAGAAGACTTTATAGTCTACTGCGATGCGTCAAATCAGGGTTTAGGTTGTGTACTCATGCAGCATGGAAAGGTGATAGCTTACGCGTCCCGGCAGCTAAAGACACACGAAGTGAATTATACGACCCACGATCTGGAACTGGGAGCAGTGGTCTTCGCCCTGAAGATCTAGAGACACTACCTATACGGTACCAAGTGCACTATCTTCACTGACCACAAGAGTCTCCAGCACATCTTGAATCAAAAGGAGCTAAACATGAGACAACGAAGATGGGTAGAACTGCTGAACGACTACGAGTGCGACATCAACTACCATCCAGGCAAGGCTAACGTGGTAGTCGATGCCTTGAGTCGGAAAGAATACTCAAGTCGCCGTGTGAAAACTCTCTCGATAACCATCCAATCCCACCTAACCTCACAAATCAGAACGGCTCAGTCAGATGCCATGAAGACGGAAAACAAAACAAGTGAAGCGCTGCGTGGAATGGAGAAGAACTTGGAGGTAAAGAAATATGGAGCTTACTACTTCATGAACCGCATATGGGTCCCTAAACTTGGGGGATTCAGAGAGGTAGTCATGAATGAGGCTCACAAGACATGATACTCCATCCATCCGAGTTCAGACAAGATGTACTTGGATGTTAAGAAACATTATAGGTGGCCAAATATGAAGGCAGAGATTGCCACTTACGTGAGCAAGTGCCTCACTTGTGCTAAAGTAAAGGTTGAATATCAGAAGCCCTCTAGATTACTACAGCAGCCAGTAATTCCCGAGTGGAAATGGGAAAGGATTACCATGGATTTCGTGACC
This sequence comes from Lactuca sativa, assembly GCF_002870075.4. Lineage (NCBI taxonomy): Eukaryota > Viridiplantae > Streptophyta > Magnoliopsida > Asterales > Asteraceae > Lactuca > Lactuca sativa. Next base: position 260,901,726 of record NC_056630.2, read on the forward strand.
AAACTACCCAAGTCGCCGGACGGTTTGGACACGATCAGGGTAATATTTTATAGACTAACGAAATCCGCCCATTTCCTGCCTATAAAAGAATCATACAAGATGGAGCGCCTAACAAGAATCTACATCAAGGAAATTGTGAGACTCCACAGAGTACCAGTATCAATCATCTCAGATAGGGATAGTAGATTTACTTCATGCTTTTGGCAATCGCTTCAAAAAGCTATGGTAACACAACTCGATATGAGCACTACTTACCACCCAAAGACGGATGGCCAAAGCGAGCGAACCATCCAAACGCTAGAAGATACGCTCCGAGCGTGTGTAATAGACTTTTCGAAGATCATGGGATACCCACTTGCCTTTGATCGAGTTCTCGTATAATGACAGTTATCACTCGAGTATCAAAGTTGCTCCTTTCGAAGCATTATACGGGCGCAAGTGTAGATCACCATTGTGTTGGGCTGAGGTAGGAGACACCCAGCTAGCGAGAGGGCAAACTCCAAAAAACGGCTTAACAGGACCGGAAATCATACACGAGACGACCGAGAAGATAATTCAGATCAAAGCACGACTACAATCGTCACGAGACAGATAGAAGACCTACGCCGATAAACGACGAAAGCCCTTGGAATTCGAAGTCAGAGATAGGGTGTTACTAAAAGTCTCTCCTTGGAAAGGAGTGATTCGTTTTGGGAAGCGGGGCAAACTGAACCCTTGATACATTGGACCCTTCGAGATTCTTGCCCGAATCGGTCCAGTGGCTTATAGATTGCAACTACCCGCCGAGCTCAGCAGTGTACACCCTGTGTTCCACGTCTCCAACTTGAAGAAGTTCTTACCCGACGAGACTCTCGTCATTCCATTAGAGGAAATCGAAATCAATGAGAACCTCCTGTTCATCGAAGAGCCGGTTGAAATCATGGACCGAGAGGTAAAGCGTACCAAACAGAGCCGCATTTTAATAGTGAAAGTCCGGTGGAACACAAGACGCGGGCAAGAATTCACATGGTAACGCGAAGATAAAATGAAGCAGAAGTACCCTCATATATTCTCGCATTCTCAAATCTAGCTTTCAAAAGAATTTCGGGACGAAATTCCCTCTAGCGGGGGGATGATGTCACAACTAGGAATTTTGGTGCCTTGTAACTACAACACTTATAAAAATTATGAATCAATAACATGAAATCATGCATAATGCTCATTCTATAACAACAAAACTCCATCAAATACTACATTCTAGCCCTACAAATGGTCAACAAAGAATTGGAAACCTTTGAAATTTCAATTTGAGTTCACTTTGGACTAGGATTTCCTTATTGGGCCTAATGGACTAATAAACTTCAAAATTATCTATCTTGAACCTAGAACTCTCAAATGGGCCCTAATTAGACCCAAATACATGAAACTTAACATGTTTGAGCCTTATGAACCCAAAATAAATTAGATTAACTTTAATGGGCCTTATTGAACCAAAAAGCTGGTGGAGGACGTCATGCACAGTATCACAACAATGTAATATAATAAACAAGCAACAACATCATCCATTGCATTATAAGTAAAGTTTTAATACATGTGTGTTCTTTCATTGTAATAAGACACCAAAAATATACAATCAAAATAAAAGACGAGTCTTGTCTGCTCTGTCTTCTCAAAACCTGGCCATCGTACCTGTCTATTGTTGACCTGAGAATACAAGTTATTTTGAAAGAGAGTATCAACTTTAAAGCTGGTGAATTCATAAGTATTTAAGTGTCATTGTCTTGCTTATGAAAATCTGTTATGAAGGCCATGTAAACCTTTAAATGAAAATGTTGATGTAAGTATGAAAAACCCTAGAAAATCCCTTATTTTCTATTAGTTTGAGATGTAGTCTTCTACCAAGACCCAAATGTTTTGTTATGATAAGGTAGTCTTCTACTAAGACCCGAATGTTTTGTTATGATAATGTAGTCTTCTACCAAGACCCGAATGTTTTGTAAGTAAAATGATAGTTTTTCCTTTCTATTGACTAGTACTAAAAGTACTTAGTCTAACTCATCGTTTATGTGAATATATCACAAAATAAAGTAAATAGGAAATATATAATCAAATAAGTATTACCCTTGGATTACCAGGGTTAACACGACATCACTGAAGCGAAAGGTATAACCTAATGAACAACCAAAGATTGTTCAATTAACCTCTGTGGCGAACAGTAGGTTCCAAGAATGGTTAGTCTCGTAACTGACTTTACATTGTTGTAGTCGAAGTAAATAACCTAATGAACATCCGAAGATTGTTCAATTAACCTCTGTAGCGAACGGTAGGTTCCAGGAATGGTTAGTCCCGTAACTGTCTCCTAATATATGTAATAACAACCCAATGAACATCCGAAGATTGTCCAATTAACCTCTGTGGCGAACAGTAGGTTCCAGGAATCGTTAGTCCCGTAACTGTCTCCTAATATATGTAATAACAACCCAATGAACATCCGAAGATTGTCCAATTAACCTCTGTGGCGAACAGTAGGTTCCAGGAATGGTTAGTCCCGTAACTGACTCTACATCGCTATAAACGAAATAGATAACCTAACGAACATCCGAAGATTGTCAAATTAACCTCTGTGGCGAACAGTAGTTTCTAGGAATGGTTAGTCCCGTAACTGACTCTACATCACTATAAACAAAATAGATAACCTAACGAACATCCGAAGATTGTCCAATTAACCTCTGTGGCGAACAGTAGGTTCCAGGAATGGTTAGTCCCGTAACTGACTCCCGTTGAACTGGGATGGGCTGGAATGATTTTACTGAAGGTACTAATAAATCATGTTTACGAATCGAGTTTCAAGTATTCATGTAAGTATACACAGGTAGATGTATCCACGTAAAGGTATTCATGTAATGTGTTCATGTAAGCATATGTAAAGGTACTCATGTATCAGGTAATGTACTCGTAAAGACTCATGAATGAACTGACTCTTGTGTGATTCCTTGTAATAGGATTATTGTTTGATATCTTCTAACTATCCCTATGGTAGTTAACTGAAAGGTAATTGGTTGTTTACGTAGGTTTATGCACTCTTGCTACCCAAGAGTATTGGAAACTAAATGAAGGGTGAAAACTATAATCTCTAACATATATATGAACATATGTGCATAAGTATAGTTTGATCCAAGAAGGTAAAATAATGGTTTTGTAAGATATCTAGGAGTTTTGAACAATAATTAAGAATGACTTGATGTCATTTTAATAAACATTTCAAAACTAATACTTTTGTTAGCAAGGTATTTTAAGATAGAAAACCACGTCATGTGTCACCTTTTTGAAATATATGAAACCTACTGAGTGAAAACACAGTTATAAAATACATAAGATTGATTTAATAACATACTGTTTTCTACTTGTATTCCCCCCCCCCCCATTAAAACGTTTAAAATCATTTAATACATTGATTAAGGGGTATGAACTCACCTGTAGTTGGTGATATTGATGAAATGAATGGTATAGGATTGCTAGGTGTCAAGCGAGGACTTGTACACACACTACGATCCTAATGAACATATAATCACACATATATGCACTCAATTAGTCTCAAATTACTAATTGATAATGTTAAGACATCCTAGACATAATAAATACTTTATATAAGTGTTGTAAGCCCTATGGATTGCATCTAAGCTATTGTGGGACAAGGCACTTGTGTTTAGGGTTGCAAAGGACCCCATATATGAGTTTACTCCCCATATACTATCACACATGGAGTTTACAGTTGTAAACTCTTGAGTTTACAGCCGTAAAATCCCAACCATGGGGGTATTGTGTGTTTTGAAGTCCCATACGATTCCTAGAATTATTCCAACTTGGTGGTTAAGTCCTTGGAAGGGTTTAAGGCATAGAAACACTCCATTTAGGAGTTTACGGCCCCAAGGCCATTTCCCTTGGAGTTTACGGTTGTAAACTCCCTTGGGGTGTTGTTTTTGTTGTTTCCAAGCCTCATGCATAAGTGGGATAATTTCTAGGCATTTGTTTAACGCTAATGAGGACCCTAGGCACACTTTGGTGCCCTTGTTTGGTGTTTACGGCCTAGGAGCATTACCAGGGCCGTAAACTCACTTCAAGAGGTGATTTTGATGTGTTTTTTTCCTTCAATTAAGTGGGAAACATTCCATGTAAATGTCTAGAGCTTTAGGTGTCTTAAAAGTACCCTTTGGTCCATTTTATTGGAGTTTACGGCCTAAGATACACTTGGGCCGTGAATTCCCATGTATTTGTGTTCCTTGATTGTTTTCTTGTCCTAAATACACATACACATGAGTCTAAGGCAGTATCATAGCACAAGGGACAATCTAGGCTCGGTTTCGGGAGTTTACCGCCTAAGAACACCTTGGGGAGTAAACTCCTAAATCTAATGATTTAGCCATCTAAATCATGTTATAAGCACATAACAAGCTTTCTAACACTACTAGAAAGAGTTGCTCACGTTTTGGTATAAAAAACCGAAGATCCGTGAGAGAGAAAATGGCTTTTCTCTAGTTGGAAATGTGAATAATGAATGAATTTGGTTCAGAATTCTATTTATAGTCCTGAGATATTTTTAACAGAAAATATTTTTATTCCTGAAATGATCTCTAATATAATAGAGTGTTGGAATAACAGTGTTGCACAAAACCCTAGTGCAACCACTCTCCTGATATCTCCTTAAGTGTAAATCCTAAAAAACTGCCAAACTTATACTCGAAGTCTGGAAATTAACTGTGACTGCTATAACTTCTGTTGAAGTGATATTGTTTGTACAGAATGGAAATTTCGGGTTGTCACATCATCCCCCCATTAGAAGGAATTTCGTCCAGAAATTAGAATTTAAGCAAGGAAGTATGTACGAATGATCGAGTCGTTATGTGAACTTCCTAATCAGTTAGTTCTCGCACTCCTAAGTGAAATCGGGTTCTCGGTTGGTATCCCAATGAACCTTCACTAATGGGCGATGGCGTTGCTTCGTCCGCTTGACCTCTCGGTAGAGGGTCACTACGGTTCTAATACGAAGGCAAGGATCTCTTAAATCTCGATCTCTTCGAGAGGGATTACGAAAGTCCTAATGGAAGGATACTGTTTCAAGTTCGAGACGCAAAGGGGAAAATGTACATTACTGAGTTCACGGAGTAGGTCTAGTTTGTGAAATGCAGGACCGATTCTGGTAAGAATCTCGGAGGTCCTAACTATATTGGATTTTAGCTTTCCACGCTTTACGAAGCATATTAAGTCGTTCCCAGAGTGAGGTTTCCTAAATAATTTGGTCTCTCACTTGGAATTTCAAAGGTTCTTTCTCTCACTTACTTCCCAGCCAATGGCCATCCCTTGCTGGGTCAAAGTCGAAAGGGTTTCTGAAATTTGCGGGGATTTCCGAATGGACTATGATAGTAGGTCTGTAAGACCTAGAATTTGGCGAATTTTCCGTTGGTGACTACGGTGCCGACAAATTCCCAACGGTTTTGGATATTTTGACAGAGTACTCAAGAATTTCCACAACACTAATAGTGTGTCTCAGGAAATTTGGCTCTAAATTCCAAAACTCTAGATTAGAGAACTTTGCGAAAAGTATCTCCGAGGGTAATGTTTCTATGGGTTCTTTCTTACTACGAGGGTAGATAAGTAAGTCATTACTTGGAGAAATGAAGAACTGATCCCAGTGAGAAAGGCGTACTCCACTCATTTAGCTCATGAATACTATGGACGTATTGGTCCTATCTGAGGGGTATCACTACGGAGTCGAAGTGTCTGTATCGAGTTTGGAGGGTAGTCTTTAGGACATCCTTCCCTAACACTCGAACTGGTGATATTCGGACCTCAAGTCCATTTCTGAAAGTAAATCTTTCCCTATGTTTGCTCAATAAACTCTTCTAAGCGAGGCAGAGATAATGATTTCTAAATGAAGTCTCCGGTCGTCGAGGTACATAAGATGTACTTCGTCGACTTCTAGTAATAATAAGACTGCAGCTCTCAAGGGTGAGAAGCCTGGTCTTCTAATTCTGTTTTTGAGTAGTTCGTTGTGTTGTCCAGGCTGTCCTTGTATCTTCTGTAGGTGTTTAGATTGAAGGCAATCTGGTTATAAGAGTCACACCGGGTTCTAAGTTTGTTCCTAAGCCAATGCACTTACTCGTACCCCTGTACAGTCTCCGTCCTGAAGTTCATATTAGAATTCATACGTGATTCAATGATCACAATTTCGTGTATACGAGTCGTATATAATTAAGACTGAAAAGGTAGTCGAATAACTGATTCTTCCTTACTCTCACATCCCATCGAGGGAAAAGAAGTTAAAGTGGAATCATCAATTCTAAACCTGTAAAACATTGATTATATATCACTCTCTTGTATACCTTCTTCAGTGATAGATCAACCGTATGAATCCTGGAATTGAACTTGACGTACTGCATGAGTAATACTGTGGGGATTCCTTCGGAAAGGAAAAGAACTAATAGGTGCTTCATGCACGAGTACCTCGGAGTTCTGATATGACAGCTTCGCTAAAAGACGTTTACTGAGAAAGAGATACACGTATGGAGCTGGTATTGCGAGGATCAAATTTACTCGAATCACATGATAAAGTTGGAATCGTATGGAAACTAAAGACATTAGATCTTGAACATAAGGCGTTACATACAAAACACAACAATGCAACCATTAACAGAGTTACTAAACTTAGGATTTACTACAAGACTACTACTGCGAACAAGGTATACTACAAAAGACAAGTATACGCAGCACGAGCATACCGAAACGGACGGGATCCCGCAAAACATAAGACTCTGGTTGCACTAGTTTTGAACATGTTTTTGAACATACTAAATACTGACGATTTGGAGGGAACCTATTCTATATTAGGGTCCTCAACTGCCTTTTTGCATTCTGAGGTCAAACTCCTCCGGATTTGCCGTTGTCCTTCTCCGATGGGCAGTCCCTTTTGAAGTGCCCTGTTACACTACATAGATGGCATATTCGAGCAGTTTCGACATTTGTGGTTGAAGTGATGTGTTGTATCGGGATATTGCAATAACGGATGGTGTGTCCCTTTTTGTGGCAATTAAAGCACTGCATCTCCCAACAAAGTCCATGGTGGTGATAATTGCATTTGATGCATTTTGGGAGTTTGCATGCATACGGCGTGACTGGGTTATGGTTAACTGGGATACCAGAAGGGATGGTAGTAGGAGGTGCAGATGTCGTAGCTATGTTCTTATTCGCCCCTCGAAGCGATTTGTTCTTCCTTTTGGCCCAAAACTTCCGGCTGTTACTTTTGGCCTCGGCACTCGGGGTATTGTGGTAGTTTGTTGCTCGTTGAGGTACTGGATTGTTACTTGGGTTGGCATTGTTGTTAACAGTCCCACTAACATTCGCGTTGTTAGCGTTCAGATGGGTCAGAATAGTTGACACGGCAGCCGAGATTGCAGCTTGAAAGGTAGCTGCATCAATCTGAAGAGTTGGTGTTTGGTTGATGGGCTAATCGTCTTTCTCGAATGGCATGATTCTGTTACACGGAAGGAAATGAATTTGTGAGAGAAAATGGTTGAACCTAGACATAGTTCGATCACTTGTGTAAAGAATAGAAGTATGTTCCCTAAGGTTCGACCTACATCCCTATGATGCAGTCCTAGTACGAAATGGAAGTATGTTCACGATGGTCTGACCTACATCCCTATGATGCAGTCCTAGTAAAGTTCGGAAGTAAGTTCTTACAACAGTCTCAAGATGTTTTTCGTTCTAGTCGAGGTATCGTTGGTTGTTGAATAACATGATCCAACCATTACTAGAGACTTGGGGATGTCTCTGGAGTTAAATGGCTATAGTCCAACTACTTGACTAGAGCATGTTTCAAATAGACTCTAATGAAAGCATGATAAGAGTATTTGAATAAAGAATAACTCAAAAGTTAGCCGATTGTCAATATCTTTGATATTCATGACGTACAGGTTCGGGAAAATGACCTTGTAAAAAGGTCTTACATCATATCCAGAGAAGATAGTTCTTGACAGCATAAAGGGCCTAACTACAGTACTTACAGTACAAGATAGTTTCATAGAAAATACCACATCGGGCATAGATAGAAAACGATTTCCTTTTAATAAGGAAAATAAAGTAAAGAATCTACTACTGATGACAGTCATCCCTCAGGTGAACTCTCAGTTCAGCCAGTACTTGCAGCAGGGTTTCATGGTTTCTCTCCGATCTCTCGCGAGTATCTTCTAGACGAATGGTGCGGAGGGTATGCATTCTCGCATTGGCGACAACTTCGGTAATCTGATGTGGGCTGTCTTGCCTTGAATCTCATTTCGGGCCACTCTGCGGACCAAGATTGGCAAGATTCTATCTGCTGAGCCCCTATTGCTCAGGTCGTAAAAGCTTCGGTCGCCATTAAATGGCATGGTCTGATCTTGTCCTTGGCTCCATGTTTATAAACATTCCACCCACTCAGTCGTCGGGTCATGAAAAGCCAGACGAGGGTTAGGAATTGGAAAGGGAGCTGCTTGGGGTAGGTTCTCAACCTCTGGTTCGGAGTTAGCATCGTCCGAAAGGTCTTAATCATGGTGATCATTCAAAGGGATAGGATGATCATTATCTGGTTCTTCTCCAAACCAACCAACTATGACTTCATTCGGAAGATACTGGTTGCCGAGGGGATGGAGTCCAGCTATGTTTTCTATGCGAGAATTTAGTGTAAGAGAATAATTTTTAGACGAACTATCTAGATAATTATTTAGAAAACCTTCATTAGTTACATCCCTATTTGTGAAGTGCATACCAACTATGTGTAATCTAAACAGGATAGGCCTTCGAATAAGTGATCTTAACTCCAAATTCACACAGAATAGGGGTAAAGTAAAATTTTCACAGATTCTCAGTCTATAATATCCTAATTAGATATAGCCTTAGTGTATCCACTTAGCAACTATCAACTTAGTAACAAAGATCCCGTTTAGTTCTCAAGTATAAAGTACTTATAGTAACACCAAATACTCCTATAGTATTTTAATTTTAATGTTATGTTCTATTGTTCTTATTGTGGTATGGTTGGTAAGATTTTAGCATTGTTGCAACCACACAATTAAACTTAGGCACATGCTAGTCAACCCTCGGATAATATAGGTGATCAGGCTATATCTTCCCAGTTTTGACCATATGTCTCTAAGCCCACTTGTGTTACCCAACAATCGTAATTTTTTTGTACTGTCCTAGTGACACTGATTTTAGTATGAATGCAGGCACGTATACTTACTTAAATATTTTATTATTTAAAGTATAAACTCTTGGTCAGAGTATTTTTATCCCTTATGTATTTATAGTTAGTATATCCTTTATGGGTTGATATACTTAATTCACTATAAACATTGATCTGATACCAATCTGTCACACCCCAAAACCACGAACGGCGGAAACGTTCAGGGGTGGAAGACGTCATGCACAGTATCACAACAGTGTAATATAATAAACAAGCAACAACATCATCCATTGCATTATACGTAAGGTTTAATACATGTGTGTTCTTTCATTGTAATAAGACACCAAAAATATACAATCAAAATAAAAGACGAGTCTTGTCTGCTCTGTCTTCTCAAAACCTGGCCATCGTACCTGTCTACTGTTGACCTGAGAATACAAGTTATTTTGAAAGAGAATATCAGCTTTAAAGCTGATGAATTCATAAGTATTTAAGTGTCATTGTCTTGCTTATGAAAATCTGTTATGAAGGCCATGTAAACATTTAAATGAAAATGTTGATGTAAGTATGAAAAACCCTAGAAAATCCCTTATTTTCTATTAGTTTGAGATGTAGTCTTCTACCAAGACCCGAATGTTTTGTTATAATAAGGTAGTCTTCTACCAAGACCCGAATGTTTTGTTATGATAATGTAGTCTTCTACCAAGACCCGAATGTTTTGTTATGATAATGTAGTCTTCTACCAAGACCCGAATGTATTGTAAGTAAAATGATAGTTTTTCCTTTTCTATTGACTCCTACTAAAAGTACTTAGTCTAACTCATCGTTTATGTGAATATATCACAAAATAAAGTAAATAGGAAATATATAATCATATAAGTATTACCCTTGGATTACCAGGGTTAACACCACATCACTGAAGCGAAAGGTATAACCTAATGAACATCCGAAGATTGTTCAATTAACCTCTGTGGCGAACAGTAGGTTCTAGGAATGGTTAGTCCCGTAACTGACTTTATATCGTTGTAGTCGAAGTAAATAACCTAATGAACATCCGAAGATTGTTCAATTAACCTTTGTAATGAACGGTAGGTTCTAGGAATGGTTAGTCCCGTAACTGTCTCCTAATATATGTAATAACAACCCAATGAACATCCGAAGATTGTCCAATTAACCTCTGTGGCGAACAGTAGGTTCCAGGAATGGTTAGTCCCGTAATTGTCTCCTAATATATGTAATAACAACCCAATGAACATCTGAAGATTGTCCAATTAACCTCTGTGGCGAACAGTAGGTTCCAGGAATGGTTAGTCCCGTAACTGACTCTACATCGCTATAAACGAAATAGATAACCTAACGAACATCCGAAGATTGTCCAATTAACCTATGTGGCGAACAGTAGGTTCCAGGAATGGTTAGTCCCGTAACTGACTCCCGTTGAACTGGGATGGGCTGGAATGATTTTACTGAAGGTACTAATAAATCATGTTTACGAATCGAGTTTCAAGTATTCATGTAAGTATACACAGGTAGATGTATCCACGTAAAGGTATTCATGTAATGTGTTCATGTAAGCATATGTAAAGGTACTCATGTATCAGGTAATGTACTCGTAAAGACTCATGAATGAACTGACTCTTGTGTGATTCCTTGTAATAGGATTATTGTTTGATATCTTCTAACTATCCCTATGGTAGTTAACTGAAAGGTAATTGGTTGTTTACGTAGGTTTATGCACTCTTGCTACCCAAGAGTATTGGAAACTAAATGAAGGGTGAAAACTATAATCTCTAACATATATATGAACATATGCGCATAAGTATAGTTTGATCCAAGAAGGTAAAATAATGGTTTTGTAAGATATCTAGGAGTTTTGAACAATAATTAAGAATGACTTGATGTCATTTTAATAAACATTTCAAAACTAATACTTTTGTTAGCAAGGTATTTTAAGATAGAAAACCACGTCATGTGTCACCTTTTTGAAATATGTGAAACCTACTGAGTGAAAACACAGTTATAAAATACATAAGATTGATTTAATAACATAGTGTTTTCTACTTGTATTGCCCCCCCCCATTAAAACGTTTAAAATCATTTAATACATTGATTAAGGGGTATGAACTCACCTGTAGTTGGTGATAGGGATGAACTGAACGGTATAGGATTGCTAAGTGTCAAGCGAGGACTTGTACACACACTACGATCCTAATGAACATATAATCACACATATATGCACTCAATTAGTCTCAAATTACTAATTGATAATGTTAAGACATCCTATACATAATAAACACTTTATATAAGTGTTTTAAGCCCTAAGGATTGCATCTAAGCTATTGTGGGACAAGGCACTTGTGTTAAGGGTTCCAAAGGACCCCATATATGAGTTTACTCCCCATATACTATCACACATGGAGTTTATGGTTGTAAACTCTTGATTTTACAGCCGTAAACTCCCAACCATGGGGGTATTGTGTGTTTTGAAGTCCCATACGATTCCTAGAATTATTCGAACTTGGTGGTTAAGTCCTTGGAAGGGTTTAAGGCATAGAAACACTCCATTTAGGAGTTTATGGCCCCAAGGCCATTTCCCTTGGAGTTTACGGTTGTAAACTCCCTTGGGGTGTTGTTTTTGTTGTTTTCAACCCTCATGCATAAGTGGGATAATTTCTAGGCATTTGTTTAACGCTAATGAGGACCCTAGGCACACTTTGGTGCCCTTGTTTGGTGTTTACGGCCTAGGAGCATTACTAGGGCCGTAAACTCACTTCAAGAGGTGATTTTGATGTGTTTTTGTCCTTCAATTAAGTGGGAAACAATTCCATGTAAATGTCTAGAGCTTTAGGTACCTTAAAAGCACCCTTTCGTCCATTTTATTGGAGTTTACGGCCTAAGATACACTTGGGCTGTGAACTCCCATGTATTTGTGTTTCTTGATTGTTTTCTTCTCCTAAATACACATACACATGAGTCTAAGGCAGTAGCATAGCACAAGGGACAATCTAGGCTCGGTTTCGGGAGTTTACCGCCCAAGAACACCTTGGGGAGTAAACTCCTAAATCTAATGATTTAGCCATCTAAATCATGTTATAAGCACATAACAAGCTTTCTAACACTACTAGAAAGAGTTACTCACGTTTTGGTATAAAAACCCGAAGATCCGTGAGAGAGAAAATGGCTTTTCTCTAGTTGGAAATGTGAATAACGAATGAATTTGGTTCAGAATTCTATTTATAGTCCTGAGATATTTTTGGCAGAAAATATTTTTATTCCTGAAATGATCTCTAATATAATAGAGTGTTGGAATAACATTGTTGCACAAAACCCTAGTGCAACCACTCTCCTGGTATCTCCTTAAGTGTAAATCCTGAAAAACTGCCAAACTTATACTCGAAGTCTGGAAATTAACTATGACTACTATAACTTCTGTTGAAGTGATATTGTTTGTACAGAATGGAAATTTCGGGTTGTCACATTTTTATTGGACCAAAAATCATCTAACATAACCATATAATGGGCTTAAACATACAAGGCCCAATTCTTTCCTTTTCCCCTCTCCATTCTCGGCCCAAGCCCACCAAGAGGAAGAGTTGACTTGTGTGGGTGCCACCTCATTTTTACATAGAGGTTTTCCATGCAAAATATCATGCTTCTATACAACCATCACCTCACTCACTCTCTCTTCTCTCCTCTCTTTCTTTCTCTCGGCCGAACCCAAACACACACACACACACACACTTCACTCAAAGTCTCTCAAAAGAAACTCTTTCCACTCCTCTCCAAAATTTCGAGATCTAGGAAGCTTTCAAGGAGATTTTCCCACAAACACATCATCTAAGGTAAGTTGATGTTAAATCCATGATCTAGCTACTTCATTTCATCCAAAAATCTCTTCTAAATCCATTCCATCTTGTGATCTTGCACCTTAGAAGCATCTAAGCTTGAGATCTACCAAGAGGCCTTGCTAGGATCGAAATTTCTTCATCTCTTGCTTCAAAAACCAAAACTACAACTCATGGTGAGCTTCATACCCCTCTATTTTCGGTTTTCATATGTATTATGGGGGAAAATACAAGAAAATGTGTAGATCTATGTGTATGTGTATGCTATGTGTGATTTTATGCATGTATGTGTATGATGTTATGTATTTTTGTGATAAATGTGTAACAAAAAGGGGTGATAATTCGAGATCTATGACATGAGAAAAGAAACAAACAAAAACTAAGTTCTTTTACACTAAACTAGTTAATAAAAATAGCTTATAAGGTTATGAGGAACACACTTTAACATAAAACCCATTTTAGGACTTAAAATGTTAAAAATACAAAACTTGGGGTAAAAACTGTCAAGTCACGGTTTCTTTAGGGTCAAGAGAGTCAAAACAGTTTTTGTAATCATTTTTCTGAATATTGGAATTTTCAAAGGACTTAAAATGCAAAATTTTGAGTTATTGGGCTAAATATGGGCTTTTCGGCCCAACAAGCCCAAAATTGCAAAAATTGAAGTTTTTAAGGGGCTGAATTGTAACATTCTATAAAACAGGGGACATGAAGTGAAATAAAACTATTTCTAAGGTCAAAAATGCTTTTAAACTCCAAAAAGGAACAAAAATGTAAACTTTTTGTATTTTGGGCCAAAACTGTAAAAATTGCAAATTTTGGGGTTCTAACCGAGAAACGCCATTCTAGAAGGGCTCAAACTGTTTACTAAATACAATTTGGATTAAAAATGTCTTTTCAACAAGTTCATGATACAAAAGTGTCAAGAAAATGTTTTTAAGGACTAAAAATGAAATTCTTTTATATAAAGTTCTAAAAATGTTATTTTATAAAAGAGAGGTAGTGAAAAGGTCAAAGTCAATACTTCTAAAACAACCTAATTCAATAAGACCAAAATACAAGATGTCCGCTTAGCGACAAAACGGAAAACAAATACAACCTCAATATCAAATATAGTTATAAACGAATTGATTCGGTCTCGAATCAATACAAAACAATAATCGTTAAATCAAAAGCTCTCCAAATGAGTTATGTGACGACTAAAATGAATAAACCTACAAACTTTGGGCTTATGAGTTTCAAATGACGCTTGTTGGGCCTTGCAAGCCCACCAACATGATATTTGGGCCCAAAGGGATAACGCTTATATGTTATTAGGCCTTCAATGACCCAATATTTTATAAAAGGTCTTTCAATAGCTTTATGCCTTTATGTGCTAGTGGACCAAAGTGTCCCGCTAGAAAAGCTAGTAAGGTCACAGTAATCAAATGCGAGTTGGACAATCGTGTCTTTCGCATCCACGACAGCCTAAGGAACTTACGATAGTAGTGGGATATAATACTCCCATTCTCTTCATTTGTTAAGGCTTACGAGAAATCAAAGTAGATAAAATTAGGACGATATACAATATGGATTAATTCAATATTCATTCGTTAAGACAATACAAAAATCAGTAATCACGAATACATTTCGGCATCGGGAAACATCGGGTTTTTCCGGGGGAATTCAATACTACTCGTTCGAAATCTTATAACTATAATACAAAATACCCTTCTTATATATATGTTTTTTTTTAAAATCATTCATGCATCAACTTATGGATCTTCACACTTTGATAAACAAAAGTCTTTTCGGAGAATATCGGATTTTCTGGGTTTTTACAAAACTACACAAATTATTTTTATCCCAACATTGCTTATGAACTCACCAACATTTCATATGTTGACGTTTTTCCAAAATAACTTGTATTCTCAGGTAACAAGTAAACGAAAGAGTATTATGAAGTAATGTTAGATGTTATGTTGTTAAAAACACTCGAACTATTTATGTTATGAATGTGTAATGTAAAACAATGTACTTGATGTGAACAATTTCAGTTGTAATATATTGATACATGGTGACGTTTATGTTATGATTCATGTATATTCATTGTGACGATATTCAATTTAAGTCACGCGAGCCCTCGGACGTTTCCGCCGTCTGGTTCGGGGGTGTGACAATATAACTTGATTGATTCAACTTGTATCCCCCCCCCCCCATAAAAGCATTTAAAACATTTAAAATGTTGATTAAGGGGTATGAACTCACCTGCAATGAGTGAAGTGGATGGAAGTGTCGGGTTGGATGCTAGGTGTCAAGTGAGGACTTGAACACACACATGGATCCTATGTAACATGTAGTGATACATAATTTTATCTAATTAGTTATTTAATAACTAATTAAGCATGTAAAGACACTCTAATGCATGAAAACACGTTTGTTTCAAGTGCTTGGAGTGTTAAGGGTTGTATCTAAGGAGAGTATGGCCTCACTTTGGAGTTTACTCCTCAAATGGTAGCCCTTAAGGGAGTTTACGGTTTCTGGACCATTTCCCCCATGATTTTTGTAACGCCCGGGTTTCAGGGCTAAGCATTTTTGTCAATGTAATAGTCTAGGTCAACTCTTGTAACTCTTTTTTTTGAAGTAATAAAAATGAAATATTTGAGTATTATGTGAATTATGTGTATTTATGTGCTTATAATTTAATTATAAATGTATAATTAATAAATAATAAAAATAAGCGTCAAAATTATAGTATAAGATAATCCCGATATCTCTACATAAAGTTGTAGAATATGTCTCAAGGTTTTCGTACATATAAAGAATGTCGAAATCCGAGTTATAACGAAGAAGTTATGACCCGTCGAAGTTTTACGGCAAAACCGGCACGGCACCGGGAAGCGTAAATAGTGAATTTACGATAGAGCGAGATTTAGCCTTAGCAATCTAAACAAAAGTTGTAGAATATGTTAAACTAAGAGCGTCGATAAAAAGAACGCCCAAATCTGACTTCGTATGAGGAAGTTATGATTTTTCTAAGATTCGGCTTAGCAGTGCACGACCCGAAACTCGAATTTTAGTTCGAGCGGTTTTTGGCCTATGCAACCTAAATGAGAGTTGAAGATCTCATTAATAGGAACTCAACGGTAAAAAGATGGACGAAAACGGAGTTCGTATGAACGAGTTACGAATTCTTCGCGGTCATTTAACAGTCTAAAGGCCTCCTACTGTTAAATTTGAGATCGGTCAAGAATTAGCTGACGGAGTCTAAACGAAAGTTGTAGAGTACGTCTTCACCTACGCATGGATATAAAGAACGTCAAAAACGGAGTTCGTATGAACGAGTTACAAATTATAATAACATATTTACGTATTAAAATAAAGTATAAATCATGTATACGTACACATATATATATATATATATATATATATATATATATATATATATATATATATATATACATATGTATATATCATTAGAAAGGTATCGATGATGCGGTCATTATAAGACTAATGTTGAGTTCTTTCGACATTAGTTTAGTACAAATATCATTAAATCCATTTATAATAGTATTATAGAGGGGTGTTTAGTTGTTTATATAACTAAAAGGTCATTAAGTAATTATGGAGGGTAGTTTTTGAAAATTCAATTAGTATAAATAAGAGCCTTGGGCTCTCATATTTCTTGCACCATTCTCTTGATTCAAGATTCTTTCTCTTCTTATCCCCCGAGCATTTCGGTCCCTCGTGATTCGACTTCTTTTTCCGTAGCTTAGTATAGTAAGGTGAGCGCTGAAGCGCTGCACGAATCTTTCTTAGAAAGATTCAGCGACGAAGTTCTGCCCCTGCAGAGCCCGACTCCTAGCTAAAACCCCCTTGTAAGTAAGTTATGCTTACCTTATTTTAATATAGCTTATATTTAAAATTAGTATTGTTATTATGAACTTATAATAAATATTTGAGCTATTATTATAACTTATATAAGTGTCGTTATAATATTTTTTTTTAACTACTCGCGGTACGGGGAATCTGGTTTAAAGGGCCGCATAGGGTTGTTGGATTTCAGAAGTGCTATATGCCAAAATGGTCCTGCCCTCCGGTGTTTTATGTCTGGCCCCTGTCTGTACATAGTGGTTGGAAAATATTGTTTAACGCTTATATAATAATAATAATACTAAGACTAATAGTTGGTCACGGTAAATATTAGACTAAAATTTAGCGATAATAATGTTAGGTTTCGTCGAAGGAAAATAGAATCGTTAGAAGCAAGCGCTGCCCGATTTTGGAATCATCACCTTAACAAGTGAGTGCATAGTTACTTTCAGCTTACACATAGATATGAAGTATTTTATATAAATTACGTGCTATATGTGCATATTATCTGAATACTTGCTATCTATGCTAGATGAACATTGTTATACATGTTTTCAATGATTTAAACTGTATATGTATTTTATATCTACGAAAATGTTGGGGTAAAACATGGGTAGATGTAATAGCTGATGTGTGATAAAATGATGAGAGGCCTCGATGTTGATGTTGTTGTTTCTGTCATCTAGCGGAGTATGGATGACGACCACGGACTCTTCTAGACAGTCCAGTGGAACGCTAGCAGGCTCGCAACCTGTAGGTGTTTGTGAACGACGTGTTCACCGGTGTACTCCATCCCCCACATGGTTGCCTTTAGGACATTTATTGCTGAGGAATCCCCTTAGCAGTAGTGTCTGTCCCGATGATGATCCTTAGGCCAGGTCCCTTATGATAGGTGTTTAGGGACGTAAAGTGAGGATAACGGGAACAGGTAATCGGGTTATTGTTGATTGAATTAATAAACTTATTTATTGTGGGTTGAAAACCCTATGTGCTCACCAGGCTCCCAAGCCTGACCCACTCAGTTTTATGTATTACAGGTAGTGGCGCATGAGCATAGGTGTGATGTTTTGGACGAGGGATTACGGATATAGGCCTGTAGATATGAAATAATGTAGTAAGGCTTATATTGTACTGTTTATGCTTTTGATCTGTACGAACATGACATCCCGAGTCTTTTAATGAAATACATTTCTATGGAAATGCTTTTGATAAATCTTTATCATATTTTTGTTTTGGGACAAATTCCGCAACACTTTCATTTAAAATGTAACTCTGATTTTTAAACAAAGCATAAACAAACCGGTCTTTTGTGGCCGTGATTTTGGGGATGTCACCGTTGGTATCAGAGCATTAGTTTAAGCGAACTAGGAATTTGTAGGATTTCTAGACTTAAACTTAGAATGCTAAGCGATGATTGTGAGGTGTGAGCACTAGCTTATTTTAGGAATTGTGCCTAAAATGCTTTTATGTGCTAAATGTTTTGTGCATAATATGCTGTTAATTGTTCGGATCTATGGTCTGTTGCCGACCGGATCTGGAAACCTTATGTGTTTAGAATTCTAAACGTACGACTACGATATTAGAACTAGCATGTAAACGTTTCAGAGTGATAAGGACGATTTAAACGTCTATCCTAAATAAAGATCTAAATTCACCTTATTCGGTGTATAGATCAAGATGGCAAGGACCTGTAGCGGAAACGTGAACGCGAATGGAGATAGGAACCAACCCCCAGTGGTTCAACAAATACCTGTTGTAGAAGAAGTTGCACCTGAACCAGTCACGATGGCCGGAGTGCAAGCGATGATCCAGGCTATGTTGGATCGTCAAATGGAGGAAACTAGACGTTTGCTCCAGCAAAATCGAGAGGAAGGCACTATTCAAATCGAACAGCCCGAGTTGAACGAAGGGCAGACTGAGGAAGGAGACTACAGTGGAACTGTTGGTCAAGTCAACCAACCAATAGTTCAAGAAAATAACCAAGATGACGGATTCGAGAGAAATGGATGCAAGTACAAGGATTTTCAGACTTGCAAGCCATCGACTTTCACGGGAAAGGAAGATCCAATCGGAGTCATGGATTGGATCTCGGAGATGGAGTTAGCTTTCATGACATGCGGTTGCAGAGGGAAACTACAGACCACGTTTGCAGTGCGTCAGTTTCGAGGAGGCGCTGTACGTTGGTGGAATACTTTGGGGAAGACTTTAAGCCCCAACAAACCCCTGGAACTGACATGGGCAGAATTTCTGGTACAATTCAAACGAAAGTACTGCTCAGCTCAAAACCTGCTCGAGCTAGAGAACCAGTTTCTAACCCTAAAGAAGGGGAGCATGTCAATCGATGAATACACGAACAACTTCACAGAAAAGATGGAATTTGCCTTGCGTCTTGTTCCGGATGAGCTGACGAAAATTGATAAGTACGCAAAGGGATTACCATGGGAGTACGCGGTGCCAGTGCGTCAGGCACCTACTTTGGAGGCAGCTATCTGGGCTGCCAAGTCTGTGGAGGATATGATTAAGGGAAGAGCTGCCAGCAAAGTCGAGGTTGGCGAGAAAAGGAAATTTGACGGATCCTCAAGGTCCGGTAAGAAGGGTAGATTCTCGAAGTTTGGTTCGAGAGGAGGAGGATCAGAAGCGAAGTGGTGTGACAAGTGCAAGAAAAAGCACTCTGGGAAGTGTGATGGAGGGGTCACTTGTTACAAATGTGGAAAGCCTGGGCACTATGCCAATGAATGCACGTTCACTAAGAAGGTCTGTTATGAGTGCAACGAGGAGGGGCACATTTCAAGGGATTGCCCGAAGAAGAAGGAGACGGGAAGACCCAACATACCACCGAAGCCGAAGGCAAGAGCCTTCCAAATGACGCTCGAGGCTGCAAAGGAGGCAGCAGACGTCGCTTCAGGTACCTTTCTTGTAAATGGTTTGCCTGCAAACATACTATTTGATTCCGGAGCCAACTACTCCTTTGTATCACATAAATTTGGTGGGAAATTAGCATTGCCTATAGAAAAACTAGATAATGCCCTGATTGTAGAAGTTGCCAGTGGCAAATTCGTACCTGTTAGTAATCGTATTAGGAACATCGTCATTGACCTAAACGGAAACGAATTCCACGAAGAGCTATTACCCATAAAGTTAAACGGTTTTGACATCGTTTTGGGTATGGATTGGCTTAGCGCTAACGATGCTGAGATTCAATGCCGAAAGAAGATAGTAAAGGTGAACCCACCCGGAAAGGAATCATTTATGGTGTACGGGGACAAACGCAGAGTGAATTCTGGAATCATCTCCCTGATGAAAGCCAGGAAATGTTTGTCAAAGGGATGTGCATCATACTTGGCATTCGTAATCGATGCCAAGAAGGAGAAGAAAGAGGTGCAGAATATACCGGTTGTGTGCGATTATCCGGAAGTCTTTCCCGAAGATCTTCCCGGATTACCACCTGATAGACAAGTGGAGTTTCGTATAGACTTGTTACCAGGAACAACACCGATAGCAAAGGCACCTTACCGATTAGCACCGACGGAGATGAAGGAGCTCATGATGCAACTTCAGGAGCTGTTGGACAACGGTTTTATTCGACCTAGTTCATCACCCTGGGGAGCTCCGGTGTTATTCGTGAAGAAGAAAGATGGAAGTATAAGAATGTGTATAGACTACCGAGAGCTGAATAAGGCAACGGTGAAGAACAAGTATCCATTGCCGAGGATTGATGACCTATTCGATCAGCTGCAAGGTTCGAGCTACTTCTCAAAGATCGATCTTAGGTCAGGATATCATCAGCTAAAGGTGAGAAAGCAGGATATTGAGAAGACTACATTCGGAACGAGATATGGACACTACGAGTTCTTGGTTATGTCATTCGGGCTAACCAATGCTCCCGCAGCATTCATGGATTTGATGAATAGGGTTTGTAAACCATTCCTCGATAAATCCGTGATAGTGTTCATCGACGACATTCTCATCTACTCGAAAAGCCAAGAGGAGCATGGTAAGTAAGCATCTACGGGAAGTATTAGAAGTGTTGAAGAAGGAGAAGCTTTTTGCAAAGTTCTCCAAATGCGACTTTTGGATACGGGAAGTCCAATTCTTGGGTCATGTTGTTAACCAGGAGGGAATAATGGTTGACCCCGCAAAGATCGAGGCTGTGATGAAGTGGGAACGTCCAAAAAGTCCCACGGAAATTCGAAGCTTTCTAGGATTAGCCGGATATTATCAACGATTTATCCAAGGCTTTTCTTCGATAGCTGCTCCATTAACAGCTTTGACTCATAAAGGAGCTACATATACGTGGAGTGAGAAACACGATGAGGCATTCGAGAAACTAAAGAAGAAGTTATGTGAAGCACCGATACTTTCTCTACCCGATGGAGTCGAAGATTTCGCGGTTTATAGTGATGCTTCTGGAGTCGGGTTGGGTTGTGTTCTGACCCAAAGAGAAAAGGTGATAGCATACGCATCTCGACAATTGAAAGAGCACGAAAAGAACTACCCCACTCATGATCTGGAGTTGGCAGCGGTAGTTTTTGCCTTAAAGATATGGAGGCATTACCTCTACGGCACGAAGTGCAAACTCTTCACTGATCATAAGAGTCTCCAGTATCTCTTTAATCAGAAGGAGTTGAACATGAGGCAACGACGCTGGCTAGAACTTCTCAAGGACTACGACTGTGAGATACTTTACCACCCAGGTAAAGCAAATATTGTTGTTGATGCTCTCAGTCGGAAAGTCAATCTGAAAGGAAAAGGCCAAGGGCGTTAAGAATTGAAGTCGTCTCGACGATTGTCGAAAGTATCAGGAAAGCTCAAGAAGAAGCTTTAGAGAAAAATGACCGAAAGGAAGAACGTTTGGGAAGAACGTTAGTGTTCGGTACAAACAGTCGTGGACTGAAGGTATTCCAAGATCGAATTTGGGTACCTAAGACGGGAGGAATAAGAGATCTTCTGATGGAAGAAGCACACAAGACCATATACTCGATTCATCCCGGTAGCACTAAAATGTATAGGGACCTAAAACCCTACTACTGGTGGCCGACGATGAAGCTCGATGTTGCGAAGTATGTGGCCGAGTGCGTAACATGTGCGAGGGTTAAGGCACAACATCAGAAACCGTATGGGAGTTTAGAACCTTTACCTGTACCCATGGGTAAATGGGAAGACATCACCATGGATTTTGTGACTAAACTGCCCAGGACGAAGAACGGTCACGACATGATTTGGGTAGTCGTGGATCGTTTCACCAAGAGTGCACACTTCATAGCAGCCAACGAGAAGTGGTCTATGGATAAGCTCGCAAATGCTTACGTGAAGGAAATTGTAAGACTTCACGGTGTTCCTCTTACGATTGTATCAGATCGTGATAGTCATTTCACATCAAGGTTTTGGAGGAGTCTACAAGAGGAGTTAGGTACAAAGTTGTGTTTGAGTACTGCTTATCATCCGCAAACTGATGGTCAGAGCGAAAGAACGATTCAGACATTGGAAGATATGCTAAGAGCATGTACCCTCGAATTCCAAGGAAATTGGGATGAGCACTTACCTCTGGTAGAATTTTCCTACAACAATAGTTTTCACTCGAGCATCAAGATGGCACCTTACCAAGCCTTGTATGGACAGAAGTGTCGTACGCCGTCTTGTTGGCTTGAAGCCGGAGAGAAGCAGTTTATGGGCCCCGAGATAGTCCATGAGACTGCTGAGAAGTTGAAGGTGATTAGGGAAAGAATGTTAGCAGCCCAGGATCGTCAGAAGAGCTATGCTGACAAGAAAAGACGACCGATAACCTTCGAAGATGGGGATTCCGTTTTGCTTAAAGTCTCACCGTGGAAGGGACTTATAAGATTCGGGAAACGAGGAAAGTTGAGTCCAAGGTTTATTGGACCATTCAAAGTTCTTCAAAAGATAGGGAACCAAGCTTACAAGTTGGAATTGCCCGAAGAACTCAATGGTATTCATAACACTTTCCATGTGTGTTATTTGAGGAAATTCACGGGATATGTTCCCGACATAATTCCAATCTCAGAGTTAAGGATGGATGAGAATAAAAGGCTGATCGAAGAGCCTGAGGCAATTGTTGACCATAAGACTAAGAAGTTACGACGCAAGATGGTCGACTTGGTGCTAGTCCGATGGAAACATTCTAATGGGCCGAATCTCACTTGGGAAACAGAGGATGACATGATGAGTCGCTATCCACATCTTTTTGCTGATGCATGATTCCGGGACGGAATCATCCTAAGGGGGAGAGAATTGTAACGCCCGGGTTTCAGGGCTAAGCATTTTTGTCAATGTAATAGTCTAGGTCAACTCTTGTAACTCTTTTTTTTGAAGTAATAAAAATGAAATATTTGAGTATTATGTGAATTATGTGTATTTATGTGCTTATAATTTAATTATAAATGTATAATTAATAAATAATAAAAATAAACGTCAAAATTAAAGTATAAGATAATCCTGATATCTCTACATAAAGTTGTAGAATATGTCTCAAGGTTTTCGTACATATAAAGAATGCCGAAATCCGAGTTATAACGAAGAAGTTATGACCCGTCGAAGTTTTACGGCAAAACCGGCACGGCACCGGGAAGCGTAAATAGTGAATTTACGATAAAGCGAGATTTAGCCTTAGCAATCTAAACAAAAGTTGTAGAATATGTTAAACTAAGAGCGTCGATAAAAAGAACGCCCAAATCTGACTTCGTATGAGGAAGTTATGATTTTTCTAAGATTCGGCTTAGCAGTGCACGACCCGAAACTCGAATTTTAGTTCGAGCGGTTTTTGGCCTATGCAACCTAAATGAGAGTTGAAGATCTCATTAATAGGAACTCAACGGTAAAAAGATGGACGAAAACGGAGTCTAAACGAAAGTTGTAGAGTACGTCTTCACCTACGCGTGGATATAAAGAACGTCGAAAACGGAGTTCGTATGAACGAGTTACAAATTATAATAACATATTTACGTATTAAAATAAAGTATAAATCATGTATACGTACACATATATATACATATGTATATATCATTAGAAAGGTATCGACGATGCGGTCATTATAAGACTAATGTTGAGTTCTTTCGACATTAGTTTAGTACAAATATCATTAAATCCATTTATAATAGTATTATAGAGGGGTGTTTAGTTGTTTATATAACTAAAAGGTCATTAAGTAATTATGGAGGGTAGTTTTTGAAAATTCAATTAGTATAAATAAGAGCCTTGGGCTCTCATATTTCTTGCACCATTCTCTTGATTCAAGATTCTTTCTCTCCTTATCCCCCGAGCATTTCGGTCCCTCGTGATTCGACTTCTCTTTCTGTAGCTTAGTATAGTAAGGTGAGCGCTGAAGCGCTGCACGAATCTTTCTTAGAAAGATTCAGCGACGAAGTTCTGCCCCTGCAGAGCCCGACTCCTAGCTAAAACCCCCTTGTAAGTAAGTTATGCTTATCTTATTTTAATATAGCTTATATTTAAAATTAGTATTGTTATTATGAACTTATAATAAATATTTGAGCTATTATTATAACTTATATAAGTGTCGTTATAATATTTTTTTTAACTACTCGCGGTACGGGGAATCTGGTTTAAAGGGCCGCATAGGGTTGTTGGATTTCAGAAGTGCTATATGCCAAAATAGTCCTGCCCTCCGGTGTTTTATGTCTGGCCCCTGTCTGTACATAGTGGTTGGAAAATATTGTTTAACGCTTATATAATAATAATAATACTAAGACTAATAGTTGGTCACGGTAAATATTAGACTAAAATTTAGCGATAATAATGTTAGGTTTCGTCGAAGGAAAATAGAATCGTTAGAAGCAAGCGCTGCCCGATTTTGGAATCATCACCTTAACAAGTGAGTGCATAGTTACTTTCAGCTTACACATAGATATGAAGTATTTTATATAAATTACGTGCTATATGTGCATATTATCTGAATACTTGCTATCTATGCTAGATGAACATTGTTATACATGTTTTCAATGATTTAAACTGTATATGTATTTTATATCTACGAAAATGTTGGGGTAAAACATGGGTAGATGTAATAGCTGATGTGTGATAAAATGATGAGAGGCCTCGATGTTGATGTTGTTGTTTTTGTCATCTAGCGGAGTATGGATGACGACCACGGACTCTTCTAGACAGTCCAGTGGAACGCTAGCAGGCTCGCAACCTGTAGGTGTTTGTGAACGACGTGTTCACCGGTGTACTCCATCCCCCACATGGTTGCCTTTAGGACATTTATTGCTGAGGAATCCCCTTAGCAGTAGTGTCCGTCCCGATGATGATCCTTAGGCTAGGTCCCTTATGATAGGTGTTTAGGGACGTAAAGTGAGGATAACGGGAACGGGTAATCGGGTTATTGTTGATTGAATTAATAAACTTATTTATTGTGGGTTGAAAACCCTATGTGCTCACCAGGCTCCCAAGCCTGACCCACTCAGTTTTATGTATTACAGGTAGTGGCGCATGAGCATAGGTGTGATGTTTTGGACGAGGGATTACGGATATAGGCCTGTAGATATGAAATAATGTAGTAAGGCTTATATTGTACTGTTTATGCTTTTGATCTGTACGAACATGACATCCCGAGTCTTTTAATGAAATACATTTCTATGGAAATGCTTTTGATAAATCTTTATCATATTTTTGTTTTGGGACAAATTCCGCAACACTTTCATTTAAAATGTAACTCTGATTTTTAAACAAAGCATAAACAAACCGGTCTTTTGTGGCCGTGATTTTGGGGATGTCACAATTTTACCGCCGTAAACTCATAGTAATGGTGTATTTGTGTGTTTGAAGGTCTCATGTTTCACAAAGAATTGCTCTCGGGTTGAATCAAAGGCTTAAGAAGCGGTTAGGGCTCGATATGGCACTCCCTTGGAGTTTACGGTCCTTGGACCACTCCTTGGGAGTTTACGGTCGTAAACCCTTGGGTTCACGGCCGTAACTCTTGGCCACTTCATCTTTTTCATGTTTTGTGGTTCTTAGATCATGCATGCAAGTTTCTAGCCTCTTGTCCAAGCATTAGAAGGTGTTAAGGGCATCAAAACACCCTTTGGGGGTGTTTACCGTTTTGGGAGATCCCCAAACCGTAAACACTTGTTCTTGGGGATTTTTGGTGTTCAATCCATGGATTTGCAAGCATACTAAGCAAATAACTAGTTAGGAAGAGTATACTTACTTATAGGAGGCTTGTAAGAGTGTTTAGGACCCAAGAACACTAGTGTGTCTTCTTGGTGTTCTTGGTGTTTTGATGAATGCTTGAAGATCTATGTAAAAACCGAAAATCCATGGATGAAATGATGTAAAAACACTAGATTATGTGTTCATTGAACGAATTTAGGGAGGAAAACTTACACTTTTGGCAGATTTGGAAGAATGGACTTATGATACTTGAGAGAAAAAGCCTTGTGTTCTTGAGGTGGGAAGTGGAGAATGAGGAAAAAGGGTGTAAACTCATGCTATATGCATGAGTCCTTGGGGAAAAGGTGTTTACGGCCCAAACACCAATTGTTTGGCCGTAAACTCCTAGCTAATGTGTTGTTTGTTTTGTTTGTTACACCTCACTAATAACGACACTTCCTTTTATTTAATCGTTTGACGAAAAATAAAATAAAACACCAAACGGACTTAAATCTGGCCAAAAATGTACTGAAATGTTTTTGACTAATATTTGAAGTGTTTGACTGTGGAAATTACACAAATAAAAATTTTGGGTTGTCACAATCACTGACCTCAAAATAGAAAAAACCCAAGACTTGTAAGGTGTATGATTGTATCTTTAGTGACACATGCCATGGGGTGTGAGCTAGGCCAATTTCTTTAATTTGATTTTACTCGGAGACTAGAGTTACATCGAGCAAACTACTTTTCTGTTCAATCCTTCAGCTGAGCAACTCTGGCTCTGGGGGTTTAATGAACATGATGTCCTATCCTAATATTCATTTTTCATATTTGTTTTCAGTTTTAGATTTCATATAGCATAGCGCAAGGGAAAACTACATTTAAAACGTGAAAGGATTAAGCTGAATTAGAAACCTATATATAACAGCATTCGGTATTGTTGGATTAAGATGTCTAAGCCAGTAACTAAATTGGTATATTCTTGTAATTAGAAGCAATATCCTTCTTGGGTTGCCCTCATAATTAGAACTTGGTTAAAATGACACTTATAGAGAGAGGATAATTTATTAAATTATTACGTGACTGATAAACTAATTGAAAATTATGAGGAAATAGCTTCTTAATATATTATGTGATTAATATATTAATTAGAAATAGACAATTGATTTATTAATTTATAAGGTTAATAAATTAATAAGAATTAATCAATTATTAATTAGAATTAATCTTGAATCAATTTAGGATTAACTGGAATTAATTAAAGGTGCAAGTGATGAATTATAATAGTTCATAGTTGAGCAAAGAAATGCGATTCTAGAACCAACCATCAAGGTGGACAGTTTTGGGAGCCTTTGCAGGGTTTTCAGAAGCCTCTTGGATGGTAATAAGGAAATGATGTGAATTGGGATTAAATCTATTATTTAATCATTCAAGTCTTGCTTCATTCCAAAGTTACCTAAACTATAAATAGGACCCCTTGAGACCTCAAATTCGTTGATACTCTTCCCACAATGATACCTTGGCTGAAAATCTCCTATCTCCTCTCTCCTCATGTCTTCTAGTTCTAGGGTTTGGGTGTGAGCCATCAGAGGCATCATCCTTTTGGTGCTATGCTTTCCAAGACCTACACTACAAGGAGATGGAAATGATTTATTTACTACAACAAATCATAAGGTATGTAACTCTTGGTAATTTCAAATTACACTAGGGTTATGCTAGGTTTTGTTGTTCATTGTATGTTGCTATCAAGGTGTTTGACATAGATCATTTATATGATGTTTGTACCCTATTAATTGTTGATTATTTTCCGTATTGTATAGTTTTGTTTTTCTGTAAAATGCAATAGTTGTATCAGAACTTAGGTTTGTCAAACATTGATTGCACATGAGATGAATTAAACAAAACCTATTTTTCAAGGAAAAAAAACTGTTTACACGACGTGGCAGTGCTTTTGCCACAATGTGGAAAAACGGTACTTTTTCTAGATTTTTTGTTATTATCTTCCTAATCTGATTTGTGGTGTTATTTTTGGTAATTATCCAGTATTAATTCTGTTAGATTCGGAATTTTGAATGCCTTGTGTGATAATCCATAAAACCCAAAATATTAGGAGTTATCCTTCTTTTATAATTTTTAATTAGCTATATTAAATTGAATTATCCTTTATGAATTTAATAATTAATTTAATTGTAATGTAATTAAAGATAATTTTAAATTCATTATATTTTTAAATTGATTAATTAATTATATGATAATCTAGATAATTAATATTTAAACCTTGTATTTTGAATAGATTTAAAATACACCTTATAATATATATATATATATATATATATATATATATATATATATATATATATATATATATATATATATATATGATTAAAAGTTTAATATATTATATGTATAAGACAAGTTAGTCAAATCAATAGTAGTCTAATTCACGAAGCAATACTCTATGGGGGGTGTAAGGAAACGACTTATAAGATGACCTTCATTGAGTGTCCACTCTCACCCACCACTCCCTTGTATGGTGGAGGGTCGTTAGTCGAACGAGTTTGATAAGACATGACCTCTAAAAATATGATACTATAAAGTAACTAAGCCTTTTATAAATCCCACTTTAGTTAGTTTAGAAAAAATGTGAAGTGTATGCTAAGCCATGAAAACACACATCACTCTTTATGTGTCGTTAGTGGAGCGTGTGTGAATAACCGACACACTAATTTGGGACTATAAAGTTGAGGTGATGGATAAATCGAAAACTACCGTTATTGATCAAGCGTGTATGGTTAACCAACACATCAATTTGAGATCATAAATGACATTGATGTTTTCAAATGGGTTTGCATGGTTATGCACATCTTAATTGTGATCTTCGGCATCTCTGTCACAATTGGTAAGAGCATAATCGAGATTAAACATGTCATTGATAAAATTCAATGAATCTCAAAGATTTAGGATTTTCATGTGATTGAAATTGGTGAGATAACTCTACCTACCAAAAATAGTTTTGAATTTGATTACAACAACCCTGTTCAAAGGTCAAATCGAAAATATAGATCCTAGCCTTAATTTAAATTATGGCTTAATAATTAAGGATTAAAATCAACTAACCAAAATTCTCTCTTCTCCCATATTTTAGATGTCAAATCAAGACAATGATGGTCTTCCTCGTTCTTCTAGAAAAGAATTTCCTTGTTCTTATGGAAATTTTTTTTCCTCGTTCTTCTAAATATGATCTTTCACATTCTGATAAAGGTGAAAAAGTATTATGTTCTTTGGGGAATGGTGGAACTAGACATCATGCTTCTTCAGTTCTTCCTCCTTTTCCTCTTGTGAGTCTCCTAACGTCACGTTTTCCTCAAGTTGAAAGATACAAGACTACTTTGTCCTTATTAACATGTAAGCATTTATGGGTTTTATATGTTACAAAAAATCTATGTTTTGCGAAAAAACATAAACCCTAAGTTCACATGCACCTAAAGGATCTATGTTCTCACTGTGATTTGCAAACAACTATTGAATATCAAGAACCCTAGAAGTACAATGCTATTTTCGAAAACACTAAAAGTTTATTAGAAAATAATTAGCTTATGTTTATCGTAGTAAATAAACAAGGATTACTTCTTGATCTAGCTTTAGAAAGCATGCACTAGAAGTCTCATGCCTCTAATCGCTCACACCCAAACCTTAGCAAATTGGAGGCTCAAGAAGAGAGATGAGAGCAAAAAGGATTTTCGCTTCTACCTCTTGTAGAAGGGATGAACGAAATTGTGAACCCTTAGGAGGGTTTATATAGGTGATAAAGAGGCAAAGGATAAGGCAGTTTCCTTAGATAAGCCTTACCCCTTTTGCTTTCATCCCCCATAGGGTATCCAAGTTTCCTTAGAGCCCAAGAAAAGCTCTAGAAACCCTCTAGAAACCCTATAACCATCTAGAATTTCATCTCCCCTCCTAGGGAGGTTCTAGAATTGGTAAATGTTCAACTTTTGAACATTGTCACCTTTAGTCCTCCCACTTTTAATTAATCCAATTAATCCCAAAATTAATTCTAATTAATTTCTGATTAAGTTTTAATTAAACAACATTATTTCTAATTAACTTTGGGACCCTCGATGATTTATTGTCAAATGGTCGAACTAGACATCATGCTTCTTCAGTTCTTCCTCCTCTTCCTCTTGTAACTCTCCTAACGTCACGTTTTCCTCAAGTTGAAAGATACAAGACTACTTCTTCCTTATTGACATGTAAGCATTGATGGGTTTTATATGTTACAAAAAAATCTATGTTTTGCAGAAAAACATAAACCATAAGTTCACATGCACCTAAAGGATCTATGTTCTCACTATGATTTGCAAACAACTATTTAATATCAAGAACCCTAGAAGTACAATGTTATTTTCGAAAACACTAAAAGGTTATTAGAAAAAAATTATCTTATGTTTGTCGTAGTAAATAAACAATGGTTACTTCTTGATCTAGATTTAGAAAGCATGCACTAGAAGTCTCATGCCTTTAATTGCTCACACCCAAACCCTAGCAAATTGGAGGCTTAAGAAGAGAGAGGAGAGGAAAATGGGTTTTTGCTTCTACCTCTTGTAGAAGGGATGAACGAGATTGTGAACCCTTATGAGGGTTTATATAGGTGATAAAGAGGCTAAGGATAAGGCAGTTTCCTTGGATAAGCCTTATCCCTTTTGCTTTCACCCCCCATAAGGCATCCAAGTTTCCTTAGAGCCCAAGAAAAGATCTAGAAACCCTATAACCATCTAGAATTTCACCCCCCCCCCCCCCTAGGAGGCTCAAGAATTGGTCAAAGTTCAAGTTTTGAACATTGTCACCTTTAGTCCTCCCTTTTTTAACTAATCTAATTAATTTCAATTAATTTCTGATTAAGTTTTAATTAAACAACACTATTTCTAATTAACTTTGGGACCCTCAATGATTTATTGCCGATATATGAAGTACTTGGCCAAGCCCGGACTAAATTGATATTTTCAATTAAGTAGTCTGAATTCAGTCGTCATAAATCAGGAAATCAAGAAATAGAATATTGGATTATAAGATTTATTCTAATCCATGTCTTACGTCCATATGATATCTTGTAGAACGAAGGAATAACTGATCACTTATCTTTAAGTCCAACGTTTGATTCGAATCAGAGTTCGACAGTGGTTTTGGAAAGCACTTAGTGTTGATTAGTTCAAAGCCTATACTTGCAATTGTAGTTACAGACTTATCCAAGTGGTAGGCTGTTGGATTAAGGTGTCTAAGCCAGTAACTAAATTGATATATTCTTGTAATTAGAAGCAAAGTCCTTTTTGGGTTGTCTTCATAACTAGAATTTGGTTAGAATGACATCTGTAGAGAGAGGATAATTTATTAGATTATTATATAATTGATAAACTAATTGGAAATTATGAGGAAATAATTTGTTAATATATTATGTGATTAATATATTAATTGGAAATAGACAATTAATTTATTAATTTATAAGGTTATTAAAATAATAAGAAATCAATTAGAATTAATTAATTATTAACCATAATTAACTTGGAATTAATTTGGGGTTAATTATAAATAATTAAAGGTGCAAAAGTTGAATTGTAATTTTTTATAGTTAAGCAAGGAAAGGCGATTCTAGAACCGACCATTAAGGTGGACGGTTTGTTGGGGTGCAAAGTTCTTCATGTATGACTTTGTAGATGGTTTGACTCTTGTAGACCCACTTGTATGTGGTGCAATTGCCTTTTGACTAATGAGTATTAGAGAGTGAGAGAGAGACATGTAAACACCTCTATATATAGTGCGTTCATACCACTTGTAAATGTGTGCTTGAGAGGTGTAAACATGAGTGTGTAAGTGTGTGTTATTTATGTAGACTAGATCTAGATCCCTTTTTGTGTAACACCATAAATATTCAATACATCTCTTGAACACCCAAATCACCATGTTCATTGTACAATCTTTAATTCCGTATGTCAAACCATGTTCTTATGTTACTACAATTGGTATCATAACGGGTCTTCAAGATCAAGATGATTTTTGAAGAACGATTCTCGATTTGGCAAACTTTTGTCGCAACTTGAACAAATTTTGGTGAGTCTCTCTCTGTGATCCCTCGTAATATTTGAATCGTGCGTTGCGTTTTTGAATTGTGATCGTTTGACTCATTGGATCAAATCTTTTTGAAAAACCCCATTGATGATCCAATAATTTTTTTTATCAAGCCCAATCTAATCCTATTTTTTGGTCGATTCGATTCTTAAATTGTTTTCAACTAGTCATTGGAATCCGAATTTAATTCTAAATGAATTAAACAAATGTTCTGGTTACTATTCACAGTTCGTTGATCCATTTTCGAACTCTTTGTTATACACAAATCAACTTTCAGCCCAATTACATGTTAGTTGCTGTTTATGTCCAATCTTTTAAGCCCATGATTCGATATTTTATCACAAGGAGCCCAACAAATTATTCAATCTGAGTGATATATTCTAATTGTGTTCGTTCATCATAATGTGCATAGCCGACTTGTACGTTCTTGACTTTCCTTGTTATCAAATGTTCTTGAGTTCCGATATCGATTTGGTGATTCTGAATAACCGATGATTAGAGATTGTTTGTAAACTTGTGAATCGATTCTATTCTTTTTGTCTTCAATCTCTAAATCAATGAGGATCAAGTTTTGGCTAAGAAATCGAACAGTGAATCTTTGATGTTGATCAATATTGTCAAGAACGGTTAAATATGATAAAGAACAGTGAAGCAATCCCGTTTTGATCTAAAATTTGTTGAGAGATTCATCGATTTTGTGTTTATTTGCATTTGATTTCGAAAAGTCAAACACAGAAGAAAGTCAAACTTGATTTTTATGAGATGAATCGATGAATTGATAGAAGAAGTTGGTAGATAAAGGTTGTTTTGAGGCTGTGTGTGTTGAATTCAAGTTTAATTTGGAGGTGAATTTCGAAATCAGTTGGATTTGTTGTTCTTGTTTGAGTCGTTTGGAACGTCAAACAGGAAGTGAATGGATTTAACTTGGAAATCAAGTTTAGTGGTCAAGGATTCGAAGTCAATTTGGAATCAAAGTTGGGAACGACTTGGAAAATGGGTTCGATGTCGACAATGGACGATGGCTATGTATCGATATCAAAGACTTTGCTTTGGAATGAAACTCAAAAAGTGAAGACCTGTTAGTCGATGTTTTAATATCAAAAAGACGATGACTATGTGTTAAGGATCCCTATGTTAGCGATGGATTTGGATGATTATCAATAGTCGATGACTGATGACGAAAAGGAACGAGATGTTAAGAATCAACGATGTTGATGAATTGGTTTACTAGCAAAAGACGAATCTATGTTGAAATAAGGATTCGTTGATCAATGGTTTGCGGACGAATCGAACTGGTCAAATGCTTGATTACGAGTGTTGTTTGTGAGAATCGGTTCCTTATGTTGGTTCGATTTCGAATGATTGAAGGGTTTGGAATCGAAGATGAAAATTTGGAGTTGGGTTCGTAAGTCGATGGTCATCTGTTACAAAATGGTGATTCAGTGGGTAATTGTGAATGATTCAGCGAGATTCAGAGGCTTTGAATGCCTTCATTTTCGTTAAAATGGACTAAAAAATTTTTGTTAATATGGTGAGAAATGATTTCGTAAGAAGGGTGCTCTGATTGAACGAAGAGGAGAAAGAAAATGAGAAGATGAAGTTTCGTATGTTGATATAGTTTTGTACAAACTAGTAAGTGAACCCGTGGTAAACCACGGGTCGGGTCGGGTCGTTTTTTTGTTGGATTTTTCTATTTAACTCATAACTCATAATATGATTTTAGTGCAACACCTAATGAATTTATGTCAATAGACACATAAGTTATACATATACTAACATAATAATACATATATAAAATAATTACGGTATATCGAGTTGCGGCTATATATTAACTACCATCAACCAAAACCCTATAATACCAACAATCAAAAATAACACCAAATCATCACCATCATCATGATCAATTGGAAAGATATAACCAAAAGCAACAGTAAAAAACATACATACCTGTTAACATCACTCTTTGCATTTGAATCCTATGTACCTTTTCATTATATGTTGTTAAAGAACAACACTTTTCTAAATTATATCTATATCATATATTGAAACATTAAATCTGTCAGAGTAATAGTAAAAAATAAAAAATAAAAAAAAATAAAAACTATTTGTGTAAATTGTTGTGTGGTTCCCTTCTTTCTTTCTCCTTGAAGTTTCGATATTTTATTGTCTACTTAATTCTCACATGTCTTTTTCCTGTAACAACTTAAAACCAATTTTATCCTTGCAAATTCTTCAAGAAGTATAAAGAGATCAAAAAATTTCAATTTTCATACATTTCCAAATGAAATCAAGTCAACATCATAATACATGTTGGTATTGCTGGAACAATTGATGATTCTTGATGTGATTCAGTTAAACCAAATGCATACTCTGGATGAATAGTTAACACTGCAACTTCACCTTTCTTCAGACTTCTATCAAGTCCAACAATAACTTGTTGTATCATTAAAGAAAAACAACACCATGTCATTGTTAGCTCGTGTTTTTCATTTTTCTTTTTAAACACCAAAATGATACTCACCTTCATCTATATTGAACTGAAGTGGTGTCTTACTGTGTCCTTTATTCACAAACGGAGTTCCATCTTGGAGTTTCCCAACCAATTTCATTATAGAAAAAACAATAAGAGCACCACAAGTCTCACTTTTTGTCCATGTGGGATAAGTTCCCATAACACCGATTTGCTCATCCTCCATCTAGCATTCCTAACTCTCTGCGGCATCTGAATAATCAGAAAACCAAACATAAAACTTGACATTAAACACAATAAATAGTATGTAATGTCACATATAATAAAAATTATAAAACAGTAGGCATTTGGTTCCTAAACACTGTTAAATGGATATACAGTAGCTTGTATGACCAAAAATCAGTAAAAAAAATTTCAGCATTATAACTCAGATTTTTTTTTCAGAAATCTAACTAAACATATTAACGACTCACTCCTTTCTCATTCGAGTCTATCAAACGAAAAAGATCCTAATTAAGTTCAATATGAAACGACAAAATAAGTAAATATTATAGTAAAATTTCGTTCATAAGTAAATATTATAGTAATGTTTCATTCATAACTAAAGCTTTTGATCAAGAAATCACTTCTTTTGTTGTTCCTTTTTATCAAGA
Organism: Lactuca sativa; assembly: GCF_002870075.4. Lineage (NCBI taxonomy): Eukaryota > Viridiplantae > Streptophyta > Magnoliopsida > Asterales > Asteraceae > Lactuca > Lactuca sativa. The sequence continues at coordinate 260,936,982 of NC_056630.2, forward strand.
AATCACTCCTTTTATTTTTTTAAACTCTAAAATGAAACTTTTGTTCATAACTGAATTCAAGGAATTTACAAATTAGATCGACAAATTCAAAGAAAATTATTTGATGGTGTCACAGCAAGATTCCACTGGGTGATAATAGTCATTAATCTTTTACTTCACGAATCCATTAAAAAAGATGTTGACCAAATGTACTAAAGTTTTCAATTGAGAGTAACATATATTTTGAAATAATATTTAATGATTTTTGAATGTGGAATAAAGTCGTTGAACAGATAACGACACTTGGGAAAAGTTGATGATCGATAGAGTGGCAGAACTAAGAAACATTTTGTCATTTGAAGCATCCGTGGCGTCCATGTGTAATAACAACTATCTTGAAGTCGAATTTAAATTGGACTCAACCCGGTATAGCATTTCAATAAGCACAACCTCATCACCCTATACAAAATGACAAAAATAACCCTCAATATGTTGTCAAAGAACATTGTATGTGTATATATTTGGATCAGAAAACTAAGAATTAGATAATAGATATGCTGTTAAAGAACCCGCTACAGCATTTCAATAAGCACAAGCTGATCACCCTATACAAAATGACAAAAATAGCCCTCAATACGCTGTTAAAGAGCATTTGTATGTGTATATATTTGGATCAGAAAAATAAGAATTAGATAATAGATATGCAAACGAACCTTAAGAAAATGGCGATGGACCATCATTCTTCAATAATTTGTGTATGTTCTTCCATGCGAGTTGGACGCCTTTATTTAGTGACAGTAAATTAATTTTGTTGTTGGAAATTCTACATAGATATGATTGTTGGTCCTATGGTTGTCTATTGCTGTGAACTGACAGAAATCTAAGTGTCATGACGCATGAGATTGAAAAATAATTATACAATTTGCGTTCAAGCAGATCAGGAATGCAACATCCTCTTGAATTTTGAATTCAAAAGTGGGGTTTATGATCTTAGAAGGTTTGAAAAAAGAAAAATCTATTGTTCCTACACATTTTCGATGTTTGGTTTGTACGATAACCAAATAAACAATCTTCAATTTCTAATTTCTATAATAACAACCAAAAAAATCTGATGGCGGTGGAAGAGCATCGGAATGAAGAACACCAACAGAGCAAATTATCTGCCCAATCCCAAAATCATGAACAACAAAGCCACAAATTGTAAAGTATTAGGGCTCACATGAAGAACCGAAGTCTTCAACACCAAAAATCAGGGTAAACAATTAGACATCTAATAAGGAATTTGTAAAATCAAGAGTAATTTTCAAGTGTTTTCATGGAAAATTGTAATCAACATATGATTTTCTTTGAAAATTGTTTTGCGTAAGTGTTCTAGGATAAAATAGACCATTGATTTTGCCTTCATTGAACAATTCCTTACCTCCATCGCAGTCACCATTATGTTGGTTCCCCGATTTTGCTTCACATGAATTAAAATTCTCCAGCACATCCACCGCCCATGCAAAGTTCCACTGTCAAAAATAAAACTCCAAACAGTAGACGACGACATCTCCGGTGGAATTAAATTCGCTGCATCTTCGTATTCTTCACAACAAAAAGTCAATTGAACTAATAAATTAACAGACATATAAAAAGGAAATAAGTAGTCATTTAAAGAACCAGATATACACAATGGATTTGAAATATCTTATGACTCATAAAAGATGGAATTCAAACCCAAAATTCCTGGAGGAAAAGAAGTCGTAAATGTCAAAGGAAGGCAGTCGGAAAGGAATAAGGATGAAGTTCAAAGATTTTAGAGAAACATATGAAAAGCGTTATCAGTGGGAGTATACAATCGGGGAAGACATATGTTGAAATTTGAAGGCAAAAGTCAATTACTACAAATTATTATTGTGGTTAAAATCTGAAACAGAAATTTGAAGGACAAAAGTTAATTACTACAGATTATTGTGGTTAAAATCTGAAACAGGAATTTGAAGGACAAAAGTTAATTACTACAGATTATTGTGGTTAAAATCTGAAACAAATAAAGTTTATTGTTCATAACCACGATGGGTTTTAATATATGTATATAATTGGGAAGAAGAAGGATCGTAGGAATTGGAAAGAAGAAATCCAAAGTTTCGAAAATGGCCCTTAAAGTTTCGTTGGTTTGACACAGTGTAAAACTTTCGTACGAATTGGCCTAGTCTTCGTTAGTTTTGAAGAATAATGGAAAATTTTTGAAATCAACCCCTAAACTTTCGTATGTATATACAAAGTTTCGTACGAAAAGTTTAGTTTCGTACGTATGGAATGAAAAAGAAGAAATTTCGAAATTAGTCCCTGCAACTTTTGAATGTTTGGCAGTTTGTACCCAAATTCGAAAAAGAACTATTTTTGCTTAGAAATTGAAGAAAATACATTTCAGGCCCCTGCAGTTTATGCAAATTGACGCTTTCTACCCAGATTTGGAAAAGGGGGAGAGTTTTGCATATTTTTCTGTTTTGAGCGCAACGGATCACTGCAGAATTTTGAAATTGACAGTTTTTACCCATTTTTGAGAAATTTTGTCAAAGGTGATCCGTGAAGGAAGCTAAAAATTGAATATTTTTTGGGTTTTCCGGATTGAAGCACAAAGATTATGCCACATGTTAAGGGGGAGCTTTGACACGAAAAATTCCGAATAGAGCATGTTCTTTTTCCTTAGGAGTTTTATAATAAAATTTCGATTATAAAAAGGGGGAGAAGTTTATATGGAAATTCGAACTTGAATTTTTCATATTATGCGGATTTGAAGACCGAAGTGATCTTGAAGTTTTGAAGCCTACAAGATGACGCAATTGGAAGTTCGGAAATGATGTATTCGAAATGGGTTTGGTTTTATTGAAGATTTTTGGGGTGTGTTTTTATGCTCAACTTTAGGGTGATTATTTGGAGTTTGAGAAGCTCTTAATAATTCGTTGATGCTCAGATTGTATGGTCTCACATCCTAGAGCACAAATTGAAGAATCATGGAAAAAATGAAGATTGAAGTTTGTTTCGACATGTGTCACCTTTGAGGCTCGAACCGATTAGTTGCTCGACTTTGGAAGATTTGAAGTGCTCCATCCATTCCTAACTTTGAGGGGGAGAATGTTGGGTTGCAAAGTTCTTCATATATGACTTTGTAGATGTTTGACTCTTGTAGACCCACTTGCATGTGGTGCATTAGCCTTTTGAATAATGAGTATTAGAGAGTGAGAGAGAGACATGTAAACACCTCTATATATAGTGGGTTCATACCACTTGTAGAGGTGTGCTTGAGAGGTGTAAAAGTGAGTGTGTAAGTGTGTGTTATTTATGTAGACTAGATCTAGATCCCTTTTTGTGTATCACCATACATATTCAATACATCTCTTGCACACCGAAATCACCATGTTCATTGTGCAATCTTTAATTCTGCATGCCAAACCACGTTCTTAGGTCACTACACGGTTTTGGGAGCCTTTATAGGGATTTGAATTGAGATTAAATCTATTATTTAATCATTCAAGTCTTGCTTTGTTCCTAAGTTACCTAAACTATAAATAGGACCCCTTGGGACCTCAAATTCATTGATATTCTTCCCACAAGGATACCTTGGCCGAAAAGTTCCTCTCCCCTCTCTCTATTTGTCTTCTAGTTCTAGGGTTTGGGTGTGAGACATTAAAGGCATCATCATTTTGGTGCTAAGCTTTCAAAGACCTGCATTACAAGGAGATTGAAGTGATTTGTTTACTACGGACATGTTTAGCAAAACTAGTTGGTAGCCGGTAGCTTGTAGCTGGTAGCATTTTGTTAAACACTACGTGAAGTAGCATTTGTATTTAAAGCAATTTGTTTAAACTAGACGCTAGAAGCTTGGAGTGCCAAACGAGGCTTTTTGCTCAAAACAGAGCGTTTTGTCAACGCTAGAAGCTAGAAGCTCTCAAATACTTCCAAACACTTTGTGCCGAACACAACCTACAACAAATCAAAAGGTATGTAACTTATACTTGGTAATTTCAAATTACACTAGGGTTATGCTAGGTTTAGTTGTTCATTGTATGTTGCTATCAATATGTATGGCATAGATATTTTATAGGATGTATGTACCCAATTAATTGTTAATTGTTTTCTGCATTGTATAATTTTGTTTTCAATAAAACCCAACACATATAACATATACTTGCGATAAGAATGGATCTGCCAAAGATCTCAACTTGCAAGCATTTTAACTGGTTTTTAAGTCGATGAAAGATCCAACAAAAATGAATAACAAGTTCATAATATATACTTCAAGTCTCCACCACTATCTGTGAGACATTTTCAACTTATAAGGTCATTTAGTAATAAATATCACACACCTTACCTTCCTTCTTATTGATAAGAACAGTGTGCTTCTTTTTACAACATAAAACAATCAACAACATTAGCGTAAAATTATAGTGTGACATGACAAAATAACATTAGATTTTATAAGAACCAAATTAATTAATTGGCACCTCCCTTCCTCCATGTCAAGCGTTAAAATTTATGTCAATCTGAAAAATAATATTCCAAATTGGTTTGATCATTTTAATTATAAATAAGATCATTAACCTTAGAGTCCATGATGGTTTATAATGTTGTTTTTGACCTGATAAAAAATTAGGTTGCAATGTTTCAGAATCAAGATTCCAATACTCTATAGAAACACCATGTAATAGAAGCAGAACAACTCCATTGCAAAATCAAAAACATAAGGATTACACCTCTACCTAGTAGTAGTACATAAGATGCAAATTAAATCAAAGATAATTCCCAAAAACTCTTTGGTTTAAGATTTGTTACTGTCACACCCCCAAACCGGAACGACGGAAATGTTCGGGGGTGGAGGATGTCGTGTATAGTATCACAACACATGCATCATAGTAATCAAAGTAACAAACAACCATTTCATTAATATGAAAGTGTTTACAAAGTATGTGATTCACAAAAGATTGACTCCAAAAGTAAATAACAAAACAAGACATGAAGTTACCATGTTCCATCTTCTAAATCCCAAAGTGCGTACCTGTCTACTATTCTCCTGAGAATACAAGTTATTTTGAAAGGGTATATCAACATTTAAGCTGGTGAGTTCATAAGAATTTTAGTGACGTAAAGTAAACTGAAAGTTCTTTTTAGAAAAGTTCGTATGTTCCTTTTGAAAATCCTATATCTTCTGATGTGATGATTGAAAGTGAAAATGACTCTACAATTCCTTCTATGAGTACTAAATGGATAGAATATACAATTTAGAGTAAACAAACAATCGATTGTGTGAAACTACCCTAAGCCCACAACCAAACAAGGAACAGAGAATGAGGCGGAAGTCACGCATCCCATTGTTTGTTAGATCTTCACTGTATATAACTCTGGCGTATTCCTTTGGTACTTACGGAGTTAACTATAATAGTTCCTTTATTTGATGAAACATTATTTAAGAAAAAACACTTATTTCCTTTAGTAAAAATGGTAGCCATAATAGCTCCCTCTATAATCACTTAGTTTATACTAGCTATATATAATCTAATATTGAACGGATAGTTAATTGTGTGAATCTGCCCTAAGCCCACACCCAAACAAGGAACAGGAAGTAAGGCGGAAAACGCACATCCAACTGCCTATCGGATATTAATTATATATAACCCTGATGTATAAACTAAGGTATTATAGAATTAACCACTAACGGTCCTTTAAGTTAAACTGGTTTAATGAAATGGATTAAACCCTTTTTCTTATGAGTTTCTAGTTTAGCCTACTAATTGTTGTATCTGCAAAGTATGTTTTTGTACTAGAAAACGGTATATTAATTTGTATGTTATGACCTGGCCCATACTTGGTACTCCTTATGATTATTGGGTGTATACAGAATATATATATATATATATATATATATATATATATATATATATATATATATATATATATAAGATCGAATAGATAGTAGATTGGGTGAATCTGCTCTAAGCTCACAACCAAACAAGGAACAGGAAATGAAGCGGAAAGCACACATCCTACTGTCTATCGGACCCGATTAATATATATCCCTGATGTATCTACCGAGGAATCATAAAGTTAGCATTATAGGCCCACTTTCTAGATGAATGTACTAAGACTCGACTGTACTATTTGTCTTTTGTAAGTTTTCCCAAGTTTAAGACTATCTTTACTAGAAAATAGTTTGCATTACCTTTTATGTGAGAAGATCACAATATGAATGGAATGGGAATATGAAAGTATACCGTAATATTGTATAAGTAATTACTGAAGCACTTACTACCTTAAAACCAATTTGTTAATTAAGGTTAAAATGTGAGTTGGTTGTAACTATACTGATATGACACGTGTTTAACATGACAACCTAAAGGCGCCAAAACTGATGTGACATTTGTCACCCGTAGACTTACAAGTCCCACTGTAGCTAGCAGCAAGGTGTGGGGTGTCAATCTTGTATAGATCTATACACAAAATCATGCTCTCCTTCTAGGAGACTCTGGTTACAAAACGCGACCTAACAAGTATATTGCTAAGCCGTATAGTAGTGGTTTCACATTATTATTATCTTGTTTACTAGTGATGTTGTTTGACTGACTGAGTATCTTTGTACACCTTTGCTACCCAAAAGTATTAAATTGATTTAAAATAGTTTGTTTGATAACACAGTTTGAAGTATAAGAAATCTCTTGTTTTGATAGTTATAAATCACATGTGATTGATTATACAACTATATGGTTTTCTACTTGTATCCCCCCTCCCCCATAAAACCATTTAAAAGATAAGTTAGGGGTCTGAACTCACCTGGTAAGAGTGAATCGAGCAGCGTTTCGTTTCTAGGAATGATCTTTCTTGACATAACCGCAGGTTTCTGGTGAAGAACGAGCTTCACGCGGGCAGCACTTCGATTGGAAAGGAGTTAGTTTCCCGGGAAATTCGGGGCGTCGGGATTTGCGTCGTGTGCTAGGGGTGTTATCGGGGCTTCGGGGTGGTTTATAGGGGCTTAATAGTGTGTAGAAGTAAGAGAGAGGATGGATTTCAACAACCAAATTCGGAAGGCTTTGATTTCTATATATAGGCTAGATTTCGAAACTCACGTCGTGAGTTTGGTCCTGATTCACTCATGGAATGCGTCATCTGTCCACTAGCTCTAGAAATGTCAATCAACCAGTTCACGTCGTAAACACTGTACTCACGACGTGAACTCTGACATATGTCGAAGTTTGTGCCCCGAACTTCATAAATCCATATCTATCGCATATGAGTTCCATTTTTGACGTTCTTTATATCGACGCGTAGGTGAGATTATGCTCTACAACTTTCGTTTAGACTCCGTCGGCTAATTTTGAATTTATTTTTAATATTATATTTTTAACAGGCCGGGACTAGAAAAGTCCGTTAAAAATCCATAACTTCTTCATACGAAGTCAGATTTGGACGTTCTATTTATGTACATTTACGGTTTAATGATATCTACGACTTTCATTTAGATACCTAAGGCTAAAAAGTATTCTATTGAAATTTCGCGTTTTATGCTTAACAGTGCTTTACCGGCTAAAATTTTTTGGGTTGTCACAGTTACTTTTCCAAATAACCTTTTATGTAGCAATAGGGTTTGTTTTGGACATAATGATTGAAATACAAAGAGAGGGGAGAGGATCGACAAGTAGCGGAAGTAAAATCAAGGAGAGTAGAGCTAAATTCAAATAAGCCTTTTTTTCTTCAAAAAATTAACACAAACCCCACACTCCCACCACACCCATACATCCACACCCCAACGTACCCTTACATCCACACCCAAAACCGTGCACTGCAATACAGTTGATTTTGTTGAGTTTAAAACAAAGTAATAGATATCAAGCTTCAACACAACAACAAACATGTATAACAAAGATCAAATATAGATCAAATAGACTTGCATAAAAGATGATAGCTACTCAAGATGGTGATGGTGATGGTATCCAAAGAGAAAGAGAAGGGACTTGAAGAGCATGAAAGAGAGGTGAATTGTCCCATTCCCATCACCAAGAATGTTAATTTATTAATTGTCTCCTCCTAAAATAAATATTATATTCTGACACGAAACATGCATGAGACAATTCTTTTGTTTTTGGAGATTTAAAAAAAGTACATATTCTCATTTGGAAATCAAATAATTTCTAATGTTCCATGTCACCTAATTGCATTTAAAATACTTTTCAGTAGGGATGAGCAACGGGCTGAACCCGGACCGGACCAGCCCGAAGACCGAAAATCGTGAATTACCTTACCTGAAAACTAGACTGTTTTTGGGTGTAGCGGGTCCAGGTTCGGGACTCTAATTAGAACACATGTAAAGGAGGTGTACGAAAACAAATACAAAAGTTATTAAAAAAACTACACTATTTTTATTATTAAAAAAAACATGCACTATATATATATATATATATATATATATATATATATATATATATATATATATATATATATATATATATATATATAAACGCACTATTTTTGTAAAACAGAATTGCACTATTTTTATAAAAAAAATAATGCACTTAACAACATTATATTATTAAAAAAATATTGCATTATTAAGAAAACTACACTATTTTTATTAAAAAAACTGTATTAGGGAATTACTTTTGGTTTTTCGAGGAAAAAAAAAATCTACACCGTAATGCGATCAAAAGAAGAGGCCAAAACCAAAAAATTTTACACTATAATGTGATCCACATGAGAGGTTGAATCAATCCAATCGGACAACATTTTTTTATTTTGGTAATTCTTGCTTACTGTTTGTCGATAAAAAAAATAATAATAACTTTTGGTTTTCCGGTCCAATCCAAGTTAAATCCTTTAATTCGGGTACGATCCGGTTTTAAACCCGAAACCTGATTATTGATAAAAACCAAACTCGAAAACCAGCCCATTAATATGATAATCCGGTTCGGTCCGGGTCCGTTCCCATCCGGCCCCACGGGTCGTATTCAGACAATTAATCTTTATTATCTAACGCATAAATTCATCAATTACAACGTGGTATTCCATGATTTCCCCCTAGATTCACCATCCTACCAATCCTTTTTCAACAAAATCGTACTAACAGAGCATCATGTTTCAAACCCAAGTGTCTGCATCTAAGCGTGAGGTGAGAAAACTTCCAAAGCAATACAGCCAACATCCTATCCTAGGTTCTTTGAAAATCATTTAAAATTTTCACAACAACTTAAAGCGAATTCACAGTTAAAGAAAGAGTGTGTGTGCAGAGTTATCAGATTCAAAGCTGAAAGAGTAAAGTATGATGGATCAACTTATGAGGATAAGCCAGAAGCAAACCAGATGAAAGCTGAATTATAATAAAAATAAAATCATTAATTAAACAAATTCAAACCCCTTACTCATTCGGTACCAATTTACAACCTTTTTGTAGTTTATATTTTGGAATAATGATCCAGATTGTTGGAACTGATAGTGTTAGAGAGCAGGTTCTCTGCTAGTGATTAGTGGTGTACATTTGATACTTCTAATTACAACGTTCCACAAACAGAAATTTGGGGCTAGAAAAGAGAAGGATGCCACCACTATCCACAATCGTCGCTTGGTGTCTCTCGATTGCTTTCATTGAATGGAGTGAGAAAGGAAGAAGACGGGTCATTTGGCAAATATTAGGGAAAGAGAATGCGAATTCACAGTTAAACGCCACGTGTTCTTCCTTAAATCAAATCCATTGCCCTCCCGCAACTTCATGGCCACTTCCTCTGCGCCAAAAGCTCTCAATCTCCCCCACCACATACTCACTCGCACACGCACAGATTCCTCGCCTTCCATATTCAACTAATTTGATTTGTGGAAAAAATTTCTCCAGGTTTGAACGTTCTTCCTCTACTTCTTTAGGCACAGACTGATTGAGATCTATTATTTTAGCGATAAGAACGAGAGGGATACCAGCAGGGATTTTGGTGATAAGAAGCATTAGAGGAAAGATTTGATTTTGAAACCATATAGATATCTCACCCTATTTGTTTCATACACTTCATACCATGCATCGAGAAAACCTAGTAGCATTGTAAAAAGCGTGTTGGATCCTCCTCGCCATGGCAATCACTCCAACTCCAATACTAACGTTCCCCCGTGGCCATGGCCGATGGGAGACTTTTTCATCCCCAAAATGAATGTTATTTTCGGATAATGGATGGGATCCATTTAACGGAAAAGATGACACTTCAAAATAAGGGGAAATAGACGTTGCATTTCTAGCAATTTATTCATTAGGGATGTACGTTGCTGGTCATTTAGGAGATACTTTGGATCTTCGATTGTTCTTGACAACTGGGATGATCGGGAGTGGAATCTTTGTGGCATTAATCAGGATGGGTTACTTTTGGGATGTTCATCATTTTTGGTATTTTTTGGGGATGCAAATGGTTGCCGGATTGTTTCAGGCCACTGGTTGGCCATTGGTGGTGGCAGTGATCGGTAATTGGTTTGGTAAAAGGCATAGGGGATTGATAATGGGTATTTGGAATGCTCATACATCTGTGGGCAATATCAGCGGTTATCTTCTTGCGGCCAGTGTTATAGATTACGGTTGGGGTGGTGATTTATTCTTCTGGCAACTTTTATCATGGCAGCCGGAGTCATGGTGTTTTTGTTCTTGGCTGCTTATCCAGAAGATGTAGGTTTACTGGATCCAAGTGACTCTTCTCCAAATGCGAGAGGATCGATTCATGATGATAATATGATGTAGGAAGAGGGTACATCAATTAATGAGGAGGCCCTTGTTTCTGACATTCATTCTGTTAATCGAAGAGGCGTCGGTTTTATTGGAGCTTGTTTCATCCCCAGAGTCATTCCGTTTTTATTATGCCTTTTCTTCTCAAAACTTTTTGCATACACGGTACTTTCTGCATGTTTTTTTTGCAAAGTACAAAACTAGCACCCCACCTTCATTTATTTTTCTTATCAAGGCATTATAGTTCTAGCATCATACTTTCATTTTTGGCTAATTAGGACATTATATTACTAAAATTTGCTTAATTTGTATTTTACCAACATTGCTATAATTGAATAGATTTATCAAGCTACAATTTTGAAGTAAGATACTGTAAGGAACAAATAAATACTTCTTCCATTTAGCCCTTGCACAAAATAGACATACAACTTACTGTGTTATGTTGGTTTAGTTAAAAAGTAACACCATTATAAAAAGATGTCATTTACAAATTTTCTTAGAATGTATATGAATTTTCTATGTAGCTAATGTAATTTGAATTATAGTTTTATTTGTAAATCTATAATGCACAAATGGCGTGAAGAGATCATATAAGGGTGGTAGAATGGAATTGCTATTTGTTGTTAGGGATTGTCTAGATGACATTTAAACTGACTGTTATGATTTGAAGTTGCATCAATCAATTTTTTGTGTGTGCATAAACTGATTATGCTTATGATAATTTCATTATTTAGGGTCAAAATAGTCAAATTCATAAAAATTAGACAATTGTAGTTGCAGTAAACTGATTATTGATATAAATATGAAATTACTAAATAGCTCTAGCTTTATATAATTGATTATCTGACAGCGTTAGATAGGCTTTTTAAGTTGTTTTCTTGGTGATCACTGTTAGAAGGGGCATTTATATCTTTTGTAATAACAAGAGATCAAGAGCCAGTGAATATCCCGACTTTTTCCACCTTTTTTGATGGGACAAAAAGTTGCAATTTTTGTTCCCAATGACATTGGTTCACGTCAGTCTTGTGAGTTGATACACACCGAACATAGTACAATCTGCATGGAGTTATTATTATAATTCTTTGATGATGATCAATTTTCAAAGTTTGCACATAACTACAGCTTTTCATTATGTATTTACCTCTTTTGGGTTCATTTTAACTATTTAAAATCACCCTTTGAGGTTGTAGAGACCGGTGGAGAGTGTTTATCAGTAAAATCGGCCGGAAACATGTCCACTTTAATCAATGTCAGGGGAATCTTCGGTGGAATTTTAGTTGGATATATTTCTGATAGACTCAAGGCGCGTCCACCACTGCCGCAACTTTTATGTACGCCGCCATCCCATCAATGCTTCTATATAGAACTTATGGAAACATCTCGAATACCATGAAAATTATCCTGGTGATAATTACATGCCTATTTATAAACGTGCCTTATGCCTTGATCACCACCGCGATTTCAACCGATCTCGGGATACATAGTTCTTTGAACAGCGATTCATGTGCCTTGGCAACCGTGACCGCTATTATTGATGGCATCGGTTCTATCGGGGCGACTTTGGGTCCACTTTTGACTGGATTTCTTTCTACAAAATGCTAGGATGCGGTATTCGCGATGTTGATGATTGGTGCCTAAAGAAATTCGGGTTCGACTACCAATTCAGGATTAGGTTGGATTTCCCAAAAGAATTTGACTTCTGGTGTTAGGCGTTTTCTTCCTAGAATGTATTCGGAGAGAGGGGAAAATTTTGTAACCTAGTTAGCCTAAGGTATTGCATGATTAATAATGTTGTGGTATTTGTTGGTAGTAAATTGTTAGGGTTTGGTTTGGGGCGAAGTCTGAGAGGGATCAAGTTGCGGTCGGTAAACCAACAGATCTAGACGACGAAGATTTGCACACGATTGTTTCAACCAGATCATGGGTAGAAATTGGAGGGATGGTTGTTTGGATTCATTTTTGAAATATAAGAGTTTAGGTTTTGTGTGAATTAAATGTGTTGGTGGTGTGAAATATGTGATATAGAGTATGATATTTATAGTGGCTATTTAAATATAAATAAATAAATAAAAATTCAAAATTCAGAAAAAAAAAAAACAGTCACAAACACTCCAACAGTAAAAAAGACAACAAAGGACGCCATAAGCTTCTATCCGACGGTGGGCTTACCACGATACAATACCCATATCCGTAAATTGTACTTTTCTTTCTCTCTCTTCCACTAAAGTAGGCTACAAAAACTTGATATAAATAGTAAGAGGTATTTTAATTATTTTTACTTCTCTTATACAAACATATCAAAACTGTAGTGTCGATAAACAATGGGATGTTGATTGAAGAATTTACCTTGGCATGAACCTTAGATTATATATAGATAGATACTCTTTTGATGACAAGTCAACTAAGTGCAAGAAAATGCTTTAATCTCAAAGATGACCCTATTTTGCAACATTAAGTCTAGAAGAAAATAAATTCTGAAAGAAAAAATCTAGAGCAAAGAACATCAGCAACCTACACTCCGACCGAACCCCATACCCCAATCCCCACGTTCACCACCACCCTACCCTAACATCCACACCTAAAATCATGCAATGTAGTCTGCACCAATTGATTGTGTTTGTTGAGTGTAGAATAAGTATAAAGAGCAGAATCGATATCTTGCAATGCAAGCTTCAACACAACAACAAACATTCCAAATACCATGTATAAAGAGGAAAAGTATGTTAGTTAATGTGCTCCATTTCTTGAATCAGTGTATCGAATAAGGTAGCTTTGCTTTTATACTAGTTTGTAAAGGCAAGAAATCAATTCGTCATTAAGGAATTGATTGTGCCAATAAATGCTATTAATTGCACAATGAACACACCAATTACCAAAAATGAAACCAAGGACCAAAATTCAGTGTATCGAATAAGGTAGCTTTGCTTTTATACTAGTTTGTAAAGGCAAGAAATCAATTCGTCATTAAGGAATTGATTGTGCCAATAAATGCTATTAATTGCACAATGAACACACCAATTACCAAAATTGAAACCAAGGACCAAAATTCAGTGTATCGAATAAGGTAGCTTTGCTTTTATACTAGTTTGTAAAGGCAAGAAATCAATTCGTCATTAAGGAATTGATTGTGCCAATAAATGCTATTAATTGCACAATGAACACACCAATTACCAAAATTGAAACCAAGGACCAAAATTGTAAAGTTTAGCAAAAACGAGGGTTGCACGGGCACGATTTATCTGGAGCTGCATTTGTGTCTGTGTCCACAGGTCGCGCCCACGCATAAGTTCGGTAAATTTGGCCTTCGAAATCCAAAATTTGCACCCCCTGCGCGGGGGTAAGAGTTGGAGTAAAACCATAGACACAAGCTTGCAAGCATATAATACATTTAAGTTTATAAACTCACTTGTGTTTAGTCTTTCTACCAATTTGGGAATCATTCCCACACCCACTTCACTTTTAACTTTTATTCTAAAATACCTAACTTTGAGTATCGATATCTCATTCACATATACTCCATTTTAGACATACGATATATCTGTTCTCACGGAGTAGAACACAAACCCACTTAGAGGTACTTATATATATACAACATATGTATATGTTTATATATGTCCAAAGTTAGTAAAAATATAAATATTTATACTGAAATTTTCAACAAAGTAGTCTTGATATGCTTTTACGTTCAATTTCTAAGGATTCTACTTTACCTCATTTTCCTGTAACATAATCTTACCTTGTGTGAAGACAATTTATCTAAGATCGGATATAAAGGAAACAGACTTGCATAAAAAAGATGATAGCTACTCAAGATGCATGGTGATGGTACCCAAACCAAACCAAAGAGAAGGGAATTGAAGAACATAGTATACGGATTGCATTGAAATTTTCAGCTAGCCTTTTGAAGTTTTATGTCTCATCCCATAACAATGAATATTAATTTCTTAATTTTCTCCTCCTAAACTAAAACCTTTATGCATAAATATATATTATACATCCACATGAGAAAATTCTTTTGATTGTTTTGGGAGTAGGCTTGAAATGTCCCAGTATTCAGCTTTCCCAAATTAAAATAATTACATACTCATTTGGAAGTCAAATAATATTGCATAAAAAAAGCTCTATGCATCTAGAATACTTTTATTCATCAATTAAAACCCTTTCTAGCTAGATTCACTATCCTACCAATCCTGAGCAAAGTATGAGACAGGGTATGAGGGTATGATGGAGCTAAATCAGCTGCCCCATATCAACTTATGAGGATAAGCCAAAAGAAAACTAGATTCAATGTTAATATATAACAAGTCCAGACACATTATTCTTTCAATACCAATTTACAACCTCTTTGCAGCTTATATTTTGGAATAATGAACCGGGTGTTGGAACTGATAGTGTTATAGTGGAGATTCTCTGGTGGTGATTAGTGGTGTACATTTGATACTTGTAAGAGTTATGTTATAACTACCTCTCTTAACCATATTTACCCCCCTTAAAGTCAATAAAATCAAATTTTTCACATCTGATTTGACATCATTTTTTTGTTTTTTTGTTTTTAATTCTTTTTTAATATATATTATTAAGGACTTGATTATTTTGGGCTTTTGACCATCCTTCAGACTTCTTGAATGTCTGTTCAGGGTTGTGCGGTTCCGAGACAAGCTTTTTGCCTTTGTCTTGATGTTGTTTATTCAAGTCAAAAATGACTTATTGAATGTTTTCGTTGATTGTGAACTCAGGAGGTGGAGGAATCGGAGGCTCTTATGGGAAATTATCAGGCTTCTGAATAGGAGAGCCTTTATCAATGAGAACTATTCTTGGAGAGTGGATAGGATGTTGCATGGACTGGGTAGCTCGGAATGCATCGATTGTGAGCTTGGTTTTCTCTCTGGTAGTTCACGGCTTCGTTGAAGAACGTTTGCCAAGGATGATGGCCAGGTAACAGCAGACCATATCCTTCTCTCTTCCTCTGAAAGAACTTTCACCGGAAAGTTTCTTGGGGCTTGAATTCCAACCATGACATTTGTGATGTACTCGACTTCTTCTTCATCATCATCTGATGGGGTAGCTGTGGACAAAATCTGAATTTCATCATCGTCAGATTCATATAGGAGAAGGAACTTCGAAGTAGGTTTCTAAGAAATGGTATGACCCCTTTTGCTTGGTCCTTCTCCCCCTCTTGCATCGGATGGCTAAGCTTCCAAGGCAAGTCTGGCTAATTATTTGACTTCAGAGAGCCTATCGAACACCTTTTGGAAGCTTGTGTTCATTTGCTTTGTGAGGGCATCATAGGATTCAGTGTTAGGAGCTTGAGCTTTCGAGTGATTAAATAGGGAGGCAAGAATAGAAAGCATCTCATCGAACTTGTTGTTCAGAACGTCAACTATGTTCCAACAAGATCAAAGGAGTTTAAGGAGGAATCAAAGGATATTGCATGGACTGGGTAGCTCGGAATGCATCGATTGTGAGCTTGGTTTTCTCTCTGGTAGTTCATGGCTTCGTTGAAGAATGTCTGCCAAGGATGATGGCCAGGTAACAGTGGACCATAACCTTCTCTCTTCCTCTGAAAGAACTTTCATTGGAAAGTTTCTTAGAGCTTGAATTCCAACCACAACATTTGTGATGTACTCGACTTCTTCTTCATCATCATCTGATGGGGTACCAGTGGACAAAATCTGAATTTCATCATCAGGTTTCCAAGAAATGGTATGACCCCTTTTGCTTAGTCCTTCTCCTCCTCTTGCATCGGATGGCTAAGCATCCAAGGCAAGTCTGGCTAATTATTTGACTTCAGAGAGCCTATCGAATACCTTTTGGAAGCTTGTGTTCATTTGCTTTGTGAGGGCATCATAGGCTTCAGTTGTAGGAGCTTGAGCTTTCGAGTGATTAAAAAGGGAGGCAAGAATAGAAAGCATCTCATTGAAGTTAACCTTGAGTTATGCTATAACTGCCCCTCTTAACCACATTTAAACATTCGGACAAAATTATAAATTCTAACGGCTATATAAAATCGTTTTAAATATTTTTTATATTTTAATATTAATATTATTACTGTTATTATTATTATAAATTTCGAACAACATTTTATAAATCGGACATTATAAATTCAAATGCCTATATAAAATTGGAAACATTGTATAGTGTTCGACTAAATGTTTTTAATTCGCATAATGTATCACACAATTATAATACCATACCAATTAATATTCGTAATTAATAGGGACAAACTTTGCTTTTGTTTCAATTTTATATAGTCTTTCGAATTTATAATGTCTGGTTTATAAAATGTTTTTCGAAATTTATAATAATAATATTAATATTAAAATATAAAAAATATTTAAAAACCGATTTTATATAGTCATTCGAATTTATAAAGTCGTCCGAATGTTAAATTTTATGTAAAATTTATAACAACAATAATAATAATATTAAAATATAATAATAATAATAATAATAATAATAAAATGTAATAACAATAATAATATAAAGTAAAAAAGAATTAAAAACAACCAAAAACAAAATTGAAAAAAAAAACAAAAAAAGACAAAAAAATCAAATCAGGAGGGGTGGAATTTGAAAATGAGGAGGTAATTACAACCTTCCACAAACAGAAATTTGGGGCTAGAAAAGAGAATCCGCAATGATCGCGTTGTATCACTCGATTGCGATTGAGAAAGGAAGAAAACAGGTCATTTGGCAAATATTAAGGAGAGAGAAACCGAATCCACAGTTAAACGTCACGCCACGTGCCCTTCCTCATGTCAAATTACCCCTCCCCCAACTTCGTGGTCACTTAAACTACGCCAAAAGCTCTGAATCTCCCCCTCACACACTCACACACGCACGAATTCCCCGCCTTCCTCATTCAACCAATTTCATTCGTGGAAAAGTTTGCTCCTTGTTAGAACGTTCTTCCTCTTCTTCTTTATTCACAAAGTGATTAAGGTCTATTATTTTAGTAATAATATTAGGCGATCGACTGCGGTTTATGCTTAAATATGGGTATAATGAGAAGGATACCTGCAGGGATTTTGGTGATAAGAAGCATTAGGGGAAAAGATTGGAGTTTGAAAACGTATAGATATCTCACCCTCTTTGTTACATTCGTTGCATACACTTCATACCATGCATCGAGAAAACCTAGTAGCATTGTAAAAAGCGTGTTGGATCCTCCTCGCCATGGAAATCAATCCAACTCCAATACTAACGTTCCCCCGTGGCCATGGCCGATGGGCGACTTTTTTATCCCCAAAATGAATGATACTTATTCGGATGATGGATGGGCTCCATTCAACGGGAAAGATGGCACTTCAAAACTAGGGGAAATAGACGTTGCATTTCTAGCGGTTTATTCATTAGGGATGTACGTTGCTGGTCATTTAGGAGATACTTTGGATCTTCGATTGTTCTTGACAACTGGGATGATCGGGAGCGGAATCTTTGTGGCATTATTCGGGATGGGTTACTTTTGGGATGTTCATCATTTTTGGTATTTTTTGGGGATGCAAATGGTTGCCGGATTGTTTCAGGCCACTGGTTGGCCATCGGTGGTGGCAGTGATCGGTAATTGGTTTGGTAAAAGGCGGAGGGGATTGATAATGGGGATTTGGAATGCTCATACATCTGTCGGCAATATCAGCGGTTCTCTTCTTGCCGCCAGTGTTCTTGATTACGGTTGGGGGTGGTGCTTTATTCTTCCGGCAGCTTTTATCGTAGCAGCCGGAGTCATGGTGTTTTTGTTCTTGGCAGCTTATCCAGAAGATGTAGGTTTCCTGGATCCAAGTGAATCTTCTCCAAATGCAAGAGGATCGATTCATGATGATAATATGATGTGGGAAGAGGGTACATCAAATGATGAGGAGGCCCCTGTTCCTCACATTCATTCTGTTAATCGAAGAGGCGTTGGTTTTGTTGGAGCTTGTTTCATCCCCGGAGTCATTCCGTTTTCATTATGCCTTTTCTTCTCAAAACTTGTTGCATACACCTTTCTCTTTTGGTTGCCTTTCTATCTAAGTCAGACAGGTACGATACATTATACATGTTTTTTTTTCAAAGTACAAAACTAGCACCTCGTTTTCATTTATTTTTCTTATCAAGGCATTATAGTTCTAACATCCACCCATTCATAGCATCATACTTTCAGCTTTGGCCAATTAGGACTTTATATTAGTGAAAAATTTGATTAATTTGTATTTTACCAACATTGCTATAGTTGAATAGATTTATCAAACTACAGTTTTGAAGTAAGACTGTAAGGAACAAATCAATACTTCTTCCATTTAGACCTTGCACAAAATAGACATACAACTTACTTTGTTATGTTGGTTTAGTTAAAAAGAAACACCATTATAAAAAGATGCTATTTGCAAATTTTCTTAGAATGTATATGACTTTTCTAAATAGCCAACGTAATTTGAAGTATTGCTTAATTTGTAAATCTATAATGCAAAAATGGCGTGAAAAGATCTTGTAAAGGTAGTAGAATGGATTTGATATTTTTTGTTAGGGATTGTCTGGATGACATTTAAACTAACTGTTATGATTTGAAGTTGCGACAATCAATTTTTCGTGTGTGCATAAACTGATTATGCTTATGATAATTTCATTATTTTAGGGTCAAAATAATTGTAGTCATAAAAATTAGACAGTTGTAGTTGCAGTAAACTGATTATTGATATAAATATGAAATTGCTAAATAGCTCTAGCTTTATATAATTGATTATCTGAAAATGTTAGATAGGCTTTCTAAGATGTTTTTTTGGTGATCACTGTTAGAAGTGGCATTTATATCTTTTGTAATAACAAGAGATCAAGAGCCAGTGAACGTCCCCACCTTTTCCACCTTTTTGGATGGGACAAAAAGTTTCAATTTTGTTCCCAATGACATCAGTTCAGGTCAATCTTGTGACTTGATGCACACCAAACATAGTACAATCTACATGGAGATATTATTATAATTCTTTGATGATGATCAATTGTCAAAGTTTGCATATAACTGCAACTTTTCGTTATGTATTTACCTCTTTCGGGTTCATTTTAACTATTTAAAATCACCCTTTGAGGTTGCAGAGATCGGTGGAGAGCGATTATCAGTAAAATCAGCCGGAAACTTGTCGACATTATTCGATGTTGGGGGAATCTTCGGTGGTATTTTAGCCGGATATATTTCTGATAGACTCAAGGCGCGTGCCACCACTGCCGCAACTTTTATGTACGCCGCCATCCCATCAATGCTTCTATATAGAACTTATGGAAACATCTCGAAGACCATGAACATTATCCTGATGATAATTGCAGGCCTGTTTATAAACGGGCCTTATGCTCTGATCACCACCGCCGTGTCGGCCGATCTCGGGACACATAGTTCTTTGAAAGGCGATTCACGGGCCTTGGCAACCGTGACCGCTATTATTGATGGCACTGGTTCTATCGGGGCGGCTTTGGGTCCGCTTTTGACTGGATTTCTTTCTACAAAAGGGTGGGATGCGGTATTCGCGATGTTGATGATTGGTGCATGTATCGCGGGTCTACTCTTGACTCGCCTTGTTTGTACTGAACTCACAGAGAGGACGGCCTTGACAAGTCCACGTCCACGAAATAATGTTGAAGGTATATTACTTTTTCAATTATGGGATATTTATGCTCCTGTTTGATATGCAAGACATAATTGTCTTTTGAATAAGATGTTATAGTATTTTGTCGGTAGAATGAGGTAGGACATGGATTGATCTCAGTTGGACCAAAAACTATAGTATTTTTCTCCACCCACAAAGGTGGTATAAGGTGGGTTACAGACTAATGTCTATAGGACAGTAGCCACAATATTTTGTCTCACCCAAATTGATCGAATAAGGTGGAGACATAGTGATGTCATTATTACAAAAAATGCACTATTTTGTCTCAACCAAAATGGTGGCACACAGACCAATGTTGATATGACAAAAAACAGTCATAGTTTCTCTCTCCAAAAAAGGTGGGACACAATCATTATCAATAAGATAAAAATTGAAGTACTTTGTATCTCATCCAAAATGGAAGAATAAGGTAGGACACTGACAAATGTTATTAGGATAAAAAGGGAAATATTTGCTCAACCAAAAAAAGGTGGAACACAAACACATGGAAAAACTGTAATATTTGGTCACACCCAAAATGTGGGATCACGTGGTGGGATAGGGGCTCACTTTCGATCTCTTACATGTTCAAAAAGAAATGAATGTCCTCCTTTTTTCTCATTCATTGAAAATCATCTTAGAATGGTTGTGAACCAGATGTAGCAAGTAGCAATTATATGCCATTTTGGAGTATTTATTAGCCAAGAGACATGACTTAATCTGGTAAAGTATATGTTGATGTCGTTTGAACTTAATATGAAAATCTAGGAAAAATGGCTTTTCCCAATAAGTCCTAACCTTTTATAAATTTGTGCTTTTTTTCTTCTATATCCTCAAGTTTGTTGTCACTTTTTCATATTTTGAAACAACATTCATCTATACACCATTTTTCTCTTTTATTTTGTACAGCTCCTTTATCACAATCACTTTTACGTGACGGGAGGAGGTAGTCGTTCGTGAGCATTTCTGACAATCGATACACGTTTTTAAGTAGAAAAGAATGGTTTACATAGGACAAAAGAACGACAGGGTGCACGTCTGCATTCATAGGTGATCTTGTATTAGATTTGTGAGATGTGACATACAACAAAATCCTATGAATATATAATTTTCACATCATTTTGTTCAACTATTAATGTATAACAATCAGCTATAAATACAATTTTGTGGTGTTTTTGCATTATTTACATTTCAATCTTCTTCTTTTTGGCTTTTATGTTTTGTCGTATTCAATGTTGAAAACACATTATGCAAATGTTGTAACGTAATTCCGTCAATTTGGTATCATTGTGCAACACTAGAAAATACATATGTACTAATAGAAATATACATATATAGATAGCATCTTCATAGAACCGGATTAGTGTTATCTTAATAACAAAAAGATTCCAAACGGTTGCTAAAATTTTAGTGAATGATTGATAATTATTGTTATCATGATTTAAGATCATAATAACTTTTTATGCTATAGTCATAAGATCACTATGATCTTAGGATGGGGATGTCCAATGTGGGCCTCCGGTACCATCGCCCCACCCACTCATTATTGCCTAAAAGGAAGCTGATACGGGTACATGTCTTGAGTATCCTTCCCTCTTTTGACCCCCTTGTACATTGTATATACACATTTTATTGTGCAAAGTGCAATCCATCAAATGAGAGAATTCCTTGAATGTAGCAATTTTAATCGATGAATTCTCAATTTCATGGCTGAAAATTGGGTTAGGGACGAAGTCGGAGGAGAGACAAATAAATGTAACATTGATGTGGAAGATAAAAAATGTTATGAAAATAATCCTTATAAAGTTTTAAATTGTGTAAATAAAATTAGAGGAAATAGTTATTCATATTAGCTATATATCATTTTTTTTACATAAAAAAAATTATATTTCAAAATGTACTATGTTTTTACAATTTATGTAGATCGTCAATAATACCATTTTGATTAATTAGTTTTTAACAAATACGTATTACATTTTTTATAATAATAACTTTATAAATAACTAGGGAAGTGACTCATGGAGGAGTTTTGTTTTTTTTAGCATTAAAGTGACACCAAGGGTTAATGGTCAAAACTTGGACCATAAATGAGAAAAAAACATCCATATAAATCATATACTAAAAGGGGACATTACATTTAAATCATAAAGTAAAAAAACATCAATTACATGAACCGTTGGTCAACATTTTTTATAGAAGTATACCAAGAAACTTATTATTCCAATAACAATCCCTATAAAAAAGAAACATTTATTGGGAATGGATGAATTATAAATTCATGCAGCTGGAATAAAAACACAAAACGTGTTTACTAAAGCCAATCACCTCTCTAGTTGGTGTGTTTTTACTATTTTTTTCTGTCTCTCTTGATACAACTTGTTCTTCACAAGGATTGATTATAAGTTTTAAAGTGAAATCAAGTGCCAACTGTCGCAGGCGTGTAAAATACACCGATTGATCAACCCCTTTTAAACATTGCATTCCGTATTTCCAGTAGCTCCATCTTTTATCTCATAAGCACCTGGAAATATAACACATAAGAGTTTCGTCAAAGTTTATAAACATCGATATCATCCATAGAGTTTTTATGTTTTGAAGAATAAGCAATTGAATCAAAACATTCAAAGGACAAAAAAGTGATAAAAATCAATTTTGATGGTGTTTAAAACTTAAAACAAAAAACATTATAAGTTAAAACCAAAACAACCACTTCCTATCTAGCTCATTTCCACCTCTGAAAACATTAACATCAAATCAAAAAATGGAACATGAGGTTATAGGTTCTAAATAAAACTCAGAATGGTGAGATAATTTGGGGAAAACATCATACCAGATTATTTCACTATACGTGAAATCGCTAAGGAGACAATAGGAATGTACATATAAATCGTCTTATTAATAAACAGGGATAGGGTTTTGGAAAAGAAAGCTAACCAACTGTAGAAGATGCGATGGCAGAGCCACAACAGAACGTGTTGAACTCATGTGGTAACCCTATGGCAACGCACCTAAAATCCAAATCATCATCGTCGTCTCCATCGATCTCGTCTTGAATAATCAGTGGGTATGGAAGAAATACCTCCTCTCGGAGGAGGACATATGGCGGTGGAAGAATCGGGAAGAGATTAAGACGATTGGGAAGAAGGGGTAAGAAGAAGGCGGTGGATATCTGGAGCAATGTTATTGGAACTAAGGTTTTGAAAACCGTACCCGACTTCGAACACCTGTTGTCTTACGAGTTCAATGGTTCAAGTGGTCCGATCGGTTGAAACGGTCTCAAAAACCGGATGAGCCGGATATATTTGAGAATGAAAGTATGACTGGACTCGACAAATAATTTGTATAGCGTTTGGTAAGACTGGATAGAACTGAACAAATTGTCTGAAACTGTTTGATAACAATAGAACTGGACAGAACAAGATGCAAAAATGACCATACTATCCTTATGCAAAAAAATATTCATAATAATTCTATTTAACATACATAACTTCAAAATAAACATTTTTAGTAAAAAAATTACTTAAAATTCTCATTAAAACAAGCTCTAATACCAAATAACCAAATTTGATTCAAAATTAACAAACTTCTAAACCAAAATGGTTTCCAAAATCCTTATTTTTAAATAAAAAATAAAAAACTTCAATTGTTATCTTCCAATATAGTCTTCGCAAAAAGTGGTTTAGTAGTTACGTCCAAGTTATTCTACATAGGTAACAAATTCAGGTTTTTTGTAAACTTCAAACAAATTCGCATGATTTCTGAAGAAGACAACTTCATAGTCTTCAACTCTTCATGTATAGTTTTTAACTCTGTGAGGTCATTTGTTGAAGACGTAATAGCCCTAGTCATTTTTTGAATTTCCTCGGATACGATAGCTAACCCCATTTGAATTACATGTGTTACTTCTTCAGATGCCGCTTTTCTTTTTCTATTTTGCGCTGAGTCTTTGAGATTTGGATTGGAGGAAGTTGCAGTGTTTTGACGATTAGAATTAGATGATGGAAAATTTTCTCCTTCTTCGTTATCAGCATTTTGATTTTCTGTCACATCGCCGCTGATTCAGCCATAGCGCCTGTAGCTCGATCTTTACCAAAAACATTTGCCAGTCGCTCGTATGCAGGGAATGGTTTGTTAGCGACCTATTTTTTATTTTGATGTTTCTAGTAAAACAAACAAAGTTACATGTAAAACCATATATTTAATACTTAGATATGCATACAAATAATATATATATATATATATATATATATATATATATATATATATATATATATATATATATATATATATATATATATAATCACTAACCTTTAGATATTCCTCTAATATCTTAGCAGAATCAACTACTACACATTTACGAGCATCATCCCAACCAAACCCACTTGTATTTTGCATATCATATGCAGCAAAAAATTTATCCTTTAAATGTTTGATTTTGTTTTGTACGTGCTTTGCTGTTAGATTAATAGCAACGACTTTTTCCCGCGACTTTAGAACGACTTGATCATAGGTTCCAGGCCTAAAACTTTCATTATCACCTCTACCACCGATGACAACAATGTCTTGAAGGATGGTAATCAATGCATCCTCTTCTTGTTGAGTCCATTGACGCCTGTCTGCCATGATTTGTTATCTGCTTTTGTCATATTATACATAACAAAGGTAAATATATAAAAACAGAAAATATAAAAACAAATCATACACTAAGCAAGTTAAAATTAATAAAAACATACACAAAAATCAAAGTTGTTCGCATCAATAACAATTACAAATAACAAGCTTAAAAATAAAAGTTCTAAAATTAAAAAATCAAAAAATCAAAAAAATAAAAAAAATTACTAAGATCTAGTTGACATCCAAGACTCAAACATTTCTTGTGCTAAATCATCTCTCCATTAAGTCCATTCATTACTTGATTCAACAACATCCACAATTTGAAAATGATTTGGTTGCTCTTCCCCGATAGGCATATCTTCAAAAGTGCTAGACGTGTTTTCCTCTGGATCAAGACCCATGTGTGTCCTAATAAAATTATGCAACAAAGCACATGCCATGACTATTCTCCCTTGAATTCTTATCGGATAAAATGAAGGACTTCTTAATATAGCCCAACGTCTCTGTAGTAGACCAAAACACCTCTCAATAACATTCCTTGCTTGAGAGTGTTTCATGTTAAAGTATTCCTCCTTATATGTAGGTGCACGTGTACTATATTCCCATTTCCGTAAATGATACCTAATACCTCTATATGGTGCCAAAAAACATTCACCATTGATATATCCTCCACCAGCCAAATAATAGTTGCCTACAATAAATAAAATAATATATATATATATATATATATATATGAATATGTAATTATGTTTACTTCAAATATTTAGTAATTATTGTTTTAACTTACCAATTGGAATCTTCAAACCATTATGTCTAGTAATTGTATCCCGCAAAACCCTTGAATCAGTAGCCGAACCTTCCCTACCAGCTAAGACGTAGACAAAATTCATGTCACGATTGCAGACACCTAACACATTCATTGCTATATTACCCTTTCTTGTTCGATACCTTGGTTTATCTTAGTCAAGGACATTAACTTCAATATATGTTCCATCAATTGCTCCAAGACAACCCTATAAATAAAATACTAACTCGTTCTTGGTTCAAACCTTATATTAGTTTGTAATATATCATAATAATATTCTAATGATTACCTGGAACCATTTCCATCGGTTGTCTATACAATCATTTGCAACAGGCGTTGGGTTAACAAACAATATCTCTTGCAAATGCATCAAAGCACCCAAAACTCGATGAACATAACGACTTACTATTTCCCTTGACCGATAGAATCTAACTTGAATACATCGGTTTTCTTTGTGGTGTGCTAATATGTTTAAGAATATAGCAACTTGCTCCTCGATGGTCACTAAACCGTCGTTTAATAATCCACCACGAGTTTGTAGTAATTCACATAAACGTGCAAATGCATTTCTGTCCATACGTAACTCATGTATACAATTTTCATCACCTTCACGTGTGATACGTTGTATTTCTATTGACCTTTTCGAAATTGTGTCTAATCTACTTTCACTTAGATCTCTCCTTTGAGCTTCTTGTTCCTCACATTCAATTAACCAAAGTCTAATTGTAGCTAGGCACATCAACAACTGAATATAACTCTACAATAATTCCACAAATATGAGCAAATGATTACGATCCATATCTACAAAGTTTATAAAAAAACAAGTAAAAAACAACATATGCTTGACTATAATGAGAAACATACACTTAGGGGGGGGTGGTACAATCAATTAACAGGTAATAAAATCTTAGTAACAACTACAAATACGCAACTACAAGCACTCATGGGCATTTTCGTCCATAATCGAGTATCTAAAACGTGCATCTGACATAAACAATATAAACTCGATATGAACAAACTTCTAGAACAAAATGTTTCTAAATTCAATAACTATCAATAAAAAACAAACAATTTCAAAATTATTGGGTAAATATGTACACCGGGAGGCAGCAAAACTATATTAGGCTTACAGGCTAACAAGATGTATTAGGTTGAGCATTGACTATGGTAAATCTATAGAGGTATATCGGTCATTTATCATAAATGAGGTGAGGATGAAAAAAATGATGCCTACAACTGTATTCATGCAGGGGTATAATGATCAATGTAAATTCAAGGGGTATAATTGTCAATGTAAGGTAATTTTTATTTTAAATCTTTGAAGAACGATGATGGAAATGATATTATGGCACTAGATTTTTTTTTTATTCATTAATCATTTTGTAGTTTGGAGATTAAAAACTATTTCTATGGGTTCAAGCAATATTAGAAAGGTAATCGAGTAAAACAGATTATTGGAATGTGGCATTGAATCTTCATGCTTTATACACAGATTGTTAGATGATTGGGAGCACATATTTGGTGAAGATATGATTCATGGATATACATGGGTGTATTGGTCATTTATCAAAAATAAGTCAAGTATTACAACCAAATGACACCTACAATTGTGTTCATTCAAGGGGTATAATGGTCAATGGTCACTATAACAATAAATTAAAATCTTTCTTATGGACGTTCATGTGACCTCCTAAGGCTTGATCGTTTGTGAAACCTCTTTTGTAGTAAGTACACTCATAAGAACGACCCAGACCATCTTTGGCTCTATCAGGTGACAACGAGCAACCACTAGTTTCCTGATCGCTCGAAGTTTTATGAATTTCGGTGCTTCTCGGAATTCATAACTTTTAAAAGGGATGCCGATTAACACTTTACTGGATTTAAGGGTATATAAAGATCAAAAAAAATTGGGTTTAGAAAGAACAGAGGCAAAATTGGATTTAGAAAGATCGGACGCATGTATGTATAACGATAAACATAAAATTTTGAAATCAATTGATACAAGTATGTAAAACTAGATAAAAAAAAATACAAATCAACTGATAACTAATAACATATCGATGCAGGTGAATAAAAAGAAAAATAAACTTGAAATTTGAAATCAATCAGGTAAGTAGAGAAAGAAACAGGTGAGTAGAGAAAGAAACATCGCACCTTTGAAATTGAATTCCTTGCAGATGAGATATCGTGAAATTGATCAGACTCGGAATTACTTGATTGATTATGCGAAAACGATAATCGACTACGAGCATATGTATAGCGAGAAAGACGAGATGAGGCTACGAGAAAGATGGAGACGAGGCTGCAGAAGCATTCCTAATAAGGTATTTCCGTCCAAGCCTTCAAGGAATAGAAAATAAAAATGTGTTCCACCTATTTGGGTGGGACTATTTTTTATATGAATAGTCCCATTAGACTTGGTCAAAAAAATTTGTTCCATTTCTACTTGCGCTAAACACCTTCTGAAAAATAACAGTTCTGTTCTGTTCCACTTAGTTCCCCCAACCAAACAGGGCCTAAGAGCCTAGAAGTTGGCAAGTTCATATGTTGACTCCATCATAAAAAATTGATATTTCTTGTTGCACATTGAAGTCATGTTGAGGGCAATGTCGTAACAATCTCTTGTAACGCTCCCAAACTTCATATAGCGACTCCCCCTATAATTGTTGAAATTTTTGTATGTTTCTTTTTAAGCTTCACCACTTTTGAAGGAGGGTAAATTGGTTTATGAAATCAGTCTTAAAATCAGCCCATGTTGTGATTGCTCCAAAGGGGAGAGATTTTAACCATTCCTTAGCTTCACCCTTCAATGTGAACGGTAAGAGTCAAAGAATCACCGCATCTTTACTTATGTTTGGTGCATGAAAATAATTTGAAATCTCCACCACCTCTTCTATATGCTCACAAGCATCCTCATGCTCCTTCCCAAAGAATGGTAGTTCCTTTAGCATGCCAAGAATATGTCCCGGTAGTTCGAACTTTGTAGTTGTTGGGATTTTTGGTGGATCAAGACCTTATATGTTGTCATTCCTCATATGCCACTTGTAATCTTCTACTGTCATGGTTGTGATGTCCCCCAATTTTTCTTGCTAGGATAAAACTAGAAAATACACATAAAACAAAAAAAAAAGAAATAAACTAAAGATTGACTGAAACGTAACCACAATATGGCTAAGATGACCACGGCGTGGTTGTTGCTCAGACAAGAAAATAAATGCAGAAAAGTAACTTTTTGCAGTTTTTACCCCACAAAAAGGATCGAATAACTAAAAACAATTAAACTAAAAATCAAATAAGTTGTTGCCGGCAACGACATCAAAAACTTGATGTGCATAAAGTATACCTATCAACTTTTAAATTTATAACCTAAAAAAACTTAACTAACTAACTAAAAGCGGGGGGTTTTATCTGGTTTTACAAGTTCAGATTCACTTAATTAAAATAATCAACTAATTACTAAAGTAAACAACTAGAAAGACGATTTTAAATCAAGAATAAATAATACTTTCATTTAGCTTTAAAGCCCTCATGTTTCCTACGATTGATTTCAAGACAATGGATTAATTCCATTAGTTACCAAATAAAAGTTACCGGTCATCATGATCAGACTAACTAGCATAAGTCAATTCAATAACTTTAACCCCAACGTTCATGTAAGGACACTAAATTGATTTTAAAGGTAATTTGGACTCTGAATGATAAATCTACAGATTACTATTATTTGGTTAAGTCTAGTAATAAAAAAAAATATTATGATCAAATACTCCTCTCTAGCGCACTTAAGCAACTAACTTATCACTTAAACTAGGATATGACTAATCACTAGCTCTAACAATTTAATGATCATAAATAGTAAGGTAAATCGATTTCTTGCATTTAACTACAGTTTAACTACACAATCTTGAGACAAGGCAATAAAGATAGAAACTTAAAAAATCTAGGTTTAAATTTATCAAACAATATTTAAAGAAAAACTAACTTCATTAATCCGTCACACAAGAAATCAACACATAGTATTCAAGAGTTAATCTAATCTAAACGAAAGCAAGGGTTATTAGCCCATAACCACAGCTGAAAAACACATAAACAAAAGGTAAACCAAGCTAAACATCATTAAACTAAGCAAACCGAATGTATAGATGCGAATCCTTGCTCTATTATCTTTATCCTTTGATCTCTAGTCGAATTATGCCCTCCAAGGGTTCTTGGAAGGGTTTTTCTTCGTTAATTATCGTATCCCTCAAGCCTCCAACTTCTAGAAATGATCTAATGTCTGGAACATATTTACTTGCCAAATTCTGGCCAACACGACGTGGTCAACCGTCACCACATCGTGGTCTTCATGGATATCTCGTATTACAACAACTAGTAAACTAGGTCACCTGTAATCCAATCTGTCTTGAATGTTTGTTTAGTGATTTTACTGAGAATACATGGAATTTTAAGGGTCAACACAAGGTTGGTGAGAATTACAGGTTTATGCTAACAACAGTAATACTTTTAAAAAGTCTAAAAAGTATTTTCTTTGTATGTATAACAATAGTTAAAACTGTGTGCAAAGAGTCTTTGAAAGCCAAAATTTATCTTTGTATAAGTAAATCCATAATTAAAACGATGTTTGTAAAGAATCTCTGAAAGCCAAAATGTATCTTTGTATAAGTAAATCCAAACTTAAAACTATGTTTTTAAAGAATCCTTTAATGTACTTGAAAACCAAACTATACTGTTGCATAAGTAAATCCATACTTAAAATAGTTTTGAAAGAAACCAAGCCCATGGTTTGTAGTGAGAGAGAGAGAGAGAGAGATTCCAGTTAATGTTTATAGTGAGTCCTATAACCGTGCTATGTGACTGAATGTACCCTCCCTCTACAACGCTTCAGCGGAAGTTGTAGTAACAATAGTAGATACTTATCACCTGCTTTGATTGATCGGTTGAGGTTGTAGCTAGCAACTGCAGGTGAGGATGTCAAACCCTTATAGATCTATACATATGTATCTCTCTTCGAAGATTAACGGTTATAGTAGTGTGTGTATGCTAAGTTTTTAGACTCGACTAATGAATATAGTCTCACTAGAAAGCCCTTAACTAATGTATGTCAATAGCTCTTAGCCCTAACTTATTTTTGGATAAATCACTAGGCAAAATGAGTTTCATTGTATAAAGTTTATAAAAGTCGAGTATGATTGATATGTTTGTAAAAATGTAATGTACTCCCTTTTATAAGAGGTACGTTCCAAAGTAATGAACATATGTACATGTATGAACTTTATGTATTTAAACATATAAATATACATGCATAGTAATAACTTGAATCCTTGAAATACTACAATGTTTTATGATAAGTATTTTATGACATACAATGTCACCTAAATCATATATTTTTGTATCATGTAACATTTGTTGTGTGGACTAGTTATTTCACGATAAAATGACTATAATATGTACACGAAAATTTTATACTAGTTTATTTGTAACAATATGTTACATTGTTAAATAACATTTTTATAAACTAGACTTATTGTATTTTTGCATAAAAGGATAATTTGTTTGCATAAACAAAGTATATAGGCACATGTATCACCCTTCCCCCCTGAAATAATTAATATTATTGAAAAGGGGATCGTAAGCACTCACCCTTGAAGCGTGAATTTAATTTGTACGGAATCAGTTTATTTTGAGAAGCTTGATGTGAGAAACCGCAATGCCACGATTATTGAACTTTAAAATACTTTCGGGCCGTTTTGTAACGAATTTACACTATAAAGGTTGTTTTTTAACTTCACTAAATTATAGGGGCTATTTGGTAATTTAATTAACCAAAGTAGGACTACCTTGGTTAAAATAATTCAAGGGAGGGACTGAAATGGTTTAAGCGGAATTAAAGTTTGAGACTTGGACTAATTTTGTTAAGAATTCTCCAGGGGGGGGGGGGGGGGGGGGGCTATTTTGTTTTAAATAAACCTAAGTTTGGGAAAAGGGTTTATTTGAAATGAATGTTTATCAGGGGTTATTTGGTCATTTTATCAAAGTTAAAAGGATTCTAGGGCTTTTATGTTTGCGTCCTCGTCATATGTTGATCGAGTAAAGGAAAGAAACACGAACGTCAGCCGGCAAGAAAATCACGAAGTCTCCTAGTCACTAATCCGATGTTTTGGTTGATCAATTGCGAGAAGGGTCTTTCTCCGGGGATCGATGAGGTCGAAGGGAGGGAAGGGACGAAGCAGCGAGGTTTCTCTCTTTCTGGCCTGGCTATGAGGTGCGAAGGGAGAAGGAGGAAATGGGTCCGATTGAAGCGACGCAAGTAGCAGCGACAGAGCACGCGAGGCGCCGACGGTCGTTGGTCGATGGGAGCAGAAGAGAGTGTGTGAGGGGAGGAGGTCAGAAGAAGGGTCCAGTAGGAGATAGGAAGTAGAGATCGTTTAGGCTGCTGAGAGGAAGTAAAGTGCGATAGGTGGGGTTGCTGCCTCGATGGTTCACCGTAGCACCACCACTGCCGGTGGTTCATCACAGGGGACGAAGAAATAGGCAAAAAAACAAGGAAGAAAGGTAAAAAAAATCATCTTTGTTTCGATTAACAGCAAAGGAAATGGGGAAAAAAGGGGCCATTCTCTTGATTTCACAGGTAATCGACCACTCTAATGGGTGTGTTCTTGACAGGTAATCAAAGAAGAATGAAGAACAACAATAAAAATCTTTAGGAGTTTGGGTGTTGCTGTGAAATCGGTGGGAAGGAAGGAAGGGGTTTGAAAGAGGTTGTTTCCCTCATGGTTGCACATGTAATCATGGTTGCACATGTAATGACTCCTCTAGACGCATCTCCATTTTTTCCCATAAATGAACTAAAAAAATTGGAGGATATAATGTTTCATTTTTACTCTACGATTTTCTATCCTATTTTTTATCTGAAAAAGTATATTTCTAAAATATTATATTTTTATAACTTATATATATCGTCAAATACACCTTTTATATATATTGTCAAATACACCATCTCCTGATTAAACTCTATATTTATGATTAATTAATATAAATTAATATATAACATATATTATAAATATTAACATTGCATTTAAATTATAATTAGTATATAAAATAAACTAGAAATGTATAAAATAAAAATGAGAAGGATTAAAATTGACAACCAAACTTCACCTTTATTCTTAGAGATTAAAATTGGCAACCAAACCTTTATTCTTAGAGATATGAATAGTATTTCCCTATGGGGGAATACTATTCATATCTCAAAAATAGAGGTGAAAATGAGGTAGGGTTGGAAAACAATAGAGGAATAAATAGAGTTTGGGGGTGGGTTGGAGATGTCCTGATGTGTGTTCTTGGCTGAAAACGAAGGCTAAGAAGAAAAGAAACAACAATATTATGGTGTTTGTTCTTGGATGATCACGAAGAAGCAAATAGAAAAAAAAAAATTGGAGTTGTTTGGTTGTTTTTTTTTTATCATTGTACATGTTAGAGTGTTGATTTTTATCGATGTACATGTTTGTTCTAGCTCCTTTTCACCTCTGAAAACATTCACATCAAATCAAAAAATGGAACATGAGGTTATAGGTTCTAAATAAAACTCAAATGGTGAGATAAGAGGGGCATGTGTTAGAGACGTTGGCTTATAAGGTGATTAGGCTTTTCATCATTGAAGACATTTCATTGCAGGAGAAATCCCCTGTGGAGGTCCATCAAGTCCTAAAAGATTCCCGATTGTAGCTCCTTGAGTTAAAAGAACTGCAGTCAATGCTTGCCCTAAAGCAGGAGTCAATGGTGGATGAACAACAGGGTTATAACCACCCACTAATGAGCCTCTCCTACACCACCAACACCATCACCTATGTTTTTGAAGGGTAATGATCGCCACCATTTCCATACTTTTGATGTTGATGATGGTTGTGATGTTGCTTTTGTTGTTGGACCATCAACAACCTTTTGGAAATATAAATTGAGGGGCTCAGAACCCTATGTTTGAAGAGTATAAAGGCATAACCTTTAGATTTTCTGATGACCTTATCTACAACAGCTTTACAATCTTCGATCTGACCATACTTGCCAAACTCTCTAGTTAGAATCATAACATTGGTATCTCAACCTATACCCAAATTTTTTTTGTAAGAGTACGAGTAAGAAGGTTGTGTAATGATTTTGATTTTTGGTGTTTGATTTATGATTTTGATTTTTGGTGTTTAATTTTAAAGTTATATGTAAGAGTACGAGTAAGCAGGTTGTGTAATGATTTTGATTTTTGGTGTTTAATTTATGATTTTGATTTTTGGTGTTTAATTTTCTGTACTTGGTATTTTGAGATTCTATCTATTATTGGTTGTTTTCCTTTTGTATACACATGTACATGTATGTATATTTAATACTTTTACAAATAATTTTTGATAAAAATAATCTATTTTTATTTGTCATGAGTTTGTTATATAAATTTGTGTAATACATATAATATAAATTTAAACTTATACATAGGAAATGTAAAATTGTTAAGTTGTTAAATCTTGGTCTCTTAAATTCAAAATTGACATATATAATGTATACTAGTTTATAACCTATGAGAACCACGGTTATAATATTAATTAAATTTTCATATCAAAAAATCAAAAATTATTAATTGATATTTTAAATAAATTATTACTTAAGCGATATTTTTTTAGTTATATAAAATTATAATCGATGATTTAATTAAATATATGAAGTTATATCATCTTATAATATGTATTAATTTTATTTTATTTTTCAATCTAATGTTATTAGTATAATATAATTAGGGCATCTCCAATTCACCTCCAAACTCCATTTTTTTCTTCATTTCTTCCCTCATTCTTCTCCAACCCTACCCCATTTTCACCTCCATTTTTGGAGATATGAATAGTATTCCCCCATAAATGGGGGAATACTATTCATATCTCTAAAAATGGAAGTGAAGTTTGGTTGTCAATTTTAGTCCCTCTCATTTTTATTTTATACATTTCTAGTTTATTTTATCTACTAAAAATAATTTAAATACAATATTTAATATTTATAATATAATGTTATATACTAATTTATATTAATTAATCATAAATATAGAGTTTAATTAGTAGAGGGGTGTATTTGACAATATATATAAGTTATAAAAATGGAATATTCCAAGAATATACATTTTGGGGTAAAAACTGGGATAGAAAATGGAGTAGGGTTGGAGATGAAACACTGTTTACTCCATTTATGGGAAAAAAATAGAGATGGGTTGGAGATGGTCTTAGAGTGAGAAAATTAAAATTTGAAATTTAAAATGAAGAATCAATTATTAATTTAATATAATTAGAGTGGGAAAATTTAAAATTTAAAATTTGAAATGCATAATCAATCATTAATTTAATGTAATTAGAGTGGAAATTTTAAATTTTAAATTTTAAATGGATAATTAATAGGTTGACAAGTTGCATGATAAGTGATATATAACATTAATGATGAGTTCTAATTGTATGACACTTGTCAATATGAGATTAAATCTATTCTTTTATTAGAATAGGAAGATTTATGAAAATTTAACCAACCACATGTAATTTGTCATCACACATGTCACATACCTGTGTTTATATATATATATATATATATATATATATATATATATATATATATATATATATATATATATGTCATCACATGTAATTTATCATCACACATGTCACATACCTGTGTTTATATATATATATATATATATATATATATATATATATATATATATATATATATATATATATATATATATATATATATATAGTTGTTTACGAATTTAGGAGTGTTGGGCTATTCATCGTTAAAATCCATATCAACCGGTTTTGATTTTTATATTTTTCCAGGAATACATTACCAATAATAAAAACCATGTTGAAATCAATAATTTAAGGTTTCGCGATTAACTTATTCCAAAACGTTTGATTTTTTTTTTTTTTTTTTATAATATTTTTACTAAAAATACTTCAAGTATGAAATTAAATATTAGACTATAGCTTGAGTCCAAAAACGCTCTCAAAATTTGCATCTGAGGTGTACAAGTCCCTCAACATATGGAAACGGTTTTAGCAGTTTTAAGAAAATCAGTATTATACTAGTTTGGATTCTTAAAACGGTTTTATCTTTTGCATACGAGCTACGTTTTGGACGTTCTTTATATTTTCGGAAACATATACTATGAGACTGGAATGTTTTTTTCTCACAACTGCTTAATACGAAATTTCAATTTTTCACATGCATTATCTAGGGTTGCAGTTTGAGCAGATTGATTCGTTTTTTTCCAGTTTATACATTTGAAAGTAAGGTACCATCTGGTATCTTATATTAGTTGATATGAACTCATGTATTTACCAAAAGATGCACTAAAACTCAATGAGTCAAATTTCAATGAGATTTATTGTGAATTGACCGTCCACAGTCATTGGCCTGAATTCCAGGATGTCACATTACCTCCCCCGTTAAGGGAATTTCGTCCCAGAATTATTAAGTTCTAGACTATTTTGTTCCACTATCATTTCGTTACACTACTGGAGGGAAAACTACTGAAAAGTTGCAGATACTTTTGTTTCATTTAATCTCCACGTTCCCAAGTAAACTTCGACCCTCTATGAGAGTCCCATCAGACTTTTACTATAGGAATGCAACTTTGTTTGAAGCTTTTGATTTCTCAATCCATGATCTCCATCGGTTCCTCCACGAAGTGAAGTTTTGCATTGACCTAGATCTCATCGAGAGAAATGACAAGGTTCTCATGAGACTTCTTAAGATTAAATACGTGGAATGTATTGTGAACTTTGTTGAGTTCTTGAGGTAAATTGAGTTTGTAAGCCAGGGGACCAACCCTTTCCATGATTTCAATAGGTCCGATGTAATGGGGGTTTAGTTTACCTCATTTTTCCAAATCTCATGACACATTTCCATACCGCGACCTTTAGTAGGACACGGTCTCTTACTTTGAGTTCTAAGGATTTGCGCCTCATGTCAGCATAGATTTTCTGACTACTATGTGTAGCCTTTAATTGTTCCTTTATCTGAATAGTCTTTTCTATTGTTTCATGAATGATATCAGGTTTCATGAATGATAACAGTCTTTAATTGTTCCTTTATCTGAACAGTCTTTTCTATTGTTTCAAAATAAAGGCAATCGAGAATTGGTCAGCACCCAAAACGGTCTGATGTACCTTGGATTTAGTTTTCCATGCTTTCCGAAGTGTATCATGCCCTTCCAGGGTGAGACCTTCAACATGATGTGGTCACCAACCTGGAGTTCCAAGGGTTTTCTTCTCTT
This sequence comes from Lactuca sativa, assembly GCF_002870075.4. NCBI lineage: Eukaryota > Viridiplantae > Streptophyta > Magnoliopsida > Asterales > Asteraceae > Lactuca > Lactuca sativa. Next base: position 260,974,007 of record NC_056630.2, read on the forward strand.
GTCTGCGTAGTTTTTTTGTCTGTCTCTGGAAGCTTTAAGTTGTTCTCGGATTTGTACTATCTTCTCAGTAGTTTCTCGAATGATTTTCGGACCAGTGAGAGTGCTGCCAGAAATTTGGCCTCTAGCCCGTTGCCTGTCACCCACTTCAGCCCAACACAAAGGTGATCTGCACTTGCAACCATATAGGGCTTCGAATGGAGCAATCTTAATGCTAGTATGGTAACTGTTATTGTACGAGAACTCGACTAGTGGTAAATGGGTATCCCATGCTTTACCAAAGTCGATCACACATGCTCTCAACATGTCTTCTAACGTTTGAATCGTTCTCTCACTCTGTCTGTCGGTTTGAGAATGGTAGGCTGTACTCATGTCCAGCCTAGTTCCCAGAGATTTCTGCAGTGACTTCCAGAATTGTGAGGTGAATCTACTATCTCGGTCAGAGATAATAGATATTGGTACACCGTGCAGTCTAACTATCTCTCTGATGTATGTTCTAGTTAACTTCTCCATCTTGTCTGTTTCCTTTATTGGTAGGAAGTGCACGAATTTGGTTAATCTGTCGACGATTACCCAAATGGTATCATGATCGCCTGTTGTCTTGGGTAACATGGTTATGAAATCCATTGTAATCTGTTCCCACTTCCATTCGGGGATTTCTGGTTGCTGCAGTAGACCTAAAGGCTTTTGATATTCTACCTTGACTTTGGCACAAGTGATACACTTGTCCACATAGGTAGCAATCTCAGCTTTCATGTTAAGCCACCAATAAAGTCTCTTAAGGTCCAGATACATCTTGTCTGAACCTGGGTAAATTGAGTATCGTGTCTTGTGTGCTTCATTCATGACAACCTCTCTGTAACCACCGAACTTTGGTGTCCAGATCCGGTTCATGAGATATCAGGCTCCATCACCTTTGATTTCTAAGTTCTTATACATTCCTCTCAAAGTCTTTGTGACAACCCAAAATCTGTATCTGTAAGTCAACACAATCAATAGGAAGTCAGAATTGCTTTTGTTTCGGTCTTACTGTGTTTTGGATCAGTTTGAAAATCTCTAAGCCAAGTATACTTATGGATTGAAGGCTGAGAAGTGTCAGTTCGGGATTAGAGGAATGGATTCGAGCCGGAAACATCATCGAGGGATGTTCACGGCCGCAAACTAGGTTCACGGTCGTGAACCCCCATATATATATATATATATATATATATATATATATATATATATATATATATATATATATATATATATATATAGGTTTAGGTTCAATGGAAAATGATTAATTAGGGCAACATATGCTGGAACCAATGATCAAGTGACACATGTCCATTTCTTTATTCATAAGCAATGTACTATGGAAGTTATTTATGTAGTTATTCCAAAGTGATGTGTTGTCATTCTTTTATTGGTTCCAACATGTGTTGCCCTAATTCTTTATTTTCCATATAACCTTTCCCTATATATATATATATATATATATATATATATATATATATATATATATATATATATATATATATATATATGTTCTTTCTTCATTTGCCCCTCATTTCCTCTCTCCTTGGCCAAAAACTCATCAAGACTCTCTCAAGACTCATCGAACAAAAGCTCTCTTTTCACCCCACAAATGTAAGTAATTCATCCCTCTTCACTTGTTAATCATCGTATTCATGTAAAGAGCATCGTATTCATCTATAAATTCATCATTTTCATCACCATCTTCATGAACTTGAAGAGTTTACGGCTGTGAACCCTTCATAGGGTTGTGAACCCTTCATAGATGGGCCGTAAACCCATTAAATGTTCATGTGTTCTTGGGCCGTGAACACATCTTGGGTCGTGAACCCTTCATGTGTTCATGGGCCGTGAACACATCTTGGGCCGTAAAACCATGTTGGTTTGGTCGTGAAGTCCATTTCATCCCTCATTTTTGGTTCTAACACTTCATTGCAAGTGTTTCCTACATTCTAATGGTGTTTCCTATGATCAGTATGTTGGAATAGTGTCTAAGGCTGCAACTATATTAGGCAAGTATTTGATCCGGTTGTGCATGGTCCTTTTGGGTTGCCTTCATCATAGCAACTTGATAGGATGATTTATTAAGAGAGAGTAAATATTATTAATATATTATGAGAATAATATAATGAATAATATATTTGTTATTTGATTAATATAAGTCATAGAATTAATTAGAATTAATTTGATGACTTAAAGAGATTAATTAAATAAAGGGGTATAAACTGTCAATTGTTTGATAGTTAAGCTTTAGACTGTAAATCCATTAGGATATGCTTTGGACGAATTCTAAGAGTATTAGGATAGCTAAAATCGTCCATATGCTTATCTATGGAATGGATTTGGATAGCCTTAAGAGAAGATTATCCAATTAGGGTTTAGGTTGTAACCCTTAAGGAGTCTACAAGTATAAATAGACCCCATGACATAGGGAATTCGACACCTCTGATTAAGTAAGAGAACTCTGGTCGAATTCCTCCCCTCTCCTCTCTCCTAAATCATCTTCATTGCTATTGGTGTTTGTAAGCCATTAGAGGAGTGACATTTGTGACTCTAGAAGCTCCAAGACCTCAAGATCAACAAGGAACTCAAAGGTATGATTCTACATCTGTTTCAATGTTGTTATTTAACCTAATTAGTCATTAGAAGTCTTGGATTCAAAAGCATGTTTAGTAGAAAGCCTAGATCCAAGCATTAGGGTTTTGCATGCGCACATAGGAAAGTTCTTATGGCTAAAACCCATCAGTGGTATCAGAGCCTAGCTTGGTTTTCTTTAAATTGTTGCTTGATTAACTGAAACAAACCTACAAAATTCGATTTTTTGGTTTCTGAGTCACTGACTCGGCGAGTCCCAAGGTGGACTCGGCAAGTAGGCCTGACTCGGCGAGTCCCCTTGTGCACTCGGCGAGTCCAGGCGTCAGGAATGACCAGATTCGGGATTTCTTTGTGTTTATCTTATGGAAACTTACCTTAATCATAATAGATCAACCTAAATCCGATTTTATGATATATATGACTATTATCTTGATCTAGAAAAAGATATTTATCAACTAATTAAATATTTAATTTCCTTATATGATAATTAATTAATTATTTAACTATTTTGGTAATTATCTTTCAAAGAAATCTTGAATAAATCAAATTTAGATAATTAGGATATTAATTGTTAATTGGAATTATTTGTTATTTGATCCTCCATGTTTTAAATGTTTAAAACCTACCCTCATGTTTTGAAATTTACTTTTGTGATTAAAAGCTTTAATTTAGACAACTTAAATTTCAAACCCTAGATTTTAAAAGTTTTAAAATACAACCCTATACTAATATGATATTACTAGAATAATATATATACGTATAACTAAATGCTAGTCTTACCGGTAGTAGGCCTCATTCACGAAGCCGATCTATAAGGTGGGTATAAGGTTGCGGCCTATAAAATGGCGCTTAATGGGTGTACACTCACACCCACCGCTTGCTTGATTGGTGGAGGGTCGTTAGCCGAACGGGTAGGATAGGGCAACCTCATTAAAAGTATAATAAGAAATACAAAGTAACTACACATATTTTTCCAAAATTTCCCAATCCTAGTTACTTTAGGAAAAGTGAATTGATGCAATCCCATGAAATTACACTTTGCACCTTGCTAAGATGTTAGTGGAGCGTGTGTGGTTTACCAGCACACTAATTGGTTCTAAGCGAAGGTGGCAAAGGGTGATTCATTGTTTATCATAGTTCGATGGAGCGTGTGTGGTTTACCGGCACATCGAATAGGTGATTGTTACAATGAAGGCACCATGTGAATTTACATGGTAATTCACACCCGCTTTGTGATCCTCGGCATCCCAGTCACAAACGAGAGGGGCATATCGAGATTTAAACATGCCATTGAATAGTTTCAATGAATCTCATCCGAACCTAGGAATTCTAAAAAACACTTAGGACTAATAGTTTAAGTTTTGTGATGGAGAATTAGTGAATCGTCATTCACTTACCTTCAATTTATTTGCATGTTAGATTACGGCATCCCTTTTCTAGTATGTAAATGTTATTGTTGGATCCTAGCCCTAATTTTCTTATTGGGTGATAATTAGGGATTCTTATTCTAATCTATCTTTGTCCTTTTCTAATTGTAGATGTCGAACGCAAACAACGCTGCTGCTAGTTCTTTCACGTTGATGAGCCTTTGCCAAAAGGTCACCTTCGATGGAACGAACTTTAGCGAATGGATAAGATACATTCACACCATTGCTCGCTATGAGGATAAGGAGTATGTCCTCGATGAGAAGCTCGAGAAAATCAACCCCGAAGTTGCTACTCCCGCCGAAATCACCGCCTTTGAAACTCATGAGCGAGATGCAACGAAGGTACATTGCATCATGATCGCCACCATGAACTCCGAATTCCAAAAGTCCTATGAGGACATGTACCCATACGAGATGCATCAAGACTTATTGGAGAGGTACCACCAAAACGCAAGACAAGAGAGGTACGAGATTTTCACTAACATGATTTCCGCGAAGATGGGTCATGGAGAATCTCTTACCGTGCACTTGCAAAAGATGCAAAGGTATGTCGACCGCCTTCGCAAGTTAAATGTTGACTTCGGTGAGGATTTGGCGATCGACATGGTGCTTCACTCTTTGCCTCCGATGTACAACCAATTTAGGATGACCTACTACATGAACAAAGAAGAGGTCACCCTAAGCAAGCTCCAAGGTCTCTTGAGGGTTGCTGAGAGCAACTTCAAGGACAAGTCTGTTGCACCCACTCCCAATCCGCCCGCTGCTCCTGTCTTGGCTATTGGACAAGGGAAGGGAAAGAAGAGGAAAGCTTCGTCGAAGAACTATCGCAAGGTGAAAGCCCGAGATGGTGCCTCTTCTAGTGGAACCAAAGTTGATCCCGCTAAGCCCTGCTCTAACCCGAAGGAGGCAGAGTGCCACCACTGCCACAAGATAGGACATTGGAAGAGAAGCTGCCCGGATTACCTGCAAGCAATCAAAGAAGGAAAGATCAAGCCATCTTTCGCAGGTATATATACAATCAAATCTAACGATTCTAATCATGCTATTTCTTGGGTTCTTGATACCGGTTGTGGTTATCACATTTGTTCTAATGTGCAGGGACTAAGAAGAAGTAGGGATGTGGAGCAAGGAAGGATCAATCTAATCATGGGGAACAGAAGATCGTCGCCTGTGACCAAGATTGGAGTGTATTCCTTAGTGCTTAGGAATAGTCTAGTTTTAAATTTGAACAATTGTTGCTATTCGCCAGAAATGGCAAGAAACATCATTTCATTTCATGGTTTATATAGACAAGGATTTAGATTTTCTTTTAATAATGAGAATGGTTCTATTTTGGCTTATCTAAGTGGTGTCTTTTACTTTGAAGCTATACCATGTAATGGAATATATGAAACCGTTATGATTGTTGATAACTTAGGAAATGATGTTTTGAATATTGATTCTTCCACTAGTATGGATAAAGCATCCTTGTGGCATTGTCGTCTTGGACATGTCAACAAGAAACGCATAGCCCAACTCCAAAAGGATGGAGTGTTGGAGTCATTCGACCTTAGGGAAGATGACACATGCGAGTCTTGTTTGCTTGGAAAGATGACTAAGTCGCCCTTCACGAGTACATGTGAAAGGGGATAGGGTCTATTGGACCTAATACATACCGATGTGTGTGGACCGTTTAGATCAACCACGAAGGATGGGAACCGCTTCTATGTGACTTTTACCGATGACTATAGTAGATATGGGTATATCTACTTAATCAAGCAAAAGTCAGACACCTTTGAAAAATTCAAAGAGTTCAAGAATGAAGTGGAGAATCAATTGGGCAGGAAAATCAAGATGCTTCGATCCGATCGAGGAGGAGAGTACCTAAGTCTTGAATTCCACGATTATCTCAAGGAGTGTGGAATAGTTTCACAATTGACGCCTCCTAGGACACCGCAGTTGAATGGTGTGGCAGAAAGGCGTAATCGAACCTTATTGGATATGGTTCGCTCTATGATGAGTCGTGCTTCGCTACCAATCTCTTTTTGGGGGTATGCCTTAGAGACTGCCGCCCATATCCTTAACCGAGTCCCTACTAAGAAGGTTGCCAAAACACCTCACGAGATGTGGACGGGGAAAGCTCCCTCGTTGGCACATATCAAGGTTTGGGGTTGCGAGGCTTTCGTAAGACGAGATACTCACGACAAGCTTGAAGCTCGAAGTGAGCGATGTATTTTCATCGGGTACCCGCAGACATCCTTTGGATATCTCTTCTATAGACCGAAGGACAATGTTGTCTTCGTTGCGAGGAGAGGAGTTTTCCGAGAGCGAGAACTCATAAGCCAAGGAGACAGTGGGAGGAAAATCGAACTTGAAGAGATTTAAGAATCGATAGATGAAGGAACCTCTACCGCTGGTGTTCAACCCGAGGAGGAAACTCCGGTTGAACCGATTGACGAATCCTTACCTCTTAGACGTTCCGATAGAGTTAGAGTTCATCCCCAGTTTTATGGCTTTCATATTACTACCGAAGGGGACACGTATATTAGTGATGGTACACTAGTAAACCTTGATGAACCTAATAGCTATAAGGAAGCCATGGCAGGCCCGGAGTCTGTAAAGTGGAAAGAGGCAATGGATAGCGAGATCCAATCCATGTATGATAACCAAGTTTGGAATTTGGTTGATCACGTGCCCGGACGCAAGACCGTTGGGTGCAAATGGCTCTTCAAGAAGAAGACCGACGTGGATGGGAACGTACACACATATAAAGCGCGATTGGTCGCGAAGGGCTTTACTCAAACTCCCGGAGTTGACTATGATGAGACCTTCTCACCAGTTGCGAAGATTAAATCTATAAGAGTGATGCTAGCAATTGCCGCGTTTCATGATTATGAGATTTGGCAAATGGATGTCAAGACCGCTTTCCTTAATGGAAAGTTGGCTGAGGATGTTTACATGGCTCAGCCAGAGGGGTTTGTGGATCCGAAGCATCCGGATAGAGTGTGTAAGCTTGAGAAGTCCATTTATGGACTTAAGCAAGCGTCTCGCAGATGGAATCTTTGCTTCGATGAGAAAGTCAAAGAGTTTGGATTTGTACGAAGCGAAGACGAATCTTGTGTATATGTCAAAGCCAGTGGGAGTATAGTAAGCTTCCTCATTCTATATGTCGATGACATTTTAATCATAGGAAACGACATCCCGACTCTGCAGGAAGTTAAGTCCTGGCTCGGGAAGTGCTTCGCTATGAAGGACCTCGGAGAGGCTTCTTACATTTTGGGAATAAGGATAGTAAGAGAAAGAAGTAAGAGACTAATTGGACTTAGTCAGAATACTTACTTAGAGAAAGTACTAAAACGCTTTAGTATGGAAAACTCAAAGAAGGGAGAACTAGCGATACAAAGTAATGCCAAATTGAGTAAGACTCAAAGTCCGAGTACCGAAGCTGAAATAGCATAAATGAGCCGAGTACCATACGCTTCCGCAGTTGGCTCAATCATGTACGCTATGACTTGTACTCGCCCTGATGTAGCCTTCGCTTTGAGCATGGTTAGCAGATATCAAGGGAATCCTGGCAAAGCACATTGGATTGCGGTGAAAAACATCCTTAAGTACCTTCGGAGGACGAAGGAATGGTTCTTAGTCCTCGGAGGGAGTGATGACTTGAAGGTGCGAGGGTATAGTGACGCCAGTTTTCAGACCGACAGGGACAACTACCGTTCGCAGTCGGGCTGGGTCTTTACCCTAAATGGAGGAGCAGTGACATGGAAGAGTTCCAAGCAGGAAACCGTAGCTGATTCAACGTGCGAATCAGAGTACATTGCAGCGAGCGAAGCGTCGAAGGAGGCAATATGGCTAAAGAACTTCATCGGTGATCTTGGAGTTGTACCCGCCATAAAGGAGCCAATGGAGATTTTCTGTGATAACGAAGGCGCGGTTGCCTTAACCAAGGAACCGAGGGATCATGGTAGATCAAGACATATCGACAGAAAGTATCACTTCATTAGACATCGTGTAGAAGAAGGACAACTCGTAGTGAAGAGGATATCATCAGAAGATAACCCAGCAGATCCGCTTACGAAGGGACTGAGTAGGGTTAAGCACTTGCAGCATGCTAGGAGTATTGGGCTGAAGGATGATATTAGCGTAGATTAGATAGAATTTGAAACGTGTAATAGATAAATGTAATTGACATTTGATGATTAAATAAAGGAGTTTTATTTATGAGTAATGTTACTATCTTATGTTAATTGTTTAGCTATTGTTTCACTTTGCATGTTTTGACTTCCAGAATAATTGAGGTTATTAGGAATAATCGAATTATTCAAATGGTCCACAATCGTTCATATGTTGGAAGTAGATATGAAAGAAGATTGTCATGAATTGGTGTGTAGAATGTCTAAATGGTGTTAGACATAGCAAAGGGTTGCTGCAACGTTCATGAGTGCTTATGAACTAGTTTTGAGCATTGGAATAAACCCACGCTTGCTGGAATCACCTTATGGAATACGATATAAAAGGTGATCGCAAGACGATAATATCATATAGTCTTAAAACCTAGATATATGGTTTATTATTTGTTAATTGATTGTACATTGATAATAAAACGCATCAGTAACTTGGTGTTATAAAACGTATTGTTGTGAATAGTTGGTTAATGAATAAGTAAATGCATATAAGTCGAAGTTTATCTGTAACTCTTATCTAAGAAGGTAAAAGCGATATCTCGGCCGCTCGATGATTTGATTTGACTTATGTGCTGGGCCCGGTCAGAACTGAATTGATGTGTTCGATTAAGTTCTATGTCAAATAAATCAGAGATCGAGAAACCTAAATGCTTGACTAACCATTCCATAGGATTGTCAGCATGATATCTAACAGAGGACTGTACGTTCCCTTATCTAAAGGACAAGATTGATTAGATCAGAGTTGACAGTGTCTTTGAGAGCTATGATTGCAAACCGAATTGTACTCATGAATATAGTTACTAGACTTATCCAAGTGGGAGACTGTTGGAATAGTGTCTAAGGCTGCAACTATATTAGGCAAGTATTTGATCCGGTTGTGCATGGTCCTTTTGGGTTGCCTTCATCATAGCAACTTGATAGGATGATTTATTAAGAGAGAGTAAATATTATTAATATATTATGAGAATAATATAATGAATAATATATTTGTTATTTGATTAATATAAGTCATAGAATTAATTAGAATTAATTTGATGACTTAAAGAGATTAATTAAATAAAGGGGTATAAACTGTCAATTGTTTGATAGTTAAGCTTTAGACTGTAAATCCATTAGGATATGCTTTGGACGAATTCTAAGAGTATTAGGATAGCTAAAATCGTCCATATGCTTATCTATGGAATGGATTTGGATAGCCTTAAGAGAAGATTATCCAATTAGGGTTTAGGTTGTAACCCTTAAGGAGTCTACAAGTATAAATAGACCCCATGACATAGGGAATTCGACACCTCTGATTAAGTAAGAGAACTCTGGTCGAATTCCTCCCCTCTCCTCTCTCCTAAATCATCTTCATTGCTATTGGTGTTTGTAAGCCATTAGAGGAGTGACATTTGTGACTCTAGAAGCTCCAAGACCTCAAGATCAACAAGGAACTCAAAGGTATGATTCTACATCTGTTTCAATGTTGTTATTTAACCTAATTAGTCATTAGAAGTCTTGGATTCAAAAGCATGTTTAGTAGAAAGCCTAGATCCAAGCATTAGGGTTTTGCATGCGCACATAGGAAAGTTCTTATGGCTAAAACCCATCACAGTAGTGGTCTTAGACACTAATTTTAGGCATTAAGAACCAAAAAGTCACCAAATCCAAGAGGGGTCAAATGATTTCACCACCATGTTGGAGGAAATGTTTTTATGATTGTGTGAAGCAAAAACAACACAAAAATCATTTGTTGCTTGCTAATTTGAGGATCATTTACTTAATCAAGAAATTAGCCAACTAATCACCACAAACATGTTTAAACTCATGAATAAAAACATACTAATAGTGATAATATGATAAAAAATAAAACAATTCCATAAAGATTTAAGAACAAGTTCATGGATTCTTCAACATCCAACAAAAGTTCAAAAGATTCAACAAAAAGTCAACCAGGATTTGCTTAGCCAAGCATGGCTAAACTCAAATGAAGAAAGTTAGATGAGATTGTACCAAACATTTGACAAGATTCAAGAGATGAAAAGAAGATATTCTTCAAGTGTTCTTGGCCTCCAAAAATGCTCCAAACTCCATAGAGAAAGTCTCAAAATGTCACACCCCGAAAACCAAAGGCGGAAACATTTCCAGGGTTGACTCCACGTTGAGTATCAAATCCAATGTACATAGTAATCACAGTAAACAACCATTACATTACATATATTTGAAAGTTTACATTTGTTTCAAAAGTAAATTATACAAGTGTTATACATATATCATATGAACAAAAGTTGAGACGAGTCTTCTGAGCACTCCGTCTTCTCCAAAAGATATCGTCGGGTACCTGTCTAACGAGGACCTGAGAATACAAGCGGTTTGAAAATCAGCATAAAGCTGGTGAGTTCATAAGATGTTTGTTTGCTGAAAAATGTACCAGTTTCCTTTAGTTTTCCGAAAAGGTTTGTTATCCAAGAAAATCCCATATTTTCTTATGTAAAACAGTTTAGTTATCCTTCATTACAGTTCAATTACGCGTTATACGTTACCCCAGGAAAATCCCATATTTTCCTAAATGCAAGACTGATTGAATATCACAGAGTATAGTTTAATACACAAAACTATATATTGAAAACCTTGGGATTACTATCCCGAATTAGATATAAAATACTTTAATATGTGTGAACTGTAGATGGAAAATAGTTTGAAAACCTTGAGACTAACATCCCGTACTACATATAGATTTAATACCATGGGACTATCATCCCGGACTAGATACAAGATAGTTTGTTAAAACCATGGGATTACTATCCCGAACTAGATATAAGATATTTTGATAAAACCATGGGATTACTATCCTGAACTAGATATAAGATATTTTAATAAAACCATGGGATTACTATCCCGAACTAGATATAAGATATTTTGATAAAACCATGGGATCACTATCCCAAACTAGATATAGATTCTAACCATAGGAATAACATCCTGCAATAGATATGAAACTTATAGACTAAAAACCATGGGATTACCATCCTGTACTAGATATATATATCTCCAAAACCAAAACCGTGAATAAACTTATATTAATACATATTGTGAGTCGGGTAACCATGCTGATACGACAACGAGACCTCCTTGATGCTTGTCAGACGTCGGACGATATCCAGAATTTGTCACCTCAGGCGTGCCCGCCTAACTGTAGCTAGCAGTTAAGATGTGGGATTGTCAGTTCCGAATAGATCTATTCACAAATTCCTCGCTCTCCCTCCAGGAGACTCTGGTTACACTTCCGGGGAGGATTTACTGATCATCCATAAAAGGGTAGTGACTAACTCACAAACTAGTACTAACTATTCACAGGGTTCTCATACGATATCAAACATACAAAAGATTATGAAACATAATACAATGAATATAGATACATACAATGAAACTATCTGGCAATACATTCAAATGATACAGAGATAAACTGAATCAGACATAGTTTATCTAATAACTTTATACACATATCAGTACATGATAAAACGAGAACTAAAGAACCCCCAAATTATTCCCATAATAATTTGATTAGTTTGGTTATTTTCTTAACTAAAATCCATTTAGTTGTAGTTGATAGATCATCCCTTATGCTCAGCATAATACATAAGGAGTAAAAGTGTTTATAAATTTTCCAGTTATTATTTGAAACACATCAATGTTATGTTTTGAAAACAGTTATAGTTTGCTTGTATTCCCCCCCTGAAAACATTGAAAAACACGGAAAAAGCGTAGGGGTATGAACTCACCGGACGAGAAACGTGACGATTTCGGACGCTAAACGATGGTTCGGGACTTGCAAACGCACGAGGTTCCTATGTATAATGAAAAGATACACATTTGTATCTAATTAGGACTTAGATTATTTAATTGTTAGGGACCAATACTTCTAGTCGCGAAAACACTCCATTACAAGTGTTTGGAGGGACCCGGGTGGCGTTTAAGGACTTGAACGACTAGGAATTGGAGTTTACTCTTCAAGAGTAAACTTATATATGAGTTTTCAGCCAATAACACCCACTCCCCATGAGTTTACGGCCGTAAACTCATGGTGGGGTCATTTATGGGCAAAATGGCTATAAACACTTAAAGGGAAAATTTCTAGGTTTGGTTTAAGGGCTTGGAATGAATTTTAAAACACCAATGGACATACTTAAGGGAGTTTACGGCCTAGCATGGGAATCATGGCCATAAACTCCTATATACCCATGAATAATTGTGTTATTGATTCCAAACAAATCACATGTGATTGCTAAAATTGTTCCAAGGCCTTACATGAATTTTTATGGAACTTTTGAGGTGTTTTTGGAGTTTACGGCCCATGAGACCCCCCCTCATGGCTGTAAACTCTCCTAGAGTGTGATTCATTATGTTTTAAGGCCAAAAACTTGTTTGTATACACTTCAAAAATTTATTCTAAGGCTTTAGGGGTGTTAAAGTGGCTTTCTAACACCTTTGGAGGAGTTTACTCCCCAATATGAAGGGTTTACGGCCCAAGCATATGTCTTGGCCGTAAACTCTCAATTGTCCCTCAATTAATATGTTTAAGGTGTTCTAAGGCTAAGACCAATATTCTAAAATTCATATCTAAGCCTTATTAGTGTTTTGGAAGGGTTTAAGGTCATACAAACCCCATATATATGAGTTTACGGCCCAAGCATGTGCCTTGGCCGTAAACTCCTTCAAAACCCTCAAAATCCATGTCTAAAATGTTTTAAGTCCATTCCATGAAGTCATTTAGCCATATCTAAGTCCCAAAATTGTTTAGGAGGGGTTTAAAGGCATAAAACCCCCTTACTATGTGTTTACGGCCCAAGCTCCTTCCAGGGCCGTAAAATCATATACACGACCTTAATTCATGTTTTAATCCCGAATTTGAAAGCCAAATATGCTATACAATGAGTTTAGGAAGGTACCTCAAAGATTTGAAGCCTTAAATTAATGATTTGGACCCTTAAACTTGGATTTAGGAGAGAGGTTAGAGAGAGAGTAGTGAGAGAGAGAAAAAGCTTCAAATGAAATGTTTAACACATTTATATAGGTTGCAAAACTTGGACACGGTGGAATTCTACCTGATACCGGCATTAAACGGGGCTTTTGGTCGCACCCGATTAAGTTTCCGTAATCCGGCGAGGACATTTCTAAAATTTATGAAATAAACATTTTGGGCTAAATTCATGAGTTCCTAAGAGGTTTGGACACTCATTAGCATCAATTAAACATATAAGTTTGATTAACTTAACCCAAAAACGACATCGGAACGTTTCGATATACGGCGAGTTATACGGGTAGAATGGGTTTTCGGCGATGAACAACTTCGGGTTGTTACATTACCCCCCCGTTAGAGGGAATTTCGTCCCGAAATTCAAAGATTAAGATATAGATCATGAATTTGGAATGAGACACGAATGGATTTGTTGCCTCGAATCTTCACGTTCACAAGTGGAATCAGGTCTCTGCTGAGCGTTCTAGCGAATTCTCACTATCGGGACGTGACTTTGTTTCGCACATTGACTCTCTCTCAATCTACGATCTCAATCGGTTCTCTCATGGAAGTTTCAATCCTGGACGACTTTGGTTTCCTCAAAGGAATCACTAGGGTTTCGTTGAGTAAATACTTCTAAGGATTCGAGACGTGAAGTACCAGATGGATGTTACTAAGTTCTGAGGGTAGCCGAAGTTGGAAAGTTACGAAATCGATTCTATGAGGATCACGAAGAGTCTACTGTATCACGAGGGAAGTATTTCACACTTCTCAAAGCATATCATGCTTTTTCTGGGATAAAACCATCAACAGAACATACGCTCCAACAGGAAAGCACATCTTCAAGGAGCCGGGTAGCTAAGGGTTTGATGGCTTTAGAAGAAATTTATGGGTAAGACTGTGATATTAGTCGATGGAACCCTATAATCGACATGTTTCTATAGGTATTTTCGGTGCCAACTAATTCTCTATCGCCTTAGACGTTGGAAAAGTACACGGTTACGACTACTTTGCTTGGCTACATGATCGAGGGAAAGAGATTTGACCGAAAGGATACCACTACTAATCCATAGTGATCATATCAGTTCTTGGTCACCGTTTTGAACAAGTCATTCTCACTGAGGTTCGGTCACGAGATAGATCCAGAGATTAGGCCGATTCGGAACTAAGCTAAACGTTCGAAAGGAATTCTCGGGAATTCTTCGGGAAAGACATTTAGAGGAAAGAGCTGCTGACTTCCCGTTTCTTAATGATCACAGAAACGAGGGATGCATGGTAATTCCTATCGGGAAAACTTTTGAGCTTTAAGGCATGAGATGACACGAAGGTTTGATGACGAAGATCACGAGAGACGGGTCGGGGAAAAGATCTAGAAGATCGACCCTTTCAAAACCAAAAGTAACAACATGAATGAGACTTGGTCATTTCATGTCAAACATAGCATCAAAGTATTTTGTGAAAAGTTTCCCGCATTTAAATCGAATGGAACAGAATAATCCTCCGGACTGAGGATACAATCTATAGGTACGAAGTTAGTGTTCTCTATCTCACTGGTTAGCCGTCTCGATTGTACTCAATTTTGATTATAAACAAAGGATTAAGTTTAGAAATTGCTCGGTTGGATAGATAACAAGTTTTCCCTTCTGGTACTAGAATCCTAAAGAGTTGCAGGTATAAGAATTGTCAAAGAGAAGTATACCTGCGGCGACAGTGGGATCAGCGGTTGTAGCTGCTTTGGGGCAATTTCTTTTGAAGTGCCCTACTTCACCACAATTGTAGCAGGATGGACTGATTCCCGTTCCGGATGATTGGTTCGTTGATTTGGCTGGTTTTCTGCAGGTTCGAGCAAGATGGCCCTTCTTGCCACAGTTGTTACTAATCCTTTCGCGACACGGACCAGGAATGCGGTGATGGTAGCTGCACTTATCACACCAAGGAAGGGTACCATTGTATCCATTGGTAGGAGTTTGGGCCGTGGACCCGACAACTGAAATAGCAATAGGGGCAGTAGCAGCATGGACTGCTACTGTTTGCTGTTTCTTAGAAGACCCTTGCGTACTCTGAGCTTTCCGCTTGTTCCAAAATTTCTTTTTACTTCCACCTCCACTTGTGACCGGTTCGGGAGTGGTAGCCTCCTCATCAGAGTTGTCTTCGTGATCGATCAGGATTTGCGCAAGACATTTAGCACTATCATAGGTGTTTGGCTTCGCAGCCAAGACATTCGCTTTGGTTGGCTAGGTCAACCCCCAGATGAACCTCTTAATCTTTTTACTTTCCGAGGTAACCATTCCCGGACAGAGTAACGCCAGATCGTCGAATCTTGAAGTATAAGAGGCTATGTCGGAACCCTTCATCTTAAGGTTCCAGAGTTTGTGTTCTAGCTTCTGAATTTCGCCCCGAGGGCAATACTCTGCGAGTAGAAGCTCCTTCATAGCTTCCCAACCCATAGCATTTGCTACAGGTAGAGTTAGGGATTTGACTCGGCCGTTCCACCTAGTCAGGGCTTTGTCTAGGAAGGTGCAGGCTTGTATTCTCAGGTCCACATTAGACAGGTACCCCTCGATCTTTTGGAGAAGACGGAGCATTTTAACAGTCTTGTTTTTATTTTTCTTCATTTTGGATGTATAAATCTATAATCATGTATAACTTTACTTTCAAACAAATGTAAATATTTCTATGTAATGTAATGGTTGTGTTTACTACGCTTACTATGTACATTGGTTGTGATACTTTACATGACGTCCTCCGCCCCGGAACGTTTCCGCCATCGATTTCGTGGTGTGACAATATATATACACACACACACACACACACATCACTTTGTTTTTCTAAACTACTTTCAAGACTAAAAAGATCCATGTAAACTTATAGTCATGAAAATAACAATTATAAACATTTTAAAGTTGTCATATAAAACATGTATGGATTTTTTTACCAAAAGAAAACCAAGCATGTTTTCCAAAACCAAATATAATACCTAATTATCAAATTATATAACCAAGCTTGTAAAAATGTCTCTTATACCAATTCTTGAGTTTTTATTCAAAAATCCAATTTCATAATTGGTAAAAACTAAAATGGAAGCTTTAAAATTATTGAATAACCTTAAAACTATTTTACCCAGCAATGATTATTTTACAAGCATAGAAAGATGAATACAACCATAAGAAGAAAAGACTATAACCTTTGAAGACTTTGGTTCCTCTTGGGAGGTAGGAAGTTGATGAAGAATGTAGAGTAGAACTCCACCTTAGTTAGAAACTAAACCAATTCTTCAAATTGACAAGATGCTAGTCTTCTGCTTGTAATAATAATAATCTCATAAGCTTTAAGTTAAAACCCAAGTATTAAATTAAATAGAGATACAAGTATCAACCCTTTTATGCTTCTTTCATCTTAACCATTTAAGAGACGAATGAGAGGATATGGAGAGGAAAAATTCACATTAATAGCTAGCTCAAGAATGAATCAAAATGCAAGCATTTGATCGTCTTTAACACTAGCTAATACACATTGTATTTACTAGCTTTAATATATCATATCTCTATAAAATAAAGGCTAGTAAATGAGGAGTATGGATTTTACATTAAAACTCTAACTTTTTTTTTTGTCTCTTTCCTTTTGTTTTCAAATGAGTACCAATAAGAAAGAAGCAAAAAAAGGTGCACCGATATATAATAGAGTTATCCGTCTTAAAACCCCTTTTAAAAAACTAATAAATCTCATGTCTTGTCCCCCACATTCTTGCTAGATGATTATGAAGTGCATATGCTTCCAAAGCATGTTACCTTCATTATAATAAACATAAAGGACAATAGGAAACAAGTGTTTCATTTTCTCACATTTTGGACAATCAAAGTAGAGACATATGGCTTATTTATTCTTTCTTTTACTACTCATGTATATATAATTTATAATTGAAAAACCTATTATATCTAAAAGAATGTACACTACTTATATATAAATCATTCCTTATTATTTTATTTTGATACTTAATGTTGAAATTTAATATTTCCATGAAATAAATAATTTTCAATTAATTACAAGAGATATATTTATTTATCAAGAATCGAATTTTTATAATTAATATATATGCATCAAGTTGTTGTTAGTGTGACCTCTTTTAATCATATATTATCTAACAATATCATTCTATAATGACTCTTAAGCATAAAAGTCTTTCACATAAGAAATATATAATTGGATAATAATATACCTATGTTACATGTTTAACAATTTAAGTATAATAATATATATTGGACAAGTTTAAACCCAATCAAACCATATTGCTATGTAATTTCTTCAACCTTAGCCCTTTAGCGACCATGTGAACGTTATCTTCTTTTTTGATTCTCGATGTATTCGACGAAGATCCTCTCTTTTCACTTTATCTCGACCGATCTGGCCGACTACCTCTTTATGTTCAAGCTCATCATCTTCGTTTAAATCAACCCCGAAATGCGCATCAAATGAAGTAGTGTAACTTGTTTTGGAAACTTTGGATCTTTTCGAACCACCTTCTTCACTACCATGCTCTTTACTCATTTCGAGGACGCGTTCCAAACATCGATAAATTTGAATGACCTCCACTTGTTATCAATTTGAATTTTTTTAAACATTGTCTCGAAAATAGTTTGATCATTTTTCCATTGACTCAACAAGTTGTTGTATACGTCGTTGAATTTTTTAATTGTTTTGATCATTTTGTGAAATTTTATCACAATGGTCTTTTATACGGTATTCACCACAACCAATAACCATATGAAATTGCTCCATAATGTGTCGCTCAAAATGCTCACCTTTTTGTGCATTACTGGTTTTGGGATCCTTTGAAATTTCGACCCATGATTCCACTAATTTCATCTCTTCCTCGGGTAGTTATTTTCTTAGAGGGCACCTTTACATTTACTTTTCTAACTAGTAATTTTCATTTTCTTTGTCTTTTGGGTTGGGTGGTTCGGCTCTAATTTCCTAAAGAAATTCGGGTTTCGGTTCGAGTACGACTACCAGGTCCGGATCAAGTTGGATTTCCAAAAAAATCAACTTATGGTGTTAGGGGTTGGCTTCCCAGAATGTATTCGGAGAGAGGGGCAAATTTTGTAACATGATTAGCCTAAGGGATTGCATGATGTGATATTGTTGTGGCATTTGTTGGTAGTAAATTGTTAGGGTTGGGGTCGGAGCGAAGTCTGAGAGGGATCAAGTTGCGGTCTGTAAAGTAATGGATCTAGTGGATAAAGATTTGCACACGATTGTTTTGACCAGATAATGGGTTGAAACGGAGGGATGGTTGTTTGGAGTCATTTTTGAAATAGAAGAGTTTAGGTTATGCATGAATTGAATGTGTTAGTGGTGTGATATATATGATATAGAGTATGATATTTATAGTGGTTATTTAAATATAAATAAATAAATAAATAAAAATTCAAAATTCAGAAAAAATAGTCAAAAAACGGTCACAAACACTCCAACAATAAGAAACACAAGAAAAGATGCTATAAGATTCTATCCGATGATGGCCTCACTACGATACAATACCCCGGTCAGTAAATTGTATTTTTCTTTCTCTCTCTCCCACTAAATTAGGCTACAAAACTTGATATAAATAGTAGGAGTTATTTTAATTATTTTTACTTTTCTTATACAAACATATCCAAATTGTAGTGTTGATAAACAATGGGATGTTGATTGAAGAATTTACCTTGGCATGAACCTTAGATGATATATAGATAGATACTATTTTGATAACAAGTCAACTAAGTGCAAGATAATGCTTTAATCTCAAAGATGACCTTATTTTGTAGCACTAAGTCTAGAAGAAAATATAAATTCTAAAATGAAAAAACTCTAGAGCAAAGAACATCAGCAACCTGCACTCCGACTGAATCCCATACCCAAATCCCCACAGTCACCACCACTCTACCCTAACTTCCACACCTAAAGTCATGTAATGTAGTCTGCACCAGTTGATTGTGTTTGTTGAGTGTAGAACAAATATAAAGAATATAATCGATATCATGCAATGCAAGCTTCAACACAACAACAAACATTCCAAATACCATGTATATAAAGAGGAAAAGAGTGCAAGTTAATGTGCTCCATTTCTTGAATCAGTGTATCGAATGAGGTAGTAGTGGTTTGCTTTTATACTGGTTTGTAAATGCAAGAAATCAATTCGTCATTAAGGAATTGACTGTGCATTTATCCTAAGGACCAAAATAGTAAAGTTTAGCAAAAACGAGGGTTGCGCGGGCATGATTTATCTGGAGTTGCATTCGTGTCCATGTTTGCAGGCCATGCCCACGCACAGGTTCGGTAAATTTGGCCTTCGAAATCCAAAATTTGTACCCCTAAGCGGGGGTAGGAGTTGGAGTAAAACCATAGACACAAGCTTGTAAGCCTATAATACATTCAAGCTTATAAACTCACTTGAGTTTAGTCTTTCTACCAATGTGGGAATCATTCCCACACCCACTTCACTTCTAACTTTTATTCTGAAATACCCAACTTTGAGTATCGATATCTCATTCACATATACTCCATTTTATACATACGATATATTAGTTCTCGTGGAGTAGAGCACAAACCCATTTAGAGTTAATTATATATACAACATATGTATATATTTATATATGTCCAAAATTAGTAAAATTATAGATATTTATACTGAAATTTCCAACAAATTAGTCATGATATGTTTCTACCTTCAATTTCTAAGGATTCTACTTTACCTCATTTTCCTGCAACATAATCTTACCTTGTGTGAAGAGAATTTATAAAAGATTGGATATAGAGGAAACTGACTTGTATAAAAAAGATGATAGCTACTCTTGATGCATGGTGATGGTACCCAAACCAAACCAAACAAAAGGGAATTGAAGAATATGGTATACAGATTGCATTAAAATTTTCAGCAAGCATTTTTTAGTTTTATGTCGCATCCATAACCAAGAATGTTAATTTCTTAATTTTCTCCTCCTAAACTAAACCCTTTATGCATAAATAAATATTATACATCCACATGAGAAAAATTCTTTTGTTTGTTTTGGGAGTAGACTTGAAATGTCCCGGTATTCAACTTTCCCAGATTAAAATAATTACGTACTTATTTGGAAATCAAATAATATTGCATAAACAAAAAGCTCTACGCATCTAGAATACTTTTATTCGTCAATTAAAACCCTTTCTAGCTAGATTCACCATCCTGCCAATCCTAAGCATAGTTTGAGACAGGGTATGAGGGTATGATGAAGCCAAATCAGCTGCCCCGGATCAACTTATGAGGACGAGCCAGAAGCAAACCAGATTCCATGTTAATTTATAACAAATCCAAACCCCTTATTCTTTCGGTACCAATTTACAACCTCTTTGCAGTTTATATTTTGGAATAATGAACCGGGTGTTGGAACTAATAGTGTTATAGTGGAGATGTTCTGGTGGTGATTAGTGGTGTACATTTGATACTTGTAAGGGTTATGTTATATGTACCCCTCTTAACCACATTTACCCCCTAAAGTCAATCAAATCAAAATTTTGACATTTGATTTGAGATCATTTGTATTTTATTTAATGTCATTGGTTTTTATTTTGAGTAAATTACACGAATGGTCCCTATGGTTTGGGGTAATTTGCGGGTTTGGTCCCTAACTTATTTTTTTAACTCGGAAGGTCCCAATTGTTTGTTTTTGTTACACACTTAGTCCCTACTGTTTGTTTTTGTTACACACTTGATCCCTGTTTTACCTAAAAATATTATTATTTAAATAGAGAAAAATGTTGAGGTATGTAAGATAAGATGAGAGGGGTGGAGTTTGGGGTGTGTTTATTTAAATAAATAAATAAATCAAGGAAAAAATAGTCTTTTTAGGTAAGACAGGGACCAAGCGCATAACAAAAACAAACAGTAGGGACCTTCCGAGTTAAAAAAATAAGTTAGGGACCAAACGCGCAAATTATCCCAAACCATAGGGACCATTCGTGTAATTTACTCTTTTATTTTTTTATTTTGTTGTTTTTAGTTCTTTTTTTAACTTATATTATTATTATTATTATTAAATTATATTATTATTATTATTATTATTATTATTATTATTATAAATTTCGCACAAAAGTTTAACATTCGGACAACATTATAAATTGAATGGCTATATAAAATCGGTTTTTAAATATTTGTTATATTTTAATATTATTATTATTACTGTTATTAAAATTATAACTTTCAAACAACATTTTATAAATCTGACATTCTAAATTCGAACGACTATATAGAACCGGAAACATTGTATAGTGATCGACTAAATGTTTTTAATTCGCATAACGTACCACGCAATTGTAATACCGTACCAAATAATATTCGTAATTAATAAGGACAAACTTTGTTTTTGTTCCAATTTTATATAGTCGTTCGAATTTATAATGTCCGAGTTATAAAATGTTGCTGGAAATTGATAGTAATAATAACAATAATAATATTAATATTAAAATATATAAAATATTTAAAAAATCGATTTTATATAGTCGTTCGATTTATAATGTCGTCCAAATGTTAAAATTTAGTGCAAATTTTATAACAACAATAATAATAATATTAAAATATAATAATAATAATAATAATAATAATAATAATAATAATAATAATAATAATAATAATAATAATATAAATTAAAAAGAATTAAAAACAAAAAAATAAACAAAATAGGAGAAAAACATTAAAAAAAAAAAACAACAAAAGATAAAAAATCAAATTAGGAGGGGTGGAATTAGAAAATGAGGAGAGGTACTTATAGAGAACCTCTTGTAGAAAATGAGGAGAGATTCTTATAGAAAGCCCTTGTAATTACAAAGTTCCACAAACAAAAATTTGGGGCTAGAAAAGAGAATCCGCAATCATCCCGTTGTATCACTCGATTGCGAGTGAGAAAGGAAGAAAACAAGTCATTTGGCAAATATTAGGGAGAGAGAAATCAAATCCATAGTTAAACGCCACGCCACGTGCCCTTCCTCACGTCAAATTTCCCCTCCCCCAACTTCGCGGTCACTTAAATTGCGCTAAAAGCTCTCAATCTCCCCTTCACACACTCACGCACACACAGATTCCCAGCCTTCCATATTCAACCAATTTTATTCGTGGAAAATTTTGCTCCTGGTTTGAACATTCTTCCTTGTCTTCTTTATGCACAAAGTGATTAAGGTCTATTATTTTAGTAATAATATTAGGTGATCGACTGCAGATTAGATTTAAATATGGGTAGAATGAGAAGGATACCTGCAGGGATTTTGGTGATAAGAAGCATTAGGGGAAAAGATTGGAGTTTGAAAACGTATAGATATCTCACCCTCTTTGTTACATTCTTTGCATACAGTTCATACCATGCATCGAGAAAACCTAGTAGCATTGTAAAAAGCGTGTTGGATCCTCCTCGCCATGACAATCACTCCAACTCCAATACTAACATTCCCCCGTGGCCATGGCCAATGGGAGACTTTTTTATCCCCAAAATGAATGATACTTATTCGGATGATGGATGGGCTCCATTCAACGGGAAAGATGGCACTTCAAAACTAGGGGAAATAGACGTTGCATTTCTAGCGGTTTATTCATTAGGGATGTACGTTGCTGGTCATTTAGGAGATACTTTGGATCTTCGATTGTTCTTGACAACTGGGATGATCGGGAGCGGAATCTTTGTGGCATTATTCGGGATGGGTTACTTTTGGGATGTTCATCATTTTTGGTATTTTTTGGGGATGCAAATGGTTGCCGGATTGTTTCAGGCCACCGGTTGGCCATCGGTGGTGGCAGTGATTGGTAATTGGTTTGGTAAAAGGCGGAGGGGATTGATAATGGGGATTTGGAATGCTCATACATCTGTCGGCAATATCAGCGGTTCTCTTCTTGCCGCCAGTGTTCTTGATTACGGTTGGGGGTGGTGCTTTATTCTTCCGGCAGCTTTTATCGTGGCAGCCGGAGTCATGGTGTTTTTGTTCTTGGCCGCTTATCCAGAAGATGTAGGCTTCCTGGATCCAAGTGACTCTTCTCCAAATGCGAGAGGATCGATTCATGATGATAACATGATGTGGGAAGAGGGTACATCCAATGATGAGGAGGCCCCCATTCCTCACATTCATTCTGTTAATCGAAGAGGCGTTGGTTTTGTTGGAGCTTGTTTCATCCCTGGAGTAATTCCATTTGCATTATGCCTTTTTTTCTCAAAGCTTGTTGCATACACCTTTCTCTTTTGGTTGCCCTTTTATCTAAGTCAAACAGGTACATTATTTTTTGCATGTTTTTTCTTTTGATAAATACAAAACTAGTATCCTACTTTCATTTATTATAATGATTTTTCTTATCAAGGCATTGTAGTATTAACATCTACTCATTCATAGCATTGTAGTTTCACTTTGGCTAATTAGGACATTATATTTTGAAAATTACCCATTATTATCAGTGAAATCCGCTTAATTTGTATTTTTACAACATTGCTATAATTAAATAGATTTATATAACTATTATTTTGAACTAAGATATAGTGATAGTGATGAATAAACCAATACTTCTTGTATTTAGGCCTTGCACAAAATGGAAACACCCACATACAACTTATTGTATTATGTTGGCCTAGTTAAAAAGAAACACCGCTATAAAAATGTCATTTGCAAATTTTCTTAGAATGTATATGAATTTTCTATATAGACAATATCATTTGAAGTACAATTTAATTTGTAAAGAAATAAATGGACAAATTGCACCTAGAAAAAGCATTGTAATGGAATTGCTATTTGTTGTTATGGGATCACTGGATGACATTCAAACGGCTTGTTATGATTTAAAGTTGATTAATCTGTTTTATATGTTGCATAAACTGACTCTGCTTATGATAATTTCATTATTTAGGGTAAAAATAATCAAATTCATATATTAGACAAGTGTAATTGTAGCAAACTCATTATTGAGATAAATATGAAATTACCAAATATCACTAGCTTCATATAATTGATTATCTGACTGCACTAGATTAGCTTTTTAATATGTTTTTTTTGGTGATCACAATTAGAAGTGGCATTTACATCTTTTGTAAAAAGAGAGATCGAGAGCTAGTAAGATGCACACCAAAAACTTTACAATTTTTGCTCTCATAGGCATCGGTTAGGGTCACAGTATGATGCACACCAAACATAGTACAATTTGCATTGAGATGTTATTATTATAATCCTTTGATTATGATGGATTTTCTAGTTTTGCACAAAACTGCAACTTTTCGTTATATATTAACCTCTTTTGGGTTCATTTTAACTGTTTAAAATCACCATGTGAGCTTGCAGAGATCGGTGGAGAGCGTTTATCAGTAAAATCGGCCGGAAACCTGTCGACTTTATTCGATGTCGGGGGAATCTTCGGTGGAATTTTAGCCGGATATATTTCTGATAGACTAAAGGCACGTGCCACCACTGCCGCAACTTTTATGTATGTCGCCATCCCATCAATGCTTCTATATAGAACTTATGGAAACATCTCGAAGACCATGAACATTATCCTGATGATAATTGCGGGCCTGTTTATAAACGGGCCTTATGCCCTGATCACCACCGCGGTGTCCGCCGATCTTGGGACACATAGTTCTTTAAAAGGCGATTCACGGGCCTTGGCAACCGTGACTGCTATTATTGATGGCACCGGTTCTATCGGGGCGGCTTTGGGTCCGCTTTTGACTGGATTTCTTTCTACAAAAGGGTGGGACGCGGTATTCGCAATGTTGATGATTGGTGCCTGTATCGCGGGTCTACTCTTGACTAGTCTTGTTTGTACTGAACTCACGGAGAGGACGGCTTTGACAAGTCCTCGTCCACGAAACAATGTTGAAGGTATGTCGTATGCTTTTTTACATTTTGAATTATGCCATTGTTTGGTATGCAAGATACAATTGTGGTTTGAGTGATGTTATAGTATTTTGTCGATAGAATAAGGTGGGACATAGATTATAGGTTGATCTCAATTTTACAAAAACTACAATATTTTGCTCCACCCAAAAAGGTGGTATAAAGGTGGGATCCAGACTAATGTATATAGGACAATAGCCACAATATTTTGTCTACACCCAAAATCATCGAATAAGGTGGACACACGATGATGACATTATAACAAAAAATGCACTTTTTGTCCACCAAAAAAGGTGGGACATAGACAAATGTTGATACAACAAAACCGGTTATAGTTTTCTTTAAAAAAAGGGTGGAATGCAGTCAGAAAAACTACAGTACTTTGTATCTCATCCAAAATGGCACAATAGGTAGAACACTAACTAATGTTAATAGGATAACAAGTGCAATATTTGCTCAAGCAAAAAGGCGGCACAAACACATGTTATTACGCGGGAACTTCAATATTTTGTCACACCCAAAATTTGGGACCGGGTAGGGTAGAGGCTTATTCTGGATCTATTGCATGTTCAAAAAAATATGAATGCCCACCTCTTTTATGAATCATCGAAGATCGTCTTAGAAAGGTTGTAAATCCAATGTTGCAAGTAGAAATTATGTCATTATGGATTATTTATTAGCCAAGAGACATGACTTAATCCAGTAAGGTATACGCAAGGGTCGTTTGAACATAATACGAAAAAGAAGGAAAAAAGGCTTTCCCAAGTCTTAAACTTTTATAAATTTGCATTTTTTTGTTTTCCTTCTATACCCTCAAGTTTGTTGTCACTTTTTCATATTTTTAAACAACATTCATCTCTACACAATTTTTCTCTTTATTTGGTGCAGCTCCTTTATCTCAATCACTTTTATGTCAAGGGAGGAGGTAGTCATTCGTGAGCATTGCAGACAATCGATACACGTTTTAAGTAGACAAGAATGGTTTACAAAGGACAAAGTGCACATCTGTATTCATAAGCCACCCGCGACATACAACTATGAACATATAATTTTTACATCGTTTTGTTCAAATGTTAATGTATAACAATCAGATATAAATATGGTTTTGTGGTGTTTTTTGCATCATTTTCGTTTCTCTTGTTCTTCTTTTTGGCTTTTATGTTGTGTGGAATCCCATGTTCGAAAGCACATTATGCAAATTCTATAATATCATTCTATTAATCTGGTATCGTTCTGCATCACTGGAGAATACATATATAATAATAGAAATGCAAACACATAGATTGGATCTTAACAACAAAAAGATTTCGAACGGTTGCTAAAAGTTTAATGAATGATCGATAAATATTGTTATCATAATTTAAGATCATAATAACTTTTTATGCTATAGGTATAAGAGCACCAAGAGTAGGAGTAGGAGTAGGAGTGGGACATGATGGGAACGGCCTCTGGTATTGATAGCAACATCACCCCACCCACTCGTTACCGACCAAAAGGAAGCGAGTTCAGGGTAGGTTTCATGAGTATTCGTCCCTCTTTTGACCCCACTTTATATATCGTACATACACATGTTATTGCACAAATTGCAAGCCGTCAAAAGAGAATTCCTTGAATGCAACAGTTTCAATCTTCGAATTCTCATATTCAAGGTTGAAATTCTTGAGTATCCGTCCCTCTTACCCCTACTTTGTATATCGTACATACACATGTTTTTGCGCAAAGTGCAAGCCGTCAAAAGAGAATTCCTTGAATGTAGTAGTTTCAATCTCCGAATTCTCATATTTAAGGTTAAACAATGCGTTAGAGATGGAGTTGGAAAAAAAATAAATGTAACATTGATGTGGAAGATAAAGAATGTTATGAAAATAATTCCTATAGAAATTTTAAACTGTGATTAGTGGAGGAAATAGTGATTCATCATCAACTCAATATCATTTTTCACATAAAAAGATATATTCAAAGTATATTCAGATTTTACGATTTATATAGATTGTCAATAATACCCTTTCAATTAACTAGCTTTTAACAAATATGTATTACATCCTTTCTATTATAACTTTATACATAATATTATTAGAGAATTATAAAAAGGTAAATTATTCGTGTATAATTAAATTTGAACTATAATTTCACCAAAGCAACATTTATTAAATAAATAAATAATTACATTTGAAAGATCTTGAAACGCCTAAAAATATCAAGTACAAAATTCATTTTTAAATAAGTCAAAATCATTCATTCATTAACCCAAATGTCGGTCATAATAAAAGTACTCAAAATCATCAGAGTAAAATCATAAATAGTCAATGCGGAATAAATCTTCAGGGGACATAGTGTGATCAAGTTAGGCCCTTCATTTGAAAACATAAGTACCTGAAACCATAAACATAAAGCCGTAATAACCACAAACTTAGTAAGTCCCCTAAAATACCCCATACCATACATACATAAAAGTAAGAAACTAAATTGTGTCTATTTCATCCCCCTTCGGTCACTTTTAATTTGTATTGGGTTTATTTCACTACATCGGTCTCTTTCAACCGGTGTTGGGTCTATTTCACCCATTTGGTCTCTTTCAACTGGTATTGGCTCTATTTCATCTCATTCGGTCTCTGTTAACCAATATTTGGTCTATTTGACCCCTACAACTAAGCATTCAATCATATCAACAAGAGTCAAAAAGACATTAAGCACATACAAGCATATCAACAAATATCACAAAGACAACAATCACATAATGACATATCAACAAATTTCACAAAGACAACTAGCATTCAACAAACATAATCCATTGGGTCGACATTCATTCGTTCAACCCACGAGTACAGTGAAGAGACTCACCTAAACTATTCAACAAAATCCCAACAACTACCTCAACAACAGAACGTCCAACCCAAGCTTCCTAAAGCCATACCGAAACCACTCTTTAGCCAAAAGCTCAATTCTACACATGTTTGACCAAAAGTTAAGTTAGTCAAAAAGTCAACGGTCAAAGTCAAAGTCAAATTGTTAACCAATAGCTCTCCACGTCGTGGCCTTTCTTGCCCACGTTGTGGGCAAAAAATACCAAAGCAGTCGCTAATCCCCCAGTCACCACACCGTGACAGCCTAAGACCACGTTGTGGGGACTAGTCTAAATAGCTCAAACGGCTTAATCCATTTTCTTCCGATTCCAAGAGCTCCAAATCTCAAATCTGATCCTTTCCAATGTCTTAATGGATAAAGTTTCCAACTTTATCCATTAGGAAAGTACAAACCACCAAGATCTAGATTTTAAGTCTTAAAGAGACCCAAAATGCATCTTTCTTAACTTAATCTATTAAGTCCAAGTCTCCAACTTTCATATCTAAATCATTAAGATGTCTAGATGGATAAAGTTTCCAAATTTATCCATAATAACGCCACAACCTTCCAATATCTAAACTTTAATACACCAAAATGAACTAAAGGACCAAGAGAACATGCATGGCTAAAAGGGAAAGGAAAAGGTCTTAACTTTCCTTATCCATAGGGTCCAAAAAACATTCCAAAGCAATCAAAAAATGTTGGAGTCCACTCAAATCCAAGATCACTCGTAAAATGGATCAAAAGTGCCAAAAACCCCAAATTGCAATATCTAATGAACTATATAGGAAGATTGGAACTTTATACTCACAATGGTCCAAAAATATAGTGCTTTGATGGATCCAAACTTGAAGCATCATTCCTTGCAACCAAAAGAACCTTATTGATCTTTAAGCTCCATAAAAGACATAAAAATCATCTAAAAAAGAAGGTAGGAGAGAGTATATGCTCAAATCTTGAAAATAGAGGCTAGGGTTTCTCCCAAGGGGTCCTAAAGGTGGTGGAGGCTGATAAAATGCCCAAAAATGTGGAATATCAAGCTTAAATACATTGAAAACCCAAAAAGATCATGGTTTTGGGTCTGACTGATCCCCGTGTCGTGGGCTCTGATCCCCACATTGTGGCCATAACTTTTCACCCAAATCCACATCAACTTCAAACAACAATAACTTCTTCGTTTCAACTTCGTTTTCAACAATCTTTATATCCATGGAAGGTATTAACAAGCCTCACACTTGTATATAGTTAATTTTGACTTAAGACATGTCGAACTAAAAACCATAATCCAAAGAAGAAGCCTAACATATAACTTTTCCTATTTTACCCTTTGGCTCTAAAGCATAAACCAGTGGCTTAGATCATATAATCGATATCATGAACATCCAATAGGGTCTAAAACCCATTACCTCAAAGTCCAAGGCCTTACTTGATCCATTTAATGCCCATAATTCCAAAATAAAAAACTACTCGAAACAGGGTGTTACAACTCTCCCTGAATTATACTGAATTTCGTCCTCGAAATTTGTCTTGGTTAGGGTCTCTTAAAACCACGCCAACATATTCCATAAGCTTCCTCTAACCACTTTGAAATCAAGGCATCTTATAAAGAAAACTCGAAAGACCACTCGGAAAGCACTGTTGCCAACAAACAACCCAATAACTTGAAATATTCAACCGCAACCACTATCCTCCTCTCCCTAAGTGAAAGGCCAAACTCCCAGTGTAAACCACTCAAATTGGGAAGCTTCTCAAAACTGTAACTACAACTAACTCCATCAATAAACCCCCAAAACTAGGATACCATGAATCCAAACTCTAGAACCCATACTCTAAGACTAATAATCATCCATCGTCGTACATACCCCTAATCCCTGACTAGGGATACCACCAAAACATGCAGAAAGAATACTCAAAACATAGATCACGAATTTCAACCAAACCTAAATCCAGAAGTTATACCCAAGAACCTCGAGTACACACTTGACTTCCTAAAAAGTCATTGCGAACCCATTGCTCCCACGAACATGATGATGGTCCATCCAAGAATCTTACATTTCATCCAAATCCCTTATCAGCTCATGTGTACACCACCTGACAAATCACTCAATATATCTACAATGAACTTTATGACTCGAGATTCCAGAACCAATACCCAAAATTGGTAACCAAACCCCTAATAAACCATTCTCAAGAGAATAGGGTCCACAGTGGCAAACATGCATCAAGCAACTTCCGATGCACAACCAATATGCCTAATAAACTTTTTACTGTCCACACACTCCAAACCAGCTGGTCACTGAGTCACCTGACTCCCAATCAATGAACTAACACTCGAACATGCCAATAAGACTAACGATCTGAGACCTAAGAGTCTTAATCATTTGACTACCGAGTCCCTCCCATATGAGTCATACAATCACTGGTTCATGTTACATTGTGGCACCCTCTAGCCACTAGAACGATAAACTCATAGTACTACGCCGATCCTGCTGCTATTCCATCACTGTCCTAAAGAATGACGGCCAACACCACAAGGCCTAAAATATTCAACCATCGATCTACCAGCTTGCAGGATCCCAATCAACATCCCTCTCAATGCTAACCAAACACAACACATGCCATTCCCTTTTATCACGCATAGTTCCTTTAGTACATGTTGCTAACAATGCAAAATCAAATGAAAACATGATCACACATAACCAGAGAATGAGATATTCGGTTGCACTCTTGTTCCAATTTGAGAGATAAACCCAATAAGAACCATGCCAATAACCTGAGCCAAGTGTTCTCATGCTATTATACTCCGTCCATGTACACTTTCCATGGGAAGCACATAAACAACCTTAGGTATAATGAATTCCTTCTTCCTCACAACATTACCCATAAGGTTTTGTACCAATAGGTCTAACTGATATGATGAACCTTAGCTGCTAACATAAAAACCCTCATTAACGACCGATACAAGATCCTACACCTTGATTGAAACTAAACATATTCAATTTGGGTCATCGTTGATCAATTGACCAAGAGCGACCATTTCATTCCGATTCAGGAGAGCATTTCGGCCGAGAAGTTGGCCGACATCTATATCAGGGAGGTAGTGGCGTGGCACGGGATGCCGGTTTCAGTGATTTCCGACAGGGATGTGCGGTTCACTTCCAGGTTTTGGAAGAAGTTTCATGACGAGTTGGGTACTCGTCTACACTCTAGCACTACCTTTCACCCACAAACGGATGGTCAGAGTGAGCGGACCATCTAGACTCTAGAGGATATGCTGCAGGCGTGTGTTTTAGATTTTGGAGGTAGTTGGGATACTTACCTTCCGTTGGTGGAGTTCTCCTATAATAATAGCTATCATGCAAGTATGGGCCGTCCTCCCATCGAGATGTTGTATGGGAGGAAGTTCAGGACCCCGATATGTTGGGGTGAGGTTGGTCAGAGGGTCATGGGGAGTACCGAGGTGGTAGTCAAGACAACGGAGAGGATCCAGCAAGTTCGGAGCAGCCTCTAGACTACTCAGAGTCGGCAAAAAAGTTATGCCGACAAGCGTAGATCGGACCTAGAGTTCCAGGTCGGGGATATGGTGCTCCTGAAAGTATCTCCTTGGAAAGGCGTCATTCGATTCAGGAAGCGGTTCAAGCTTGGCCCCAGGTATATTGGGCCCTTCAGGGTTGTAGCTCAAGAAAGAAAGATTCTAATGACAAAGAAAGTGGGAGAAACATTGAATTTGAAGTAGCTCAAGAATCATAGTCTGATGTTCTAAAAGTTTTCACTAGTTATAACAAGATATTGTTAAACTTGAATAATAACTATTTATAATCAAAAATTGTTCGCATATATGGTAGAAATCATCTATAACATAGGAAATATAGAATCTGTCATTAATGAGTTTTCTTCATAGTTTTTGGTAAGCCTATCAACTACTAAAATGCTATATCAAACTTTAAACCATGTAAGATCGTTGCGATTCTAAAAGACAAAAATCATAATTAAAAAGACAAAATTTTATAAACACAACAAGGTAAATAATATATGGATTTTATTAGAGAGTAAAAGAAGTTTGATTACACGTTATGTAAGACCTCTCCAAAAGATACTTTCTCTCTCTCTCTCTCTCTCTCTCTCTCTAACTAACTACCCTTATATATAGAATAGTAAGAGGGAGTCTGTTAGGACATGACCAATGAGGTCATGACACCTAAAATAATACAACCTATCATAACAAACTGACCAAAAATTCAAATCCTAAGCATATAAACTACAAAATTAAACTAATATGTTTCGCATAAAGTGAAATACATAATATATAACATTGCGAGAGCTTTCACATACAAACTCAAACACAATATTACGAGCTGTGAGACCTAAGAAGCTCGCCCTTTGTGTTGAGTTGCAGAAGTCGTCTACACTTTACTTCTTCAAATACTTGAGGAATCATGTTGATAATTACCTTTCAAAATATAACCCACCACCTTATCATGTATGAGACGCATTTGATACTGCTTTTTGAGTTTAGATTACACATCTCAGCTTAAGCAAGAATTCTAGTCAGTGTAGCAGATTTTTAATAATGCTTGTCTTAAAGATACATCATGTAGTTCTATACCTCACGATCCTCATGTACCTTGTAAACAATCCCCCAAGGATCCTTTTGAATATTATTTGACAGTGGACAAAGTCCTTTGTTTGTCTTCTTCTTAATCATACTTGTAACCTCCACATTTATTTCACAAAGCTCCAAACAATAAAAGAGTCATTTTTTTAAATGTATGAGACATGTCTCGTATTTGACCTTTTCCCTTGAAAGAATTTTTAACAACAAAATCTAATCATAAGGATTCATGAATGACAATTCAACAAAATATAATTGATATTCATTGGTGCTACTTCCTCTCAATACTAGGAATTGGAAGTTCACAAAATCATCTATCTTCTCTTCAATGCACTCGCATACATCGTAATCATCTGCAGACTCCATAATTCATATTGAGGCCTTGACTTTAAAACATAAAACATGAAAAGATTTTTGTTCATGGTTGCATTAGACAGTGCCACATCAAATGTATTAGGAAAAAAAACTCTGAATAAAATGGCCTTCGCAATTATTGGAAGATTTATTTAACAATCTCTTTTACTATGAATCGCAAAAGAAGACTATGGATTTAACCAATACTCTTCCACATGTTTAAATGCTTTATTTGGCATTCGATTTACTATCCATTTCGGCCAAAAAGTTTTTAAGGTTGCCTCTGCCCTCTTTTTCTCTATTCTTAGCATCTTTCTGATCTAGCTGAATCTGAATTTATTTTTTTCTTTCAAGCTCTTTGTCCATCTTCTTTTTGAGCTTCTCTGCGGCTTTATCAGTAGGATTAATTTATGGTTAAGAAACATAATTAACATTACCAGAACGAGAAACTTCATTCGAAGTATTAGGAGTAAGATCATCTAAATGCTTTTTCAATGTTTATTCCCTAATATTAATCTTTTTTTCAATTTTAGGCTTCTTTCTCATATCAGGAGCTTGATAAGGATTTTTGATGTTCACATTAGAACCCCCTTTCTCCCTCTTGTTGGGAATTAGAATCGCAATTAGAAAACCTCTATGAACCATATAACTTTAAGATTATGTTGAAGCTTTGCATCTAGAAGTTACGAAGTATAATCAACATATGAAGCATCTTTGGTTTCCGCAATCTTGCATAGGCTTCGATTAATTTCAAAAAAATTTCCCTTAGAAAGAAGCAATCATCATCCAACTTGATTAAATCTCATTTCATAGTATGCAACTCCTACTTTAGAGAATTGAACTTCTAAATTTTGGTTGCAATGATATCCAACAACTTAGATCTAGTAGTATAATGTGAAACCAAGGCACTGATAGAGTTGTTGAAATATGCATTATGAATTGTATTATCATTAAGGAGTAAAGTGCAAATCTCTTTCACTTCATCTTCTCATTAAACTTCTCAATGGACTCTTGTATCACTTATTCTTTCATTTCTTTAAGAGTGGCTTCCAACTTCTCATTTGTTGTTTTCACCAACATCCCTTGTTCCTCAAATACTCTTTTGCTCTCTGAAAGCAAAGACTTCACTGAAGATTCATGAATGTGCAACAAATGTTCGAACATTGAAGTTGAGAAAACTTCAGTATGCCTGACAAGCATATTCATCTTGCGACTCAGAGCTTTATAGTCCTGTTTAGTCATTGAATCATTCACATGTTCCTCATCCAAATCACTATCATCATCAATAAGACTCAATGCGAGAATCGGATCAATAAAACCTTCAAAAGGATCTTGAAAATTCTCCTCTTCTTCATTTACACCAAAATCAACTTCATTATCATCAGAATGATTATCATCATTTGGCATAAAATTTGTTTGTAACAACTCAAAAGTAGTATAAGGAACAAAGCAAGGTATGGGAGGAACAATTTTGTTTTTGGTGGAGTTTGTGGAGTTGTTGTTTCTTTTATAGTTGGTGGAATAATTAGTGTATCTTGAAAAGAAATAGTTGGCGAAATGGTAGAATCAGTAAAGATTGGAGCAGTTGTGCAATGACCCAAACTTTCATATTCCCTTATCGAGGTTAGTTTTCCGTTATGTATTATTGTTATGTTACTTTTGTCAAGGTTAAAATTAATTTTTAGGTTCTAAAGTGAAATAAAATGACACTTGATCATATACATGGGTCATGGGGTCGTTTCTCACACTTAAGGGGCATAAAGTGAAAGTTATGAAGTATTTAAGCAACCCTAACCCTAGAATCCTGGAATCATCTTTTATTCGTAGCTAACAAAGCCTACTTCTAGACTCCACCTTTCTTGAGAGTGATTCCTACGAGTTATGCTCTTTAGAGGATTATAAGAACATAATAAACTCTGAAGGAAGAAGCCATTTTGAGTATTATTGGTGGTGTTTTGGTGGAATTTCTCTCCTTGCAATCTTCTTGGGATCATTTATGGATTTTTTAAGAGCTAAGAATATTTCTCATTATTCATCATGATGTCCTTCAAACCATACACAAGAGGAAACCTTTGATGATGCCAAAATCTATGGTTTAGATATGTTGGTTGGTTCCATTATTGACCTATCCATTATGTACACTTAGATATGGTCATGAGGGTTTAAGATCATCCCAAATAAGATTTTGATCGGACCCAAATGGAGTTGTTGAAGGCAATCAATCAATTTTCTATTCTATAACTGCCAGTGCCCAAGACATTGACATCTAGTTGCCATGACATGGCGATGGGGAGTTTATCGACTTGAATCGTGACTAAAGCTCGGTCTATGATGTTGATCCCGTCTGAACAAAAATATTTCATTTTATGTTCCGCTTCTGATCAAATCTTTATGTAATATTTTAAGGGTGTTAAATTGATTGTTTGAAGGTGCTTTGCCTCTATTCATAGCCACACATAAGTTGGACTAGAGTGAGTTAATGCTTGTGGTTGTTTAGGCATAAGTTTGGAAAATTTCATGCTATTGTACACATTAAGTCTACTTAATTTTGTGTGATGCTATAAACTAAAAATATGAAATGTATGCAATCTGAAATTGTGTTGTGTTTGCAGAAACAAATGATTTAGAAAACATTTGGTATGCTAGAATTCGTAAATTGATTATTTGATGCAAAAAGAGGGAGTTAGGACTATGATAGTAGTGAGGATTATTCATGTTTTTTTTTTTTAACTAAGATGTTTTGCATGTTATTTTTCTATAGCAGTCAAAGATGCTGGAGTGGCAATGGGATAAGATGATGATGAATAATGTTAGAAAATTACCGAGAACTTCGTGAGGTAATGACTTGATTTGGGTGATAGAGGATCACTTGAAAAAA
The DNA here is from genome assembly GCF_002870075.4 of Lactuca sativa. Classification (NCBI taxonomy): domain Eukaryota; kingdom Viridiplantae; phylum Streptophyta; class Magnoliopsida; order Asterales; family Asteraceae; genus Lactuca; species Lactuca sativa. The sequence continues at coordinate 261,009,768 of NC_056630.2, forward strand.
GCGCCCATTTTTTGGCAACAAAGGAGAATGTGAAGTTAGAAAAATTGGAAAAGATGTACATGGAGGATATAGTTACACGACATGGTGCACCATTATCTATCATATCTGATCGTGATAGTTGTTTTTCTTCAAGATTCGGGCAGAAAGGCTCTGAGGAGTTAGGAACAACAGTGCATTCAAGCACAACCTATCATCTTGAGACTTGTAGGTAAAATGATAAGACCGCACAAACACTCAAGGATATGTTGTGATCTTGTGTTATCAAGTATGGTGGGAGTTGGGACAATTATTTACCGTTGGTGGAGTTTTCCTATAACAACACCTACCATTCCAACATCGACATAGAACTATACGAGATACTTTATGGGATGAAATGTTGCACTCGTATGTGTTGGTTGGAGTCAGGGGAGAAATAGTTTGTGGCCTTAGAGATTGTGCAATTTACCAAGGAGAAAGTGAAGATAGCTATTGACCGCTTATGTTTAACACATGATAGGAAAAAGAAATATTTAGATCAGAAGCACATACCAAAGACCTTCGAGGTGGGCAAGAAAGTAATGTTGAAAGTCTCACCTTGGAAGGGGATCATTTTCTTAAAAAATGAGGCAAGTTAGGACCTTGTTACATTGGTCCACTTGTTGTTTTGGAGCGTATCGGCTACCAAGTGTATAAATTGGAATTATCGCCAGATCTTGAGAGGATCCATGATATGTTCCATGCATGTTATCTGCAGAAGTGCTTAGCTGAGGAACTGAGCATTTTACCTTTAGATGAGTTAAAGGTTGACGAATCAAAATGATTGGTGAAGGAACCTGAGGCAATTTTGCATCATGAAACGAAACAATCGCGTATGAAGAGGGTGAAGCTTATGAAGGTCTTGTAGAAGAATAAATATAGAGGCGATATAACTTAAAAGCTTGAAGTTGATATGAGGGCTCGTTACCCTCATCTGTTCATTTTAGCTCCTAATTCTAGGGAGCATTTCAACGACCCAAACTTTCCCATTCCATCATTGAGGCTTTTTTCCTGTTGTGTATTATTGTTAAGTTACTTTTGACATGGTAAAAGTTCGATTTTAGGGGATAAAGTTCAAGAAAATGATAATTGTTCGTATACATGAGTCATGTGGTCATTTTCTCATATTTGAGAGGCTTAAAGTGAAAGTTATGAAGTATTTAAAAAACCATAACCCTAGATTTTGGGAATCATCTTCTGTTTGCAGCCAACAAACCCTCTTTCTAGACTCCACCTTGCTTGAGAGTGATTCCTAAGATTTCTTGTATTTTGATGAGTGTAAGAGTGAAGAAAGTGTGAAACAAGAAGCCAATTGGAGTATTGTTGGCGGTGTTTTGGTGGACTTTTTCTCCTTGCAATCTTCTTGGGATCAATTATGGATTTTCTAGGAGGTAAGAACATTTCTCATTAGCATTCTTGTTGTCCTTCAAAAACACATAAGAGGAAACCTTGGATGATGCCAAAATCCATGGTTTAGATGTGTTGATTGGTCCCATTCTTGTCCTGTCAATTATGGACGGTTATATATGGTCTTGAGGGGTTAAGATCATCCCAAATGAGGTTTTGATCGAAACCAAACTAAGTAATAGAAGGCAATCAATTGAGTTTCTATTTTATAACTGCCACTCCCCAAGACACGGACATGTGGTTGCCATGATGTGGCAATGGGTAGTTGATTAATTCAGATCATGACAAAAGCTCGGCCCACAACTTCACACCCTTGTAGAGTTTCAGAATATGTTGTTGTGTCAAGTCTTGTATACGACTACATTCACAATATCTTTTGTAAATGTCTTAAAGTCTTCATTTTGTACGTGATATTTTTTTTTTAGATTTTACATATCTAGATTATGTTTAGGTTCATAGTTCTAAACTATTGACTTAGACATTGCTTTCTGACTTCTCTTTACGCTTATATATAGGGATGTTAGTTAGTAAAGAGAGTAATTTTTGAGAGAGTAGTTCCCTACGTCTACAAATAAATGTTCTTCTACTCCTTAATGAAACAATGATTTTATTTTCCATCGTGTGTTCATAATCATTCAATTAATCATGTCATATTGTTATCAAAATTGGAATCTATTTGTTCCGAAAATTCTAACAACACTTCTTGCCACGACGTGGATCCTTTCTGACCATAATTATTTTTATTTTATGTTCTATTTCTGATAAATTCGTTGTGTAATATTTTTAGGGTGTTAAACTTCTTGTTTAAAGGTGTTTCTCCTACGTTCTTTGCCTCACATAAGTTAGACTAGAGGTGAGTCAGTTCTTGTGGTTGTTTTGGAAGATGTTTGGAAAATTGCATATTATTTTACACATGTTAAGTCTAGTTATTTTTTTGTGATGCTATTCTTCACATTCAACTTCCTTTAATCCTCATGGTTGCATTGGATCTACTACTCATATTGCAATTCTTTTTTCAGAAGAATACGAAGTTTGGGCACTACATTTTGAAGACTATGTCCTTGGTATCGAAACTCATCGTTGAAGCATTTGGTGTGTGATTACAGAAGGATCTTACAAGTCGTCAAAGACTAAAGAGATTGTGTCAAATCAAAAACAACTAGATGGCCTCATTGCTGATAGTGGTGTTGATTCGGATGAAAAGGAATTGTTGATGAACAATTTTAAAGCAACAAAAAATCTTAAGGTTTACTCTTCCTCCAGACACATCTCATTTGGTAAGTTCACTTCCTACTGCTAAACAAATATGGGATAGGTTAAAACAATTATATTTATGGTGATGTTGGTTTAACTCATTCCATTCAAACTAAACTTCTCTTTGAATTTGGATCGTTTCAGCATAAACCTGATGAAAGAATTGATCAAATAGTCAATCGTTTTAATCACTTGTTAAGCAGAATGCTTAAGCATGATTTGAGAAGGAAAACAATTAAACAAAAAGTAACTTTTCTAAATGGCATAAGATCAAATGGAAATTCATTGCATCAACTTTTAAAGCTCATGAACAAATTAAAGATTATTTTCTTACTAAGATGGTTGGAATTCTAAAATCTCATGAGAAATAGTTTCTTAAGGATGCTAAAATAGTTCAAAATGTTGGTCCTATGGCATTTGTTGCAAAAGTAGAATGTTCAAAGAACAAAGTGTCTAAAGTGGTTGATGATGATTCTGAATCTAATAGTACTGATGAGGAGTTCACAAGCGAAATCAGATCTCTCATGTTTAGTAACACTAATAAACTTTTCAAGAAAAATTTCTCCATTTTCAAGGGTAACAAGTTCAACAGAGGTTATAATAAAGGTGAAAATTTCAAAAGCAAGTTCAAATAAGTTGAAAGAGGAAGGATATAAGTCGTATCAAAAAGAAGATGAGAAAATTGAGAAAAAGCTTCTTGGAGACTCCGGATATGGCTACAATTACTTTCATGGCAAAAACCACTTCTCAATGGAAGGCATGTTAAGGAAAATGAACGAGAAGAAAGAGAAATCAAAAGACAAAGATTATTATACTGAAAATATTGAAGACCTTTGCAAGTCTAAGCCTACTTGGAAAGCATTGACTATTGCAGAATATGATAGTGATGATGGCCAAGTTGAAGTTTGGTCAATAGATTCGGAAGATGAAGATGTGAGAATGCCTACTCATGGCGAGTGTTTTTTGTGAAAGAGTCAAAGTTTGACAAAGAATCTTGTGTTAGGAAAGGTGGAAAGTGTCTGATCTTTGGGAGTATAAGTTCGTAAATCCAAGGATAGTTCACTGATGAAGAAGCAAGTTCAGATGTGTGCCTATTTGCTAAGATTGTTCGTGAATATGTTACTGAGAATAAGAAGGTAATTGATAAGGTACAATCTATTTTTTAAATCTCTTGATATTCCAATTTCTCATTATCATTTTGAACTGACTGAGTTACGAGATATAGTTTTCTGATTTTAGTTAAAGCTTGAAAATAGCTTGTATTAGAAACTCTAAACTTTATGATAGTCTTAGCAGGAATTCATTTAGGAGCGAGGAAAGGAGAATGGAAATAGTAGCTCTAAAAACCAAATTCGTTAGCCTTCAAGATGGTGTAATTGTCTTAAAGAGAGAAAATAGGGTCATGTTAAAACAACAAGACATCTATGCTCCTATTGCTAGACGTCTATATTGAAGAAAGTTGAAGTATTCGTAACAAGAATTTCCAGAGATAAAAGGAACGGTGAAATCCGACTTATAACGAAGAAGTTATAACTCGTCGAAGTTTCGTGATTAAACCGGCATGACCCCGCGTATCGTAAAAAGTAAATTTTTTTGACAAAATACTTTTTAGCCTTAGCGATCTAAATGAAAGTCATAGTAGACATTAAACCTAGAGCATGCATATAGAGAACATCCAAATCTGACTTCGTTAAAGGAAGTTATCATTTTTCTAAGATTCAGCGTAGCGGTATACAGTTCGGAAATTGAATTTTAGGTCAGTCGATTTTTAGCTGAGATGATCTAAATGAGAAGTGAAGATCTCATTAATAGGAGCTCAACGATATAAAGGCAGTCGAAAATGGACGTCGGATCACAAAGTTATAAATTTTTAAAGGACTTTAACTGTCTAAAACTGTTAAAATATAACTTTAAAAATAAAGTAAAAATTAGCCGATAAAGTGTAAATGAAAGTTGTAGCTCACATTGATAGCTACACGTGGCTATAAAGAATGTCAACAACAGAGCTCGACCGTGACACGTGGCGCGATCTAGCACCACACCTTCTTCCCCACGGCTTGCCACCAAATTGTGGCACATGGCACATTAGGCCAGCATACGACCCATTTCCAGCCTATAAATAGATGGCAAAAATCATGCAATTCCTCACACCTTTCTACCCAACTCTCTCACAAACCCCTCAAGGTCCTAAGACCTTTTCTCTAGCACTTTCTAGGAGTTAGTAGCGAAGCTCCGGAGTGTCAGAAAGCCCCAAGAAGTAAAGCTTTCGACTTAGAAGTTCTGCCCGCGCAGAGTCTGATTTCTCACTAAACCACCTGTAAGTTGAGTTATGCTTACCGTACTTTAACTATAACTTATGTTTAAGTTCATTATCATTATTATGAACCTATAAACAAGATTTATCAGTGATTCCAAGTTGTTATACTGACTTATCAACTTACGGGAGAGGTATCTAGAATGGTCAATCTCTAATTAATAAAAAATTGGTATCAGAGCCAAGAAAAGTTTTTGGGGTGGTTATGCATGATATATTTACTTCAAATTTATTTAATTTTGGTTTAGTATCCTATAATAAATTTATAAGTTTTAATAAGCATGATTCAGAGACAAGACCAGTGATTGGTTGGATTAGCGTAAAAGCGCGCAGATAAGGACGTAAGTCGCGGTGCCGGACCACAATCATCGTCGGGACGATTCCCCTCTACTCACCATTATTAAAACAAGTAAGTTTTCTTATAGAATTTTAAAACAAAATTAATTAAATATGAGTAAATTTTCAGGCATACTATCTAAAAAATATATTCCTGGTAAAAATATCAACAATGAACAAGATAATGATGATAATCAAATAAATTCTATTGAAGAAACCGTTAATAACATAGAACAAAGTTTGAATAATTGGACAATACCTAAAACTAATATTAATACAATATATAGAATAGGAACTTTTGATTATTTTCAAGGTTATTCTATTAAAATGACAGAACAAACTTTGTCTATTGGTCAAAACCAACAAAATTTACATTTGTTATCATCACGATCTATTTTAGAGCATAGAACGAAATATAAATTTTTACATGTCGGTTTGGTCCAAATTGCTATCAAGCCTCTATTTAGAATTGGAATAGATGCCCCTGTTCTCCTTATTCTAAGAGACAAGAGACATAAAGATTTTCAAAATTCTATTTTAGCTATGGCTGAAACGAATATTGCTAACGGACCTATTTATTTCAATTGTTATCCAAATTTCTCTGTAGGATTATTTGATAAAAATATTTTAGATACTTTGGTTTTAACTATAGAAACCAAAAACACGTTTATCAAGTCCTAGAAATGAAACAATTATTTTTGAAGCAAATACTAACCATACCAAAGTTCATACACCGAAAAGATTAAAATGGTATATAACTCAATCATGTAATTGGAACTTACAAAATGTTATTGATCCAAAACCATTAGACTCTTCAAAACAAATCTCAAATATTATTGAATATAATGATGGTTCTGTAGATATAAATTTTTCTTCCTTAAATATTTCATCATCCAGATTATCAACTTCTTTTATCACAGAAACAGGCTCTTCAAAATCTTCATTATTAAAGTCGAGATCTTTAAAACTAAAAACTGTTGACTATACTAATTCTATTCCCAAACCATTATATCAAGATGATCAAAATAGTGAAAATAGTCTTCCTAGTCCTACTAAATCAGATTTTATTGATGAACTTCAAAATTTTAAACAACAATTATGAGTTCTAAAATACAAATTAATTATTCACAAAATAATAAGCTTTGGGCTAATATGTTAAAAAGGCATTGGAAGATAAATTCTAATATATGCAAAACCATTCAACATTTAGAACAAACTATAACTCATGAAAATCATAATTTATACAAAATACCTCCATATACTAATAAATATAATAAACAAATAGAAAAAATTTCTAGGCTAAAGATAGGCATAAAAAAATACGAAAAATCAAGAAGTCATAATTTAGAATCGATAAAGCATATTTCTTCAATCTTAACAAAAACAACTTGTTAATATGAATTTCTCGAATTTAGAATATCAAGTTGATTTTGATTACTTAAAAGATATTGAATATTATAAAGATTATAACCATAAAAAAGAGTTTGGCATGAAGAAAAATTTTCATACTACTTAAGATTTCTCCATTTAGGCCTTTGGGAAAATTATGTTTTATCAAATAAAATTCATTCTCCTTTTTTTTCAATGGTTTGAATTAATTTATGCCCCTAAACATAAAATAAATTACCCATTTAAAAATGATTCTATCACTCCTATTTTTGAGAAAAAATTTAAAGATATTATTTCTAATAAAGAAATTATTGCTAATTTTCCACCAAAAGGAGAAATTATTATTAACGATATGTTTGTTGCAACTCCTTTAGTTCAAGCCCCAAACCAATTAACTACAGAAAAGGGTCTTCAAAAAATTATTTACAAAATAATTATGCAAATGAAACCTTATCTAGTATTACCGAGCATTTAGTTAAAATTGAAGAAAAAATTTTCAAAGATAAAAACGTTAACAAGCATGATATGACAAGCACTAGTAATTTAAGTTTTGTTCCTTGCCAAATCAATGGTAATTTTAATCTAGGAAATACAGATTTAATTAACGAATTAGAAAAAAGACTTTCAAAACTTCATATCTCAAACACTAATAATATTAATACTCTTACGAATGAAGAATCTGAAAATAGTGATATTAATAGTGAAACAAATTTTGAAACTCTTGCTCAACAATTTGATACAAATGATGACATTAATCAACTCACTAATGACTTTTCAAAACTTAATAATATTCATCAATCAAAGCAAAGCACTTTCGGAAAAAATCCAAAACCAACCATAAGAAATTATTGGAATAGACCCTCTCTTCCAGATGTTCAACTTGAAGAACGAACTTTTCAATTTGATCGTTCTTAATATGATGGTAATTCTGTTTATGAATGGAATATTGATGGCCATTCTGAACATCAAATTATGAATATTGTTCAAGAAATGACTATGGCTGCTAATGCTTATAAAGCTCATAATAATACTCAACTCCAAATTGTTAATATTATTACTTCTGGTTTTACTGGCAGTCTTAAAGGCTGGTGGGATTTCTATATTTCACAAGAAGAAAAAGATTATATTTTATCTGCTAAGAAAACTATTATAAAACAAGAAAATAATCAACAAATACAAACATTTGAAGATGATATGGTTAACACTTTAATTTTTGCTATTATCAAAAACTTTGTAGGAGATCCTACTACTTTTCAAGAAAAAACTTCAGAAATTTAATGAATTTACATTGTAGAAAACTTACTGATTTTAGATGGTATAAAGATAATTATCTTGTTAAAGTTTTTTCAAGACCTGATTGTAAAGAGTCCTATTGGAAAGAACGTTTTATTACTGGCCTTCCAAAACTCTTTGCGGAAAGAGTTAGACAAAAATTAAGAGAAAATTTTAATAATACCATCCCTTATCAAAATTTAACTTATGGAGATTTAATAAACTATATTAATAAAGAGGGATTAGCAGTTTGTGTTGATCTTAGGTTTAAAGAAAAACTCAAAAAAGATAGAATTAACAGTAAAAATGAATTGGGAAATTTTTGCCAACAATATGGTTATCAGCCCTTGAATGGTCCGTCTACTTCAAAATCTAAAGTATTTAAGAAAAGATCTTCAAAATATTTCAGGAAAAAGAAATATAATCTTCCAGAAAATTATAAAAAGGGCAAAGATTACGCTTCAAAATCTAAAAAACCTTATAGACTAAATTATAAAAAATCCAAAAGAAAATCAAAAGATATTATTATTTGTCATAAATGTGGGCGTAATGGTCATACAGCTAATAATTGTTATGCTAAGACAAAAATAAATGAGTTAAATGTCTCTGAAGACTTGAAAGAACAAATAAGAAAAATTATTTTAAATACTGATTCAGATTCCGATGAAAGTATTTCTGACTTTCAAACAAATGATTTAAATATTCTCGAAAATACTACTTCAAGTTCTGAAGATTCTGATATTTGCGAGTGTATTGGTAAATGTCACTATAACAATTTAATCAATGTAATTACTAGTAGCTCCGTTAATGTTCTTGCACAAGATGATAAAGATATTTTAAACTCTCTTGATTCTATAAAAGATAAAAATATCCAAGAATTGCTAATAAAACAGATGCTTAATAAAACTAATAACATAACTCCTGCTAATAATGAAAATTTTAATTTAAAAAATATATACGAAAGATTTACTGAAGCAAAACCAATTTCTATGCAAGAACTTCAAGAAGAATTAAGAATAGTAAAACAAGAAATAAAAGAAATAAAAAATAAAATTTTTATTTTAGAAAAGGAAAAACCTTCTACTTTTAAAAACAAAAATATAGAAATTAATAACGAAGATGAAAATAAAATTGAAAATGTAACTATTGGTAAACTTATAAATAATCAAGTTTCTCAAAAATGGAACACTCAAATTACTTTAGTTAAGGATAATTTTAAAATCAACTTAACTGCTTTAATTTATAGTGGTGCTGATATGAATTGTATTCAAGAAGGAACTTTTCCTACACAATTTTATGAAAAAACTACATCTAGACTTACTGGTGCAGGAGGTACAAAATTAATTGTAAATTATAAAGTTTCTGATGTTCATATTTGTAATGACCAAGATTACTGTTATAAAACTCACCTAATTTTAGTAAAAGATCTCTCTTCTCCTTTAATTCTAGGAACGCCTTTCATTACAAAACTATATCCTTTTATGGTTCATGATGATGGTATAAGAACCAATGTCTTTGGAAAGGAAATTATATTTAAGTTTTGTGAACCTCCTCTATATTCAACGATTAATGTCCTTAATTATAAAACGCAACAAGCCAAATATCTTATTAACGAAATAAATAATGTTCGAATAACTAATCAATTAAATGATAATAATATTCAAAATAAAATAACAGGTTTAAAATTAAAATTTGAAAAAAAATGTTTGTTCTAATATTCCTAATGCCTTTTGGAATAGAAAGCAACATATTGTAAAACTACCATATATAAAAAATTTTAATGAAAAGGATATTCCTTCAAAATCTAGAGCCATTCACATGAATAATGAATTAGAAAGTCATTGTAAAAATGAAATTCAGGATTTAATAAATAAAAACTCATAAGACCTTCTAAATCACCATGGTCTTGTTCAGCATTTTATGTCATGAATGCCGCAGAATTAGAAAGAGGATCACCAAGATTAGTTATCAATTATAAACCTTTAAACAAAGTTTTAGAATGGATTCGTTATCCTATTCCTAATAAATGAAATTTGCTAAAAAAGCTTTATGATTCAAAAATATTTTCAAAGTTTGATATGAAATCAGGATTTTGGCAAATACAACTTCATGAAGAAGATAAATACAAAACTGGTTTTAATGTTCCCTTTGGGCATTTTGAATGGAATGTAATGCCTTTTGGATTAAAAAATGCTCCTTCTGAATTCCAAAATATTATGAATGATATCATAACTCCTATAAGTAGTTTTGCTATTGCTTATATTGACGATGTCCTAATTTTTTCAAAATCAATTGATCAGCATTTTAAACATTTAAATCAATTTCATGACTTGATTTATCAAAATGGTTTAGCTGTCTCTGCAGCAAAAATGCATTTATTTAAAAATGAAATTCGTTTTTTAGGACATGATATTGTCAAAAACACTATTAGACCTATTACAAGGAGCTTGCAATTTTCTACTAAATTTCCTGATGAAATTAAAGATAAAAAGCAACTTCAAAGATTTTTAGGATGCTTAAATTATATCCATGATTTTTTCAAAGATTTAGGGATCATATGTAAACCACTTTATAATCGATTAAAAGACAATCCTGAACCATGGACTAAAAAACATACATATATAATTAAATATATAAAACAAAAGGTCCCTACTTTGCCATGTTTAAATTTACCTCATCCCGATGCCAAAATCATAGTTGAAACCGATGCTAGTGATATTGGATTCGGAGGAATTTTAAAACAAAAATTTGTTAACTCAACTGAAGAGCAATTGGTTCGATATTACTCTGGTGCATGGAATGATACACAGAAAAACTATTCAACTGTCAAAAAAGAAATTTTAAGCATTGTTTTATGTATTAAGAAATTTGAAGATGATTTATTTATGAAAAGTTTTTTATTAAGAATAGATTGTCAATCTGCAAAAACTATTTTGGAAAAAGATGTAAAAAATATTATTTCCAAGCAAATTTTTGCTCGTTGGCAAGCCCTCTTAGGTAACTTTGATTTCGAAATAGAATTTATAAAAGGAGAAAATAATTCGCTTCCTGAGTTTCTTTCTCGAGAACTTTTGCAGGGAAAATGAGTTCGCCGTCCTCTTCCAAACATGATGACAAGAAGCCAATCTCTCAAAATCTTATTCCAGTCTCTCAAAAGCTAGTTCCATTTCAAAATCAAAATTGTTTTTCTCCTTTAACTCCTACTTCTAAGAATTCACAACTTTATTCTAATATCCTTCAGTCAAAGCTTGTTACTCCAAAAGTTACTTCGACCGACACAATAAGCCCTTTTGCAAAATCCATAACTCCTCAAACTCAAAAATCTGTTACTCCTAGCCCTTCTACAAAAACTCCTTATGTTCTTAATCCAAATTTCCTAAGAGTTCAAATTCTTGAATATTTTCAAATCGATAAGTTACACCAAGGTTTTCATGTTCTCACAAATCATCTCTTTGGACAAGGGAAAACCTTTTATGTTGATTCGTATAAAACCCGAGAATATTATCAAGCTATTCTGCAAGAATCTGGTTCAGTCAACTTTGTTCATCGTTCTAACTCTAAAGAGGGAAACATTGATTTTAGCAAAACTCATATTATCAAAATCATTTCTCCAGAAAGTTGGGTTCCAAACCTTCACTCTGAAAAACCTCTTATAAGTTATCCTGCTTATCCCAGATTTTCTTACTATGATTATCAAGACGCCTGGACTAAGGCATTCTTTATTCGGAATTATTCACATTCATGGTTTATCTTCTTTGATTTGAACTTCAATTGTGAATATCCAAGATGGTTTATCAATTGGTACAAATATATGAGTATTCTTCCAAATTGTTTACCAAAAGAAATTCACGCTGGATATCTCAAATTTAAAGAATTGTTTATTCAACAAATTCCAGAATTTGAATACATGTTACAATTCACCATGATATTTAAAGTTCCATGGATAATGTCTTGGACTTTTCATTATCAAGAAGCAAAGGATTCCTCTCCTCCTTGGCTTAATCGTCAATTTCGCTCAAAATGGTGGGATAAAATGAAGATTTCTCAAGCCAGTGAACAAGCAGTAATTAAACATTATCAAGAAATATATATTCAAAAACCAGAAGTTGAAGCCACTTTTATCAACAGTCTTCCCAAAAGTGATGTGGATTTAATTGCAAGAATTAAAGATGCTGCTACCTCTTCCCCTGAAGAACTTCAAAAATTACTTCAAGAAATTCGCCAAACTCCATCAGTTTCTGACGATTCTCCAAAATCTATAAAGAATGATTTATTTGAAGACGCTCAAGACCCTTTTGATGACCCTTATGAAGAATAAGAAATCATTATCCATAAATTTGATGTAATACTTTAAATGTAGGATATTTCGTTTCTTCTATTATCAAAATTTCGTTTTTCAAATACGTATGCATGTATACTATGTAGGTATTCATGTATTTATGTATAAACAAATTTTATCAAAATTATTATCAAATCTATAATCAATGATGATATGAAGACAAAAAACTTTAGAAGATGCTCTATAATGGCTTGCTTTATCAAAAGAAGATGGTCATTGATTACAAACGACAATTGTTTCAAAAGATGAATGACAACCACTTTCAAGGACAACCACTTACAAGTAATTATTTCTATTGATTGGCCATGGGTTCTTACGGTGAAAAATATCACTAGATGATTTCAAGACTTTGAAGACTCCAAGATGATTATAAATAGAGACTATATCCTTTAGTTGAAGACACAAGAAAACATTTATTCTCTAAAAAATGTTCATCTCATGTCTAAAAAATCTCCAAGAGTCTCTCTTTCTACTAGTAGATGTTCAAAGTCTTTAGATTTTCAAATAATTCTTTCTCCAGAAGTATGTATTGATTGTAATTCAAGCCTAATTCAAGAAGGTATTATCTAAAATATTTTATCGTTGTGTTGTTTTTATTTCTCTATGATAATTTCATTTCGAGTTATTCTAACTATTAATTCTACAAGATTTGAAATTTTTGTTAAAATAGTACTCGTTTTTAATAATCAAATTAATCAAATTCATGCTTAAATCATTTAATTATGTCTAACAAAATCTTGATGAATTGTATTCCTAATAGAAATATTCTTTTAAAAATACAGCAAATCCAAGAATCTATAAATAACTCTGAGCAAAATCTTAAAGATTCTTATAAAACTACTAATCAAGGTACAAATTTAAACAATAATCATATTCATGATGTTAGACGGTTCATAAGAGCAAGTATAAAAATTCGAAACAAGCAGATACGTTATCTAAAAACAAAACTATTTGTTTTCTAAATGACCAAATTATCTCTAATTCATAATAAAATGGTATCATCTCTAATTAATAAAAAATTGGTATCAGAGCCAAGAAAAGTTTTTGGGGTGGTTATGCATGATATATTTACTTCAAATTTATTTAATTTTGGTTTAGTATCCACCACTTTGTCATACGTCTACGATTAATGAACATGAAACTAGAGTTAATAAGAAAATTGAGTAAATTCATGTGCAAGCTTGTGTGATGACCATCAACAAGAAGCTAATTAAAAGATTAAATTAGTTAACTATTGCAAGTCTAAATTAACCCGAATAATTAATCTAGTGAATTTAATTAAATTAGACAACTGGCCACTGTTTAAGTTGGTTTATTTGCTAAGGATTAGTGTAGTGAATGCGAATCTAGTCACTTGAATCAGTAACCAACAAAAGAATTAATCCATTGCACCATTACCTTGAAATCAACCATAGGATCAATTGAGTTGAACTAAATAGAAGTTCCTTCCCATTATTGAATCTAGTTAATTCTTTGTTTTTCTAGTTTTTAGATTAAGCAATAGTTAGTAAGTTTTCTAGTCTTGTATAACTAGAGAAAACCCCCTACTTATTAATTAATTTAGATAGAATTAGTTTTTTAGTTTTAATTTGCCGTTCCCTGTGTTCGATACCCTACTTATTTAACTATACCACAATTGATATGTTCACTGCCTTTGTGTGTTATTTTAAAATTGAAAGTAGGTTTAAAACTAAGTGAGTTTGCACACATCATTGGACCTAAACAGAAACTCTTTATCAAATTTGGTGAATTTTTACTCGTTTTAGTTTTTAGTTAATCACTTGTTAGGTGGTGTGTTTAAGTTTCTAGTCTTGTAAAACTAGAGAAAACCTTGACTTTTATTACTTGCTTAGTTAAAATTAGTTATTAGTTTAATTTCCATTCCCTGAGTTCGACACTCTACTTATCTAACTATACCACTAAAAGATAGGTTCACTGCCTTTGTGTGCTAAATTTATAATTTAAAAGTCGGATTAAAACCAGTGCATTTTACACACACCAAGTTTTTGGCGCCGTTGCCGGGGAACGGTTCAAAAATTAAATCTAATTCCTAATTTTATCGATCCTTTGTGTGAGTTTTCTTGCACAAAGTTAATTTTTTTAGTCATTCAGTAAGTAGGTTAGGATTTAGGATCCATTACTATTTTTCTGTATTTTCACCTTTAGTTTTAATTTTTTTTATAAAACAAGCTACTCACCGAGTGCACTCGCACCTACTCGGCGAGTAGCCTGTTGTTTGGTATTTAATTTTCGTTTAGTTAAGTTGCATTTTTTTGTTCTTTTTACGTGTTTTTCTTGTTTTATTGTAGGATTTTCATGACCAGAGGATCCAACATTCCGCTGGTACCCCCGCTTGAAGACCCAGAATCCGCGTTGAGAAAGAACAAAGGCAAGGAAGTGGGAAGCTCGAATACACCTAAGAAGTCGCCTTTGTCTAACTTAAAGACTGTTTTTGGGAAGAAGAAGAGCAGCAAATCAGGAGCATCTAGCGCATCTTTAGCAAACGAAGACCCAATCAAAGAAGACACCAAGTACGAAACCGAGGAGGAAGAAGAACCTATATACGAGCACGACTACGATTCCGGCGACAAGTTAGCTCTTACCATGGCTAACATTGATGAAATCCCCATGGGGGAATGGAAGAAGAGGATACGTCATGACACTGGCCTGGGACTTGTGCAACCCGCAATTCCCGCAACTGCTACTTTTGAGCTTAAGGGTCACATCCTTGCTCTACTCAAGGAGATCCCCTTCACCGGCAAAGACCATGAAGTTGCTTACAAACACTTGGATGAAGTCAATGATGTAGCTGAATATTTCAATGTTCCATGTAACGCCCGCATATCTGGGCTAGTCAATTTAGAGGCAATAGGGGTCGAAAACGACTTTTCGACAAAAGATTATTTAGAATAAGTAATCTTAACCAAGTTGTATAATATGTCACAAGGTTTCCGTACATATAAATAACGCCGAAATCCGAGTTATAACGAAGAAGTTATGACTCATCGAAGTTTCACGACGGAACCGCCACGACACCGGGAAGCGTAAATAGTGAATTTACGATAGAGCGATATTTAGCCTTAGAAATCTAAACAAAAGTCATAGAATATGTTAAACTAAGAACATCGATAAAAAGAACGCCCAAATCTGACTTCGTATGAGGAAGTTATGATTTTTCGAAGTTTCGGATTAGTAGTGTACAACCCGAAATTCGAATAATAGACCGTGTGGTTTTAGCCGACACGACCTAAATGAGAATCAAAGATCTCGTTAATAGTATCGTAACGAGAAAAAGATGGGCGAAAACGGATGTCGGATGAAGAAGTTATGAGGATTTAACGGACCAATCCTGTCCTGGCCTGTTAATAATATAAAATTTAAAATTGATTCAAAATTAGCCGACGGAGTCTAAACGAAAGTTGTAGAGTACGTTCCCTCCTTCGCGTGGATATAAAGAACGTCAAAAATGGAGCTCGTACGCGAATGTTATGAATTTTTAAAGATTTTAGTCGAATTTGCGAAGCCTGATGAGGAGCTGGTGACGTGGCAGCATCTGGGCCACCCATCGCTGATGAAGAAACGCGCTTCGGATCCCGCCACGTAACCCTCGCTATTACGCCCCGCGTCCGAGGTTGGTACGCCCAGCGTACCTTCTCGCCTTATCCGTCCGAGACCGAGTGCGAGCCAGCTGGATCTACCTGTAGCCTTATCCAAACTACGCCCCGCGTAGTGTTGCTGTACGCCCAACGTATGACCGGGGGATCGCACCTATAAATAGGTTGCGAGGGCTGCCGAAGAAAAACACACAAAATCCTTTCTCTCTCAAATTTCTTTCTCTCTCTAGCCTATTTTGAGCCCCCTAAACCCTAGATAAAACCCCTAGCACCCCAAGGAAGTCCCGAGGCTCCCGGAGTCCCGAGAAAAAGGGTATTTCGGTTTCGAAACACTACTCCAAATAAAGTTCCGGTTATCTTTAAAATTCGCTGTAAGTGAGCTACGCTTATGCAACTTTTAATATAGCTTTCAAATAATTATAGTAATGTTATTGGGTTCTTAAAATAATTATTTGGGCTATTATTATGAGTTAAATTCGTAGCTATTCCTTAGGATACTCCTTAGGAATAAATGAACAAGAAATAACTGATTTCTTAGGGTAGATCCTTAAGAATAAAGAAGATAACGGGAATGGGTAATTGGGTTGATTGTTTAATTGTTTAAACATAATAATTATATTATTGTGGGTTGAAAACCCAATGTACTCACCAGGTTTCCCAACCTGACCCACTCAGTTTATTTATACCACAGGTGTCGATATGAAGTGACATTACACTGAGAGAGTAAATAGATGTAGATCACTAGTGTAAATAAATGTAAGTTCCATTTATGCTTATGTTCCTGTATAGACAATAAAATCCCAAACGTTTTAAAATGAATAAAATACGTTTCTTTGAAAAGGTTTTGATAACGTATTTATCGTATTTTTCTGGGAACAAATTCCGCAACATTTTTATGAAAAGAAGTACTCTGATTTTTATAAAGCATAACCAAAATCGGTCTTTTCTGGCCGTGAAAATGGGAATGTCACAGTTGGTATCAGAGTATTAGTTTAAGCGAACTAGAAATATGGATTTATTTCTAGACTTAAACTTAGAATGCTAATCGATGATTGTGAGGTGTGAGCACTGGCTTATTTTAGGGATTGTGCCTAAAATGCTTTTATGTGCTAAATGCTTGTGCCTGATATGCTGTTATTTGTTCGGATCTATGGTCTATTGCCGACCGGATCTGGAAACCTTATGTGTTTAGGATTCTAAGCGTTTAACTACGATATTAGAACTAGCATATAAACATTTCGGGGTGATAAGGTGATTTAAACGTCAATCCTATATAAAGATCTAGATTCACCTTATTCGATGTAAAGATCAAGATGCCAAGGACCCGAAGCGTAAACGTGAATGCAAATGGAACCGAGATGAGCCCCCAGTGATTGAGCGAATACAGGTTGTGGTGGCCGCTGCTGAGCCAATAACGATGGTCAGAGTGCAAGCGATGATCCAGGAGATGTTGGATCGCCAAATGGAGGAAACAAAACGTTTTCTCCAGCAAAATCACGAGGAAGCTACCATACCAATCATAGACAGACAGTCTGAGGAGGGAAGCTACAGTAGGTCTGTAGGCCAAGCTGATCCGCCAGTGATTAGGAGAAACGATCAGGATAATGGAGTTGAGAGGAACGGATGCAAGTACAAGGATTTTTTGACTTGCAAGCCATCCACCTTCACTGGGAAGGAAGATCTGATTGGAGTCATGGATTGGATCTCAGAAATGGAGTTAGCTTTTATGATATTGCAGAGGCAAGTTACAAACCATGTTTGTGACAACCCGATATTTCGAGACAATGTAATGTAAACCAATCAAATTTAGGTCAAAATAGAACTTTCCTAAAATCTTGTTTGGGTTAAATAAAGTAGTAGGAATCGTATCAAGGTTTTCGTACATATAAAGAACCCTAAAATCCGAGTTATAACGAAGAAGTTATGACCAACCGAAGATTCTCGGCAAAACCGGCATCAGCGATTAAACGAAAAACGCGAAATTTCGATGCAATATTTTTTAGCCTTAAGTATCTAAATGAAAGTTATAGATAACCTCAAACCGTGAGCGTACATAAAAAGAACGTCCAAATCTGACTTCGTATGAGGAAGTTATGATTTTTCCAAGATTCGGGTATAGCAATAGACAGCTAAAAAAACTCAAAATAGAGCTCGAGATACTTTTAACCAAAACAACCTAAATTAGTATCTAAGGTCTCAACATTAGTAGCACAATGGCGAAAAGTCTGACGAAAACGGACATCGGATGAAGAAGTTATGGAATTTTAACGGACTTTTCGTGTCCCGGCCCGTTAAAAATAAATAATTAAAAATAAAGTCAAAATTTGCCGATGAAGTCTAAACGAGAGTTGTAGATCATGTTTTTAGCTACGCATGCATATAAAGAACATCGAAAACGGAGCTCGTATGCGAAAGTTATGGATTTTACAAGTTCGGGGTCCAAAATCCGATGCTGTTAGGCCCCACGACGTGGCACAAGCTTGCCGCGACCCGGCAAGTGACTGAGGGCGTCCAATCAATGGAAGAGGATAGGTTTGACTCCCCACGACGTGGCCATCACTTGCCACGACGTGGCACACCCCAAAAATGCCCCTATAAATAGATTTCAAGGGTTCCGAGCTCCATTGCTCAGTTCCTTTCTTTCCCGCGCCGAAACTCTGCGTTTAAGCCCCCGAGACCCTCCCAAAGACCCGGTTTTCACCTTCAAATCCCAAAGGAAGGTTTTGTGTTCTCGAGATTCCTGAGAATCCCGAGATTTTCCCGCGTTTTCAACTCTTCCTGCCGAAGTTCTGCTCGATTCTTCTCTAGACTATTTCAAATCAACCACTTCAATCAAGTGAGTTCATACCCCTTAAATAATGTTTTAAACTACTTTTAAATGCTTTATGGGGGGGGGGGGGATACAAGTAGAATCATGCTACTTATTATGTCAATCGCATGTGATTAGTAAGTAGGAGTATATTACTTATTACATCAATCACATGTGATTAATATACAACATTCAAAAGATTTGGCTACTCATTAGCCGTTTTACCAAACAGTTTCCTTCAAATGATTTTTTATAAACATTTTATATGTTTTAAACTCCTTATTACACTGTACCTCTTACTCTGTTTATCATATTTCAAACTTATTTACAACTGTGTTTCAAACAAATGTTCCTTATACTTATATTGTTTTATCAAATTAACTTATGCCTTCAAATTGTTTTATAGATTGACATCAAGTCGATCTTTCCTTAAACTAATATTTATGTTTCAAATGTTTTACCAAACTTATTTATGCTTTTATATTATAAATTGCATGCCTCTATATGTATAGTTATATAAGAAATGTTTAAAAGACTTATGAAGGCTATCCACCCTATTTCCTTTTCGCGCCTTGAGATGTGGTCTGGTGGGATATTGGATACTCGTCCGAAGGTCGTTTAAATATTAGTTATATATCATGTGTACATATAAAGTCATAAAAGTTCCTTCCAGTTCATCCTATGCCCTTGGGTAACAAGGGTATACATCCATGTCCATACGTACCACTTAGATTCTAGTAAGCTACCATTTGGGTAGTTCAGGCAGATACTAGAACCATTACTAGAACGCGATATCATACAACGAGTCAGTTCATTCATGAGTCAATACTTTCTAGAACATTGTTGTACAATACATATACATCTATACTAGGACGAGAACATATACAATTATACTAGAACGCTTATGTGACAATACTTGCTAGATGGAGAGAACACACATTACAGCTAGCACACGTAGAACATTTCAGTACACCATAAGTACAATTACATGATCACACTTACATGAGTACGCTTTCATATACATAGGATAGACGTCCCTAGGGGCTATAGCTCAGAACCAGTTTAGGATCTAACTATACTGATAAAACACACTACGATTGTGATTGTTATATCGAGTATACATGATCGCAGGTAATGTGGTGCTCACGGCTTGCATTCATGCAGGGGTCGTGTGTAGGTCCTAAAATCCCTTTAATAGGGGAGCGAAACAGTCTGGGATCTAGACATCACATTATACCTTATCCATCAAATAAGGCAAGTTGAGTATCGGTGTATTGATATATATATTTATATATATCCAAATACTATGGTACTTGGTAGGATTACCCTAGATTTAAGGTAATAGGTACGGTTGTAGTTCGACACTACACCATAGTACCATTTCTTTCCCATTACATTCACTTCTTGAATTTTTCATAGGAAGCGCGGTAATGTAGATGCTATCTGTTGATAAATAGTAGCCCTTTAAGAGCTACGATTTAGTACTACGTTAATTTTTCCAGTACATATTTCAGTGATAACCTCACTTAAACATAAATATACAATCTATATTTTGAGTAATGATAGTTATACTTTGGAAAAATACATACTCTTATAAGAGACACACACACAGAACAGTTAAGTCTTGGTAGAAGACTCCTTTTGTTACTAATAGGAATCATAGGGATTTCTAGGGATTTTCAAACATATACAGTTGAGCTACAAATATTTTCATACTTATACTCGTTTTCTTTCAAAGCAATGTCAAGTCTTAGAAATTATAAGTTTTCACAAATTAAGACACATTAATACTTATGATCTCACCAGCTTTAAAGCTGATACTCGTTTTCAAAATTACTTGTATCCTCAGGTCATCATAGACAGGTACCGATGCAGGGAAAAAGGAAGATGAAGCTTATTCAAGACTTATCTTTCATTTTGATTTATGCTTGTAGTGTTTATCAAAATTTGACAGAATACAATTGTATAATAATCATTTTATTAATGCAATGGATGATGTTGTTTCTTGTTTACTACTTTACATTGTTGTTGATATTATACATGACGTCCTCCGCCCCAGAACGTTTCCGCCGTTCTCGGTTTTGGGGTGTGACAATGTTTGCGGTACGCCAGTTCATAGGAGGCGCAGTTCGTTGGTGGAAGACTCTGGGGAAGACTCTAAGCCCCAATGAGCCCCTACAACTGACGTGGGCAGAGTTTTTGGTGCAGTTCAAACGTAAGTACTACTCAGCCCAAAATCTGCTCGAGCTAGTAAACCAATTCCTAACCTTGAAGAAACGAAGCATGACCATCGATGAATACACCAACAACTTCACGGAAAAGATGGAGCTTGCTTTGCGCCTTGTCCCGAACGAGCTGACAAAAATTGACAAGTATGCAAAGGGACTTCCTTGGGAGTATGCGGTGCTAGTACGTCAGACACTTACTTTGGAGGCAGCTATCTGGGCTGCCAAGTCGGTTGAGGAGATGATCAAGGGAAGGACCGCCAACAAGACCGAGGTTGGCGAAAACAAGAAGTTTGAGGGGTCTGCGAAGCCCGATGAGAGAGGCAAATCAAGTACCAGGAAGTTTAGAGAAGGAGGGAGTGAAGAAAGATGGTGCGAGAAGTGCAACAAGAAACACTCTGGAAAATGTGGTGAGGAGGTGACTTGTTTCAAGTGTGGAAAGTATGGGTAATATGCCAATGAGTGTACATTTAACAAAAGGCTGTGTTACGGATGTAACGAGGAAGGGCACTTCAAGCAAGAGTGCCCAAAGAGAGAGGGGGCTACAAAGCCAAATGTGCCGCCAAAGCCAAAGGCGAGAGCATTTCAAATGATCCTTGACAAAGCAGATGACAATGCGAGGATTTAGGAGTGAAGGCATGACAACCGAAGGTCGAGTTATGAAGTAGCCATATAATCATATGATGTAGCCTATTAGAGGTATAGACTAGGGTGAACTTGAACACCTATGTAACAGTTTCAAGGAATAATAAAAACCTTCGTTTTGATATTTGATGTGTAAAGTTGTTATATGATGTTCTTGTATAGTGACTTGGAAAAACTGCGGGACAATACTTGGGAGGAGTATGAGTAGGTGTGAATGGTAGTAGAGGCCTATACTACCGAAAGCACAGGACTCACACTTGGATCAGGGAAGGTCACAAGGTTACCAAGAAGCTAGTAATTGATTTTGTTTTATTCAAGTATGTCGTTACCATTGTTTTGGTAATGACTAAGAAAATTGTTGTTATCCCGACCCTGGTAGTCATATCACATTGAGTCCGACTACGATGAGTAAGTTACGTGGTTCAGAACACCAAGTTTGATGTAGCGTCCAACTTAAACCAAACAATTGAAATCAAAGCGATCAATAGAAGTATCGCGCTCGTTGTTAAAGAAGTTGGTAGCTAGAAATGCTACATTATAAAATGTGATTATATCACATTAGACCATGAAGGAAGGCATAATCCATTCCGGAATTTGACTCTAAGAGACCTGAGTCTAAGCATTGCTACATACGATGATAAGTCATTAGAATATGACAAATCGGTCAATTGTAGTAATCAAATTAACTTATCCTAAGTTTGCTAAGAATAAGGAGTCTCTGATAAATAATGAGGTTGTGACACGAAGGTCATGATTGAAAGTCTAACGAGCAGGTGCAAGACCGAGCACCGCCTGCAGTCAAGGAGTCCAAGAGTTAGATACTCGTTCGAAGCAACATAGAAGTTACAGTTATTACCCAGGATGAACAGATAACATATGGAGTCATTATACTGCCCAGTTTCGTTGGTGATTCCAGGACGTAATCATCCTAAGAGGGGGATAATTGTAACGCCCGCAGATCCGGGCTAGTCGATTTAGAGGCAATAGGGGTCGAAAATGATTTTTTGACAAAATATTATTTAGAATAAATAATCTTAACCAAGTTGTAGAATATGTCACAAGGTTTCCGTACATATAAATAACACCGAAATCTGAGTTATAACGAAGAAGTTATGACCCGTCGAAGTTTCGCGACGGAACCGCCACGGCACCGGGAAGCGTAAATAGTGAATTTATGATAGAGCGATATTTAGCCTTAGAAATCTAAACAAAAGTCATAGAATATGTTAAACTAAGAACATCGATAAAAAGAACGCCCAAATCTGACTTCGTATGAGGAAGTTATGATTTTTCGAAGTTTCGGATTAATAGTGTACAGCCCGAAATTCGAATAATAGACCGTGTGGTTTTAGCCGACACGACCTAAATGAGAATCAAATATCTTGTTAATATTAGCATCACGAGAAAAAGACGGGCGAAAACGGATGTCGGATGAAGAAGTTATGAGGATTTAACGGACCAATCCTGTCCCGGCCTGTTAATCATATAGAATTTAAAATTGATTCAAGATTAGCCGACAAAGTCTAAACGAAAGTTGTAGAGTACATTCCCTCCTTCGCGTGGATATAAAGAACGTCAAAAACGGAGCTCGTACGCGAAAGTTACGAATTTTTAAAGATTTTAGTCGAATTTGCGAAGCCTGGTGAGGAGCTGGTGACGTGGCAGCATCTGGGCCACCCATCGCTGATGAAGAAACGCGCTTTGGATCCCGCCACGTAACCCTCGCTATTACGCCCCGCGTCCGAGGTTGGTACGCCCAGCGTACCTTCGCGCCTTATCCGTCCGAGACCGAGTGCGAGCCAGTTGGATCTACTTGTAGCCTTATCCAAACTACGCCCCACGTAGTGTTGCTGTACGCCCAGCATATGACCGAGGGATCGCACCTATAAATAGGCTGCGAGGGCTGCCGAAGAAAAGCACACAAAATCCTTTTTCTCTCTCTCTCTCTCTAATTTCTTTCTCTCTCTAGCCTATTTTGAGCCCCCTAAACCCTAGATAAAACCCCTAGCACCCTAAGGAAGTCCCGAGGCACCCGGAGTCCCAAGAAAAAGGGTCTTTCGGTTTCGAAACGCCGCTCCAAATAAAGTTCCGGTTTTCTTTAAAATCCGCTGTAAGTGAGCTACGCTTACGCAACTTTTAATATAGCTTTCAAATAATTATAGTAATGTTATTAGGTCCTTAAAATAATTATTTGGGCTATTATTATGAGTTATATTGAGTGTTATTTAACGCTTATGTAATAATAATAATAGTCAGACTATTAATTTGTCGTGGTTATCGCTAGACTAAACCCTAGTGGTATCGGTACTAGGTTTATCGAAGGAAAGTTGTTTTGAGAGTATCAAAGCGTTGTCCGAGTGCTGAGTCACCACCATTCAAGTGAGTGCATAGTTACTTTCAGCTTACACATAGATATGAAGTATTTTATATAAATTACGTGCTATGTGTGCATATTATCTGAATATTTGCTATCTATGTTGGGTGAACGATTTCATACACGTTTTAAATAATTTAAACTGTATATGTATTTTATATCTACGAAAATGTTGGCGTAAGACATGGGTATATGTAATAAATGAAATATGAGTTCGATGATAAGTTGAGAGGTGAAATAGACTGTGAGGTGAGGGTGAGAGGTGGACGATGTGAGAAGCCTTTTTCCCAAATGATGGCCCCGTCATTCAGCAGAGTATGGATGACAACCATGGACTATTCTAGACGGTCCAGTGGAACACTAGCACGCTCGCAACCTGTAGGTGTTGTGAACGACGTATTCACCGGTGTATTCTAAAAACCCATTGATATGTATTGCGAGTGGACTCTCAAAAACGATATTGTCAATAAAACCTAGAAGATGCGCCTAAAGGACTCTAACGGCAGAAGCGCCTAATAGAGAACCTCATAACCCCGACAGATGCGCCTAAAGGACTATTCCGGCAGATACGCCCCACAGAGAATGTCACAATTTTGGCAACTGCGCCCTAGTGACAGAACTAGCAGTTGTGCTTGACAGAGGTGTCCTTTACAACTATGGAATTCGTACCTATTCCTTAGGATACTCCTTAGGAATAAATAAACAAGAAATAGCTGATTTCTTAGGGTAGATCCTTAAGAATAAAGAAGATAATGGGAATGGGTAATTGGGTTGATTGTTTAAACATAATAATTATATTATTGTGGGTTGAAAACCCAATGTACTCACCAGGTTTCCCAACCTGACCCACTCAGTTTATTTATACCACAGGTGTCGATATGAAGTGACATTACACTGAGAGAGTAAATAGATGTAGATCACTAGTGTAAATAAATGTAAGTTCCATTTATGCTTATGTTCCTGTATATACAATAAAATCCCAAACGTTTTAAAATGAATAAAATACGTTTCTTCGAAAAGGTTTTGATAACGTATTTATCGTATTTTTCTGGGAACAAATTCCGCAACATTTTTATGAAAAGAAGTACTCTGATTTTTATAAAGCATAAACAAAATCGGTCTTTTCTGGCCGTGAAAATGGGGATGTCACATTCCAAATGTGCCTCAGGAAACTCAGCTACTTCGCATGCTTCTAGTTACTTTGAAGGGTGCTGCAAACGATTGGCTCAAGTCATTGCCCCCGGATCTATCACTACATGGGCCCAACTGAAAGAGGAGTTCATTGATCAATTCTGTCCACCATCCAAAATATCCAAGCTAAAGAAATCCATAGCTAACTTTGAGCAACAAGCTGGAGATTCACTATATGAAGCTTGGGAGAGGTACAAGAGCCTGCTAAGGAATTGCCCACATCAAGACCACAATAGTCAACAAGAAGTCTCCATCTTTTATGATGGAGTAAATGTTACCACAAGGCAATTACTTCACTCGCAAGGTCCACTCACGAAGAAGGCACCTCCAGTGATAAATCAATTGATTGAAGAATTCTCTAAGCATTCTATAGAATACCATAATCCAACAAATGATGTGACTAGGGGGTCGTCTATGCAGCTTCAGAGGACTTGTCAGCAGTCATGGCTATGCTAAAAACCATGGATAGGAGGATGGAAAAAATGGATCAAACGATGCATGCTATTCGGGTGGGTTGTGAGAACTACAATGGGCCCCATCTTACTAGAGACTGCGACTTGGATGAAAATTGCAATAAGAAGGTGCAAGTATGTTACTCAAGTGGGGACCGATATGATGAAGATTGGCGCAAACCAAAGAAGGAGTGGCTCCCTTATGACAAGTACAAGAAGGCTATGTATGAGAAGTACAAGCAAAAGGGAAGAGGTTTTTACTAAAAGGAGGAGTCGGCACAAGAAAGAAAACCAAGTTTGGAAGAGATGCTTACCAAGTTTGTAGCTGCTTCAGAAAAGAGACATAATGATCATGATGCTGCAATCCAAGAAACAAGAACCAAGCTTAGAAACTAGCAAGCCTCTATCCACAACATTGAAACACAACTTGGGCAACTTGCTCAACAAATCAATCAAAGATCACCAGGAGAACTTCCTAGTAAAACCGAAAATAACCCACGAGGCGCCCACATAAACATAGCCACAACAAGAAGTGGAAAAATAATTACTCCTCTGGCCCCCATTCAGAATCAATCACCCAAAGACTTGCAAAAGGAGGACGCAGAAAAAGAAGATCAAAATAAAATTCTGCATGAAACAGACTCTACTCGCCGAGTCGAAAATATGGACTCGACGAGTCCACTGCCAAATTCTGAAAATCAATTCCCTAAAAAGCCCTTTCAGCCTCCAATGCCATATCCAGCCCGAGCTAAGAAAGAAAGGCAGGAAGAGGAGTACCAGAAGTTTCTTGACCATATTAAAGCTCTTCAAATCAACATACCCTTCATCGAAGCAGTAGCTCAAATGCCAAAATATGCAAAATTCCTCAAGGAGCTTCTAACCAATAGAAGGAAGATGGAGGAGGTGAAAGAAGTAGTTCTTAACGGAAATTGGTTAGCTGCCATGCTAAACAAATTACCAATGAAGAAGGGTGACCCGGGAAGCTTGACTTTGCCTTGCCAATTTGGCAACTTGGCTACCATTCATGCTTTGGTTGATTCGGGCGCAAGTGTGAACCTTTGGGCGCAAGTGTGAACCTCATGCTTTGGCTGATTCCCGCAGACTTTATAATTCTAGACATGGAACCGGATCCTCAAGTCCTGATCATCCTTGGAAGACCTTTCCTCAACACGGCAAGTGCTATAGTGGACATGAGAGACTCGAAGCTTACTTTACGGGTAGGAGATGATTCGGTCACTTTCGGGGTTGATCAAGCTATGAAGCATGCGAGGAATAGTGATGACATGGCATTCTCGGTTGACATGTTTGATGAATTGATGGAGGAATGCGATAATGAAGATCCCAACAAGTCCACTATCTTTAATGAAGAATTTGATGCTGAAAAAGACTTACTGGAGATCGAGAGGCTGTTGGAAGAAGCTGAGTATGAAGAAATAACAAAGCAATCTGATAGAGCTACTCGGCGAGTAGGGTCGATCTACTCGTCGAGTCCATGTGAAGAAACAATTGAATTCGTGAATTCTGCAGCCGACTCGCTGAGTCCCTCACCTGTACTCAGTGAGTGCAACATGCAGAACATAAAAATAGAACTCAAAACATTACCAGATCACTTGGAGTATGCTTTCCTTGAAGATGGTCATCAAAAGCCGGTTATAATAGCCTCTAACCTCTCCGAATCTGAAAAAGAAGAACTAGTTCAAGTCTTGAAGAAACGAAAGCGGGCCATAGCATGCAGTATTACCGACATCAAGGGAATAAGTCCCTCTTATTGTTCTCACAAGATTAACCTGGAGGAAGGAGCAAATCCGGTTGTGCAGCACCAAAGAAGACTAAACCCAAACATGCAAGAAGTGGTCAAGAAGGAAGTAGTCAAGCTCTTAGATGCGAGGATTATTTATTCTATTTCCTACAGCCCGTGCATATGTCTGGTCCAAGTGGTGCCCAAGAAAGGAGGCATGAAGGTCATAACCAATGAGAAGAACAAGCTTATTCTGACACGAAAGGTAACCGGTTGGAGAGTGTGCATCGATTATCGAAAGCTAAACGATGCCACTCGTAAAGACCATTTCCCCTTACCTTTTATTGATCAAATGCTAGAACGATTATCAGGCCATAGTTTTTATTGTTTCTTAGACGGCTTTTCGGGTTATTTCCAAATACCCATAGACCCCATGGACCAAGAAAAGACCACTTTCACTTGCCCAAGTGGAACTTTTGCCTATCGTCGCATGCCCTTTGGGTTATGCAATGCACCCGCGACATTTCAAAGGTGCATGACAACCATATTCTACGACATGGTGGAAAAATTCATGGAAGTCTTTATGGATGATTTTTCTGTTTTTGGATCTTCCTTCCATGATTGTCTCACTAACCTTGATTTGATGCTTGCTAGGTGTGAAAAAACCGACTTAGTTATTAATTGGGAGAAATATCACTTTATGGTCAAGGAGGGTATAGTTTTAGGCCACAAGGTTTCTAAATCTGGAATTGAAGTGGATCGGGCAAATATAGACACCATTGCCAAATTACCCCCACCAACTAATGTGAAGGGCATTAGAAGTTTTCTTGGAAACGCGGTTTTTTACCGGCGTTTTATAAAAGATTTTTCCAAAATAACAAGACCTCTAACACAATTGCTTTTAAAAGATGCACCATTCAATTTTACTAAAGAGTGTTTAGAGGCATTTGAATTCTTGAAAGAAAAATTGACTAATGCCCCGATCATTATTGCCCAAAATTGGGATTTACCATTTAAAATAATGTGTGATGCTAGTGACTTTGCATTAGGAGTTGTCCTTGGTCAAAGGGTTGATAAGCACTTTCGACCCATTTATTATGCAAGTAAAACTCTAAATCCGGCCCAAGAGAATTATACCACCACTGAAAAAGAATTATTAGTTGTGGTGTATGTTGGATTAGTGTCTAAGTCCATAACTATTTTGGTATGTACTTGACCCAATGGTGCATGGTCCTTTTGGGTTGCCTTCACCAAAGCAACTTGATAGGATGAATTATGGAGAGAAAGGATTAAATATGATTTATTAATATATTATGAGAATAATATATTAAAGGAGAAATCATATTGTTTAATTAATATTAGTCAAGAATTAATTGGTAATTAGTTTTGTGACTAAAAGAGATTAATTAAACAAAAGGGACTGGAATTGTAATTATAAGATAATTGCAATTTGGGCCATGGATTGCCTTATATTAAGGAGTGGACGAAATTCTATGGGGAAACCCATTAGAAATCGTCCAAGGACTTAAGGAAAGGAGTCCATGGGTTGCTTAGGGCTTAAGCATCCAAATTAGGGTTTCCTTGTTTGATAACCCTAATAGCCTCACTATATATAGACCCTTATGCCTCAAAAACGTGGACATGACTCCTTCTAGGGTTTGTAGACGTTTTTGGGCAGCCTCCTTTACCTCTCTTCTTCATCCTTTTGCTCTTTATGTTTGTGAACAATTAGAGGAGTGACATTTGTGACTCTAAGCTTTCTAAAGTCAATACAAGGACATTTGGGATTGTTATTGCTACATAACAATCAAGTTAACATCTTAAACCCATTCTCATGTTAATATGATTACTTGTATGCTAGAATTAGGGTTTATAGTCTTGGATAACTTGCATGTACAATAGAGAAACCTAGATCTAAGCAATAGGGTTTGTATGAGCACATAGGATGTTCTTAGGATCAAAACCCTTCAGTGGTATCAGAGCCAGGTTTGTTTCTATTGTATTGATGCCTTGTTAATTTGTTCATGCTTGAAAAAATCGTTTTTTGCCTCCTGCCTGATGTACTCGGCGAGTCCCATTGTGGACTCGGCGAGTCCATAAGGGGACTCAGCGAGTTTAGTTGTCCGACAGGCGGATTTTCGGGATTTTTAGCTATTTTGACTTAGGATAATTGCCATAATTGTTTAAACTTAATAAAATTCGAATTTTATTAATCCCTTATGATTATCCTTGTCAAAAATAGAAGATTTTGGTCATCTAATTAGATAATTGTTACCTTATTTGATATATGTTAAGTTATGGAAATTATTTGATCATTATCTTGCAAGAATTTGAACTAGATCTAATTAGATAACCATCAATTATAGTTAATTGCCTTATTTGAATTATGTGATCTAGAATATTCTTGACAAAGTTTGGAAAAGTTTCAAATTAATCCCTTTAGGTTTTATAGTTTAAATTAGAACTCAAAAGTTTAGTTTTGAAATTTAAATAGTTGAAACCCTAATGTTTTGAAAAGGTTTCAAAACTTGTCCTCAAGTTTTGGAATTTAAATTTTGATGTATATTTAAATTCTAAACCTAAATGTTTTGAAATGTTTCAAAACTTGCCCTCAAGTTTTGGAATTTAAAAGTTGATTAAAAGTTTAATTTAGGAATGTTAAATTCTAAAACCCTAGTCATGTTTTGAAAAGATCCAAATCACACCTTTATGGTTTTATTAATTAATTAAGGTGTATAATTAAAAGAGGTTTAATAAATCCATAAAGTTTTGATTTACAATTTAATTGAATTAAAAGTATAATTGTTAAATTTGACCACCTAGTATTTTAAAAGTGTAAAATACACTTTATATTATATATAACATTAAAAGTCTAACATTATATGAGTAAAAGTCAGTCTTACCGTTAGTAGGCCTCATTCACGAAGCTAGTCTATAAGGGGTGTTTAAGGAAATTGCCTATAAAATGACGATTGAATGGGTATCCACTTTTACCCACCGCACTCTTGACTAGTGGAGGGTCGTTAGCCAAACGGGTAGGATAGGACAAAACCTTCCATTATAAGTATAATGAAGTACAAAAGTAACTAAATGTTTTACAAATTCCCAATCTTAGTTACTTAGGCAAAAGTGAATTGATGCAATTCCATGAAATTACACTTTGTGCCCTTGCGAAGACGTTAGTGGAGCGTGTGTGGTTTACCGGCACACTAAATGGTTCTAAGCAAAGGTAGAAAAGGGTGACTTAATTTTTGTCATAGTTCGGTAGAGAGTGTGTGGTTTACCGGCACATTGAATAGGTGACCGTAACATGTGAGGGCACCATGTAAGTTTGCATGGTTATTCACACCCGCTTTGTGATCCTCGGCATCCTAGTCACAAACAAGAGGGGCATATCGAGATTTAAACATGTCATTGAAATGTTCAATGAATCTCAAAGGATCTAGGAGTTTCATAGATTTAAAACTTAAATTTCTTTTTCGTTTTTCATGGTGGAAATTAGTGAATCGTCATTCACTTACCTTCAAATGTTCTGCAATTTGGGTTACGGCATCCCTCTCCCGAGTTGTAGAATATTGTGTTGGGTCCTGGCCTTAGTATCTCATTTGGGTAATTTACTAAGGACTCAATCAATCAACTAACTTGAATTTGTTTTCTCCCGTTTTGTAGATGTCAAAGTACGACAACTATGGTCTTCCCAAATCCCGTGGAACAAGCTTTCCACATGAAGATGATATTCCACGATTCGATCGAGGAACAAGAAACCATGCTTCACTTCCTCCACCTCCTCTAATTATTCTCCCTAACCCACAAGTTCAAAGGCTTGAAAAGTTCAAGATAACTCAAGCCCTTTTGGCAAGTAAACATAAAGAAGGAAAGTCGGTGTGTGCACACGTCCTAGGGATGAAGTCACACATTGATAGGTTAAGAATGTTGGGATCCGTTGTTTGTGAGGAAATGGCTGTTGATTGGGTTCTTCAGTCACTTCCTAACTCATATAGTGAGTTCGTAAGAGAGTACTATATGATAAACCGCGACGTGACCCTTATAGATCTCACCTATATGCTTATTGCTGCTGAATCAGCAATGGTTTGGCGCAATAGAAAAAGCAAAGTTGATTGGTGAATTTGCCTTCAAGACCTCTATGGATATAGACGATGGAAACGAAAGACTTGCTATGATCAAAAAGTTTGATCATAAGAAAAAGGCAATGTCTGAAGTAGTTCCATGTCCTGTTCCAAAAGAGTCAATTTGCTTTTATTGCCAAGAAAAGGGGCATTGGAGACGAAGCTACCCTATTTACCTAAGAGATCTAAGAGATGGGAGAGTCAAAACGTATGGCTTTGCTTTAGGTAAAATCCATTGACTAACTCTTTTAAGCTTCATTCTAGATTCTTAATACATAATGTGATAAGATTACAATTGATGTTTTGTAGGATCGAAGAAAAGAAAGGAAGCTTAAGGGAAGAAGTGAGCAGAATCTAACCGTGAAGAAATGGATTTCGATCGCATTTCTTGAAGATTAGATTCTTGAGCTGCTACTGAGAGTTAGAATTAGATTGCTAAGAAATATGTATTAGCATAGTTTTTCAATGAATTGCGTTGTAAGGACAAATTTTTCCGCAATAAAATAAATTTTGACTTTATATTATTTATTTATCCTTGCAATGGCATGTATGAAAATTGATTAGCAATAATGGATTTGATTCTTAATTTTGGAAATGTCGAAAATTTACCAAATAGGGAGAGTTTCTCATCACCTAAGTTTCAATTGGACAGAAACTTGGAATCATGCAACTTGGTTGCATGAGAAATTTCATATTTGGAAATTAGACTAATTCGTTGACAAAGTGTCAAGTGAAGGACTAGGAGATCGAGTACACAAAGTTGTGTGTTGATCAAAGTCCACCATAAGAGTAACAAAGATATTCGTCATGATTTGCTAAAGGTTTAGTAAATATGATTATACTTATAAGATTAAGTGTAATTCTGAATTGATTGAAAAAGTTTAAATCAATAGCAGAATGAATAAGAAAAATCAAGTAGGCAGAAAGATAAAAGTTTCTCCATTCTAAGAAGAAGGGAGAGTACCTTTATTATGTTTTATGATGAGTCTTAATGATTAAGAACCATGTCTCAATTGATCCTCTAAGTGAGTCTTAGTACAATTGTATGTCTAAGAAGAGGAATCAAGAATTGAAGAAATGGTTAAATCAAGAAGTCAATCATACTTCGTTCCAAAACAAGTCTTAGAGTTACGATTGTGAAATTGAGTGATAAGTATTAAGAAGGTTTATAACATTCATCAAATGTGGAAAGTTGTGATGTCTTGAATAAGACAAAGACCAACTAAGACCAATTTATGAAGTGTTTTGATAAAAGCTACACTAACTCTTGAATATTTGTTTGTCAAGAAATGTTTATTGACAAGAGAATCTTATATGTCAAGGAGTCAGTAGGAGTCTTAATGGTCTTGAAAGGTTTCAAGAACAAATCAAAATAGACCTTATCGATCATCACTAGCACACGAGTTGAGGTTTACAACCTATCGTGTTGACATTATTTTGTTTCTGTGCCATTCCAATTGAGTTAATTATGCATGTGAGTTCTATAAGTTCTCATTTGAACGCATAAAAGGCAGGCACCTTGATCAATGGAAAGTACATTGATAGGAAAGGGTGGGCTGCTTAACTACTTGGAAGACATGGTGGGCAGCTGTGCTACCATAAGGCAAGAAATCAAGATTAAGAAAGTTCGGTCCATATGAGTTTGAATTTGTCGTAAACTTTGGTTTTAACAAATTCACATGGATAGGAACACATACACCATTTAAATCTAAGTTTCATAAGATTTCCTCCTTCATGAAAATGATTGTGAGGAAATGCTTTCACTAAGAAAGATTTTAAGAAGATAGTGATTGTAAAATTGCATTCTCGAATTCGATTATGGTTATGGTATCCCTTTCCATAATTTGAATTGTGAGGTTTGGCAATTAGTCTTAATTGTTTAGACACACATATGAACTATTGAAGGAAAAGGTGTATAAGTTTAAAAGGCCTTGATAAAATATTATCAAAGCATTAAGTATTAGAAACATAGACTTAAGAAATTCAATAGGTATTGTTTTTCTGGAAGTTCAGATGTTTTATGAATACATGTCCAAGCTAATGGGAGCATAAGTGTTATGTTTTATAATAATCATCATGATAGTGGGAGCATAAATGTTATGATTGTATGATTATTAAGTCACATATTGCAAGTTGGCAATATTAATTATAGAAAACAAGAGTTATACCTTGCAAAGTAGTAAGGGTTGTAAAGTTGTTTTGCTATAATTAAGGGAGAGAATATTATGCTTCATTTCAAATCTAAAGGCTTAGGTTGTGGAATGTTAATAAATTTAGTCAAAGGTACATAGTGTGTTCTTAAAATTTCGATTATGATTACGGCATTCCTCTTCACAATTCGAATTTTGAGAACATAGCAAATAAAATATTATGGCAGAAAACTGATAAAGTATCAAATCTTTATATAAGACATTATGCATCGTGTCCCATACGCTTCGGGTATAGGATTGATTGTGAATGCTATAATATTTGACCATTCTAAAATTTTCCAAATGTCTAGCGCATTTAGAGGGAAAAGGGACTAGAATCGGTTTTGACTAAAATAATTAAACAACTATCAAAGGACAATCCAAAGTTCGACGAGGATTGGTTGCTTGTGAGTAGTTGGAAGCATGGTATTGAATGGACCATATCAACATTATTATGAATAGATAAGATTCTATTAAGAATGAGTTGTCATATGGAAAATATGGAAGCGTGTCCATATTGGGAATTGAATATTGAAAAATCTATGTCTAGGATTAGAAAATTTTATGCAAAAGGATGTTCAAAGGAATGTACTTTGAGTGAGAGACATCATATCTAAGGAATTGTATTGTAACAATCTCCGATAGAGGACTTTGTAATATCATTGGCAATAGTCTTTGTGACTTTGGTGCAGTGACATTACGAAAGGATCATTGCATAAAATGTTAGATTCTAGAATATTCTATAAGTAGAAAGAATTTGATATTCTTTCACTAATGGAAAAAGGATTTGGAGTTGTGAAATGAGAATGATTGGAAATGTGTTCAATGTGATCTATTTCACAAAGTAAGAACCATAGGTAAACATTGTGTGCATGCTAGGAGCATGGGACAAGTGTTGTAATTCAAGTAAGAAGTTGATTAACCGAAACGACAAATAATGAGTAATCAATATGGTGATAAATAAAGGGCGTTTTATTTATGCTCAAAGGTTTGAGGCCATATGGGATTAGTATTATTCTTGTGTTTCACATTTGCATGTTTTGACTTCCTGAATAATTTAATTGGTTAAGAACAATTAAATTATTCGAACGGGCCACAGTCGTTCATATGTTGGAAGTAGGTATGAATGAAGACTGTCGTGAATTGGTGTGTGGATTGTCTAAAGAGCATTAGACATAAGCAAATGTTTGCTTCAACATTCATGAGTGCTTATGAATATGATTTGAGCATTGGATTAAACCCACGCTCACTTGGATCACTCCCTGAATTGTATCACGAGTGATTGGTGAGACGATAACATCTTATATTCTTGAAACCGAGATGTGTGAGTTGTATCTTGCAAATCGGTTGCACATTGATAATATGTAAACGCACCAGTAACTTGGTGTTATAAAACATATTGGTGTGTGTGATTCGGTGAGTAAGTGCAAGCGAGCATTGAATCAAATTTTATCCGTTCCTTTTATCCAAAGAAGGATAAAAGCAATATCTTTGGGCCCCTCGATGATTTAGTGATGACAAACGTAAATGCTCGGCCGGGCTAGGGCTAATTTGATTTGTTCAATTAGTCAGTCGTCATAAATTGGGAATCGAGATATAGTACAAAGAGAATGATTAGAAATCATGTCTCATACGATATCTAGAATGGAGGAATATATGATCCCTTATCTAAAGGACACGCGTATCTGATATGATCAGAGTTGACAGCGGCTTTGGAAAGCTACGATTGCAGATCAGGATCTGAAGTCATACGCATAATAGTTATTAGACTTATCCAAGTGGGAGACTGTTGGATTAGTGTCTAAGTCCATAACTATTTTGGTATGTACTTGACCCGATGGTGCATGGTCCTTTTGGGTTGCCTTCACCAAAGCAACTTAATAGGATGAATTATGGAGAGAAAGGATTAAACATGATTTATTAATATATTATGAGAATAATATATTAAAGGAGAAATCATATTGTTTAATTAATATTAGTCAAAAATTAATTGGTAATTAGTTTTGTGACTAAAAGAGATTAATTAAACTAAAGGGACTGGAATTGTAATTATAAGATGATTGCAATTTGGGCCATGGATTGCCTTATATTAAGGAGTGGACGAAATTCTATGGGGAAACCCATTAGAAATCGTCCAATGCCTTAAGGAAAGGAGTCCATGGGTTGCTTAGGGCTTAAGCATCCAAATCATGGTTTCCTTGTTTGATAACCCTAATAGCCTCACTATATAGACCCCTTATGCCTCAAAACCGTTGACATGACTCCTTCTAGGGTTTGTAGACGTTTCTGGGCAGCCTCCTTTACCTCTCTTCTTCATCATTTTGCTCTTGGTGTTTGTGAACCATTAGAGGATTGACATTTGTGACTCTAAGCTTTCTAAAGTCAATACAAGGACATTTGGGATTGTTATTGCTACATAACAATCAAGTTAACATCTTAAACTCATTCTCATGTTAATATGATTACTTGTATGCTAGAATTAGGGTTTATAGTCTTGGATAACTTGCATGTACAATAAAGAAACCTAGATCCAAGCATTAGGGTTTGTATGAGCACATAGGATGTTCTTAGGATCAAAACCCTTCAGTGTATGCATTTGATAAATTCCGCCCGTATTTAGTTTTATCTAAAACAATTGTTTTTACTGACCACTCTGCTATCAAGTATTTGTTTGCCAAGCAGGATGTCAAGCCAAGATTGATACGATGGGTTCTACTTCTTCAAGAGTTTGACATCGAGATACGCAATAAGAAGGGAATGGAGAATGTAGCAGCCGATCACTTATGAAGGCTTGAAAATCCGCAATTGCAAGAAGATAAAGTTGGAGATGATTTTCCGAATGAGTATATTATGGTGACTACGGGAGAAGAGCCATGGTTCGCAGACATAGCTAATTACTTAGCTAGCAAATACATCCCAAAAGATCTTACCCGCCAACAAAAGAAGAAATTCTTTTCAGAAATAAAATATTACTTTTGGGATGAGCCTTACCTTTTCCGAAGTTGCGCGGATGGAATCATACGAAGATGTGTGTTCGGAAATGAAAGCCGACAAATCTTGGAGCATTGTCATAGCGGGCCCACCGGTGGACATCATGGAGCACACTATACTGCTAAGAAGATCTTTGACATTGGGTTTTATTGGCCCACAATTTTTAAAGATGCAGCCCAATTTGTCAAAAAATGTGATGCATGCCAAAGAGCGGGAAACATTTCATCCCGAAATGAAATTCCACAACAAAGAATTCAAGTGTGCGGAGTATTTGATGTATGGGGGATCAATTTCATGGGACCATTTCCCATGTCAAAAGGCAACAAATGTATATTGGTGGCGGTGGATTATGAATCCAAATGGGCGGAGGCATAAGCATTACCAACTAATGATGCTCGGGTGGTGGTGCGATTTTTAAAAAGCTATTTTCAAGATTTGGAGTTCCAAAAGCTCTTATAAGTGACCGAGGCACTCATTTTGCCAATGATCAACTAGAAAAGGTTTTAAGGATATATGGGGTAACTCATAAATTCTCTACATCTTACCACCCACAAACTAGTGGGCAAACCGAAGTGACCAATAAAGCCTTGAAGAGAATCGTGGAGAGATCGGTGGGGAGCAATCAGAAAGAGTGGTCGGACAAGCTAGATGATGCACTTTAGGCCTTCCGAATAGCTTTCAAAACACCTATTGGTACTACACCATATAGGCTAGTTTATGGAAAGCAATGTCATTTACCGGTGGACATCGTGTCACACCCCCGAACCAGACGGCGGAAACGTCCGAGGGCTGTCGTGACTCAATTGAATACCATAACATTGAATATATATGAAACATAACAACATTCGTCACCGTGCATTAATATATTACAACCAGCAGTGTTTACATGTCATACATTGTTTAAACATTACATTCCCAAAAATTAAATTGTTTGATTCATACATAAATAAACTGCAACCGTCACTGAATATGATTTCCCTTGATTCACTGGTTCCCTGAGAATACAAGTATTTTGAAAAACGTCAACATATGAAATGTTGGTGAGTTCATAAGTAGTGTTTGAAGTCGAATGTTTGTATTGTTTGAAAAACCACCAGAAAATCCGATATTTTCTGAAAAGAAAAGCTTTTGAAAACGTTTGTGAAGATCCATAGGTATGCTTGTTTGTTTCTATACTTGTAAAAAAAAGATGTTCATTGAAGATGTATGCATTTCAAATCTGTATGTATTGAAAACCCTAGGAAAACCCGATGTTCTCCTAGTTCCTTGAATTACATGAAGTTACATTGAAACCATTGCATAGCGTATAGTGTCAGTCCCAAGCGACGTTGGAAGGTTCTCGAGCAGGATTATTTACTACAAACCCGCGTTACACAAACGCCCAGTTTATAGTTATACTAACGACCCCGAAGGCGTCGTCAGTACTAATCGCGTTATCCAATCGCCCTGACTAGGTGTAGTCCCACATCCGAAGAGAAAGAGGTCACGAAGACCTCGATAACTCTATTAATCGGTTGGGGATAATATGCGTGCGAGGGGTCCCCGACCCGCCTCGTAAAATATGCAGACTTTTCTAGCAATACCAAGGACCCTTAGGGACCAGTGGTATACAAGCCATTGAAAGTCCCTCTACGTTGTGCCGAGTCGGTGAAACTCAACACTTCGTAGAAAATATGCGTCTTCGGGCCTTAAGATCAGGTCATTGGGCTAGCTAGGCTCAACGAACAAGATTTTACACTTGTGGGGCCCAAAGATGGTGCGTAGACGTCTGTGCACACTCGTATGTATATGTATTACCAAACGTTGCTTGTATGAATCGTAGTGTCGTAGTGTTAGTAGTTGTAGATTTCTATTGGCTCGAGACCGAGCCAATTCATTTAACAACGACTTTTGGTATTGTAATGTATTGTATTTCGTTGATAGTCGCGGTGCCATTATTTGATCAAATTGTACACATTGAATTAGGCTTGAAATATTTCTGTTTTTCAGCCCCTCATTGTTTGTAAAATTTACATTTTCAACCCTTTTATTTGATACTTCCCGGTTTGGTCCTTGAACTAATTTTCTTGACATTTTAACACCAAAAATTATTGAAATTAATATTTTTCAGCATATTTTTCATAGAAAACAGTTTAAGTCCCTGAAAATGCAGTTTTCTTGGTTTTAATCCCTTCTTTTCGCAACTTTGACAATTTTGGCCCAAATTGGAAAAATTTTGCAACTTTGGTCCTTTTTAATGTAAAAAGCATTTTAAACCTTTGAAAAGGATTTGGAACACTTATGGTCCACTGTTTTACAGAAAATCACAGTTTTGGCCCTCCAAAACAGAAAAATTCGCATAATGGGCCTCATTGGGCCGAAATTTTCATTTTTAGCCCATTAAGCTTGAAATTTATGTTTTTAATCCCCTAAATAAGTGTATTTCCAGAAATTGATTTATGGAAACTGTTTTGGCACACTTCATCCATCAGAATCTGTGAAATGTCAATTTGGCCCTTAATTTTGTATTTTTCACATTTTTGGCCCAAAATTTGTGTTTTTAACCCAAAGAAAATTATTACTAAGCCACTTAGCCATTTTTCTTGAAACACTTTGTATGTAAAAAGGTATTTGAAGCTAAAATCATAAAACATAAGTTATATCTCGGTTTTGAGGGGTTTTATGGCTAGATCCAACATTAAAACACATAAAAGCATACATATAAGCATGGAAATCATACAAGGCATACAAACACATATAGATCTACACTTTCACTTGTATTCCCCCCCCCCCCCCCCACAAAACTCATAAAAACAGAAAATAGGGGGTATGAAGCTCACCTTGGGGGGTAGTTTCGGTTTTTGAAGAAAGATTGGAAGAAATGAAGTGATTTTTGGCCTTTGCACTCCTTGATGAACTTTTCGAGATTATGGGGTTTCTAGAGTGCAAGATCATGATTTTTGCATGGATTAGGAAGAGATTTTTGATAAATAAGGAATACAAGTCATAGATCCAAGCAAAACCTTACCTTAGATGATGATTTTTGTGGAAGAACCTCCTTGAATGCTTCCTATTTTTCGAGATTTTGGATGGAGAAGAGGAAGAAGTCTTGAGTGAATTTTAGAGAGAGTTTGTGAGTGTTTTGTGTGTGTGTGGTGTTGCTCTCGGCCAAGTTCAAGAAGAGAGAGAGAGAGAGATGTAGACATGAAGTGATGTGCATGGATACATGGAATGGATTTGCATGGAGATCCACAAGACAATAAGGAGGTGGCACACTAAGGTCAACCCTCTTCTTGGGCTTGAGCTTTTGGGCCGAGATTAATGGAGGAAATGAGGGTGTTTGGGCCTTAAATACTTAAGCCCAATTTTCATGGTTAAGTTGAGTGATTTTTTGGTCCAAATAAATTTAAATGTGATTTTTGTAACTTGTTAGGGTCAAATTAGGTTAATTATGGTTCATAGCTTTCAATTCATTTCATTCTAGGCTCAATATGGCCCATAATATTGAAATAAATTAGTGTGGGTCCAAATAGAGCCCAATTAGGGTTCTAAGCCCATGATAGTCTAATTGGAAGCTTATTGGTCCATTTGGATCCAATAAGGAAGTTCTAGTCTAAAATAGACTTAACAAGAACTTCTAGGGTTTTCCACTTGTTTGATGACTACTTGTAGTACTTGTATGATGTATTTGATTGAAGTTTTTGATTCACATTAACTTAAATGTTTAGGTTACATGACACAAAATTTCCAGTTGTGACACATCGAGCATAAAGCTTTTTGGGCTTTAAAAATGTGCAACTTCAACATAGCGGAGCTCAAGAACAACCGGTTGATGCAAATGAATGCTCTTGAGGAACTTAGAAATGATGCTTACACTAGTTCTTTAATCTATAAAGAGAAAATTAAAAGTTGGCATGACAAGAGGATCAAGGGTAATAAAGAGTTTCATGAAGGGCAAAAGGTGTTGCTTTTTAATTCAAGACTTAAACTTTTTCCGGGAAAAGTCAAGTCAAGATGGGATGGTCCTTTTCTTGTGAAGAAGGTGTTTCCACATGGTGCTATAGAGTTATTATCAAAAGATGGTACCCCTTTCATGGTCAATGGACATAGAGTGAAAAGGTACAAAGAAGGAGTCCCAAGGAATGAAGACATAGAAGAGGGTCTGCTGCTGGAGGGAATGGCAGAAACGTAGCATGAAAGGAGTCCAGCTAATGACTCCTTAAAAAGAAGCGCTTCTGGGAGGCAACCCGAGTTTAGAGTTTGCATTTCTTTTCCCTTTGTTTTCTTTTAAATTTCTTAGGATCTGTTTCATTTTCATTCTTCTTCTGAAAATATGTTCAAAATGTTTGCTTAAGGGCAAGCAATGCTCAGAGTGTGTGGTGGTGGCTTAAAAAATAAAAAAATGAAGATTTTATCACAAAGCTTCCCAAGACTGCGGGAGGAGTAGATTCGATATGGGTCATCGTGGATCGATTGACCAAGAGCGCCCATTTCATTCCGATCCAGGAGAGTATCTCGTCCGAAAAGTTGGCCGATATCTATATCAGGGAGATAGTGGCGCGGCACGGGGTGCCAGTGTCAGTGATATCAGACAGAGATGTGTGTTTCACTTCCAAGTTTTGGAAGAAGTTCCATGATGAGTTGGGCACTCGTCTACATTTTAGCACTACCTTTCATCCGCAGACGGATGGTCAGAGCGAGCAGACCATCCAGACTCTGGAGGATATGTTGTGGGCGTGCATGCTAGACTTCGGTGGTAGCTGGGATACCTATCTTCCCTTTGCTGAGTTCTCGTACAACAACAGCTACCACACGAGTATTGACCGTCCTCCATTCGAGATGTTGTACGGACGGAGGTGCACGACCACGATATGTTGGGGTGAAGTTGGCCAGAGGGTCATGGGGAGCACAGAGGTGGTGCTCAAGACAACCGAGAGGATTCAGCAGGTTCAGAGCAAGCTTCAGTCTGCGCAGAGTCGGCAGAAAAGTTACGCCGACAAGCGCCAATCAGACCTGGAGTTCCAGGTCGGGGATATGGTTCTCCTGAAAGTGTTGCCTTGGAAGGGCGTCATTCGATTCAGGAAGTGGGGAAAGTTGGGCCTGAGATACATTGAACCGTTCAGGATTATAGCCCGAGTAGGCAAGGTGGCATATAGGCTGGATCTGCCAGCCGAACTCAATCAGATCCACAGCACCTTCCATGTCTCCCAGTTACGGAAGTGCCTAATGGATGACTCAGCGGTGGTGCCGTTAGAAGATATTCAAGTTGATGAAAGCCTGAATTACATTGAGCGCCCAGTCGCAATCCTCGACCGGAAGTCGAAGGATTTGAGGAACAAGAGGGTGGAATTAATGAAGGTGCAATGGCGGCACCGGAAGGGTTTGGAGTGGACTTGGGAGCCGGTGGAAGAAATGATAGAACATTACCCCGAGCTGTTCCAGGATCGAGCAGCAGACTTCGAGGACAAAGTCTAAAATAAGTTGGGGAGATTTGTAGCACCTGGTTCCTGGTACGTACGACCTATCTAAGTAAGTTACATTTTTAGCCTTGGACTCGGCGGGTTGTAGGCCCGACTCGCCGAGTAGAGTCGGGATATTGAGCACACTTAAGTTGGCGACTCGGCGAGTCCATATTCTGGACTCGGTGAGTCCCCGCTGTCTAGATGAAACCCTAATTTCAAGGGTTTGCA
Source organism: Lactuca sativa (assembly GCF_002870075.4). Lineage (NCBI taxonomy): Eukaryota > Viridiplantae > Streptophyta > Magnoliopsida > Asterales > Asteraceae > Lactuca > Lactuca sativa. The sequence continues at coordinate 261,052,118 of NC_056630.2, forward strand.
CCCTATTGAAAGCAACCTTGTGCGCCCCAAGCCCGACTCCTTCACCCTCAGAGATCCTTAGATCAACCTAACCCCTCTTCTTATGAGATTGAAGTGTTTTGGTGTGATTTCTTGAAGATTTTGAGAGAAGAAGAAGAGTAGATCAAGAGGAGAAGAAGGAGGCCCGATATCTTGGTGATATTTCAGAGATTCATTGTGGTATAACTCAGTTTCCTTCTATTTTTATGCTTAAAGTCCCTTAGGGCACCATTAAAGTCCTTGAACCATTTCCAAGATTGGTTGTGGATAAGGGGTTGTAATGAGCTTATTAACCTCTAGATCTAGGCAGGGTTGAGCTCCAGAAGCTCAAATCCATGGCCTTTATGGGAGTAAAGTGCTTGAATGTCCTAGATCTACCATTTTAGCCTTTATTAAGCCTTAAATCCCCATCATATGCATGTATACACGTAAAGTTGGAAACTTTACGTGTAAAACCTACCCTAAGAGCCCAGATCTATGTATAGTATGAGTTGGATTCAAGCAGACTCGAGTATATAGTAATTGCATGTGAACGACTCGACGAGTCGTTCATCGGACTCGGGGAGTCGAGTCGCGAGTCGCCGAGTTTTCCCCTTCTTCGTGTTTGCTGAGCGGAGTTGTGAGTCGCGGGTGGACTCAGTGAGTCGGAAAGCAAACCCATCCATGGAGGACTCGGTGAGTCAATGCCCTGACTCGGCGAGTCCAAGGCAATCTTCTTACCTCAAGAACAGACTCGGCGAGTTGTTCATACAGCTTGGCAAGTCTCAGCATAGAGTGTTCATCGGATGAACATGAACTCGACGAGTTGTTCATGCAACTCGACGAGTAGGATGAAGGACTTGTGGACATCAGTTAGAAAGAGAACTCGTCGAGTCAATTCCTAACTCGACGAGTAGAGTCGGATTGAGGACAATTGAATGGGTAGGGACTCGACGAGTTAGCAAGCCAAATCGGCGAGTCGGGTTAACTGGAAGTTGACTTTCACTTGTACTTTGACCTGGTCAAGGGTAAAATGGTCATTTTACCCTAAGTAAAGCTAGCAGTATTTGACTGAATGTTTTGTAGGAATTATAGCCGGAGGACTTCTGGAATAGTAGCAGCAGCAGTAGACAGTCAGTTCCCGCTCGAATCAGCAGCTACTTTGAGGTGAGTTACCTTCCAGTAGCGCTGGGTCTACGGCCACAATGTCGACCCACCAGTAGGAGTTGTATGTTAGATGATTGTCTTTGTGATATCATCTAGGTTTGCTACTACCTGATATGTTATATGTGATAGTAGTAGAGTTCGGTTGTTAGGACCGAAGGGTAGGTCAGACAACCCAGATATGTCTGACAGTATGTGATGATATGTTTATATGCTGGCATGATATGTTATATGTGATAGTGGTAGTAGGAGGGGAATAGTCCCCAAGTTCAGTTGTTAGGACCGATGGGTAGTTCGGAAACCCCAGATATGTCTGATAGTATGTTTATGTTATGATATATGTGATAGTAGCAGTAGGGATGAAATAGTCCCCGAGGATCGGTTGTTAGGACCGATGGGTAGTCAGTACCCTATAATGGCTTGACACGGGTAGGACGGCACCCCCAGAATGGCCGCACAGGTAGTCGGCACCCTAGAATGGCCGCACCGGGTAGTCAGGCACCCCAGAATAGCCTAACAGTATGTATGTTATGTGATCGTCTGTATGTGGTACGATGGGGGAACTTACTAAGCTTTGTGCTTACAGTTTACAGTTTTGGTTTCAGGTACCTCTTCGTCGAAGGGAAAGGAGCTGGCGCGGTAGCGGCACATCATACACGCACACTGTTTTTCCGCATTCATGGGATTGTTCTGGGATTCATACTCTGATATTTTGATAGTTCACGTGTTTTGGTTTTCAGACATAGTATATGTTTATGAAATGGTTTGATCGGACAATGTTTATTTGCAAATGGTTTTACTAAATATTAATTGAAAAATGAAATTTTTGGACGTGAAAAATGGGTCGTTACACAAGTAGAGTTTCAAATAGACTTGTTATAAGGATCGATGCCAATAGCGAAAGCATTATACCGATTAGCACCGACAGAGATGAAGGAGCTTATGATGCAAATTCAAGAGTTGTTGGACAATGGTTTCATTAGACCTAGTTCTTTACCCTTGGGAGCTCTGGTGTTATTCGTGAAGAAGAAGGATGGGAGCATGAGGATGTGCATAGACTATAGAGAACTGAATAACACAACAGTAAAGAACAAGTATCCATTGCCAAGGATTGGTGACCTGTTTATCAGCTTCGTTCGAGATATTTCTCAAAGATAGATCGTAGGTCACGATATAATCAGTTGAAGGTGAGCGAGCAATACATCGAGAAGACCACATTCAGAACGAGATACAGAAAATATGAGTTCTTGGTTATGTCATTTGGACTAACCAATGCTCCAGTAGCATTTATGGATTTGATGAAAAGGGTTTGTAAACCATTCCTTGATAAATATGTAATAGTGTTCATAGATGACATTCTGATTTACTCAAAGAGCTAGCATGATCATGGAAAGCACATGCGATAAGTATTAAAAGTTTTGAATAAGGAGAAGTTGTACACAAAGTTCTCCAAATGTGATTTTTAGATTCAAGAATTCCAATTCTTGGTTCATGTGGTTAACTAGGAAGGAATAATGGTTGATCCAGCAAAGATTGAAGCTGTGATGAAATAGGAAGACAAAATTGCAAGTTTGGTCCCTGTGGTATGTCAAAAATTGGATGTTTGGTCCAAAAAGTTTTGGGGTTGTACTGGTGGTCCAAAAGCTTTGATTTGTTGTGGAATTGGTCCAAAGGCTTAACAGCCGTCTACCCCCTCCGTCTGTGTGAGGGTATTTTTGTCAATTCACGCTCATTCCTTTGATATCTTATTAAATTAAACCCCCCTAACGTCTACTCTCCTTCTTAATAGATCGAACATGTGTTTCATTTTTTCCCTAAATCGATATCTCCTCCTGCTAAAATCAAAATCGTGTCTTCCAAACTCAAAATCAACAATGGTGAGGTGTTTTTGTGGTCAAATGGCGATAGTGCGAACGGCTTGGACTGATAAGAACCCTGGTCGACGTTTTTGGGGATGCCCTAAAGAGGTTAGTATTGATGTGGTTGGTTATGAAGATTTTTCACTGATCACTCAATTCCTTCTTATATTTTGCTAGGATTCGACATGTGGGTTTGTGGGATGGATCGACCCTCAAATGTGTGAACGATCAAAATCAATAATACCTGGGTTGCTGAGATCAATCAACAAGCTAAAGACTGAAGTTGGAAAATTGAAGGAAGAAAATCAAATGTTCAAGTATGATATTGGAAAAATAAAGGAAGAAAAATCAAAACTAAAGTTGTACCTGATATGTAGCTGGGTTTTTTTTGGGTTTGTTTTTTTTCTGATGAAGTAGTTCTTCCATGTTTTAGTGGTTTATTTTGCGGTATATTTGGGAAAATTGCTATGTTTGTGAATGTACTCTTTTGGACATGCAAGTTAATGCATTGTTATGGTTAGTGGGTAATGAAGTTATTTGTTTCAAACATCCAAATATTTTGGTTCTACTAGACATAGCAGTGATGGGACAAACTGTTAATGCTTAACATAACCTAATAGTAACATAAAGATGCTAAAAAGTAAAGGACAATGATGCATAAACAAAAGAACATCCAAAGTTAATAACCATTGTTTGCACATACCAAATTCTTGTTACATGACCAAAAAAAACATCATTCTAAACGGAGGGTAAAGTTGTCCAAAAAACATCAAAACCATTAAACAGACACCCAAAAGAAGAACACAATGGTTCCCAAAAGTAACACATTACATCATTTTAATCCAACAAGACAACACATCAATTTCCTCATTGCCCCTTACATGTTCTTGCATTATGTCCCTTGTTTTTACACTTGCTACAAGTGACAGTAATGAACTTCCTTGTGAGTTTTCCACTGCCCCCTGGACCATGACCATCTATACCACTAGCACCAATTGTTTGACTTTGACTTTGAGTTTGGCTCTGACTTTGAGATTTTTCCTCCATGGATCTTTGCCTCTTCTTCTTGGGCCTACCAGGCTGATTACGATGTGGAGGAGGGCTGATCTTTATTGGACAATCACTAACAGGCCACATGATACGACCTTTGATTGGTTCTACCTTGTAGGAATAAGCCTCTTTCCAGGTTTCAAGCCAATGCACCTTGTGTACATAAGTGTAAAGTTCACCCACATCCTCACCATTGTCAGCTTTATCAAATAAGACTGCAATCACATGCCTACAAGGAATTCCTGTTAATTCCCATTTCCTACAGCTGCATACCCTTTGGCCCATGTCAACAACATGTTGATCTTGCCATGGTCCTTGTACTTCATACTTGTCTGAGGAATTCCACCTGGCTATGTAGTTAGAAGCATTTGTTGTGTTTGTTTCCATGATCTTTGTTGCTGTTGGAGTCAATGGACCTGCACACTTCTGTTGAACCTTTATCACATTGCAAATCCTCTTCATCATGTACTCCCGAATGTACTCTAAGCATGTGATTATTGGTTTATCCCTACCTTCTATCAGTTTACTGTTAAACACTTCACATAGGTTATTTAAAAGCATGTCTGTGATTGGTCTACCTGCAAGATAATTGTAATTTAGAATAGCATACAACAAATTTGTGTAACTTAGCACTGAATTGAGAGTTGTCTACCTGTGAAATGGCTTCTAGCCCAATGCTGTGGTGGGATCTTCTTCAACCATTCATAAGCTTCTATGTCATATTCACTAAACTCTTTCATCAAACGATTGAATTCTTGCACTGTTGTGGCTTTGGCACAGTTCCATAACTTTTCTTTGTACTCAGTAGTTCTCCATCTCTTCCTCATATTTTCATAGATATGTCTAAGACAGAATCTGTGTTCAGCAACCGGGAACAACTGTGCAATGGCTGGAATTAAGCCCTACAAAGTCATTAAACTGTGGTTAGTATAATACAAGTGTAATAAGAAAACTAAAATACATCAAGGAAATCTATTACCTTTTGTCTATCACTTATGAAAGTGAAGTTTGAAAGTTGTGACAGGTCCAAATCATCTCCCAGGTACTCTAGAAACCATTTCCAACTTTGTGTGCTCTCAGACTCAACAATGGCGTATGCCAATGGGTATATACCATTGTTAGAATCTAAGCCAACTGCAGTCAAGATCTGCCCTGGGTAAGCTCCTTTCATGAAGGCCCCATCTAAACCAATAAAATCCCTTAAGCATGCTTTGAACCCCTTTTTCATTCCACCCAAGCAAATATAAATTCTCTGAAAACATCTTGAAGTTGCATTTACAAGATTTGGTTCTGGAACCAGTTCCAGTTTCACAGTTGTGTCAGGATTTGTGGACTGCAACTCTAATATGTAATCTCTCAGCACATCATATTGTTTTGTGTAGTCTCCCATCACATGTTTTTTGGCATCTGCTATAGCCCTAAATACCTTGTCTTTGGAGAAGCTCACCTGATATCTTTTCTGAAGTAGTTCTTGTACAGCTTTGATTGGCACAGTTGGGTTAGATTCAACTAGATCCATAATCTGTTTAGAGATGAAGTTTGCTGTGGCCGTTCTTACCTTTCTTGTATTGAGACATGAATGCTCAGGTTGGTAGGTTTTCACACACCAACTTTCTTCCTCACTTTTCCTAGATGCTTGTAAAACCCACTGACAAGACAATTCAGTACTTGTCTTTGTCTTTTTACTTTTGCCTTTACTTTTCTTCCCAGTGGTAGGTCCATCCACTTGCCCCTCATTGAATACTACTTTTCCTTTGCATGTGGCCCGCAACCTAAGTTTATCATTTTTCTTAATAAAAAGATTCTTCCTGGTTTCCAAGGCATGATGGGCAATTTTGTCTTTTAACTCTTTTTTACTTTTATATTTTTGTCCTATACGAAATGTTGGTTTATGAACTTCTCCTAAAGAACACCTTTTTTCCTTACCTAATTCTTTAATAACTTGTCTTCTCTTCTTGCCCATCTCAGAATCATCATCTGTTGAATCCCATTCATCATTGTCAATAACATCCAACTCCATATCTTCATGCTCCTGATTTCTATCTTTCTCCATGCTATTCCTTAGTCTTTTCTCAAAAAACTCTGCTTCAGTGTCAATGCTCATGTGGAAATCCCTCATATCCACTTCAACTTCAGGAATGATATTCTCCTCATCCACCCAATCACTATCCTCACTATCCTCACTGTCATTTTCCTCATCACAGTGACTACCCTCTCCCCTATCAGATATGCTCCCATCTTCTCCATCAGATTTGCTCCCATTGTTATGCTCCATTTCAGTCTCCATGTAATCATCCATGTTGTTGTCTATGTAACTATCCATGTAATTATCCAAGTTGTCTTCCATGGAAGCCTCATGTCCATGATTCAGTTCCACTTCATCTTGTACATTTTTTTCTACTTCTACTTGTGCATGTTCTTCTACTTCATCTTGAACATGTTCTTCCACTTCTACTTGTACATGTTCATGAACATCTGCATTTGATTGTAACATCTTTTGATACAAACCAATATCAAATTCTGTAGCTGCCTCCATAAAGTCATTGGCAATAAGCTCTTTTTGTCTATCATGAACCTCGACATGTAATGGTTGTACCTCAACCTCAACAGGGGATGATCTAGGTGGGCTTGGAAATTCTTGTACCTCAGCTGTGTGGTTTTCATTGTCATCATTTTCATCTATTTCATCCATTTGTACAATAGTTACCTTCTTAACAGGTTTAGGATTCATAAAGTAGGTAAGTAACTTTGTCTCACCATGTTCAGTATATACCCTCATGATTTTGTGATCACACACATATTGGGCAAAAGTTCGTAAATCATCATCATTGCCTAAGGGTTTAAGACCAAAGTGGAAGTCTCCACCAGGCACAAGGAAGTGATAGTAAATCACAGGAGGAACACCGTACCTGAACCCTTTCATGATAGCATCCAACTCATGAACTGAAAACGTGTCTATATCCACCATGTCAACATAGTTCACACTTCCGTCAATGTATCGAACATCAGGAAACTTGGTGAACTCACCTCCATGGTATAGCTTGATGGTAAATAATGTTGGGTGGCCATCTTCAAACCATCAACAAAAATAAGTTCAGAAGCATGATTTCACATACAAAACATGTAATGTACAGAGAAATTACAAAATCCTTACCATAAGCCACCTTTGCGTTGAACGGTTTGTCTAAGAGCCTTATATTCCACATTGGTATGTTCATACACTGAAATAACACCGATCACAATAAAAAACTCAACTTGGAGGTTAGGGCTTCTGGGTAACGAATGAAGATGAAAGTGACAGGAGAGTCGATCGACGAAATGCACAGAGGATTTGGCGGCAGGTATCAATTAATTAGGATGATGAGGTTTAATTTAATAAGATATCAAAGGAATGAGCGTGAATTGACAAAAATACCCTCACACAGACGGAGGGGGTAGACGGCTGTTAAGCCTTTGGACCAATTCCACAACAAATCAAAGCTTTTGGACCACCAGTACAACCCCAAAACTTTTTGGACCAAACATCCAATTTTTGACATACCACAGGGACCAAACTTGCAATTTTGTCAAATAGGAATGACCAAAAAGTCCCACTGAGATTCATAGTTTTGTGGGATTAGCTGGATATTACAGAAGGTTTATCCAAGGCTTTTCCTTGATAGCTGCTCCGTTAACAGCTTTGACCCATAAATGAAGTACATATACATGGAGCGAAAAACATGAAAAAGCATTCAAAAAATTAAAGAAGTTGTGTGAGGCACCGATTCTTTCTTTACTTGAAGGATTTGAAGACTTTGTTGTCTATAGTGATGCATTTGGAATTGTGTTAGGTTGTGTTCTGACCCATAGAGATAAAGTGATAGCATATGCATATCGATAATTGAAAGAGCACGAAAAGAACTACACCACTCATCATCTGGAGTTGGCAGCAGTAGTATTCGCATTAAAGATATGGAGCTATTATATTTACGGCACAAAGTGCAAACTCTTCACTGATCATAAAATTCTCCAGTGTCTCTTTGATCAAAAGGAATTGAATATAAGACAACAACGCTGGCTAGAATTAGTAATGGATTACGACTGCGAGATACTTTACCAACCTGGTAAAGCGAATGTCGTCGCTGATGCTCTAAGTCGAAAAGTAAACCTGGAAAGAAAAAGGCCAAGATCGTTAAGAATAGAAATCGCCTCAACAACTGTGGAAAGCATTAAGAAAGCTCAGGAAGAAGCTTTGGAGAAAAATGACCGAAAGGAAGAACGTTTAGGAAAAATGTTAGTATTCTGTACAAATAGTCAAGGATTGAAGGTATTCCAAAACATGATTTGGGTGCCAAAGACAAGAGGAATAAAGGATCTTCTGATGGAAGAAGCTCACAAGACCATGTACTCGATTCATCTTGGCAACACTAAGATGTATAGGGATTTGAAACCTTACTACTGGTGGCCGACGATGAAGCTCGATATTACAAAGTATGTGGAGAAGTGTGCAACATGTGCAAGAGTTAAAGCACAACATCAGAAATCATGTGGGAGTTTAGAACCCTTGCATATACCCATAGGTAAGTGAGAAGACACCACACTGGATTTTGTGCCTAAACCACCCAGGACAAAGAACGTCATGACATGATTTGGGTAGTCGTGGATCGATTCACAAAGAATGCACACTTCATAGCAGCCAATGACAGATGGTCTATGGATAAGCTTGCAAATGCCTATGTGAATGAAATAGTAAGACTTCACGGTGTTCCCTTAACAATTGTATCAGATCGAGATAGTCAATTCACATCAAGATTTTGGAAGAGTCTACAAGAGGAAATGGGTACGAAGTTGTGTTTAAATACAACCTACCATCGGCAAACTGATGGTTAGAGCGAAAGGATAATTCAAACACTAGAATATATGTTAAGAGCATGTACCCTATAATTTCAAGGTATTTAGGATGATCATTTACCCCTAGTAAAGTTTTCCTACAATAATAGTTACCATTCGAGCATTAAGATGGCACCTTATAAAGCCTTATACGGACAGAAGTGTCGTACGCCGTCTTATTGGCTTAAGGTCGGAGAAAAGTAGTTTATGGGTCCCGAAATAGTCAATCGGACTGCTGAAAAGCTAAAAGTGATTAGAGAAGGGATGTTAGCAACTCAAGATCGCCAAAAGAGCCATGCTGACAAGAAGCGACGACCAATGACATTCGAAGTTGGAAATTCGGTGTTGCTCAAAGTCTCACCGTGGAAGGGACTTAGAAGATTTGGAAAGTGAGGAAAGTAAAGTCCAAGATTTATTGGGTCATTCAAGGTTCTTCAGAGGATTGGGAACCAAGCTTACAAGCTGGAATTTCCAATATTCATCACACTTTCTATGTGTGTTATTTGAGGAAGTTCACGGGAGAAGTTCTCGATATAATTCCACTTTTGGAGTTAAGTAGTGACGAAGATCATAAGCAGTTAATCGAAGAGCCTCAAGCAATTGTTGACCATAAGACGAAGAAATTGCGACACAAAATGTTCGAATTAGTGCTAATACGATGGAAACATTCGAATAGGCCGAATCTCACCTGGGCGACAGAGAGTGACATGATGAGTTGCAATCCACATCTGTTTGTTGATGCATGATTCTGGGAAAGAATCATCCTAAAGGGGAAAGAATTGTAACGCCCATGTTTCTGGCTAAGCATTATTATTATGATGTAATAGTTAGGGTCAACAATTGTAACATATTTGATGTAGTGAAAAAGAATTATTTGAGTATTATGTGATTTACATGTAAAATATGTGCAATATACGTGCTTATGATGGTAATAATAAAATAGGAATAAAATACGTGTCTAAAATAAAATAATAATTAGACCCAATATCTTTGAAGAAAGTTGAAGTAGCCGTAACAATGATTTTCGTATATATATAAGGAACGCTGAAATCTGACTTATAACGAAGAAGTTATGATCTATCGAAGTTTCGAGATTAAACCGGCACGGCTCCGCGTACCGTAAAAAGTAAATTTTTGAAAAAAATATTTTTTTATCCTTAACGATCTAAACAAAAGTCATAGTAGACGTTAAACTAAGAGTGTGCATATAGAGAACGTCCAAATCTGACTTCGTTAGAGAAAGTTATGATTTTTCTAAAATTCATCATAGCGGTATACAGCTCGAAATCAAATTTTAGATCGGTCGATTTTTAGCCGAGATGATCTAATCGAGAATTGAAGATCTCATTAATAGGAGCCTAACGATATAAAGACACTAAAAAAAGGACGTCGGATGACAAAGTTATGAATTTATAACAGACTTTAACTATCTAAGACTGTTAAAATATAACTTTAAAAATAAATTCAACATTAGCCGACGAAGTCTAAAAGAAAGTTGTAGGTCATGTCGATAGCTACGCTCATACGCGAAAGTTATGGATTTTACAAGATAATTAATTTTCGGATTAACTAGAAGGCGACACGTGGCATAATATAGCACCACACCTTTTTTCCCACGGCTTGCCACCAGATTGTGACACGTGGCACATTACGCCCAACATAATGTTGGAGTATGCCCAACATACGACCCATTTCCAGCCTATAAATAAATGGCAAAAATCACTCAATTCCTCACACCGTTCTATCCAACTCTCTCCCAAACCCCCAAGGTCCTAAGTCCTTTTCTCTACCACTTCCTAGGAGTTATTAGTGAAGCTTCGAAGCGTCAGAAAGCCTCGAGAAGTAGAGCTTTCAGCTTAGAAGTTATGCCCACGCAGAGTATGGTTTCTCGCTGAACCACCTATAAGTTGAGTTATGTTTACCATACTTTAATTATAACTTATGTTTAAGTTCATTATCATTATTATGAACTTATAAACAATATTTATCAGCGAATCCAAGTCATTATACTGATTGATCTACTTACGGGAGAGGTGTCTAGAATGGTCATGCCTCCCAACTATCCTGTTTGGTTGATCCTTACCCGAAAGATCTTAAAGTAGACTTTGAATTAATGATGAATCTAGACTAATAATTAGTCGCAATAAATATTAGACTAAGACTTAGTGATAATGATACTAGGTTTCGTCAAGGAAAAGGCAGTTGCTAGAAGCGAAGCGATGTCCAAATTTCAAATCGTCACTTTAACAAGTGAGTGCATAGTTACTTTCATCTTACACATAGATATGAAGTATTTAAAATTAATTACGTGATGTATGTGCCTATTACATGTGTTCCTAATATCTATGTTGGATGAACAATTTATACATGTTTTACTTGATTTAAAATTGTATATATGTATTTTATACCTATAAATATGTTGGGTAAATATGTGAAAGATGATATAGATCATGAAAGATGAAAGATGAGATAAATGATGAGAGGCCTTGACTTTAAAGATTATCCAGTTGTCTAGCAGAGTATAAATGATGACCACTGACTATTCTAGACAGTCCATTGTTAATCTCGAATATAAACCTTAGGATAGGTCCCTTAAATTAGATGTTTTAGGGACAGAAATTGAGGATAACGGGAACATGTGATCGGGTTAAATGTTTTGATGAAAATAAAAAATTTAATTATTATGGGTTGAAAACCCTATGTGCTTACCAGGCTCATAAGCCTACTCAATTTTTTGTATTATAGGTAATGGCACAATAGCACAGGTGTGATGATCAGATGAGAGATTTAATTATAGACTAGTAGAATAATAGATGTTTGTAAGGCCTATGTTATTTTTGTTTATGCTTATGTACTGTATTGGCGATGACATCCCAACATTTTTAATGTTATTAAAATACATTTCTTCATAAATGTTTTGATAATATCTTTATCATATTTTGGGAACCAAATCGTCAATATTATTCTTCAAAAGGATACTCTGATTTTAAATAAATCAGTATTTTCTAGCAGTGAAATTGAGGTTGTCACAAATGTTACACCTTTTTTAACAAAATTAAGATCACTTATATAACTGAGTTTTCCATAAACGAAAATTGAACCAATTCGTTGGGTTAGCTACACATCTTGTTAATTATTTTTTAGCACATTTTTTAACTCGAACTATACTCTGTTATTCGATTTCATTCACGAAATATTCTTAACACGGAGTTAGAACACTTATGCAAAATCAGTCTTCACAAGAAAACTATAAATATAACTAAATTGAAACTTCGAACACATTTTTAACATAATTTTGTCAATCATTCAGAAAATTTGATTACATATTTGACATCACCACATTCAGTACATCTAACGAGCATATTCGGAACGATGGAACATAATCATTTTTTGTCGAGTTTTGGCACACGGTTCGAGACAATGACACGTGTCACCACCTAAGTGGTGACCTTTTGAAGCTCTTGTTGTCCCAACCTTCTCTCACACCTCACCAAATAGAATAGAAATCAGCTTCTTCTGCTTACACATGTCCATCTCTCTCTAAACTCTCTCATTCTCAATAAAATTTTGTAACCCAACAACCATCAACTACCACCCACCGCCTTGTAATGACGTGCACCACCACCCGACATCACATATTACCACCACCCATCCACTATTTCAGCAACTCCGACGAGGCAGAAAAGATCTCCAACAACCCCTAGTCCGGTGACCTGCCACCGGCCGCCAACTGTCGATGTCAACTAGCACATAATGCCCTAAAAATCGACCCACAAGACCTCCTACACCCCCCCCCCCCCTGCTAGTTTATGTTGTTCCCATTTCAAACCACCGCTGAAAAATCACTTTTCCGCCCATCTTTTTGTTCCATGTTGGAATTTTTGGAACTTTTCCGGTGAGCCTCCATGCAGTTTTCTAGCAATCACAGATAGTTTTCCGACACTTCTACACTTGATATGTGACCCTGCAAAGTCCTTTTGTTCCAAAAGTGTGGCAGTTGAAATGTTCAATATTGTCGGGCGAAACCCAGTTTCTGATCCGAATAGTTTTCCGACGAACCCAAATTGTGTTTCCTACTCGCTTTTTCCCAATAAAAAACCTTCAGGTGTTGTTTTGTTTAAAAAGTGTTTCTTTTGTGAAATCCCAAGTTACGTTTTGGATCCCATCCAGATCAGAACAAAGCATCGATAAAGCATCGATAAAACACACAACGAAAGTGAATTCTACGACCCCTTTTATATGGGTGAATATATGCACATTATATAAAAACTAACCCATTAGTTAAAATTTTATTTAATTCAATGTTTTTGTTATATATAAAACAATGGTTAAAAATAACTACTAACTATATATCAAAAACATTGGTTGTCTCTTTCCGATTACCAGTTCCAACTTCAAGGAAAAAATGTACTTGTAAAACTCATAGGAAAAACAACCAAAAGGTTATCCAAAAATGGACACACATATGAGAACAGAAAACAAAATTTTCCAAAAAAATCAACTCAATAACGCACGGGACATAATGTTATTACCATTCTTTACTTAATGTTTGGATTGCTATTAGTTTATCACTATAGAAACTCCAACTGCTGCTTTCATTGAAGGTGCCAACCATAGTATCATGTTCTATGAAGAAACTGTAGAAATGAATTACCAAAGGCTACTTCCAAACAGGACAACCAAACTATGATGGTCTTATAAGAAACTGTAAAAATGGACAGTCACAATAACATTTATATTCATACATATTTATATTTATTCTGGTATTAGAATTATTGAGATGGTGGACAACTATTTTGAAAAGAAACTGGTAAATAATATCTCATTTCTTTCTCCTTGTTCCATTTTTTTCGTCTTAGTGTTCTCACTTCTGCTCCTTCTTCAACCTTAAACTTTATACATTCAGCTCAAAGTAGGCTGGTATCATAGAGGGAAATTTGTTTAAAGTTGTAAACCCTGGTCAGGTAAGAAATGAAGGTAGACCCTTAAAACAGAGCCTTAACATCTTCAAATTTAGAGCTTACAGAAAATTTGCCCATTTTTGTATTCAAAATAACAGATAACAACAATCAAAATGGAGTCATCTTCTACAAGCTTCTAATTTTCCACTTTATAATCGAACTGTGGGATCATCAATCATATAACAGAAAATCAAAAAATTGTTATTTCATTTTTGTTTGAAATATAACATATAATTATTCATAGTTATCATTTAATTGTTAAATAAAAACAATCCAACTTTTCTATCTATTTACATACCTTCGTAGTCGACAGGTACATTGACAACTGCATATCAATTAGTCGTAACAATCTTTGTAACTCTAATATACACAATAGAATTGTGTTATCTTAACAGGTGTGAGCTTTGAGTTTGACCATCCCGTGTCATCAAAAACCTATTGAACATCATAAAAAATATAAGGCAGTACACCACCATCATGGAGCATCTAATCTAAAGGAAGTGAATTTTGTTGATATGGTAATTTGGTATAATATGTAGCTTTTTGAAAGTAAAACATATGTAAACAAAAAGGTAAGGCATAAGTGTAATGTTGGAGTAGAAAGAAATAAAAGTAGAATGTTATAATACATACAAAAATATGCAAGTTTAATCCTATTTCATCCCATTAATTCACTATGTTAAACGTTTAAAGAAGCAACAAAACCATACATATGACTGTTAAATTCCAATTCTTTAGTTCTAATATTCAAATAGGAGTTACCGCTAACTTATTGGGTGAAGAGTGTGAGAGGTTAAGATTTGAACATTTCCTTCTTTATCAAGAGCAGGCTCTCCCTTCTTGCTTATCTTCACCATGTCCTCAACATTACCATGATCAGCAGTCATCACAAATATCCCACCCACTTGCTCTACTACATCCAAGATCATCTGTTTCATAAAATCAAATTCATTCATATACAATAAAAAACATAAAACAAATTAACAATTTTCTAGAATATCTTTTTTTTTTACCTTAACAGCTTCATCAGTAGCCTTGCATGCTACAATAGCAGCATCAACATCACAGGTATGCCCAACCGTTTCACCATTTGGTATGTTCAAACGCACCTAAATGCAACTAATAGCAATCTACTTTTAATTTATTTATTTTCCATTTTTGAATTTTTATTTAAAAAAATATTCGAAAAATTGTTTTTACCTGATCTACTCTTCCACTAAGGATAGAATCACCTTCCTTCTCACCAATCTACAAATATTTCATCTTTGGTTGAACATTAAAAGTAATTCCACTATCACTTAGAATCTCAAAATATTCTTCCAGCTCAGCATTGAAATATCCAGACCAGTTTCCATTCCAGAAAAATGTCACATGTCCGAATTTCACTGATAAAAATCCACTAAAGGTATATTCCAGGAAAAAGAATCGTATGACAGCTGCCAATATGGGGCAATTGAATTCTATTTTTGGGAATTGGATGAATCCACTAGGCCAAATCAATTAAATGGCAATTGGCTGGAGTTACCCAAATCAAGGGGTGGTTATCAAAGGAAGTGGGAGCAATTACCATACGTAACCTTAGCAGCTACCATATTTAATATTAAGAATAGGGTATTATAAATAATAGGTTTGCTTATTAGTTGAGTATCACATATTACTCATATCTATCTTTTCCTGTAATTGGAGACCTTGCCCCTCTTGAATCGGGCCATTTCTAATAAAAAGCTAGCCTACCTCTATTCTTAATAACCCTGTTCTTATCATTTGGTTCCGTTGCCGGGAAATAACATAGTGCAAACCCGGAATAGCGACAACAACCCACCCGATCCCATTGCCACTCAATTAGCTGCCATAGCAGCAAAGCTGGAATCAATTGAAACAATGAAGGAAGATATAGCAGCCCTGAAAAAGAGGGAACGGTCCAGCGGGAGCAAGAACGACGAGGGGGAAAGCAGTTGGAGGGGTCGAATGCCACATAAACCCTACAACAAAATTGATTTCCCAACTTTTAGTAGCGGAGACCCACGTGGATGGTTGCTGAAAGCCGAAAAATACTTCAGGTACTATTAGATCCCGGATGAAGAAAAGGTGGAGATAGCTTCGATGCACTTAGAAGGAGATGCCTTGGACCTCTATTCATGGTTATCTGATGATCGTCCGATCACCTTCTGGGAAGAATTGGTCCAGGTATTTACAAGAAATTTTGGCCCTGCTGAGTTTCAGAACCCTGATGAGTTCCTATGTAGCATTAAACAAACTGGTACAGTACAAGAGTATCGGCAGGAGTTCGCTAAGAGAACTTCTCGGGTTTCAAATTGGCCAGATCACCGTCTTTTAGGAGTATTCCTAAATGGCCTAAAAGATGAACTAAAATCAGATGTACGAATTCACAAACCCCGTACGGTATATAGTGCCATGAGTTTGGCTTTGGAATTCGAATCTAAACTCACTTGTCATCGATCTGGGAAAAATATCTCGGGAACCCCAAATTCGAAACTCTCACAAGCAGATCCTAAACCGAACTCTTGTATCCCAGCCCAAACATCAAACCAATCAAGAAATGTTTCACGAATTTCCGAAAATGAGAAGCAAAATCGATTTCTAAAAGGGGAATGCTTTAGATGTGGCGAAAAATACGGACCGGGTCATCGTTGCAAAACCGGTACACTCAAGGTTTTAGAAGCTGATGAAGCCGTTGAAGAATCTCCTACAATGGGTCTTACTGATCTTGATTCTGACCAACAGGAGACTGCTGAAATTAGCTTACATGCTATTCTGGGAAAATCGCAACCTACCACAATGAAAATCCATGGTATGCTTCATTCTACAGAAGTTTTAATTTTAATAGATGGCGGATCTACACACAATTTTATCTCAGATGTCTTGGTGAATGAACTTAAGTTGGCGACTCAACCGGTAACGTCTTTTGGTGTTCAAATCGGTAATGGAGACCTAATTCGATGTGGTCAAATCTGCAAAAATCTTTCTGTACAGATTAATGACCTCAAGATCACTCAGGATTTTCATCCTTTCTCTCTTGGTGGAGCGGATCTAGTTTTGGGTGTTCAATGGTTAGCTACGTTAAATACGGTTCAAGCTAACTGGAAGGAATTATTTATGATTTTTTCAATAGATGGAAAGCGATATAAGCTACAAGGCATTTCATCCGGCCCTCAAAAGTCATCCAGTTTCCAACACCTAGCCATTGAACCAGAAACTACCCCTTGTATACCCCTCCCATTGCAACCTGTTGTCAACCAATACACCACCATCTTTGAAGAGCCTCAACATCTACCCCTGATTCGATCACAAAACCATTCAATCCCACTTATGCCAAACTCCACTCCACCTAACATCCGTCCTTACCGTTACCCCTATTCCCAAAAAAATGAGATAGAAAAACAAGTGGAACAGTTGATGGCCGCTGGTTTTATTCAACCAAGCACCAGCCCTTTTTCAAGCCCTGTACTACTAGTGAAGAAGAAAGATAATTCTTGGCGTATGTGCATCGATTACCGAGCCCTCAACAAGATAACTATTGCCGATAAATATCCGATCCCTAATATTGACGAATTACTCGATGAGCTGCATGGTGCTACAGTGTTCTCAAAACTCGATTTGCGATCGGGTTATTATCAAATTAGAGTGGCAGCCCCGGATATTGAAAAAACGGCCTTTCGCACTCACTCGGGTCATTACGAATTCAAGGTCATGCCTTTTGGCCTAACTAATGCTCCTTCCACATTTCAGGCTATCATGAATGATTTATTCCGTCCATACTTGCGACGTTTCATACTTGTGTTCTTTGATGATATTTTAGTTTATAGTCCAAGTATGGAACAACACAAATTCCATTTGGAACAGGCCTTAAAATTACTTCATGACAACCAGTTTTTTGCCAAACTATCGAAATGTTGCTTTGGGCAAGAACAGGTGGTGTTCCTTGGGCATGTGATCAGCTCGAAAGGAGTTAGTGTGGAAGAAGAAAAGATATCAGCAGTTAAATCATGGCCCGTACCATCGACAGTTAAGGAAGTGAGAGGTTTTCTTGGGTTATCAGGGTACTACAGACGCTTTGTTCGTAATTATGGTGTCATAGCCCGTCCCCTCACTGCATTAACCAAGAAAGATGGATTTCTCTGGTCAGAGGAGGCCCTTAAAGCATTTAATGACTTAAAAAAGGCTTTGTTATCCACTCCAGTCCTTCGGCTACCCGATTTTTCAAAACCTTTTGTCATAGAATGTGATGCTTCATCGGATGGTGTGGGAGCAATATTATCACAGCAAGACCATCCTGTGGCCTATTTCAGCAAGGGGTTCTCTCCATCTAACCGATTTAAATCGGCTTATGACAGAGAGTTGTTGGCATTGGTATTGGCGGTACAAAAATGGAGTCATTACCTGCTTGGTCGTCATTTTTTAATCCGCACCGATCATTATACCCTGAAATTTTTGTTAGAACAGCGAATTACCACTATTCAGCAGCAAAGGTTGCCACTTAAATTGATGCCTTATGATTTCTCGATTATTCACAAAGCAGGAAAAGAGAACAAGGGAGCTGATGCTCTATCTCGACGACCTCATTCAGGAGAATTGTTGACATTAATTGTGCCTTATTGTGTTGAGGTAGCTGAAATCAAAGCAGGGTATCAAACCGACCCATTTACAAGAGACTTGATTAGCAAACTACATGAAGATCCTTCATCAGTTACTGATTTTTCTCTTGCAAATCAGCTTTTGTTTTATCAAGGGCGTTTGGTAATACCTGAAGTATCTTCCCTCAGGCTAAAACTGTTACAGGAAGCACATGATACTCCACTTGGTGGCCATGGAGGTTTTTTAAAAACCTATAAACGATTGTGCTCTCGTTATTATTGGCTAAAGATGAAACAGGAAGTAAGGGTTTTTGTGCAGCAATGTGTCATATGTCAACAACAGAAATACCAAACTCTGTCCCCCGCCGGTTTGCTTCAGCCCTTGCCCATTCCAAGCCAAGTTTGGGAGGATATTTCTATTGATTTTATCGTAGGTTTACCCCCATCAAGCCGTTTCGATACTATCTTAGTCGTGGTGGATCGCCTAAGCAAATATGCTCACTTTCTCTGTTTATCTCACCCATTCACGGCTAAAGGGGTAGCAGTGATATTTTGCAAAGAGATTATCCGATTACATGGTTTTCCTCGCTCTATCGTCTCTGACCGAGACGTGGTTTTTCTTAGCAACTTTTGGCAAGAATTGTTTCGATTAAGTCAAACCAAACTGAAATTGAGCACAAGTTATCATCCTCAAACGGACGGTCAAACGGAAGTCTTGAATCGTTGTTTAGAAGCTTATCTACGTTGCTTTGCTAGTGAACAACCAACCAAATGGAGTACTTTCATACCATGGGCTGAATATTCTTATAACACTGGTTACCATACATCCACTGGTACAACACCATTTACTGTTGTTTATGGCAGGGAACCTCCTTTGTTTCCTTATGTTACAGGGGAAACCAAAAATGCAGAACTGGAACATCAATTATTTGATAGGGATGATATGTTGAAGCTCCTACGACAAAACCTCCAAAAGGCCCAAGACCGGATGAAAAACCAAGCAAATTTGAAGCGACGGGAACTCACGTTTCAGGTTGGTGATTATGCTTTCTTGAAGATTCAGCCCTACCGTCAAAAAAGTTTGGCCAAGCGCCGATACGAGAAGCTTTCTCCAAGGTTTTTTTGGCCCATATCGTATTAAACGAACAGTAGGCCCAGTTGCTTATGAGCTGGAACTACCACCCGAAGCTAGAGTTCACCCAGTCTTTCACGTTTCGATGCTTAAACCGGCTCATGGCTCCTTTTCTTCAGTCCCAACTGCACCTTTACCCATCACCAAAGACTGGGAAATTGACTGGCAACCAAGTTCTGTCATCACTCATCGTTGGGTTCGTGAAGCTGGCCACCCAAACTTAGAACTGTTGGTTTCTTGGTGTAACCGCCCCATCGAAGAGTCCACATGGGAAACTTATGATTTGATAAAGGAGCAATTCCCTACTTTCCGCCTTGAGGACAAGGCGTTTTACCGGGAGGGAAGTAATGATAAAAATCCACTAAAGGTATATTCCAGGAAAAAGAATCGTATGACAGCTGCCAATATGGGGCAATTGAATTCTATTTTTGGGAATTGGCTGAATCCACTAGGCCAAATCAATTAAATGGCAATTGGCTGGAGTTACCCAAATCAAGGGGTGGTTATCAAAGGAAGTGGGAGCAATTGCCATACCTAACCTTAGCAGCTACCATATTTAATATTAAGAATAGGGTATTATAAATAATAGGTTTGCTTATTAGTTGAGTATCACATATTACTCATATCTATCTTTTCCTGTAATTGGAGACCTTGCCCCTCTCGAATCGGGCCATTTCTAATAAAAAGCTAGCCTACCTCTATTTTTAATAACCCTGTTCTTATCATTCACTCTCTCACTGTTAATCAAAAAGTCAAAACATGGTCAACTCAAGATTCAAGAAATCACGATTTATTTCAAACAAATAAATTACCTACAAGCGAAAGTGCAGATCCCATTATGAACCAAGCATTCGCTAGATGTGCTATCGATTTATGGAGGAGATACAAGGTAGTCATTTGGAAGCTTCAATTCTCCATCATACTGAAGCATACATGCATACCGGATTTTTAGGACCCGCACTCTGTCAAATTTATCAAACTTTTCATATTCAAGGGCTTGTGCAAGCATTGTCATACGATCTACAGTTCTGCATGGAAGTTAGAACGTGACAACAACATCCCCATCAACAATGGGACCTACAGGGCTTCCACTTTCATCAACAATCACAAATGGAGGTAAAAAAATCAAAAACAAAGCTCATCTTTGTCTAAACCGTAGAGAGGAACCGAAAAACATATATTGGAGGCAGGTTAAGAATATCAAGACATATTTGTCGTCGTGTGTAGATATTTGGGTGGTAAATAGTAGTGGCAATCATTACAATAGGAGCTGAAATTCACACCTATGAAAAACATCCAAATCCATCCACATCATTCACACAGACAAAACAACAAACACTTTGCGTACATAAAAAGAAAATGTTCAGTTATCAGTTATATCACCTTTCGATATCTGGAGCTTAATCTTGAAAACCCCCTTTTCATAAATTGTATCTTTAGGACCGTGGATTCCTGTTGAAAAAAGGAATTAAGGAATAATGAATTGTATAAGAAGTAGCAGATACCTTCTGATGAACAGAAGATAGAAACATGTGAACTTGATAGCTCAAATCTAAAGAAATCAAACGAACGCATGAAGAAGCTCAAATAAAGTGAGCCGTAGAACTAATGAAGCACCAACCTTGAATCGATTGACCACTACAACATAATAGACTTCAGTTTAAACCTTCGATGGAAATTATAAGCGGTCAGGTATAGAGAGAGTAAGTGTTGACATCTTTGAATTGAATGAGGCCGATATCTCCAAGGTAAGAGACGATCAAGCGAGCAGACTCAGTTGGAATAATGACTTAGAATTAAGTGAATCAGCTCTGAATGGAATAGATCCATCGGCGGACAACATCCGCCTCGGCCCCCGTGCTCTGCCATTTTTAGACTTTCGATTGCGTCAGAATCCTTCGTCGAGATCGATCAGTATCTCTTGGCAGCACAGGAATAGAGAACGAACAGAGAAAAATCGACGACACAATAGTGACATCTGCTCTCGGGAGTTCTATCAAGGAACTAACTCCATCTGCCTCAAAGTGGAATAAAAGATTGATAGATGAGTCGGTGGAGGAACAAAATTGGATCATAGGGGCGGTGTTGTGGATGGTCAATAACAATGGCGTATGACGGGTCGATTATGAGGTTTCTGGAAAGAAATCAGGTTGTGTAGCAGGAGAGGTGGGTTGGGCAAAGTGGTGGCTGATTAGGGGATATGGGCTGAAGGAAACCGCACGGTGACAAAACCAAAGACCGGTGAGAAGCAAAATCGGAGGTGGAGTGCTTATCTAAAGAATCGAGAAGCATCGATTTGAGTGGGTGATAGAAGCTAGATTATTTGAGGGGGATGGATAGGTGAGATTAACTAAAGTCAGGTGAATTAACTAACGCATGAACAGTACCCTAGTTCCTAAGCATTAGCCTTCTTTAATATATATATATATATATATATATATATATATATATATATATATATATATATATATATATATATATATATATATATATATATATATATATATATATATATATATATATATATATATAGAGTTAGGTACATATATAAATCATAACTATTGTGTGAATGTGTGACTAATTTTCAACCAATAATTTAAAAATTGTATAAAAGTAACTTTAGTTATATTTAAGTATGATAAACTAATTAATTCCCACAAATTTTCAACCAATAATTTAAAAATGGTATAAAAGTAACTTTAGTTATATTTAAGTATAGTAAACTAATTAATTCTCAAACAATTTCCCTAATATCTTATAGGACCCGTATTTATCCAACCCTTTTTTTTCATCCCTAATTATTTTTCATCCAATATTTCCTCCTCCATCTACACTCATATCCAGTAACAAAGGTCCTCAATTGGTGCCTGGTCTTTAGAAACAGAAACCCATTCCATAGAGACAGAAAGTTGAAACGATGTTTGGTATGCTTCTCTCTCACCGGAGATTTCATCATCAGGCGTCGGTCGACCATCTTCGATCAATGGCGCACTTGTCGGCCGCTCGACCATCTTCCGTCAACGTTGCAATCATCGACATCTCCGTCGTTCTTGATCACCGAAACACTCTGACATCTTCACCATTCTAGATCCTAGACACAATCAGGAGTAATGTCACACCCCAAAACCGATAACGATGGAATACGTTTCGGGGTGGAGGACGTCATGTACAGTATCATCACAATTGCATAATAGTAAAAACAAGAAACAAACAACCATTTCATTAACATAGTGAGTTTAATTACACGTGTGTTCTGTAAAGTTTCAATAGACACCAAAAGTATAACAAAAATAAGAGATGGATCTTGTATGCTCCATCTTCTCCAAAATGTTGCATCTGTACCTGTCTCTTTTTGACCTGAAGATACAAGTTATTTTGAAAAACGAGTATCAACATAAAGCTGGTGAGTTCATAAGAATTTAGTGTGGTTAATGTATAAAATGTATTAGAACATATAGTGCGAAAAGCTGCAATTTACAATTACAAGTAATAGAAAACATTGGAAAATCCTATATTTTCCAGAAAGTACGTCGTAAGTGAAAATTTTCAATATGCATGTAAGTTTTATTATTGAAAACTGTTTGTTGTAAAAGTGTAGTACTAAATCTTCCAGTATACCGTGTAGATAGAGGAAAAGTTATGCCTGTTGACAGCAACAGTGGTGCGATCTTTCATTAGTAATAGATACTTATTTACTTCGGGATATTAACTTAGACTTTAGTCTTAGTATTTTAGTGTGGATATAGTGTATTCCTTTTGTGTAACCAATTGTTTGAACAATAGAGGATCCCATGACCTTCCCGGTCATACATAGTGTAGTGAAGTAGTGCCATCCCTGGGCCGGCTCGGCTCAGACTGAGGTTAACAGTCGGGATGTAATAGTGTCTGCCCCGTATAGATATATACATGTAGCGTCGCCTTCCTTCCGGAAAGCTCTGGTCATAATATGTAGTGCGTAGAGTATCTTAGTAGAGAGTTAGTGTGTTATCCTTCGAATTAGTGCTTCCTCTTGTAATATAGTGTAGTAGTCTGTTGTTTAGTTCATAGTCTGTCTTCTTATTCGTGTATCGTTTTGTAATAGTATGAATTATAGTGTGTATAGTAGTAGCGGTAACGAGTAGTAGTGGCCTTAACTATACATATTATAGTTAACTTAGTGTGTATGGTTCTTGGCAATTAGGTAATATAGGCATCGAACGAGATGAAAAAGCTCGTATCTAACACCAATATACATGATATATAACTAAGAAATCAACGACAGTCGGATGGATAACAAATTCCCTAAGCCCACATCAAACAAGAACAAGAAATAAGGCGAGCTATCGGTCCTAAGTCCTTCAAGTCTTACTTATATAAATATATTAGTGGAGATACATTTTATAAGAACAGTAATTTAATAAAAATCTTGATAAAAGAAAACATTTAGAAAATAGTTTATTTTTCCAAAGTAGTTTTGAAAGCGTAGAGTACTTTTATAAAGCATAGTGATAAATCACATGTGATTTGAACTACGGATAGTAAATCACATGTGATTGATTCCCATAAAATATATATTTGACTTGTATCCCCCCCCCCCCTAAAACATATGAAAACATTAGAAAGGTTCATTAAGGGATATGAACTCACCTGAAATTGAGTAAATCGGGTGAAAGTGTCGGTTGAGCGTTTGGTGTCAATTAAGGACATGTACACCTTTTAAGACCCTATTAACATATGAGATATATGTTTTACAAGAAATTAGTCCCCTATACTTTTTATTAAAACATTTACATATCCTATATTGATTCGAGGTCTTATGGATTAGAAGTGGTTCTCGGGGATTGTACAAGACCAAAAAGGGGGTACTAGGGAGTCCAAGAGTTTACTCCCTTGGAGTTTACGGCCCAAATGCCACTCCTTGGGAGTTTACAGCCGTAAACCTCATGGCTTGGCCGTGAACTCTTGTTCACTCCCCAAATTTGATGCAAAGGCCCTTAAATCAATCCCTTTAATTTTCTAGTGAAGGTCTAGGGCTAATTAGGGGGTTTAAACCCTCATTTGGTGAGGTTTGGGGGAGTTTACGGTCCTAGCTTATGCTTGGGCCGTAAACTCTAAATTACCCCTCAAAATGTGATGTTTAATGGTCCCAAACTCGAAATGGAATTTCCTAAAATCATATCTCAAGCCTAAACATGCATTGGAAGGGTTTTGGGGCATTTTACATGGAAAAAGGGTGTTTACGGCCTAAGCATGTGCTTGGGCCGTAAACTCTCCTTAACTCCCTAAAACTTATGGCTTTGATGCTCAAACACTCCTAGATAAAACCCCTAACTAGTATCCAAGCTTAAAAGAAGGAAATTTGGGACTTTTTGGCACATTTTGGGTGTTTACGGCCTAAGGAGCTTCTTAGGCCGTAAACTCCTTGTTCATGTCCCATTCATATGATTTTTGAGCTATAACCACTATGATGCATGTTTAGAACAAGCTAGGGAGGAAGATCTTATGTTTGGAAGCCGGAATTTGCGGTTTTGGAGTCGAAAACGAGTCTAGAGAGAGAAAGTAGTGAGAGAGAGAGAGTGTTTGAGTGGTAAAAGAGTTCAAAGAGGTGTTCACATTCCTTATATATGCCTCGGGTATTGCACCCGGTACACGATTACCCGATGCTAAAGTTTAACGGGGTTTAAACTTTTTACCCGGGTTAAGTGGTTGAAAAAAAAAACAATAATATAACTTTGTTTCGCTAAATGAGAATAACATTAACGGGCTATATTTAATTTACCAAAACAAATATTCACGTGAAATACAAATAAATACTTAGATATTTATCCATTATACAACTCCAAATTACGGAACTTTTATAAATGACATATTCCGTTAGCGGAAATGAAATTTTATAACTGATTTAACGTTGGGTTGTCACATCATCCCCCCGTTAGGGGAATTTCGTCCCGAAATTTAGAATTCATACGAATAAGTTATTTACAATACTACTAAGCGAAGAGATGGGGATATTTGAGCTTCATTTGATCCTCGCGCTCCCAAGTGAATTCCGGTCCCCGCTTGGCGTTCCACCGAACCTTCACAATTGGGATGCGGCTTTGTTTCGTTCACTTTACTTCTCGATCCATAATCTCCGCAGGCTCTTCCACGAAGTTGAGGCTCTCATTGACCTCGATCTCGTCAAGTGGAATCACGAGAGTCTCGTCAGACAAACATTTCTTCAAGTTTGAGACGTGGAAGGTAGGATGTATGTTACTTAGCTCGTGGGGTAGGTTGAGTTTGTAGGCTAAAGGGCCGATTCTAGCGAGAATCTCAAAAGGCCCTATGTACCTTGGGTTCAGCTTTCCATGCTTTCCGAAGCGTATCGTGCCCTTCCAGGGCGAGACCTTCAAAAGGACTTGGTCTCCCACCTGGAATTCCAAGGGTTTTCTTCGTTTGTCTGCGTAGCTTTTCTGTCGATCCCTAGCGGCTTTTAATCGTTCGCGAATCTGTACTATCTTCTCGGTCGTTTCTCGGATGATCTCCGGACCAGTGAGAGCGCTGTCAGGAACTCGTCCTTTAGCTAGCTGAGTGTCACCCACCTCAGCCCAGCACAGAGGGGATCTGCACTTCCGGCCGTAGAGGGCTTCGAATGGAGCTGCCTTGATGCTCGTGTGATAACTATTGTTGTAGGAAAATTCCACAAGGGGTAAGTGTGTATCCCACGATTTACCGAATTCAATCACACAAGCTTGTAGCATATCTTCTAAGGTTTGGATCGTCCTCTCACTTTGTCCGTCAGTTTGTGGATGGTAGGCTGTACTCATGTCCAGCCTCGTCCCTAATGCTTTTTGTAGTGATTGCCAAAATCTCGAAGTAAACCTACTATCTCTATCCGAGATAATAGATATGGAGACACCATGCAGCCGTACTATTTCCTTTATGTATGTTCTTGTGAGTTTCTCCATCTTGTCTGTTTCCTTGATGGGTAGGAAGTGTGCGGATTTGGTCAATCTATCGACGATGACCCAAATGGTATCCAACCCACCCGCTGCCTTGGGCAGCTTGGTTATGAAATCCATTGTGATCCGCTCCCACTTCCATTCCGGTATCTCCGACTGTTGGAGGAGACCTGATGGCTTCTGGTATTCGATCTTGACCTTCACGCAAGTAAGGCACTTAGTCACGAAGGTAGCAATCTCTGCTTTCATGTTAGGCCACCAATATAGCTTTTTGAGATCCAGATACATCTTATCCGAACCTGGGTGGACAGAGTATCGAGTGTTGTGTGATTCCTTCATGACCAAATCTCTGAAACCTCCATGGCGTGGAGTCCAAATTCGGTCCATGAGATAGTAGGCTCCGTCACCCTTGACCTCCAAACTCTTATCCATTCCACGCAGGGATTCGCCCGTCACATTCTCAGGCTTTAAGGCTTCAAGCTGAGCCTCCTTGATCTGTGCGGATGGATGTGAATGGATAGTCATTGTTAACGACTTGGTTCTTCGACCAGAATACTCTTTTCTACTTAGGGTGTCGGCTACCACGTTGGCTTTTCCCGGGTGGTAACGGATTTCACAGTCGTAGTCATTAAGTAGCTCGACCCACCGGCGTTGTCTCATGTTGAGCTCTTTCTGGTTCAATATGTGCTGGAGGCTTTTATGATCAGTGTACACTATGCTCTTTGTGCCGTACAAGTAATGTCTCCAGATTTTTAGTGCGAAGACAACCGCCCCCAACTCGAGGTCGTGAGTGGTGTAGTTTACCTTGTGAGTCTTTAGCTGTCTTGAGGCATAGGCGATGACCCTACCTCGTTGCATCAAGACACAACCGAGCCCCTGATTCGATGCATCGCAGTATACAACAAAATTTTCTGTTCCTTCGGAAAGGGATAATACTGGTGCGGTGCATAGGGCTCGCTTCAGGGTCTGGAATGTCTTCTCCTGCTTCTCTTTCCAATCGAATGTTACGCCCTTCTGTGTCAACATGGTGAGATGTTTTGCAATCCGAGAGAAGTTTTGGATGAATCTGCGGTAGTAGCCAGCGAGGCCTAGAAATTGACGAATTTCTGTAGGCGTCTTCAGTGCTGACCAGTTCTCGATAGCTTTAATTTTGGAGGGGTCCACGTGGATTCCTTCTTCACTGACCACGTGTCCTAAGAATTCAACTCTTCGGATCCAAAATTCGCACTTAGAGAACTTCGCATATAACTTCTCTGATCGTAGGGTTTCCAGGACTCGGCGTAGATGATCCCTGTGTTCTTCCTCGCTCCGAGAGTAGACGATTATATCATCTATAAAGACTATGACGAAATGATCTAAATATGGACGACACACCCAATTCATCAAGTCCATGAACACTGCGGGGGCGTTAGTCAGTCCAAAGGGCATCACCACGAACTCGAAGTGCCCGTAACGGGTTCGGAAAGCTGTCTTCGGAACATCCTCTTCAAGCACCCGTAATTGGTGGTACCCGGACCTGAGATCAATCTTGGAAAAATAACTCGCCCCTTGTAGTTGGTCGAATAGGTCGTCGATACGAGGGAGAGGGTAGCGATTTTTGACCGTGAGTTTGTTGAGTTCCCTATAATCGATGTACATATGGAACGATCCCTCTTTCTTCTTTACGAACAAGACCGGAGCTCCCCAGGGTGAGAACCTCGGTCTTATGAAGCCCTTGCTGAGCAGCTCGTTAAGTTGATCAGATAGTTCTTGCATCTCGGCAGGCGCTAAACGATAGGGCGACTTAGCTACGGGGGTAGCTCCTGGGGCTAGGTCGATTCTGAACTCAACCTGACGTTTGGGAGGTAGACCTGGAAGATCCTCTGGAAAGACATCAGGGAAATCGCATACAATGGGAATGTCTTTTGGATCTTTCACTTTCTGACTTGTGTCGACGATGTGAGCAAGGAAAGCGCGATAATCTTTACGCAAATATTTCTGGGCCTGAATACTGGAGATGATACGAAGGCTCGTATCGGGTTT
Source organism: Lactuca sativa (assembly GCF_002870075.4). Taxonomy (NCBI): domain Eukaryota; kingdom Viridiplantae; phylum Streptophyta; class Magnoliopsida; order Asterales; family Asteraceae; genus Lactuca; species Lactuca sativa. The sequence goes on from NC_056630.2 coordinate 261,080,687, forward strand.
ATCTCCATGGATCAATAGAGTTTCGTGATTCGGAAGATTCAGGTGAATAGCTTTGTCGAAGCATAGGATATCGACACGATGAAGACTCAACCAATCCATACCAACAATGACATCGAAGCTCTTGATTGAGACTGTTATGAGGTCGATTGGAAATGAGTGATCGTCTAACGTGAGGGTACAACCTATGTAGATTTCGTTAGAGCTTTCGGTCTTCCCGTTAGCCATTTCTATGACGAATGTTTCTTTTAGTGGTTGTGGGGATTGTTTAAGTAAGTGTTTAAAGTTTTGGTTTATGAAGCTTCTTTCTGCACCACTATCGAATAAGACACATGCATAAGAGTTGTTGAGAAGAAACGTACCCGTGACTACTGTGGGATTCGCTACTGCCTCGTTGTGACCAATAGCGAGTAGTCTTCCAATTCCCCCCGCATTCCCAGCCTTCGGACGGGTTTTCTTGAAATGACCAGCTTGACCGCAGCCATAACAAGTCTGGGTCACTCCCGAGCCGGGAACTTGCGAGATAGGTTTGGGTGGGGCCCTGCAAAATCGGACAGTATGGCCCTTCCGGCCGCAGTTGGAACACTGCAATTCACGGCAGGGGCCACTATGGTGGAAAGGGCACTTGGGACACTTGGGCAGGTTCCCAACATAAGCTTTTGTCGGTGCAGGAGTGGTTGGAGTGGTGGCAGCATGGACCGCCACAATTTGCTGATCCTTGGAGGAGGTTTGAGTTTTCTTGCCTTTCTTCTTATTCCAACGTTTTCTCTTTTTGTCAGCTGAATCGGGTGGTACAGTGGCAGTTGTGGTTGCTGTTGCTGGAGTGGAAGAGACTTCATGATTGATTAGACTCTGGGCCAATTCCTTGGCGCTGTCGAAGGTGGTAGGGCGTGAGGCTAGAACGTTTCCTCGATACGGAGGCATTAGACCCCAAATGTATCGTTCGATCTTCTTGCTTTTAGAAGGGATCATGTTGGGACACATAGCTGCCAAGTCGCAGAACCTGGCCGTGTAAGCTGTTATGTCAGTCCCTTTCATCTTGAGGTTCCAGAGTTCCTCCTCAAGTTTCTGAATTTCGCCCCTAGGGCAGTACTCCCTTCTCATGAGGTCTTTCAGAGTGTCCCAGCCCATGGCATTGGCTGTTACCAAGGAGAGTGCACTGACATGGCTGTTCCACCATGTCAAGGCCCTGTTAGTGAGGGTGGCAGTAGCGAACTTGATTTTGTTCTCTTTGGGGCAAGAGCACATTTCAAAGACAGCTTCAGTTCTTTCGAACCACTGAGACAACGCTAGAATTCCTCCGGTACCATCGAAGAAGGTAGGTTTGTAGTTCATGAAGTCCTTATAAGTGCATCCCTGCACTCTTTGATGAACTTCACCAAATCTAGAGTTGCCACCGCTCGCATCACCAGAGTTCATTTGAGTCATGGCTGCTGTCACAGCTGCAGTCACAACCGTTTGAAACAGCACTGGATCGAACTGCGGGGGAGGAGGTGGTGGAGGAGGGGTTTGAGTTGCTGGTCTGCCTCTACTTGGACGCTTGCGTGGAGGCATCTTTCACTGGAAATTTATAGAAATGATAGCAATAGTAAGAGTCTATTGCTAATATGAATAGAGTGTTTTATGGACTAATTCAACATAATCCATAGATCGGAAAGAGGGTCATAGCAATAGAGTAGTTATCTGCCAATTTATTGGTATTAATGATGTAATACAAGTTCAGGAAAAGTGACCTACAGTAGGTCTTACTTCAAACCAAAAGGAAAATGTTGGCAGTCTAGAGGCCTAATTAGAGTACTTTCAAAGTTAGGAATGTTTACAGACAAGTGCTCTATTGAGCATAGCAAGGAAGGCTAGTCCTTAAACAAAAGAGTGAGATGATTAGACATCTTCTACGGGCGACGGGCACTCGTTGGGAGAACCCTCAGATCAGCTAGTTAACACATAACTTCCTGAAGATGTCGTTCATGAGTCCTTTGACGTGCTCGGAGTTCCTTAACTAAGGGTCGGGATGCAGCTAGCTGTTGCTGCAGAGCCTCGTTGGTCCTCCTTGTCCTATCCATGGCTTCTTCAAGTTGGCGGGTGCGAACAGTGTTGAGATTCGAGTTGGCATCCACTTCTACAACTCGACCAATGGCTGCTTGACCCTGCTCGACGTTCCTAGCAATCCTTCGGACCATGATGGGCAGAACTCGGTCCGCTGATCCTCCTTCGCTTATGTTGTAGAAACTTCAGTCTCCATTGAAAGGTAAAGGATGACCCTGCTCCTCGCTCCATCGGTTCAAGGTTATTGCCCACATGGGAGTGGGACCCTGAAATGCCGGACGGGGGTTGGGATTTGGAGTTTCCAAGGGTAGGTTGTTAACTTCTGGTTCGGAGCTGGAGCTATCCGAGAAGCCTTCGACATGATGATCATCCAAAGGGATCGGGTGATCATCGTCCGATTCTTCATCGAGCCATCCTCCATTTCCCTGGTTTGGATAGTACGGGTCGTCAGGATGGTGGAAGCCAGCCATGATATCTATGCGAGAAAGGGGGAATAGAAAGGTTAATAGACGCACTAATCTAGGATACTTATAAGATGAATCGTTATTAGTTTACCCAATACTTGCGTAGTGCATACTAATTACACGTAACCGAAGCAAGATAGTCCTTCGAATAAGCAACCCTAACTTCAGACCCCCAATCAAACAAGAACAGGGAATGAAGCAAAGGCCACAGATTCTAAGTCTATAGCGCCCTAGTCACATGTAACCGTGGTGTATCCACTTAGCAACTATTGTCCCACCAGTAACGACCCTTTTTGTTCTAACATATGTGTATTTTAGAGGCACAGAATACTCCTATAGTATTCTTATTCTAACGTTATTGTGATAGTGTTGGTAAGTTTTAGACTTGTCGCAACACCACAATCAATCTTAGGCACATGCTAGTCACTCCTAGGAAAATGTAGTTGATCAGGCTACATCCCCCCAGATGTGACCATATGTCTCTAAGCCCAATTGTGCTATCCAATAATCTTAATACTTTTGTTCTGTTCTAGTGCGATACTGACTTCTGTATTTTATAAAGATGTATATATATACTTAGTTAAATATTTTAGTACTTAAAAGTATATATTCTTGGTCAGAATGTTTTAGTCCCGAAGTGTTTATAGTTCGTATATCTTTTATAGGTTGATATACTTGATTCACTATAAACAATGCTCTGATACCAATCTGTCACACCCCAAAACCGATAACGGCGGAATACGTTTCGGGGTGGAGGACGTCATGTACAGTATCATCAAAATTGCATAATAGTAAAAACAAGAAACAAACAACCATTTCATTAACATAGTGAGTTTAATTACACATGTGTTCTGTAAAGTTTCAATAGACACCAAAAGTATAACAAAAATAAGAGATGGATCTTGTATGCTCCATCTTCTCCAAAATGTTGCATCTGTACCTGTCTATTTTTGACCTGAGGATACAAGTTATTTTGAAAAATGAGTATCAACATAAAGCTGGTGAGTTCATAAGAATTTAGTGTGGTTAATGTATAAAATGTATTAGAACATATAGTGCGAAAAGCTGCAATTTACAATTATAAGTAATAGAAAACATTGGAAAATCCTATATTTTCCAGAAAGTACGTCGTAAGTGAAAATTTTCAATATGCATGTAAGTTTTATTATTGAAAACTGTGTGTTGTAAAAGTGTAGTACTAAATCTTCCAGTATACCGTGTAGATAGAGGAAAAGTTATGCCCGTTGACAGCAACAATGGTGCGATCTTTCATTAGTAATAGATACTTATTTACTTCGGGATATTAACTTAGACTTTAGTCTTAGTATTTTAGTGTGGATATAGTGTATTCCTTTTGTGTAACCAATTGTTTGAACAATAGAGGATCCCATGACCTTCCCGGTCATACATAGTGTAGTGAAGTAGTGCCATCCCTGGGCCGGCTCGGCTCAGACTGAGGTTAACAGTCGGGATGTAATAGTGTCTGCCCCGTATAGATATATACATGTAGCGTCGCCTTCCTTCCGGAAAGCTCTGGTCATAATATGTAGTGCGTAGAGTATCTTAGTAGAGAGTTAGTGTGTTATCCTTCGAATTAGTGCTTCCTCTTGTAATATAGTGTAGTAGTCTGTTGTTTAGTTCATAGTCTGTCTTCTTATTCGTGTATCGTTTTGTAATAGTATGAATTATAGTGTGTATAGTAGTAGCGGTAACGAGTAGTAGTGGCCTTAACTATACATATTATAGTTAACTTAGTGTGTATGGTTCTTGGCAATTAGGTAATATAGGCATCGAACGAGATGAAAAAGCTCGTATCTAACACCAATATACATGATATATAACTAAGAAATCAACGACAGTCGGACGGATAACAAATTCCCTAAGCCCACATCAAACAAGAACAAGAAATAAGGCGAGCTATCGGTCCTAAGTCCTTCAAGTCTTACTTATATAAATATATTAGTGGAGATACATTTTATAAGAACAGTAATTTAATAAAAATCTTGATAAAAGAAAACATTTAGAAAATAGTTTATTTTTCCAAAGTAGTTTTGAAAGCGTAAAGTTCTTTTATAAAGCATAGTGATAAATGACATGTGATTTGAACTACGGATAGTAAATCACATGTGATTGATTCCCATACAATGTATATTTGACATGTATCCCCCCCCCCCCCCCCCTAAAACATATGAAAACATTAGAAAGGTTCATTAAGGGGTATGAACTCACCTGAAATTAAGTAAATCGGGTGAAAGTGTCGGTAGAGCGTTTGGTGTCAATTAAGGACTTGTACACCTTTTAAGACCCTATTAACATATGAGATATATGTTTTACAAGAAATTAGTCCCCTATACTTTTTATTAAAACATTTACATATCCTATAATTGATTCGAGGTCTTATGGATTAGAAGTGGTTCTCGGGGATTGTACAAGACCAAAAAGGGGGTACCAGGGAGTCCAAGAGTTTACTCCCTTGGAGTTTACGGCCCAAAGGCCACTCCTTGGGAGTTTACGACCGTAAGCCTCATGGCTTGGCCGTGAACTCTTGTTCACTCCCCAAATTTGATGCAAAGGCCCTTAAATCAATCCCTTTAATTTTCTAGTGAAGGTCTAAGGCTAATTAGGGGGTTTAAACCCTCATTTGGTGAGGTTTGGGGGAGTTTACGGTCCTAGCTTATGCTTGACCGTAAATTCTAAATTACCCCTCAAAATGTGATGTTTAATGGTCCTAAACTCGAAATGGAATTTCCTAAAATCATATCTCAAGCCTAAACATGCATTGGAAGGGTTTTTGGGGCATTTTACATGGAAAAAGGGTGTTTACGGCCTAAGCATGTGCTTGGGCCGTAAACTCTCCTTAATGCCCTAAAACTTATGGCTTTGATGCTCAAACACTCCTAGGTAAAACCCCTAACTAGTATCCAAGCTTAAAAGAAGGAAATTTGGGACTTTTTGGCACATTTTGGGTGTTTACGGCCTAAGGAGCTTCTTAGGCGGTAAACTCCTTGTTCATGTCCCATTCATACGATTTTTGAGCTATAACCACTATGATGCATGTTTAGAACAAGCTAGGGAGGAAGATCTTACGTTTGGAAGCCGGAATTTGCGGTTTTGGAGTCGAAAACGAGTCTAGAGAGAGAAAGTAGTGAGAGAGAGAGAGAGTGTGTTTGAGTGGTAAAAGAGTTCAAAGAGGTGTTCACATTCCTTATATATGCCTCGGGTATTGCACCCGGTACACGATTACCCGATGCTAAAGTTTAACGGGGTTTAAACTTTTTACCCGGGTTAAGTCGTTGAAAAAAAAACAATAATATAACTTTGTTTCGCTAAATGAGAATAACATTAATGGGCTATATTTAATTTACCAAAACAAATATTCACGTGAAATACAAATAAATACTTAGATATTTATCCATTATACGACTCCAAATTACGGAACTTTTATAAATGACATATTCCGTTAGCGGAAACGAAATTTTATAACTGATTTAACGTTGGGTTGTCACAAGTAATCACATGTCCAATCAGGTGTAATCACTAACTCTGTGATCTCTAACCCTTCCTCAAAAAAAAATATTGATGTTGTCATTGTAATGTTTGTTGATTCCAATTCTTTATCTAACGAAGGGAAATCAAACTCACTAAATAAATTTTCTATGAATTAAGTTATAAGAATCTTAGCGAAGGTAAATCCACTACAACCTCATCATAAATGCTTTCCTCTATACCATTATCTCACCTCACTTTTATTCTTGGATTAATGGAAATGTAATCAAATATTATTACAAAAAAAAATCTAAATTTCATTACTTTATTACTTATTGATGTCATTCTTTCTGAGATGTTTTTGATTTGTTTATTTATATGTTAACTTTTTGTTGCAATTGATGCAACTATTTTTTTTTAAATCGGTGTGGGGTACATCATCAAATGATTTCTTATCGTTTATTATGTGCTACTTCATTAATGTTATTTTTCTATGGATTTTATGAATTATGTAACTTTTCAATTTGTTTATCATATTATATAACCATAAACTCAATTTTAATTTGTAAAAGTCCTAACTTGCGTTTCACATTAGACGTTAAGGCAAATGTATTTATGTTGGATGATCTAAAGGCTAACAATTCGTTTAATACAATAGAAGACAATTTTTTTTTATTTTAATACAATTAACTGAAAATTTCTTTGCCTCTTGTTATTCTTATTGTTAATACTAATTGTATTCAACTCTCTACAGCAAAGCAAGAGGTTTAGCTTTTTCAAATTGTTTTTCATGGGCCTTTCTAATTTTCATCCTTTTCACATGCTACATGGAGAAGTTTTTTGATTGGTTGATGCACTTGGAAGCATTTCGAACAACAATGGGAACAAATGTTAATTCTATATGATGCATCAATATGTTTTTTGAGCTGGTATATGTAGTATGTGTGTGTATTATGTATTCAAAATTTTATGTTACATGCTACTTATGAGTTGTGACATCTAAGTTCAAGATGATAGAGTTTAGTGCCAATGGTTATCGACCGGAGAAATTGGAAATAAGAATTGTTTAGACATTGTATTCTTCAAGCATTTTTCAAGAACGCTTGAATTCTTCAAGAATTCTTTGTATAAGATATTTATTGTATTACAAACCTATAAGTCAATTATTATTCTTTAATTCTTCAAGAATTCTTCATAAGACATTAATAATTGAAATCAATTAGAGAGTTCTAAACATTGTCTTCTTGAATTCTCTAAGAATTAACACTTGTATAACAATTTTTTTAGTGTTACAAAATCAACATACTAAATCCAAAAAAATGGAGTTATTTTTAAAGACTTTCTAATATGTACTCTATCATATTTTTAAAAAGAATACAAGCATAATAAATAACAAAATCAAACCAAAAGAATGGAGGTATTCTTAAAGAATTTCAAATATGTAGAATTTGATATATCATATTCTTAAAGAATGCATAAACAATGATAAACTTAAAAAAAACACTCCAGACGATTTTACCAATCATATAGTAATTAATTTAAAATATAAAATATATACTTTTATTTTTTGAAACCTATTCAAATTGCATCTCATATTATCCTCACTTTCCATAAATTATTGTTAACTTATTGGACTAATTTACCCTTGCACTTAATTAGGCGTGATTGTATAATACATGCTATCCCATGTTACTAACATGTATCCTAAGATCACAACTTTTCATTTATTTGAATCTAGTGGCCCAAAATGGTCATACATTCTCACTATATCTGTGGTTCATATTTAATCCTAACTATATATATATATATATATATATATATATATATACACACACACACACACACACACACTAGGTGTGAGACCCGTATATTATACGGGTTTGATAAAACAAAAAATTAAATATGAAGGTTTAAACAAAAATTTATTTAAATTTAAAATTTAAATTTGAAAAGAAACATATTAAATTCTATATGAGTACTAATATTGTAATTTATTAGTTATTTTCAATTAAGGTAATTATTAATTAAGGTGTACATGTTATGTGTTAATTAAGAAAAGATAAAAAAAAAAAAAAAAATAAGAAAATGACAAATGGAAAAAACATTTAATTAAAAATACCAAAAAATGACATGTGTCAAAGTTAATAAGAGAATGACACGTGTCACAATTATTTTCATTTATTAAGAAATATATATATATATATATATATATATATATATATATATATATATATATATATATATATATATATATATATATATATATATTAGTGTTCCAAATAACAATGATCTAAATATTTAACGTTTAAATAACAAAAGGTATATTTTTGGTCTTATTTATAAACTATAATAGTTATTTTTACTATCAAAATAGTTGTCATACGTCATTTTTTTCTTTATAAATGTTAAATCTAATGCTATTTGAACTTGTACATTAACTTGATATTATTTGTTTTACACTTGAGGGAGAATACATACTCTTCTTAATTTGAAAATTTTGATTTATTATCTAAAGGTTTTTTTTATAAAAACGGTTACATATTGTTTGATAAAAGAACTATTACTTAACTTAATTGCTTTTTTCAAACTAGTTGCAATATATGATGTTTATAAAGGTTTAAACTCTTATTATAATCTATGATTACAAATGAAAAAAGTCGTTAAATCATATAGTTTATAATTGTTAAATAGTTGTCGTATTGTTAAATACAATAATTTTACATCTATTTAGTTTTGTTCGCATGGTTGGAATTGTTGGTATTACATCGAGTAAACCTTGGTTTTGTTCAAACAAATAAACGAATAAACATATAATAAATTTTTGTTAGAAATATAAATTTTATACAACAAATAAAAAATGAATCTAGAAACTTTTTAACTTAAAGCATAGGACAAGAAATCACAAATGTTTAGAACTTTATGTATGATTACGTCTTTAGTCTAGAAACTTAAGATTTTAGATGCGTACCCTCACTGTCGGAAGCGTTAAGTCTACATGAAATATTTCTTCAACAACTACGAATAAAAACTTAGTAAATTCATCTACCTATATCCATTAAACTCATACGAGCTAGGAAGTTATGTAAAAATTTAGGAAATTTATAAAGAATGACAACCCCACCGACATTTGTTAGCTAAAACCCTAGCCTTACGGTTCAACCCGGGTGATAAGCGTCCCTGATCATTTGTTTCGTTTTCCACGAAGTTGATGAAGCGTTGAGGTGATATTCTTGCAACGCCCCCTTGTAGTGTCATATGGAGGCTGAATCATCATATAACTCAGTTATAGCTTCACGTAGCATGAATTACACTCTAATACTTGCAAACCTGTACGTTATACAAGTACTTGTGTCATGTTTAAGTATCATAAACGCTTAAACCTAGAGTTCTTGAACTTCTTTATGTATAGAACATATAACATAAGTAAAAAGTTATACTTGGCACACACTCTAGCATGGTAGAACAAATTAGAAGTCGGGTAGGTACTTATACTGTTGATTTTTATAGTTTTTAGTTGGAAAAGGTAGTATTTTATATAAGTCAAAAACACTTATATATATATATATATATTTTTTTTTATTTTTGTAATGCCATAAATTTTCATATAAATTTTTCATTGTTAAATCACAAAAAATTTCATAACACATTACACAAAAATCCCCAATTAACAAATTAACAAAACACAAATCCATAATTGTTTGACTAGTAATCCATGATCCTCCAAAACATAACTCTTCATCTCGTGTGTACAATCGAGCCGTCGCCTTCCCGTGATCATGAGAAGTACCTAAAACACATAACACATAACACGGTAAGCACAAAGCTTAGTGAGTTCCCCAAAATACCACATACAACACGTATTAGCCACTCGAGGCTATAACTCTGTTTGAGCCTCTGGTCAATTTGTCTCAGTGGGACCCTCCAGTCCCATAACTCTATGGACCCTCTGGTCCTAAGCTCGTTGGACCCTCCGGTCCGGTCTGCTTGAGCCTTCCGGCCTCATGAATCGTTGGACCCTCCGGTCCGGTCTATAAACTCCGCATAGCATAAATCACAAAGACATAATGCATAGCATGTCACATACAACAGGATAACATAATACTCAATGTAAGCACATAAGACCTTCCGGTCACACATAACTACCACTCAAGGTAAAGTATAGTGAGAAGACTCACCTCGGATGACGAATAAATCCTATAAATGTTGCTGCTACACTCCGACTTCTATTACTAAGCCAAACCCACAAATAACCCCATTAGGATCTAAGACCAACTTTCACATTATTAGGTCTAAATATGGTCCATCAATCCAGTCCATAAATAATCCAAGCCCAATGGGCCCACCAAGGTCCAATACCAAATGGGTCCATAAAAGGTCCTCTAATGGCCCAACTATGGCCCAATTTTCCAAATTGGGCCCAAACCCTCATATGGGCCTTACCCTAAAGTCCATCTAAATATTCTAGTTGACATGACTGCTCTTGGATGGCCCATCAATGGCCCAAACACCAAAGCCTAATAGGATGACCCAACACAAGGCCCAAGTATAAATTTGGGTTTTCACATAAAATGATGAATAGGGTTAAGTGTTTCTCACTTAACCCATTAAGGACTTAACACACTAAGTCCATTTTCCACTAAGCCATCATACAACGGAATAGGCATGAGTCACAACTTTAGTCCATTAGTCCAAATGCAGGTCCCAATAGGTCCAAACCCACAAACCCCAAAATTAGGGTTTTCTAAGCCCTAATTAGGGTTTTTAGCCCAATAACCATCCAACTAGCCCAGATCAAGAATTTTGGGCCGATTAGGGTTCACTATGCCAAGCACCACCCACTACCACCTCAGGTAGTGGTGGATAGTGGCGGCTCACGGCGGCGGCCACCATTTCCAATGGTGGTGGCTTGAAATCTTGACTAAAAAATCACATATATCACTTTACACACATTGCACACACACACACACAGCCACCCTCCACAGCGGATGGTGGCGGCAGAAGACGGTGGCAGGGGGCGGCAGCCACCATGGTTGGCTGCCATGGTGGTTGCTTGCGATTTCCGGCAGCTCATACACACCCACATTCGACTAAATGCATTCCTTCGCCACTATAAGCTAAGTAAATACCAAATACACACAGTGACACACACACACTCCCACCAACCTTAAGGTGGCTGATGGCAGCCAAAGGCTCAACGACAGGGGAAATGTCCGGAGCTACGACGGCGATAGGACTCGAGAAAAGACGAGAGAAGAGACGGGATTCATTACCGGCGGAAATAGATTCAGCGACGACCACGAACACACCAATCTTCGTGGTCACCTGTGACGGCAGTGTACGCGGTTGGCTCCGAGCTTCTGGCTTCTCAATACGCCTCTGATAACAACGCATGCGTGGCAGTGCTCAACAGCGAGGTGGCAAAGTGGCCCTGCTTGATCGGAACATTGGACGAAGGGGGGAAGGCGGCTGAGCATCACGTATGGCGGCTGGAAGATAGGGTTAGGGTTTGGGGAGTAATAAGGTTACGGGTTTGATCCACCACCCATTCTCACAAGATTGCCATATTGACATTATTAATCCCTCCTCCCTTAATTCTTTTCAAATAACATCCGAAATTTACCATATACCCCCATCACTCCAAAGTTCATTCAACTTGAGTCCAAAACTTACCTAACAGCCCATATCTTCATAAATCCTTTCATCATAGGTCCCGAAATTACCAATCAGCCCCTTAAGCCTTCAAATATTTTCAAACTAAATCCATAGCTTACACATTTATCCCCCAAAATCCAAAATTATATCAATTAGCTCCCTAATACCAACACTCTACTAAATATTATTTACTTTAGTATTATTATTCACATTAACCCTTATCTATTTATTTATTTAATATACGGGATGTTACAATTTTGTACTTTTTGGTTAGAAAAAGTACACTTTTTATATAAATTGGTGATACAGTCAAAATTTATAAAAACACTTTTGGTTATAAAAAGTACAATGTGTCAATCCGTGTAGAATTTACCAACTTTATGTTGATGTATCTTTAAAATGCATGAATTTTCAGGATCATAGGCAGCTAAAAGAATATGCGTATTGATGCTCTATGGAAATTTTCTTTCCTCCTTTATTGTATTTTGGTAATAGACAACAACAATGTAATCTTAGTTTTGATAATAGAAGTTTAAATTTTGTATTGTTTAATGTATGTTTAGTAACTGTGATCCATGACTACATTGCACAAGCCGATGCCTTCCCTGCCGGTCAGGGGTATGATAGATTGCTATCAAAGCTATTGGTTATAGTGAACTACTATAACCTAGGGCTTACTCTATTAGGTTTAGGTATATCCCGTAATGTACAAATAAAAATAAATATTGATTATTCTATTCAAGGACTACTTATGAGAAAGGTGACATGATAGAGATGTCGCTTGGGTTTCTAGATTTTAGAACAATTATATTCTATAATATTCCTGCCCACTACCTTTCCTAATTGGCCGGTGCCTTATCTGCTATACCTAAAGTAACAAACAATAATTAATAATACACGTGAAAATGACAAAACACAAGATATAGAGTTATATGTAAACTTTGTCACGCGAGGAGAAAACATGTATATATGTCACACCCCGAACCAGACGGCAGAAACATCTGGGGGCTTGATGTGACGTCATCTTTGTAGTATCATCACAAAGTATATAATTGAAACATAACATCATCATCATCACACATGTAATATAACAACATTCATTGTTTACATCCAGTATTGGATTTCAATATTACATTCCAAAGTAGTCAAAATATGATGAAACAAAATATAGCAAAATATCCATGAATTCGTTCTGCCCAACCTACTCAACGGTTTCCTGAGAATACAAGTTAATTTAAAAAGGTCAACATAAAAATGTTGATGAGTTCATAAGAATGTTTGAGAAAATAGTTTTAATTATGTTGTAAACACCAGAAAATCCTATATTTTCTGAAAACAATTAGATATGTTTGTGTCCGATCTTGTATTAAGGCATGTGTGTTATTGTTTGTAAAGAAAGTATGGAGAGAATATCAAAGAGAATATAAAGAGAAAGTAAAGAGAATAACCCCAGACAACCCAATGTTGTATGTGAAAGAGAATGCTGGTATCTCAACCCCTGAGGTTGAGTACCAACACGAGTATGTTACCGAGTAATCCGAAGAGAAAAGAGAATGGTTTCCTCGTAAATTTTATAACGTTAATTCCTCTAAGTGAGTCGTTATAACCACACTAGATAATGAAAAATTCTGCATGTCTTGGCGTTTGTGGACGCCGATGGAATAAGGTAATGTTTTTGTCACCCTAGACTGGTCTAGTCTAACTATAGCGAACAGCTCAGGTGTGGGGTGTCATCCCCATATAGATCTATACATAAACCCCCGCTCTCCCTCCATGAGACTCTGGTTATAACTACACGCTACGATCGTACACTCAATAGGTGTCACCCGACACGTGTCACTAGATCCTTAATCGAATTTACGCGAAAAGAAACATATAAGGTACATTCCAGGCCCAATGAACATGTAAGTGGATAACTAAGGCCCACTAAGCATGCAAATCATTTCTAGGCTCAAAAAGAATAAGATTATATATATATATATATATATATATATATATATATATATATATATATATATATCGGGCCCAATATATGTGTAAAATGACAACTAAGACCGATTTAACATGTATATTATTTACATGCCCGATAAGCACACAAGGAGTATCCAAGGTCCGTCGAGCATGTAAATGGGACAACAAAGCCCAATAAACATGTAAAGAATATACAAGACCTATCAAACATATAAATGGGTCACTAAGGCCCAATAAACATGAGAATGACGTAATTAGCCCGTTTGTTATTATATTACTTGTTTTAGCTCAATTATTTACCAAAATGGCATAAAATGCCCACTTTTTGTAAAAATGACATTTTTGGCCCATTAAGCCAAAAATTTACAAATAATGGCACATTTTTGGTAAAAATAACATTTTAGGCCCCTTTTAAGAACAAAACTTGCATTTAAGGCTAGTTTTTATAAAAATGACATTTTTAACACCCTTTTGTCAAAATATCATTTTTGTCTTGATTTTTATGAAAATGTGCATTCTTGGCCCATTTGAAAATAATTATTATCTTTTTGGTCCAAGTTCTAACAATTTCATATTATTAGTTTTTCTTAGCAAAAAGTTACATTTTTGACACAACTATGTTGAAAATGACACTTAAGCCCACAAAAGCCCAAAAAGTTACAATTTTGGCCCAAGGCCGTGAGAAGCCCAAATAAGGCCCAATTATGTTTTTTTTTTTTTTTTTACATTTTTAGTCCTTATAGGGTCTCAGATGCCATAACTAACCATGTTTAGCAAAAATAATCCTTTTGACCCCTACTAACCGTGAGTTACATAAATATACCCATTTTGGTTATTTTGTCACTTTTGGCCCTCTTATGCAATTTTCTTAGTTTTAAGTAACTTGTATGTATCTTAAAACCATTTCCTTGTAAGATAAGTTGAAATGAGTGTTATGTTCTGCAAATACCATCATCTTTTAGTAGATCTTTAAGTTCATGGAGTTTATAACACATAATCACATATACGACATGAAAAACACACAAAATCATGCATACACACATAGATCTACACAAAATAACTTGTATTCTCGCCCAAAACATAGTAAAAACCGAAAATAGGGGGGTATGAACTCACTTTGTGTTGTTGTTTTCAGTCTTGGATGAAGATTCAGAAGGATCTCGACCCTAGAAGCTTTCTTGAGATGATCCTCGAAAATATGATGATTCTAGGAGTATAAACACAAGATTTGTGATGTTTTGATGAAGATCTAAACATAAGATGGATTTATCCAAGATAAAAGTGAAGTATCTTACCTAGTAGGTAAGTTAGAGGGACCTTCTTGAGCACACATACATCCACGGTTTTAGAGAAGGAAAGGAAGAGAGTTTTTCTTTAAGAGTGAAGGAGGAAATGAGAGTGATGGTGGTGCACTTTGGCCAAGAAAAAGAAGAAGAAGAAGAGAGTGACAAGATATTACATGGAAACATGAGTTTGCATGGATACTTGTTGTGTGTTGCATGGAGATTTGAGATGTAATTACCTTGTTATTTGTTGGTCATTAGTGAGGTGGCACTCCCTAATATCCCATTATTTTTTTAAGTGGGTCGTCAATGGGGAAGGATGGGGTACACGGCCCAATTGCAAATGAGAAGATGGATTCACGAACCAATGGGTTCACGGCCCATCAAGGTTCAATAGAATGGTTCATGGCCCATGATAAATAAGTGAGTTACTTTAGGCCCAACATGGCCCAATTGCTATGGTTTGACGAATGTGGGTGCAACTAGAGCCCAATGGGTTTCATTGGCCCAAAATATCAAATAGAAGGTTTACTGGCCCATTAGGCCCATTAAGAGGATCCTAGTTCATTCTAAGGTGAATCGGGTTATTTAGGGTGTCAGACCCATAGTTAAGTATATGAAATGCATTGTATTAGGCTTTGAACTTCACTCAGGAGTTTTGATTCAAATGGATGATTTTGATTGAGCATAGAGTATGATATCCACTTAGAGTACAAGTCTTACAATAGTTAATGTTTACATGAGGACAAAATTTCCTAGGCTAAAAATGCTAGTTTTGACATCATCCCCCCCGTTAGAGGGAATTGCGTCCCGAAATTCTTTTGAAAGGTAGGATCATGAACGAGAGAATAAGTGAGGGTACTTCTACTTCATATGGTCCTCGTGTTCCCATGTGAATTCCGGTCCATGCTTAGCCTTCCGTCGAACCTTCATAATTGGAATACGACTTTGCTTCGTATGCTTCGCCTCCCTGTCTATTACCTCAACTGGTTCTTCGATAAATAGGAGATTCTTGTTTATTTTGATCTCTTCTAGAGGAATGACAAGGGTTTCATCTGTTAAGCACTTTTTCAAATTTGAAACATGGAACACAGGGTGTACGTTGATGAGCTCTGCAGGTAGCTGCAACTTATAAGCTGCCGGACCAATTCGGGCAAGAATCTCGAACGACCCGATGTATCACGAATTTAGGCTTCCTCGTTTCCCAATACAGATCATCCCTTTCCAGTAATATACCTTTAATAGTACCCGATCTCCGACTTGAAATTCTAGAGGTTTCGTCGTTTGTTAGCATAACTCTTTTGTCGGTCACGCGATGCTTGGAGTCGGGCTTTGAGTTGGATTATCTTTTTTGTAGTTTCTCGAATGATTTCTGGTCCCATAAGAGTGTTGCTCGGTGATTTCCCTTTTTCCAGCTGGGTGTCACCCACCTCAGCCCAACAGAGAGGCGATCTGCATTTGCGACCATATAAGGCATCAAAAGGAGCAACCGTTATACTCGTGTGATAGATGTTGTTATACGAGAATTCAATAAAAGGCAAGTGGGTATCCCATGTATCACACCGGTTCGGAGCATGTCTTTGAGTGTTTGGATGGTTCGTTCGCTCTGGCCATCGGTTTGAGGGTGGTAGGCAGTGCTCATGTCTAGCTGTGTCCCCATAGCCTTCTGGAGCGACTGCCAAACCGTGAAGTAAATCTACTATCACGATCCGAGATACTAGATACTGGTACTCTTTGAAGTCTCACGGTCTCTTTGATATAAATTTGTGTTAATCTTTCCATCTTGTACGATTCTTTTATTGGCAGGAAATGAGCGGATTTAGTTAACCTATCGACAATCACCCAGATAGCATCTAATATGTCTATTGTTTTAGTTAATTTGGTTATGAAGTCCATAGTAATACTTTCCCATTTCCACTCGAGTATTACTAGTTGTTGTAATAATCCCGAGAGCTTTTGATACTCCACCTTCACTTTGGCGCAAGTGAGACACTTGCACACGTAAGTGGCGATCTATGCATTCATATTTGGCCACCAAAAATGTTGCTTAATGTCCAGGTACATCTTATCCGAACCTGGATGGACGAAATATCGCATTTTATGAGCTTCGTTCATGACTATCTCTCTAAATCCCCAAAGTTTAGGGACCCATATTCTATTTATGAAGTAGTAAGTTCCATCCTCCCTGGCTTCAATGTTTTTATCCATCCCACGCAGTGTTTCATTTGTGGTGTTCTCCGACTTCAATGGGTCTGATTGGGATCCCTTGATCTGTGAGGTTAGGTGGGAGTAGATGGTTATCGATAATGTCTTCACCCGACGACCCGAGTATTCTTTCTTGCTCAAGTCATCGGCTACCACGTTAGCCTTGCCTGGGTGGTACTTGATCTCGCATTCGTAACCATTCAGCAGCTCAACCCACCTTCGCTGCCTCATGTTCAGCTCCTTTTGTTTTAGAATGTGTTGGAGGCTTTTGTGATCAGTGAAGATGGTGCACTTTGTACTGTAGAGGTAGTGCCTCAAATCTTTTGAGCGATGACCACAGCTCCCAGTTCGAGATCATGGGTGGTGTAATTTACATCATACATCTTTAATTGCTTGGATGCGTAAGCTATCACCTTACCACGCTGTATGAGGACACAGCCTAATCCTCGGTTTGAAGCATCGTAGTAGACTACAAAGTCTTTGGTTCCCTCCAGTAAGGATAGCACTGGTGCACTACAGAGGGCTCGCTTCAAGTTTTGGAAGGCAGCTTCTTGCTTTTCCTTCCAATTGAAAGATACACCTTTTTGTGTCAAGGTGGTGAGGGGTTTGGCTATCTTGGAAAAATTCTGGATAAACCTTCGGTAGTAGCCCGCGAGGCCCAATAATTGTCGAATTTCTGTGGGTGTCCTCGGAATCACCCAACCTTCAATGGCCTTGATCTTGGAAGGATCTACGTTAATCCCTTCCTCACTGACTATGTGACCCAAAAAGTTTACACTGCGAATCCAGAACTCACATTTCGAGAGTTTTACATATAATTGTTCAGCCCTTAGGGTCTCCAAGATTTGACGGAGATGTTGACCATGTTCCTCTTTGCTTCGGGAGTATATAAGGATATTGTCGATGAAGACGATCACGAAATTATCAAGAAATGGGCGGCATACTCGATTCATGAGGTCCATAAAAGTTGCAGGGGAATTTGTTAGACCGGAGGGCATTACAACAAATTCGTAATGACTGTATCGAGTTCGGATAGCAGTTTTTGGAATATGCTCTTCTTAGACTCGAAGTTGATGATAATCAGATCTTAGATCTATTTTGGAGAAGTAACTATCTCCTTCAAGCTGGTCAAATAGATCGTCAATCCGAGGGAGTGGGTATTGGTTTTTGACAGTGAGCTTATTCAATTCCCTATAATCGATGCACATCTTGAAGGATCCATCTTTTTTCTTGACAAACAAGACCGGAGCTCCCCAGGGTGAGAAGCTTGGTCTGATGAATCCTTTGCTCAATAATTCGCTTAGTTGACTGGATAACTCCTGCATTTCAGCGGGAGCTAACCTGTAAGGTGATTTGCAATTGATGTGGCTCCTGGTATTAGGTCGATTCGAAATTCGACCTGTCTTTCTGGGGGTATTCCTGGAAGGTCTTCAGGAAATACATCTGGAAAGTCGTATGCCATTGGGATGTTTTTAATTTTTACTTCTTCTTTGGCTTTAGGGTTAATATCACAAAAGTCCCATGTTTTGGCACTAAATTCGAAAAAGCCCTGAATTTTATTTTTCATTTAATGTGACCATGGTATTTTCATTGACTTATCGTTTGAGGGCAAAGAGCCGGCTTCACCGGTTTTAGCAGGTTGCTCCCTTAGTCGAACGTTGCAGGTAGTTTTGGGTCGATTCTTCTCTCCAATTTCAAACCAAAAAGATGGTAAGCTCCTCCAACACGCACACACGAGGTTACAAAGAGTGGGCTTTAAGGAATCATTGGTTTGAAGATTTGAGATGCGATTGTGATGAACCTGCGACATTCTCGATCTCCAAAACTGTCGATAATCCATGGAGGAAATTCAGGGGGTGTCCAAACTATCAGGTAATATTAAGTAATTTTTTGTGGTTTTGTTGAACCATTATGAACAAGTGATTGTTATGCAGGACTCCAAAAAAATGCGGATTTTTTTATGGCTTGATCCACCCCTGCCAAACACTTACTACAAGGAAACTATGTGGAAGTTCCATATGGATTTGAAGGAGGCTAACAACAATAAAGCATTTGCAATGGAGGTTTTGAAGCTTTCGGAGGAGGTCAAGAACGACAAAGAAGTTCAACTGGATATTTTAAACCTGTTGAAAGTGGAGCTACTTATGATGGTCATGCTTTTGGTGGTGGTGATAGTGATGGGGTTTATGGTTCACAATGTTATGGTTAAAGCACTGTGAAGTTGTGGGCATTAGTTAGGTTCAGGTGGAATGGTAGTAGTAGTTTAGGTGTAAGGGTATTTTGGTCAAGTTAGGCAGTAAGTAGATGCATGTGTTATGTATGGCAATTTTTGGTTTTTTAAGAGATGACAATGACAACAACTTATTATGTCTTAATGATAACAATGTATTAAGTCCTTTAACACATACATATGTATAAACCTACTTACCAAGCTAACCAAAATATGGAAGGTAACAAAAATTATAGTGATCAAGGCATATATATATATATATATATATATATATATATATATATATATATATATATATATATATATAGATAACTTAACAATCATACCAAATATCAATGTCAGTTAACAGCCCAAAAATGGGAATGTACTTTACAATGCTTCCCAAAAACCACTATCATACCATTTAACCTAATTAGAACCAAACTTCCAATTCTACCAAACATTATGGATATGAATTGGAAGCTTGTTACCAAAAGACAAGTGTACCCAAAGTAGATGTTTACAAAAAGGGAAACCTATTTACTAATGCCCATTCTACCCATTGAACCCTTAAACACAACTCCTTACTCTAAAACCCAAGGGGTTTTGGAGGAACCACCACCATCAACATATTCAACCATTTTCCTGAGCTTCAACTTCCTAATTCTTTCAGAGGGTTTCCTCTTTTTCTCCCAATGTGTCACACCCCAAAACCGAAACGGCGGAAACGTTCTAGGGTGGATGACGTCATGTCAAGTATCACAACATATGTAGTATAGTAAATCAAAGTACAACAACCATTGCATTAATAGTAATAGTTTTACATGGTTTACATTACATAGAACATCAAAGTAATACAAGTAATAGTATAAATGCATCTTGGTACTAAGCTATCTTCATCAAAAGCTCCTGAGATGTACATGTCTAATGCTGACCTGAGAATACAAGTTATTTGAAAAGCGAGTATCAACATTTTTACAAATGCTGGTGAGTTCATAAGCATTTAGTCATTTTATACAAATAACTTTATATAAGTAGTAGTTTTCAAGTTTACAATGAAATAGAGTCCTTTCCAGAAAATCCTATATTTTCTAATTAAAAGCAGTCTTCTACCAAGACTGGTCAGAGTTATGTGGTAAAAAAAAAAGTAGTTTTCCCCTTAAACACTTTTATTATCAAAATACGGGATTTGCTTTTAAAAAAGTCGGAGAATATCGGGGAAAATAACATATGCCTCAGCAGTGAGGACTACTGACTAAGGCAAAAAGAATCATAGACTCCAGGAGAGTATCAAATGAACGGTACGCCTGACTCAGTCTAACAAAAGGAGACACAGACCCCAGACAATATCAAATGAAAGATACGTCTAGCAGGGTCTAAAAATAGTGAACACAGACCCTATCCAGTATCAAATGAAAGATACGGCTAGCATGGTCTAAAACAGTGAATACAGACCCTAGCCAGTATCAAATGAAAGATACAGCTAGTAAGGTCCAAAACAGTAGAGACAGACCCTAGCAGTATCAAATGAAAGATACAGTTAGTAAGGTCCAAAACAGTGAATACAGTGAGTACTGTGTAAAAACCCGTTACCTTAATGCCATGAATTATAAGGTAACACCGAGATACTCGTAACCATACTGATAGACACTAGAGAATCTTGACGCCCTGCAAACGTCGGTATAAATATGACATTTGTCACCCCTTGGCTTGGTAGGCCGTGGACTGTAGCTAGCAGTCAGGGTGCGGGGGTGTCAATCCCGTATAGATCTATACACACAGTGTCCACTCTCCCTACAAGAGACTCTGGTTACCAACTCGACAACGGAGAAGGCCGTGTACCGAGGATGTATCTCGTATAGTGAGATTTAGTGTAAAATACTGGACTAATGATAGAGACTCACAACTGAACTGACTAATGTAAACGTATATGTCTATGCTTGTATACATAATATATAACTAATGATCAAACGACCTTCGGACGGACATCCGATCCCACCAGACCACATCTCAACGAAGAAAAGGAAATAGGGCAAACAAGCCTTCCTAAGTCCTTCAAACATTATTTATATATATCTATACAAGCACAGGCATACATCTAACAAATAGGAACATTTAACGAAGTTTAAGTGTTTAACGAAGTAGAAGTGTTTAACAAGGTATAATTGTTTAACAAGTAGGAGCGTATCGTGAAGTAGGAGCGCATCGTGAAGTAGGAGCATATCGTGAAGTATAAGCGTATCATGAAGTAGGAGCGTATCGTGAAGTTGGAGTGTATCGTGAAGTAGGAGTGTATTACGAAGTAAAAGCTTTACAAGTATAAGTGAAGTATAAGCGTTAACAAGTATAAGTGAAGTAAAAGTGATAACAAGTATAAGCGTATCACGACGTGAAAGCGTTATCAAGTAAGAGTTTAAACTAAGTAGAAGTGAAGCAGTGGTATCTTAGCTAAGTAGGAGTATAAAACATAGACGAAAACTTTGGAAAACCTTTATACATTAAGAAATCACAACTTGGTATGCCTTTGTAAAACAAGTTTCAAAATCTTTAAAAATCCTTTGAAAAACCTTTCATAAACAAGTTTAAAATGAAACTTTGGTTAAACATTATAAGTAAAAGCTGAATAAGTAACGACGTTTTAGAAACCATTTACAGTGTCGTTCTCGGTAAAACAGTTAACAGTGTGGTAAATCCATGTGCATGCGGGTTATCAATCACATGTGATTGATATGATAACTGGCATGTTTTAACTTGTATTCCCCCCCCCATAAAACAAGTAAAAACATTTAAAAAGGTTAATTCAGTGGTATGAACTCACCTGGTGTAAGTGGATCCGACGAAGGTGCCGGTTGGGTGCTCGGTGTCAAGTAAAGACTTAAACACACTTAGTGACCTATTAACATATGATAACATATGTTTACACACAATTAGTATATATAATACCAATTAAACAAGTATACGCATCCTAAAGTGCGGAAAACACTTTGATTAAGTGTTTGGAGTGTCCCGGGTAACATCTAAGGGCTTGAATGGCTTAGGAATGGAGTTTACTCTCCAAGAGTAAACTCTATATATAGAGTTCACGGCCCTGGGACAACTCCCCATGAGTTTACGGTCGTAAACTCATGGTGAGGGTGTTCTAGGATGATTAAAGGCCCTATATCAATTGTGGAATTTTGCTAAGTCCAAATACAAAGTGTATGAATGGATTTAAGGCACCTAAATGGACCAAATGGGAGTTTACGGCCCTAAACAAGGGAGTTTACAACCATAAGCTCCTTGGGACATATTCCTTGGGTGTTTTAAGGGCTTAAATGATAGAGGGTAAAATCCTATGCATTTTTCTAAGTCAATTGGGGAGTTTAGGGCACCATTTAACCCCTTTATAGGAGTTTACGGCCTAGGTACCCTTTCATGAGGGGTTTACGGCCGTGAACTCCTTATTGAGTTGTTTTAATCATGCTTAAGGCCCCTAACTTGTTGGTGGTTGATTCTAGAATTCAATCTAAGGCTATTGGTGTGTTTAAGTGGCTTTTAAGCACTCAAAAGTGAGTTTACTCCCCATGAAGAGGAGTTTACGGCCCAAGCATGTTCTTGGGCAGTAAACTCATGTTTACTCTCCAAAAACCCGTTTCAAGGTGTTCTAAGTCCGATTCCATAAGTCTACAAGTCATATCTAAGCCTTATTGGAGGGGTTTTGGGGCTTAAAAACCCCATTAAATGGTGTTCACGGTCCAAGAGTGTTCTTGGGCCGTAAACACATAATTTTGTCCCTATTTTATTTTTAAACTCGAATTTGCATGCTAGATAGGCTATACAACAAGTTAGGATAGTTTACCTATTCGTTTGGGGCTCGGAACGGACGATTTTTGGCTCGAAAATAAGTTGTAGAGAGAGAGTATAGAGAGAGGGTGAAAAGGGTGGAAATGAAGTCCACTGCCCCTTATATAGGGGTTCGAGCTGGGGCTCAGTGGAAATCTACCCGATACTGCCGTTAAACGGGGCTTTTTGGTCACGCCTGATTAAACAGTCTAATTTTGACTTGGTTGAAACTAAACATTTTTAAGGGCATTTTGTGGGTGATTCTAACTTGTTTCAACCCTTACCAAGTCATTATAAAAGTTTTAAATTAATTAACCTCCTCCAAAAGGTTAACGGACGAATAAATAAGCGAAGCTTATTAACAGAAGGAGGTTAAAAATGACGGATTAAATTTCGGGTTGTCACACAATGGAAATTGTAAGCACCATAACTTCTTTTGGAGGGTAGGACTCTTGCTCCAACCTCTCTCTCTTCAACTCCTTCTTCCTCAACCACTATGCCTTCAACTTCTTCTTGCTCAACCTGTATGCCTTCAACTTCTTCTTCTTCAACCTCTCTATCTCCAACTCCTTCCTCAGCCTCTTTTTCTTCAATCTGTTGTTACTCAACCTCTCCATAAACCTACAATATTGAGGGGTATTTAGTAAATCTACAATATGAAAGCCAAAAATAGTGATTACCATAACATACCTCTTTCATAGCAACCACTAGATCAGCATGTGTATATCCAGACATCAGCAACTCCTGTAAAGTAAGTCTTTTACTCACCTTCACCTCATTGTCATCATGTTCTTGTTCCTGAACATCCTTTGTTGCTTGACTCATACCTTGCTTACCATTAGGTGCATGGGTAAAAAGATCAACAAAATCCTCATCACAGGTTAGGGACACATCCTCCTTTGCATTACTCTTATGTTTCTTACCATTAGGTGTTTTCTTTGGTGTTTTGTTCCTTGATCCAGACACTTTAGTTTTCCCTCCTATCCTTGCCATCATCTTAGTCCTTTTCAGAGGACTAACATTAGGACCACCTACTTGATTACCATATTTTGAAACTGGAGGAGGAGTAACATCACTTCTTGGTATATCTGGCCCACCAACTTGATCACCGCATTCTAAAACTGTGGGAGGAGCAACATCACTTCTTTGTATAGCAGGCTCAACTGGAGGGAATTGATCAAATATAGGTTGGCCTCCCATCTTTCCTAGGTCTTCCAATCTTCCTTTTTGGGACAGGGGGCTTAGGTACCTCATCATTTGTGCATGAAATCTTATTATGCCTAAGTTGTTGGCACATTCCACACCTCACAGTCCTACTAACCTTTAACCTTTAAGAGGGGTATTTGGCATCTTCTGATTCAGATGAATGCTTCACTCTATTTACTTTGGTTCTTCCAGGCATCCTTCTAACTGGGGGGTGGTAATGGTTTAATAAACTCAGTCATTGGCCACAAGTTGCTTCCACCAACAGGTTGTATGTTCTGACTGTAGGTTGCAACATATTTGTCCTTGTGGAACCAAGAAGAAATGAATTCACTTGGATCTTTATGGACATAGTTGATTGCAACTTCACTATGCACACATGGTATGCCCGACAACATCCATAAGTTGTAGGTGCAAGTGTGATTGGCTAAATCAACCTTGTATCCATTGTAGCCATGCCTAGTCTCAAACACATCACCACCACTGTCCACAACCTACACACAAAACAAACAAAGTACACATATAAATACATACTTAATATTTTTGGATACATGCCAATAAAAACTTATATTACGTCATATCTTTCCCAAATTCATTAAGCTTTAGTTGTATGTTAGGTCCATAATTACCCCTCCATTTTGTGGCCTCTTGACCTTGATGAAAAAACCTTTTCATAAGGAGAATCCTTATTTCCTCAAGCATTGTGATTATAGGCTTCTTCCTTATTTGTTTGATCATGGCATTGAAGCATTCTGCAACCCCATTCTATACTGCTTCACAAGCATACCCATGAGAAAATAAGGCTCTGCACCAAGTTTCAGTTTTCCTTGCCATAAGATAGGTGTATCCTGTTTCTATTATCTTCTTTATCTTCTCCATTGTAGCAAGAAAGTCCCCTTCCTGAAACGAACCAAAAATACGACCCGGAAATTTCATTTTTAATATAACCAAAAATCATAAAACTGAGTATCATATAATAAAACCATACGCTATGTATCTCAAACCATACTAAAATACTGTGAGAAAACTGAGTCACAACTGTATCAAAACATATCTAAGAAAACTGTATCAACTCCCAGGACAAAAACTGAAGCTGTGGTGTGTGCGATGCCATCATCCCGAGCTCTTCCCTTTACTTACGGAAGTACCTGAAACCAAAACTGAAACCGTAAGCACGAAGCTTAGTGAGCTCCCCCAAACTACCACATACCATACAATACATATAAAGCACATACTGGGCCTTGCCCACTGCATCAGACCGAAGTCCGGAACTAGCTGCATCAGACCGAAGTCCGGAATTGACTGCATCGGAGCGAAGTCCGGAACTGACTGCATCGGACCGAAGTCCGGAACTAACTGCATCGGACCGAAGTCCAGGACTGACTGCATCGGACCGAAGTCCGGAACCGACTGATCATAGCATAGCATAACACATATCAACTAATATAAACACATATACTGCATACTGCATCGGACCGAAGTCCAGAACATATAACACACAAACCTGGTTGAATCACATAGACCTCAAGCATACTGAACTACTGCTTCGGACTGAAGTCCGGAACTGCTACTAACTAAACGGGCCGGCATTGTGGCCGTAGACCCGTTCCTACTGGAAGGAAACTCACCTCGTGAACTGGTTGTTGTGTGTATGGCTCTGGAAGCTATCTGTTGCTGCTCCGGTATCTCCCCGGCTACAATTCCATAAACACACTCAATCAAACACTAATCACTGCATTGGGGTAAAATGACTCTTTTACCCCTGGTCAGAGTCAACTCTCCCAGTCAAAGTCAACCTACAGTTGACCTGACTCGCCGAGTTGGGCCGCCAACTCGCCGAGTCTCTATTCTCACTTCTCAACCCTACTCGTGGCTACTCGTCGAGTATGGT
The DNA here is from genome assembly GCF_002870075.4 of Lactuca sativa. Lineage (NCBI taxonomy): Eukaryota > Viridiplantae > Streptophyta > Magnoliopsida > Asterales > Asteraceae > Lactuca > Lactuca sativa. The sequence goes on from NC_056630.2 coordinate 261,106,916, forward strand.
ATCAACTCGATGAGTTCCCTTTTGATTCTAAAACTCAGGCAATCTGCATCTGACTCGCCGAGTCGTATGAACAACTCGACGAGTTGTTCTTCGAGCTAAGAAGATTGCCTTGGACTCGCCGAGTTGTATGAACAACTCGTCGAGTCCCTCCATTACTGAGTCTGACCTCCAACTCGCTGAGTCCACTCTACTACTCACTGGTCCCCACTCGGCATCACTCAAAAAGGGAAAATCGGGGACTCGCGACTCGACTCGTCGAGTCGCTTGCATGCAGCTACTCTAAACTCGATTCTGCTTGAATCCAACGTATAAAACTTATAGATCTGGGCTCCCTTAGCTCGATTAGCACGTAAAGATTCTATCTTTAGGTGCCCATAAGCATCCATGAAGATAATAAGTCTTAAAAAAAAGCATAATAAAGGCTAGATCTAGGGTTCTCATGCAAAGCATCTTCAAAAAGGCAATAGATCCGGGCTCTACAACCCCTAAATGAACAGATCTAGGGATATCTCGACCTATTAAGGCATCCATACAACTATAAGGTTTGGAAAATACATCAAACTAGCCCTATAAGTGTTCTAATGGAGGTTTAAAGCATAAAACAGAAGGAATCCGAGAAATACCTCAATGAACTCTGATTTTGACCTTGGATCTTTGCTTTACACCACTTCTCCTTGTTCCTTTCTTCTTCTTCCTCTTCAAGCCTTCAAAATCCACACAAAAACACTTAAATCAATCAAGGGATGGATTAGGGTTTCTCACAGCTCTCTGAGGGTGAAGGAGGCGAGTTTGGGGCACATAACATTGCTTAAATAGTGAGCAACCCAGGGATTTAGGGTTTCTTCCTGACAGACAGACTCGCCGAGTCCCGAATATGGACTCGCCGAGTCGCCGACTAACACGTGCTCGAAATCCCGCCCCTACTCGACGAGTCGGGCTATAGACTCGCCGAGTCCCTCTTGAAAACTTCTAAATAAATGCCACGGAAGCAACATACCAGAGACGGGGCGTTACACTTCCACTGTACTCATAGCAAGTTCCCAGAACAAACTCTTTAGCTCTAATCTTGTGAATTTCTATCTAAAGTTTTCAAAGATGTGTCTAGCACATTGTCTGTGCTCAACATGAGGGAGTAGGTCTGCCACAGCCTGTAAAAGTCCCTATAATTAACAAACAAACACAACACAACACATGTAAATATTAATGACTGTAACATACAAATATATATTGTATACTAGTGTATGTTGTGGTACCTTATGTTGGTCTGAGATAACAACCAATCCATTTCCAGCACCAAGATCCAAATCAGCAACCAAATTATCAATGAACCAGGTCCAGTTGTCCTTATTCTAAACATTCACAACTGCCCATGCTATTGGTTAGACATGGTTGTCTGCATCCCTCCCAATAGCAGTTAAAATCTCCCCCTTAACCTACCCCTTCAAAAAACTACCATCTAGTCCTATTACCCTTCTCCATCCATCTCTGAAAGCCTTAAAGCCAACATAAAACCTTTTGAATTCTACCCCCGCTAATCAAGTTGTACCCGGATTATTCAACCTAATTGTAGCTGCATAGTCCCAAACCTTGGCATAGTGGTCTTCTAACTTCCCTTCTATCATCCCCATTGCAGTAGCCCTTGCTCTTTGGCATTGCCCAAGAGATACACTCACTGAAAACCTTTGTAGCACATCTGCTTGCATCTCTAGCAATGTCATCTTGGGCTTCATGATTACATCTTTCAGGTAGTGTTTGGCTAACCAACTGCTAGTAACTAAGGAACCAAAATGATAATTCCTAGCACACAGATGCATTTCATTACAAAATTTTATCTGGAATGTTCTTTCATTGTACTTCCATCCAACTGCAACTCTAAATGGACACTGCATTTTGTTATTATCATTGTTGTCCCTGGTTCCACTACCACACTTAGCTATAACCATCACTCTATCACTTTTTTCAAAAAAAAAAAAGCTGCTACCCTCCATGGACTGCATAGTTAGTTATAGCAAACCTGAGTTGAGCAGGGGATTCATAACAGTCTCCTAATCGGGGCCTCATCTCTTTCCAGTCAACATTGGGATCATACACCCTATACTCCACACCAACATCTTCATTATCCTCATCTAAGTGGGCATGCTCTTTTTGTTGGACACTAGGAATGTCTCCATCATCTACCATTCCATCAATACTCCTCCTTAATATGTTTTCATCACACAATAAGTTAAGAAACTAATCATTACATAGTCTTGAGGGGGCTTTGAAAGTTTCTTCAGAAAAATCCAAGAAGCTAAAGTCAAATGCATCTTCATCGGAGTCAGAGTCTGGAAGATATGTCTTCTCAGGGAGCTTAGGCCCTTTAGGCTTCTTAGTTCCAGAAGTAGAAGACATCTGTTTCATAAAAAACAAAAAAACAACTTGTTAGTTCAAACGTAGAACTCCATAGACGAAGATAACCACCCTCATAATCATCAATTTCTTGTTTCCATACACGTACCTTTTTACTCCAACCTTACTTCACCAACGATTTCGGAGCTTCAAGTTGCGAAATTAGGGACTGTGAAACTCTTCTCAGCGTCAAAACCTTCTCTAATGCATGAAAAAACCCTTTAGCAGTGATGGTTCGTGAAAGGTAATGGCTACGGAATAGCTTAGTGGTGACCGGATGGTACAGGTTACCTGCTGGTGACCGGCTCTTTTCCCTCAAACGATAGCTCAAAGAAAATATCGTGGTCACAGTAAATGAAAAATTAAATTCAGGGCTTTTTCCAATTTAGTTCAAAAAACATATGACTTTTGTGATATTAACCCTTGGCTTTATCCACAACATGAGAGAGGAATGCTTAGTTTTTCTTGTGAAGGAACTTTTGTGCCTTGATGCATAAGATGAGATGAAGATTGGCGCCAGGTTTATCACCATAGATTATTAGGGTTTCGTGATTGGGGAAGTGAAGGAGAACGACCTTCTCGTGACACATAATATTAGCATGGTGGGGGCTTAACCAATCCATGCTGACTATCACATCAAAACTCCTAATATTTACTGGCATCAAATCTATTTGAAATGAATGGTTGTTTAGTGTTAATGTGAACCATACATAAACATCTTTGGTTGTTTAGGGTTTCCCATTAGCCATCTCCACCGTGAAGGCTTCATTGAGCTTCTGGGATTGTTGATTTAGCAAGTGTTTGAATTTGTTACTAATAAAGGTTCGCTCGACTCCGCTATCGAATAAAATGCATGCGTAAGTGTTGTTAAGTGGGAACGTACCAGTAACAACCGTCGGATCTTGAACTGCTTCACCTTGACCCAACGTTAATAGCCTTCCTGATCATCCCGCCCCTTGGGTGTTGGCTTTGGGGCAATCGCGTTTGAAATGACTAGTTCCTCCACACCCATAACAAGTGTAACTAGCCCCAACATTATTGTTGTTGTTATTATTGTTGCGATTGTTGTTGTTGTTATTTGGTTGTTGGTTCTATTGAGGCTGAGATCTACAATATCGTGCGGTATGACCCTTTCGGTTGCAACTTGTGCAATGCATCTCCCTGCATTCTCCATGGTGGTGAAAATTGCATTTGTTACACTTAGGTAGGGTCCTTAAGTATTTCCTGGTAGTAGTTGGTATAGATGAGGCTGGAGCATGTGGTGCTGAGGTAACCTGGGCAGTAGTAGCATGGACTGCTACTGTTTGTTGCTTCTTTGATGACTCTTAGGTTTGTCGCCCCTTTCGCTTGTTGTTCTTTCGTTTCTTGTTATCACCTTCCTTTTTGACTTTTGTTTCCCCTGCTTTGGCACCCTTCTTGTTTCCATGGTCGTATAACTTCTTGGCTAGCCTTTTAGCATTGTCATACGTTCTCGGGTCGCTGTGATTACATTTCCTTGAAATGTAGAGGTCAATCCCCAGATAAATCTTTCAATTTTCTTTCCTTCAGATGTGATCATGCCTAGACACAAGAGTGACAACTCCCTAAACCTCGAGATGTAAGCATCGATGTCAGAGTTTTGGACTGTGAGATTCCACAATTCCTACTCCATCTTCTGGATTTCTCCCCTTGGACAGTATTCTGCCATCAGCGTTTCCTTAAGATCCTCCCATGGCATAGCATTCGCCACAGGGAGTGTCATGGCCTCCACATGAACATTCCACCAAGATAGAGCTTGATCGACGAATGTGCAAGCCGCAAACTTCTACTTGCACTCTTCGGGACATCCGCAGATCTCCAATACTGATTCTGTTTTTTCTATCCACCTTTTCATAGTTATCATGCCTCCCGTCCCATTGAAGGTTCGAGGCTTGGCGTTCGTGAAGTCTTTGTAGGTACAAGTTCTTGTGGGTCCTTGGTTCATCCCTTGGTTTACGGCCCCTTGCCCGTTACCTCCACCGTTGTTCCTGTGGTGAATATGAGCCAGTGCTACTATAACTAAAGCTGAAACTGCTTCTTGGAATGCAGCTGAGTCCACTTCTGGTGGAGGCGGTGATGGTGGTGTTGCGTTGCGGTTTCTTCGTATCGGTCTTCAAGGCATCTTCTGTCATGGAACGGAAAGATGTTGAGTATTCAGTGTATTCTAGTTTCGTGATCCTTTAATTGATAGAACAATGTTGGTGATTCGGTTGTGTGTAAGTAACTGAGTGCATACAATCAACATATAGTAAAAGTAATAGAACACATAACAGATAACAACATCATAAGAAAATATATAGCCGTTTTCATTAATGATAATCTTTTGAGTACATGAAAATTTGCCTACTTAAGGCATACAATACATGAAATGAAATAAAATCTAACAGAGTAACGACTTTGTGAGTAGTGTAATCACTTAATCATGTAGTCGATAGTACATAGAGTAGTACACAAAGGAAAATCATAACGGTAATGGGGGTAAGTGAAAACCTATCCTAGTAGTGGTGGGGAGAGTCTGGTGGAGAAATCACATGCCAAAATGTCGCGCCACAAGGTCATCCATCTCGCTCATTTCCTTAGTGACCTCATCCCTCTCATGCTCTGTTTGCACGGCTTAGGCTTTTGCTGCTAATAGTTGTTGCCGAAGGGTGGCAACCTCCTCCTCTAAGGAGCGAGTCCGATCGTTAGGATCCCTTGGTGCTGCGGAGTGGTCCTGCATCACCTCTGAAGTGGATCTCGGCCATAGAAGCTTTCTTAAGAGGATCCTCGAAAATATGATGATTCTAGGAGTATAAACACAAGATTTGTGATGTTTTGATGAAGATCTAAACATAAGATAGATTTATCCAAGATAAAAGTGAAGTGTCTTACCTAGTATGTGAGTTGGAGGGACCTTCTTAAGCACACACACATCCACGGTTTTGGAGAAGGAAATGAAGAGAGTTTTTCTTTAAGAGTGAAGGAGTAAATGAGAGTGATGGTGGTGCTCTTTGGCCGAGAAATAGAAGAAAAAGAAGAGTGACAAGATATAGCATGGAAACATGAGTTTGCATGGATACTTGTTGCGTATTGCATAGAGATTTGAGATGTAATTACCTTGTTATTTGTTGGTCATTAGTGAGGTGGCACCCCCTAATATCCCATTGTTTTTCTCCTTTTTTTCGAAAGTAGGTCGTGAATGGGGAAGAATGGGGTTCACGGACCAATTACAAACGAGAAGATGGGTTCACGGCCCAATTGAGATGAGAAGGTGGGTTCACGGCCTATCAAGGTTCAATAGAATGGTTCACGGCCCATAATAAATAAGTGGGTTATTTTAGGTCCAACATGGCCCAATTGCTATGGTTTGACGAATGTGGGTCCAACTAGAGCCCAAATGGGTTTCATTGACCCAAAATCATCAAATAGAAGGTTTACTGGCCCATTAGGCCCAATAAGAGGATCATAGTTCATTCTAAGGTGAACCGGGTTATTTAGGGTTTCAGACCCATAATAAAGTATATAAGATGCATTGTATTAGGTTTTGAACTTCACTCAGGAGTATTGATTCAAATGGATGATTTTGATTGAGCATAGAGTATGATATCCACTTAGAGTACAAGTCATATAATAGTTGATGTTTACATGAGGACAAAATTTCCTAGGCTAAAAATGCTAGTTGTGACAATATATAACCCAAACATATAGAAAACTCGAACCCTCGATGAGAATACAACACAAGGTTTTAGGTCAATTACCTTACTTAAGTTTTGTTGCACATGGGTCGAACCACAACTAAACGTAGACTGGTCACCTATGTTTAATGATGGTTAGAGTGATACACAACTAAACTTAGATATGGTAGTTGAGAGACTAGAACACTTGGAGATTCTAGGAGTCTCAAGAGAGATCATAGTTGAGATCATAATTCAAAGACACGAAGGAAAAAACTTAGGATCTCTCAAAAATTATGGTGAACAGTTTATAAGTATTTAATAAATATTTACTTCAAATCCTTAGAAAACTGTAGCACTCATAAATATAAATCATGTTTGATGTTGACTTAGCCATAATACTCTTCACATGTTCCTATTAGATAATTACCTTAGGAATTATGAAAACTTGCGAACCATTATGTATCACGCTTTTAGATTTATACTATGCTTTTAATATCAACCATTTTAGTATTATCACTTATAATTACAATGATATTTTCATACGACTTATACTATTTTCAAACCTATGTATAATAGGACGAAATGATGCCTCCCAAGAGATCAAGGTGTGATCGTCTAAGACCGACATCATAACTAGGCACAACTACAATCGATTTAATGATTCCACAACATGTGACTAACACCAGGGTCACCTATGAAGTCAACAAAACCAACACCCTTGAACAAAGTGGAGTTGGAAGTAGTACCTATGCAAGTAATAGTAACGTCCCATAGGCACACATATATAAGGAATTTATGAACTATCAACCTAGATCCTTTTACGAAAATGAAGGATTTATAAGATTGACTATTTGGATTGAAAATATGGAGTTAATATTCCTAATCAGTTCCTATGCTAAAAACTGTAGCGTTAAGTTTGCTACATGCACCTTTATGGATGCATCCATTGCCTGGTGGAAAAAATATATAAAGACCATGGGCATTGAATCAGCTTATGGCACAACTTGGGAAATGTTGGCTACAAAGTTATCCATGTATGACTTTGTAAATGGTTTGACTTTTATAGACCCACTTGCATGTGGTAGAGTAGCCTTGTGACATGATATATATATATATATATATATATATATATATATATATATATATATATATATATATATATAGAGAGAGAGAGAGAGATGTAAATACCTCTATATAAGGTGGGTTCATACCATTTATAGAGGTGTGCTTGAGAGATGTAACATTGAGAGTATTAGTGTGAGCTATTTATTTGTCTAGATCTAGCTTATACTTTTTTGTAACACCTTTCATGATCGAATGCATCTCTTAAACACTTAAATCACCGTGTCTTTGTATGTTCTTTAATTCTGCATGCCAAATCAATGCTCATAATGCACATCAATTGGTATCAGAGCGGGTATTCTTGATTGGATCAAGAATTGATCCATGGTGGCATTCTAGATTTGGTGATTCTTATTTTGATCTTTTAACTTCGTGATTTAAAGAGCTTGGATTCTAAAAATCGAATTCATCTTTGATTCTATTCATAATTCGATTTTCTTCACTAGAGTTCAAGTGATTTTTGCTTTCTCTCTGTAGAAAACCCATTCAAAATCACTTTTTCTCTCTAAAAACTCAAGATCTTATCGATTGATCAAAGATGGTGGACTTACCGTATGATTCTTGGGTTGTGATCGTTGAAGATGTCAAATACAAAGTCAACGAAAATCAATTTTATGGGTTATTGTTAAGCAAGTTGATTTCATGGGATAATATGGTTTCTTATGGAGATTTGAAGGATGATAATGGAAACTTGATTTTTCAACCACTTTGTAAGATTGTATTGTTGAATAAAATTGCCTTGTCCATATTATTCTGTAGTAGAAATCAAAAGGAAGGAGAAGAAAGAGATTTGTTTAATAAGAAAAACATTTCTCTAATTGAAAACCAAAGTGAACTTCATGCTCTTAAATATGTTGCAGTTCAAGATTATGGAGTTCAATGTGATGTTCTTGATGTTCTTGAAGTTCATGACAAGAAGATGCAAAAGTTTTTTTGATCGATTGGAGTTCAAAATGATCATATTTTGTGTTTTTGGGATTCGTTTGAAGGAATGATTCCTTATCCAAAGCCGGTAATCCAAGAAATTTACAAGTATCAAACTCCAAAAGATTTGATTCAAACTTGTTAAGTTGATGTTGTGGAAAATGGGTTTTTTTTCATGAAATCATATCTTCAAGATGCAAAAAGATGAAAAAGAAAAAGAAAAATAAAATTAAACAGAAAAACAAGCAGGTTTACTCACAAAAATCGTTAAATGTTGTGAGGTTGAAATCCATGAAACAAATTTGGGTTTCAAGCAACAATCTCCAAATGTTGCATTGAATTTGAAGTCAAAACCCAAAAGTCTTGGTGGTTCTTATGAAAATGTTCATGGATCGTTGAAGAACACGAAGAATGAGTTGTACAACACGCATCGTAGGTGGTAAAATGTTCAAATTGGAGATTTTCGCGTTCAGAAAAAAAAAACTCAAATCTTCTAAATTTGATTCGTTCGTTGCAAATGGATCTCAATTCGTCAAAAAAGTATCACAAATTCTCAAATGGATTCCAAAACGTCTATGATTTCGATTCGTAGTTTGCATTTTTCAATTTTTTGATCGATTTGTCTCATTAGATCAAATCCGTTTCAACCACTTTGATTGATCCAATTATTTTTATTTAAGATCAAAACCATAATCAAACTCATTTTTTTTCTTTAAATTTCGAGTACTGTTCATTCATTCAGCTCATTTGGAATTATTTTTTCGTTTGATTCATTTCTAAGCCCAAAATAAACAAACCTGTTACTGTTTATTGATCCGAAATCTTAAGCCCAAATTGGAATCACGAGTACTATTCATCAATTAATCATTTGAGCCCAAATAGTTAATCTGTAACTGTTCATCCGTATGATAATTCGAACTCCATTTATTCATTCCTTATTTTTTACGTTATCATTTTCTGTTCGTCATCAAACCTTGATATTCTTGAGTTTGCATTCACTCAATTGAGTTCAAACAGACATCTGAAAATGTTTGAAATCAAATCGCATGTTTGTATATGAATCGAATGTCTTGAGAAAAAGAAAAAAAAATTGATTTGTTGTCTGTCAACTGAAGAACTGAAAGTCGATCAAAAGACAAAATTGGAATTCGAAAGTCAAAATTGATCCAATCAAATGTCAATTTGAGTTGTTTTGGAATCGAAATTGTTGTCGATGGTAGATATTGAGTCGAAATCAGATGGTACAAGGATTTGGAATCGAACGACTTGAGATATTGAAGTCTTGGAGTCGAATTGGAATTGATTGTAGTCGAAATCAATTTCAAGTCTGAATCAAAAGTATTTCGATTTAGACTGATGTTTGATGTTTAAAATCGATTTTTTTTGTTTGATTGGAGTCGATTGCAACTAAAATCAGTTTTGGGAAGTTGATTTTGGTGGAAAATCATTGGTTTGGGGTCAAGTTTTGCATGAACTGTGTTTGTGGGTATTGGAATCCATGTTTTGAAAACGGGATCGGATATCTAACCGGTCGTGTCACTGGGTCGATGGTTCAGTTGGTCCGACCAATTGGACTGGTCCTAAAAACCGGAAAAACCGGATATATATATATATATATATATATATATATATATATATATATATATATATATATATATATATTCCAATGTTTTGAAAACGGGACCGGATATCTAACCGGTTGTCTTACTGGGTCGATGGTTCAGTTGGTCCGACCGATTGGACCGGTCTTAAAAACCGGAAAAACCGGATATATATATATATATATATATATATATATATATATATATATATATATATATATATATATATATATATATATGAGGATGTGTGTTTTATATATGGATATTAAATATATATGTAATGTATGTGATATATATATATATATATATATATATATATATATATATATATATATATATATATATATATAAATGTGTGTGTGATTTAAATATATATGTAATATATTAAGAGGCATGTTGTGTAAAAGTGTAAAAGAATTGGAAGTATATTTGAGGAATATGGAAGCATTTTGAGGCATCCCATATCGACAACGGAGAAAAAGTTAAAAAGAATATGAAGTCTATAAATGAAGCCTTACGAGCGTTTGGAAGAATTATCAAAAATCTCATTACAATGGGCTAGCTCTCATAAGCCGGCCTGCTGCCTTGGGCTGTATATTAAAAAACCAAAATTTTGATCAATAAACCGGTTTTACTTTCGGTTCAACCAGTCTGGTTTAATCTGGTTTTTAACAAAACCAGTGGTTTTTAGCGGTTTGGTTTTCAAGCGGTTTTTGAGTGTTAAAAAACTGGTAACCTGACTGGTTCCCGGTTGAACCGGTTCAACCGACCGGTCCGGTCCGGTTTTCAAAACACTGATTGGAATGTGATGAGTGACTGGGAAGATCAAGTGATTGAATGTTGATTTCGAAGGGGGAGGCTTATTGATTTCGATTGTGATTATTGGATGTCAATAGCAAGTTCGACTAGTGAACGAAAAGTCAAATTGAAAAAGTCAAAATCGATTGTTCATTTGGGTCATTACTTGAAGAAACAAAGTCTGTAATTAGATTTGATGTGTTTGATTGAAAGCGAATATTGTAAATGTTTTGAAATTGACACATTTACTGGAAATCGATGTTTGGAAGTTCGCTTTTGGAGACGATTTGTATAGGAGCAAGTCTTCTAATTTTTGCTCTGGATGTTCTCACTAAATCATTTCGATTCGTGCGTTTGTGTTTTTCATTTTTGATCGATTTGTCTCACTAGATCAAATCCGTTTCAACCCCATTGTTGATCTAATTAAATTTTTTTAAGATCAAACATTAATATTAAAATCATTTTCTCAAATTCGAATTTCACTGTTCATGTCAAATTTTTTAGCACAAACAAATCAAATAACTTGATTATTGTTCATTCAACCAAAATTAGCCGAAATGTCATACTATGTTACGGTTTACTTAATCCAAAATTTGATCCTAAAAGTAAGTAGGTCTACTGTTCATCATTATCCACCATTCGAAACCTGGTTGATAAAAGGTTGGAAACAATGTTCAATCAAATCCAAAATTTGATCCTAAAAGTAATTAGGTCTACTGTTCATCATTATCCACCATTCGAAACCTGGTTGATAAAAGGTTGGAAACAATGTTCAATCATATTTTGTGTTCGATTGCTTGTTAGTCAACACGTGTTCAATATTGATTATTTTTTGATTTTGATGGTTACCTGAAGAATTGATGTTGTGATTACAATTTGTGTTGAATCGAATTAAATCAAAGTTATTTTTTGACTGATGTTGGTGTAAAGAGTCAATGTTGAAAAGTCTAAAAGATAGTCAAAATCGAAACCTCTTAGTTAATGAATTCGATCTCGCATTTTGGATGTTGACTGGATTTCGTAAGCAATCTAGTTCTCAAATCAGATTCACATGTTGATTACAATGGTATCGTCTTGGATTTGCGGCTTCGTTAAAGACAGATGGTCGAGTTTGGTTTGATATTGATGAATTGGAAAATGAAACGGGAGTTCAAACGAGTTTTGTTGTGAGTATTGTTTGGTGTTATTGGATTGATTTCAAATGGTTGGATTGATGATTTGTTATTGATTTCGAAGGCTGATGAATTTCAATATCTATTTGAGTTGACTTTTTGGAGTCAATATAAGTGTTCTTGAAGAGTTTGGAATGAAGATATTGATCTGGGTCAAGGATTGAATGGTTGAACACGAACTGGGAATATAATTGTGTATTCGAAATCGACTATAGTTTTTTGATGAGTATTGATGTCGATTTTGGATGGAATCTTGGGTTGATTGATGAATAGGTGGCTAACGATGGTGCTTATATGCGAAGACTGTTGATTTTGAGTTGAATCATTGATATCGAGTCGACTATGTTCATCGAGATGTTTATTGTCTTTGATTTGGGTTAAGATTGGCAATTAAAATCGATGATTGGTGATTTTTGGTAATAACGAATGGCTAGATTGAAGAACCGATTGCGAAAACTCGATTTTGGAGTCAATATTCGAAAGGTTGATGTTAGTATTTGATAGTCGAATGGCTGATGGATGTAATTTCGAAAGCTTGTTGTTTGTATTGATGAGCGATGGTCGATGGGTCTCTAAAAGCAAAGTCGACTGGGTCAAGAAGAATGGTTAGATAGTCGAAGGGTTGATTTCAGCTTGGATTTAATGTCGATTTGGATTCGATGGTCCTTTATTTAGTTTTGAATGATTAATTGTCGATGCTTGAAACGAAGGATGAGTGACTGCTAAAACAAATTTGGTTGATGTTGTGAAGTGATGAAATCGAATGTTTGGACGGAAATTGATAGTCAAGATTTCAAAGAGTTGAGTTTGTTTTGCTGTTAATGTCGTTGGATTGAGAAGTGATGTCGATTTTGGAGTCAAAGGCGAAGGCTTGGAATTGAGCTTTAGACGGCGATGAATTGGGAAGGTGCATGTTTCGAAGGCTATAAAATCAAAGGCTTGGAGTCAACTAATGGTTCGAAGCATTGGTTCTTAATTTCGAAATGGGTCAATCAAGCATCGAGTAACAATGGGTTGTAGTTCACTTACGAAGGGTTGTGTGTAGACTTTGTTACATGGGTAACGAATTGAAGAAGACAATGAAAAGTTTCAAATATCACCTATAATGTTTCGAAGATATGGCAATTTAAACCCAGATTCGAAATGCTAACAAAGATTGTGAAGAATACAGAAGTTTCGAAGTGAGTCCCTGCAGTTTCGAAATGTTAGCAGCAAATACCCAACTTCGACCCTGGGCTGAAAATTCTGAGAAATGTGATACTTTTCGAAACAGACCTTTGCAGTTAATGTGAATTGACGCTTTCTAGCCAGGTTCGCAAAAGGGGGAGTGTTTTGCATTTTTGGTTGTTTTGGGCGCACCGGGTCACTGCAAAATTTTGAAATTGACAATTTCTACCCAAATTTGTGAAATTTTGTCAAAGACGGTCCATGAACGAATTTGAGAATTGAAGATTTTTTTGGATTTTCCGGATTGAAGCAAAAATTTTTATGCCATGTGTTAAAGGGGAGTTTTGGATAAAAAATTCCGAATTGAGCGCTTTCTCATTCCCTTTTTGGTTTTATAATCATTTTTCGATTATAAAAGGGGGAGAGATTTAGATATGGAAATTCGAAACACTATTGAATTTTTCATATTACGCAGTCTTGAAGACCGAAGTGACCTCAAGTATTTGAAGTTTATGAAAGGATTCGATTGGAGATTCAGAAGTGATTTCATTTCATGATGGGTTTGGGTTTATTGAAGATTTTTGGGGTGAGCATAAATGCTCAAATTTTGGGTAATTTTTTTTGGAGATTTGGATACTCTTAATTATCCTTTGATGCTCGGTTTGTATGGTCTCACATTCTAGAACCTGGATTGAAAAGTCATTGAATAATTAAGGATTTGAAGTTCAATTCTACATGTCTCACGTTTGAGGCTCGGTTTGTGAAGTTGCTCGAATTTTAGAGATTTGAAGTGGGTCATCTATTCCTAACTTTGAGAGGGAGAATGTTGGGAACAAAGTTATCTATGTATGACTTTGTAAATGGTTTGACTTTTGTAGACCCACTTGCATGTGGCAGAGTAGCCTTGTGACATGATATATATATATATATATATATATATATATATATATATATATAGAGAGAGAGAGAGACATGTAAACACCTATATATAAGGTGGGTTCATACCACTTATAGAGGTGTGCTTGAGATATGTAACATTAAGAGTGTTAGTGTGAGTTATTTATTTGTCTAGATCATGCTTATACTTTTTTTGTAAGACCTTTCATGATCAAATACATCTCTTAAACAACTAAATCACCATGTTATTTGTGTGTTTTATAATTCCTCATGCCAAATCAATGCTCATAATTCACATCAGGAAGAACTAAAGGTGATGCTCATAGTAAGATATTGCCCTAGAGACGAAATACATAAATTGGAGTAGAGCTATAGAGCTTAACCATGAAGGGAACTGAGGTTATAACCTACACCTACCGATTTAACTATGTCTAAATCCTTTATCCGACTTTTATAACTCCAGAGGAAAGAAGATTGACATGTGCATAAGTGGTATGGTCCTACAAATACGAGAGTTGGTTGCTTCTTTAATACCTAACACCTACGATCATGCAAAGAAATTGGTCATCATTCTAACAAACCAGTTAAACTATAAAGAAACTTTGATCAAGAAAGAGAATACCATGAGAGTCGGGAATAACAAAATGAAATATGATAGTAGTTCTATGGGAACCTTAAGCCAATCTTATCGGAAGAATCAAGACACCATGTAAACTTACACTGCACCAACCATTATGCATAAACCGTACTTAGGAAATTACTCTTACTACAACAAGTGAAACCATCATCACATAAGTGAATGCTACTTCTGCAGTAGGTGCAATAAAATGTGGCACACTTAAAACGTTTACAAAAACACAACATGTGAATAAGTAAATTAGTGAACGTACATAAGAATGGGTGTTAGTAGAAAACAAACTTGTTACAAGTGTGGTGAACTTAGGCATTTAAGAGGAATTGCCCAAAATTAAGGAACCAAGGAGTGAAGCTCAAGTTAGCACAATGGTGATTGGATCAAGAAATGAAATCCCGGAACCATCAATAATGACTGGTATTTTTTTTCATTAACCACTTATATACCAAAGCACTTTTTGATTTAGATGTGAATATGGATGTAAATGGGACCAAACGGGGGTGGAAATAGCTGCCCCGGCCCCCGCCCCCGAAATCAGTTGTTGCCCCCGCCCCCGGTCCCATACCTAGATCCCCTGCTTACTTTGCCCCCGATCCTACCCCCGCTTACCTTCACCCCCTGGTCCCACCCCCATTCCCCCGGTTTATAGGCTTAAAATTGGATTTTTGGCTAAAAAACGGTTATGTTTTATGCTAAAAGACTATTTTTAATAACTTTAAAAGCTTAAATCCTAATTTTTTTTTTGCAACTAAAAATTTAGAAATCCAACATACAAATCCAACATTATATATATATATATATATATATATATATATATATATATATATATATATATATATATATATATATATATATATATATATATATATATATATATTATATAAATATACAACCGGGCCCCTACGGGAGTACGGGACGGAAACACCTACTCCCGACCCCGATTCCGTAAATAAAACGGGGTTAAAACCCACCCCCACCCTCGCCCCTGCTCCCGCTCCCGATTTTTTTTGAAAATTAGTCCTGTATGGTATCGCAATCCCAAGGGAACGGGTTCCCACGATGGTTTTTAACATCCCTAGATGTGAATAAGAGTTTGAAGAACCCAAAACTTAAGCATATACTAAATCATGAATCTAGTAGACTAGAGGAAACCTATGGACTAGAGACAAATAGTGAGTCGTCAAAAATCTCCTTACAAAGTTCTAATAAACTGCAACTTAACACATAAAAAACACACCTTTTACGTGAATCTTATGTCTATGACTTTCGAGAGTATCGATGTCATTATCGATATGAATCGGTCTTCTCCGTGTCACGCTAAGTTATTGTTTTATGAATACGTTGCATTACCCCGTTGACTAATAGAGGAATCCTGATCACCTTCAGAAGCGAGTAAGGACGGACCTCAAACTCATATCTTAGATGAAGGCTCAATAGTTTCTACACAAGAAGCACAACAATCTATTGACATATATGGTAGATAAAAGGAGAAAGGAGATCAAAGACACACCTCAAGTATGCAACCTATCCTGAAGTACTTCCTGAAGATCTACCTGGAATACTAACAGTTCGACAAGTCAAGTTCTGAATCGACTTCTTCCTAGGAGCAGCACCAGTAGCAAAGTCTCCTTATTGGTGGACTCCATTAGAGATACGAGAACTATCCAATGAACTAAAAGAACTTCTTGACAAAGGCTTTATCAGAACAAGTTTCTCAACTTCTAGAGCATCAATTCTGTTTGTCTTGAAGAAAGATAGATCCTTTAAAATATGTATCGATTTTCAGAAGTTGAACAAATTAACAAGCAAAACTCGTTACCTGCTCCCAGGAATCGATGATCTATTAGATCGGTTATAAGGATCCATCTATTAATCCAAGATAGATCTACGATCAGGATACCATCAATTCATAATGCTGGAAAGAGATGTGTCGAATATTGCATTTAGGATTCGATACGTTTTTCCTTCCAGGTTGAACAATGCTCAAACATATTTCTTATGAACCATGATTATAAACCATACTTGGACGAGTTCGTAATTGTATTTATTGATGATATGTTAATATTCTCATGAACCAGGGTGGGACTCAACCAAAACTTATGTCTAGTCCTTGAACTAATAAAGATGTACGCTAAATTCTACAAGTTCATGTGTTTAGCAACGAAGGGATCCATTTTTGACCCTTCTAAGAATGAAACTGCATTCCAGAAGTTGAAATAAATGTTGTGAAACACATCAATCCTAACCCTTGCTAAAGGATTAGAGGACTCCGTTATTTATTATGAAGCATCACGTCAAGGATTGGGGTGTGTTTTGATGCAAAATGGACCATGTTATTGCCTATGCTTCCCAATAACTCAAAGTGCATGATAAATACTACACTACCCATAACCTTAAGTTGGGAGATGTAGCTTTTACTTTGAAGAGTGGTGACATTACATGCACGGTACAAAGTGAGACATATTTAAAAATCACAAGGGTGTCCAGCACATCTCCAACTAGAGGGAACTCAACACGAGGCAACATAGATGGGACAAACTTCTGAATGATTACGAATATGAGATTCGTTATCATCCAAGTAAGGAAAACGTTATGGCAGATAATGTGAACCGAAAAGAACAGACAAAACCCTTTCAAGTGTGAACTTTATCAATGAATATCCCTTTAAACCTTACCATACAAACTCAAGAAGCTCAAATTGAGGTTCTAAAAGAAGAGAACACCAGGAGTAAAAGCATTACGACGATTGGATAAAAATTTGAGCTCAGGGATGACGAAATGTGATACCTTATGAACCAAATCTGGACACCCAAGTTTGGCGACGTAAGAAGCTTAGTCTAGAAAGAAGTTCAAAAGTCAAGGTATTCCACTTATCCAGGCTCTGACAACGTGTGATTGGAACTGAAGAAACAATATCAGTAACCTAATATGAAACTTATGATTACCACTTGTGTGGGCAAAAACCTAAACATCAGAAGCCTTTGGGTTTACTGTAACAACCTGAACCACCCCAAATGGAAGTGCAGACAAATATCAATGGACTTCCCCATGATACTACCCAAGACACTTATGGGTTTTAGTACTACTTTAGTATTAGGCGGAAGACTGACAAAGTCTGCCCACTTCCTGCCAATAAAAGAAACCAAAAATATGGAAAATCTAACCAAGACCCATCTCAAGGAAATCATAAAATTGCATAGAATGCCAATTTCTACCACCTTTGGTAAAGATAATAGATTCACCTCATGACTTTGACAATCATTGTAATCCTCGGGAATGCGCCTGGGCATGAATACAACCTACCGTTCTTAATGGTTAGAATCCGACCCTACGTGGTAGACTTTGGCAGAACATATGATACTCATTTACCATTAATTGAGTTTTCCTACAACAATTGTTATCTCACAAGAATAAACGCCATACTGTTTGAGGATTTGTACGGACAAAAGTGTCGATCCCTAATATGCTAAAAAATGGTTGGAGAGACACATATAAAAAGAATATATGCATGTGATACACTTCTTACTAGTCTATAAATCACCCATGAGACTACGTAAAAGATTGTGCAAACTAAGGAACGATTAAATTTTTAGCATGAACATCAGGTGAATTATGCTAACATAAGACACAAGCCTCTCGATTTCAAAGTCGGAGACCATGTAACTTTAAATGCCTTCCCTTTTGAAGGGAATGGTATGGTTTAGAAAACAAGTCAAGTTAAGTCTACAACACATAGGACATTTCGAAATTCTTGCGAGAATTGGTCCTGTTGCATACCAAACTGTCTCAAGAAGTAAAAAGTATGCATGACATCTTTCATGCACTAAATCTTAGGAAGTGTCTGTCCGATGACATTCTTGCTATCCCTCTCAATGAAGTCTATGAAAGAACTCTATAAAACTAAGTTAGTTTAAACTGAGAAACCATACTGACATTCCATACTTCATAAATATATGCGTTAGAGATGTATATAACCTTGGAATGCTTAAATCAACCCTTCCCAATTCCTTATGGGCTTGGGGTAGAATCATTTATGCGATCAACCATCCAATCTTGAATTATATACGACTTGCATACACAAGGAAACAATAGAAGGATCAGGTGAGGATCAACACGAAGTTGGTTCGCCTCTTTTCCCTTTAACTTTAAAGTAAGTCCGCACTTTGCCTTCAACGTGACACTTGTCTGCCACAATATATTAGCCTTCAACACGAAGTTGGTACGCCCTTAACTCCCACATGTGTATAAATATATGAACACTCATATAACAAAAAAGTAGTTCAACACGATAGGCAACTAACTAAGCTAGTCTAGTGGCTTGACTTCATACTATAGGGTAACTATATCTTAACATAAAAAGGATACATACTGGATTATACAATTTAGTGAAGTTTACTCACCTGGACAATTTCTAAGAGGTTTAACAGTTAACCGAATAATTCAACTGGTGAGAAAATGGGCAACGAGGATTTACCTATAATACTACAATTTATTAGTTCCTATGGAATTCAGTAATGAAAGGATATATCCTTCGCTAATCCCAATAATTACCGAGAGTTTTATCAAATAAGGATCAGATAGGCAAGACAGTTAGGAGACATGACCATTTGTAACGCCCGTGTTTCAGGGCTAAGCAGTAGTAGATGATGTAATAGTCTAGGTAAACTATTGTAACTCTTTTTGAAGTAATAAAGATGAATTATTTGAGTATTATGTGAATTTATGTGCTTATTACTTATTTATAAATGTATAATAAATAAAGGATAAAAATAAGCATCAAAATTAAAGTGTGAGATAAACCCGATATATCTACATAAAGTTTTAGTGGTCGAAAGAAGGATTCCGGGGACATAAAGAATGCTGAAATCCGAGTTATAACGAAGAAGTTATGACCCGTTGAAGTTTCGCGACGGAACCGGCACGGCACCAGGAAGCATAAATAGTGAATTTACGATAGAACGACTTTTAGCCTTAGCAATCTAAACGAAAGTCGTAGAATATGTTAAACCGAGAGCATCCGTAAAAAGAACACCCAAATCTGACTTCGTATGAGGAAGTTATGAATATTCGAAGTTTCGGCTTAGCAATGTACAACCCGAAGTTCGAATATTGAATCGAGCGGTTTTTAGCCAACACAACCTAAACAAGAATCGAAGATCTTATTAATAGTAGCGTAACGATAAAAAGACAGACGAAAATGGAAGTCGAATGAAGAAGTTATGGACTTTTAACGGACCAATCATGTCCCGGCCTGTTAAAATATAAATTTAAGATAAAGTCAAGATTACCCAACGGAGTTCAAATGAAAGTTGTAGAGTACATTCCCGCCTACGTGTGAATATAAAGAACGTCGAAAACAGAGCTCATATGCAAAAGTTATGATTTTTAGAAGTCGAAAGTAAATTTGCGAGACCTGTTGCGGAGATGGTGACGTGGGCGAACAACAGCCGTTCGATGATGGTCTCAGAACTCGCTTCGGTAGAAGACACGTCGCATCTCGATACGCCCAACATCCGATCTCGGAACGTGCCGCCTACGCCTTACCCTTCCTCGATCCAGCTTCGCCCACGTCTCACCATCGAAACCCTGCGACGTGCCTCGTACGAAGCCAACTAGTATCCCTATCCGAACTACGCCCCGCGTAGTGCTGCTGTACGCCCAGTGTACAACCGAAGGCTCGCGCCTATAAATAGGTTGCGATGGCTACCGAAGAAATCACACATTTTCCACTTCTCTCTCTAACTTCTTTTTATCTCTAAGATCCCTAACCCCCCTAAGCGTAGGTAAACCCCCTAGCACCCGAAGGAAGCCCCGAGGCTCCCCGAGTCCCGAGAAAAAGGGTCTTTCGGTTCGGAAATGCTGCTCCAAGCAAAGCCCGATTTTCTATAAAACCCGTTGTAAGTGAGCTACACCTACGCTATTTTTAATATAGCTTCTAATTAATTATAGTAACATTATTAGGACCTTAAAATAATAATTTGGGCTATTATTATGAGTTATATAAGAGTGTTGTTTAATGCTTATATAATAGTAATAATAGATTAATTAGTCGCGGTTAACGTTAGACTAAACCCTAGTGGTATTGATAATAGGTTTTGTCAATGGAAAATTGTTTTGAGATAACGAAGCGCTGTCTATGTTTGTAATCACCACCTTAACAAGTAAGTGCATAGTTAATTTATTGTTACACATAGATTTGAAGTATTTTATATAAATTACGTGCTATGTGTGCATATTATCGGTATACTTGCTATCTATGCTGGATGAACGATGTTGTACATGTTCTAAATGATTTAAACTGTATATGTATTTTATATATACAAAATGTGTTGCATAAAACACGGGTAAATGTAATAGTTGCTGTGTGATAAAATAAAAATAATGAGAGGCCTCGATTTCATTGATGATCTAGTCATCTAGCAGAGTATAGATGACGACCACAGACTATTCTAGACAGTCCAGTGGAACGCTAGCAGACTCGCAACCTGTAGGTGTTTATTTGTGTAGAGAGAAAAACTTGGAGACACACTTGAACAAACATTAGAACAAGTGTATTACAGAATAGTTAATCTCAAAGGATCTAAAAGCTCAACAATAATATAGTTAGATAGTTAGATAGTTAGTTGCAGAAAGTAAAGAAATATAAATGACAATAATTGTTATATCAATAATACACTTAAACTGATTCATAACAAGGAATGCATTCACTCCGAGTTAGTAAGGAAGATCAAGTTTAGTGATTAAGTCTAGAAGACTTGCTCCGAAGAGAGGTTATGTTTCAGTAGCAATTTAGAGTGTGAAGAGTAGTAAGATAGAGAAATGAAGAAGATAACTTGGAGAAATATATTCAGAATAATTCACAAGTCATCGAGTGATAAGAGAAATGGTTGAGGAAGAAATATTGTGTATTAAGAAGTTAAGAGCTATATAGAATACATTAGAAAGAGTCTCTATTTATAGAGTCTCAGGAATAAACAACTACTCTATAAGCAGCCGTGCAAGGCATGCTGGATAATAGAGTACATTACATAAAGATAAGAAAAGGAAATAACAAAGACTGCGGATGCTGAAGATGTGTTGACTCCGGGTGCTGAGATGATTGCTGATGGTGAACAGTTGCGGTTGATAGATGATTGCGGTATCTTAGTTCAAGAGGGTCACTTTTATGTTTTAACAATTTCCCCCTAAGTGACCTCTTTAACTTCGGTTCAGGTGTCAAGTTTGAGGAACTTGATCAAAATCCACCAGAATTTTCTGACATTTTCAAGCCAAGTGATTCTTCTAGAAATTTCAAACTTGACTACAGCAGTAGTGTGCTTTGATCTTTCTACTGCGGTCTTGTAGATGTCAAGTTGTGTCTTGGGCAGGCGGTGCATATCATTCATCGGAATGAAGTATTTGACGTTGTCCACCTTCCGTTTGAAAATGATCCCAAATTCAGGAAAGTTTGTTGCGCCTAATGATCTTTCTTCAAAGCCTTCGGTGGGCATTGGCACAGGTTCAAGTGGGGGAAGATCAAACTTCCTGACGATGGTGGGGTGGATATCCGCATCGATCTTGGCGAAGTCACAAACTGTGTCCCTTAGAAAGGATTTGGCTTTGTCGAGCGCCATTTGCATCTTCGGATGCTTCTCTGCCTTGTTTTGGAATACTCTGGCAATGAGGAATATTTCTTTCGGATTCATGCTTGGAAAATCTGCCTAAGTGCGTATGTAGTCATGCTCTCTTCTGGTAAGAGTGTACTGAACAAAGTCAGCCTTCATGAATTTCCGCATCTTGTAATTTTTAACTACGGATGGTCTATCACTAGACCATATGTTTTCCACAAATGATCCATGCTTCGCATAAAAGCGATTGAGTCTTTCAAATTCCATAGGCAGTCATTTGTGATCAGGGAGACTGCAGTCAAAGGACTCCAAAATTGCAAAATACTTGGCATTGGGAGAAATTGGAATATCCCAATAACTATCGGAGAGAGGTTCAGCATACGTGAGATGTGGAGTGTAGTCTTCATCCAGTAGCCTACGGAGCGGATTGACCCATGAGTTAATCAGCAACTCATCTATCATTGTATCAAATCTGCATTCTCTCCATATGAGTTCAGCAAGCTTGGCCGCTTTCCAATCGTGTTTCCTTTGGGCTGTGGCAGGAGAGTCTATGGAACTTGCTGATGGCATATTTTCCTCAAGATTTTAGAGGTGTGGAGGAGTCTCAGGCCTATTGAGGGTGTTGTTTTTAGGTGAAGAGTGAGGAGATGAAATATTATGGGATGGTGGAGGTGAGGGCTGTGGTGTGGGAATTTCTTTGTGGTGATGGGAGGACTCTGATGAATGGAGGTATCCGAGCGGTGGACTTCTTCATCACTTCCCCCTCTTAAGGGATGCAACGGAGGTGCTTCCTCAAGCTATTGTTTAAGGCCATCCACTTTGGCACAGACTTCTGCAAAGTGAGCTTTCATTGTCTCAGCCAGCTGTGAGTTGTTTGGGGTGGAGGAATTGAAGAGAAGCTTGTGTATATCCTTGGTAAGCTGGAGGATCTCAGGGCCATGGAAGTTAAAAGTGAGGGATTTCTGCATTATGTTGATTGTGGCATGAAGAATAGAGATAGTGGACTCATAGGAGGTATGAGTCTCATCTATCACTTTCTGAGATAGAGAAGCTTGGTCCGCAATGGCTGTTTGAAGATCTTGTTTGATTGCGGTCACCTCAGTAATGAGGCGTTCCGCTGCAGCCATAAATTCTTGATGATCGGCCCTGCGGTTGTCGTCAAGAGGTCGGATCCCCATTTCGACTTTGAGATAGATGCGCTCAGCAGCCATACGCTCTCTCGTCTCAAGTCTTTCAACTCGTTCAATTAAGGATTGCGGTCTTGGAATATCTTCAGATGGAGGTTGAGTGGGTTTAACCACAACCAAAATTTGATCAACTTTGGCTTGGAGATTGAGGAATTCCTTCCTAGTGACAGCATCCTTCTTCTTCATCTTCTTGTTTTTCTTTTCCTTGGGCTTAGAAGTGGAATGTTGAGAACCACTGGAATCTTCTTTTTCTTCGAACATCATAAGGTCGTCATCTGAAGGATTTGGTTTGTTGACCTCTTGGATGTCTTCATCATCAAAACCGAAGGTAGGGACTGAGCTGAGTTCAATTGTCGGCTCTTCATCTTGAGATGGGTTGACTGCGGGAGATGGAACAGGAGTTGGAGTAGGAGGCACATTTGAGGTAGCTGCGGTTGCGGCTGAAGCTTGAGCTTTCAACATAGTGTCTGCCATTTGATCCATCCAGGTTTGAACCTTTTGGATTGTGGCAGCAGTATGGGCATTGCTGATGGCATTTGCCCAGTACTTGGCCACAGACAATATTTCTTGTTCCTTCTGTTGTTGTTGTTTGACCTGTTGCTCCTTGCGGGCTTGGAATGCTCTTTTAAAAGCATCATATTTCTTGATTTCGGCATCAGTAGTTGGCTGATACCGACTCCAAGAGTCACTTGAATCATCACCGTCAATTCGTTGTGTTCGCACCAAGGTGTCCCTTGGGTTCATGGATCCTTGCATATGAGTGCTCACCGTGCCTAAACCACCTGAAAGGAATGGAAGCAGAGTAGGATTTCCTAGGCTTCTTTGGTCTCCTTGACTCGTGGTCAAGTCTGGCCTCGGCCCAGTTCTGGCATGGGCGAAAGAGATGCCATGCGGATGGAGTGGTGTTTGAAGTGTTTGGGATACATGCTAAAGGATGGAGTCTAACTCCTTAGAAGAAAAGGTATGCAGTCGGGAAGCCCTGGAGACCGTAGGGCGATGTCCAGATTTATCTACTTGAGATATAACTGGGGGGCTGTCTCCACGTTCGGATGATGAAGAGGATGAAACAATCTCACATGATGAGGTTGAGTGGTATTCGAGTGTGGTATTGAATGGATGTGCGGCCATCCCAAGGACTACCAGAGCCTGTTGAGAGGCTACAGTATCAGTCTGGTCACGCATTTGGCCAGAGGTTTCGGTTGTTTTTCTTTTCTTGAGGATAGATATTGGTTGCCTATCTTCCCCAGAGTCACTGCTCGATATAGTGGTGGGTTTGGTTTTTCGCTTCTTTGAGGGTGCAGTTTGTTTTGGGGCATTCTTCTTAGGTGTGCTAGTTTTCTTTTTAGATGCCACCATTTTTCTCTGTTGAGAAGGGTTAGATAGTATAGTAGCAGAGGGGGCTGCGGTACCCTTAGGAAGAATGGTTGTAGAAGGAAGAGGTGGGGTAGAAGGGTATGGGATAATACCCTCCGTGGCCTCTATATGATATGAGACATCAGCAGTCTCAAGACCAAGCAAGGTAAGAATGTGAATGGGGAGCCTGCGGATAGGTCCAAATAAAGTTTGATAAGAAGAAGGATTGTAGCTTTTGAGATCCTTAGTGACAAAGAAGTTGATGTCACTGCCTATGTTGATACCAGCATCCGCATGTAGATCAGATATGCACAAAGACCAGAAATGAGCAAAGGTGAGCTCGGTTGGGTTCTCTCTTGGGTGCTCTTTGGGGATGTATTGGAGGAAATCATCCCAAAGAATCTGGCCATAATTGACATCGTGGCCCGTATAGATGCTCCACACTAGTTCAAGGAGCTTTAAACCCATGTTTTCGATGCCTCCGGTCCTGCCAGACAGACAACGGATGACGAAATGGCATATGAACTGCCAAACCGCAGGCAGTTGGTTCTTCTTAAACTCACTAATCCCTCGGATCAGTTTCTGATAACCCATTTGGTAGAGTGCGGTGGTGATGTCAGATAAGGATGGGGTGAAGATCTTGATGGAGGGATGAATCAAGAGATTTATGGCAGACAAGAACTTCTCTTTGGTCAAGATGACCAAAGAATCATCGATGAGGTTAAGATGCACTTCTTGTGGGTTTTCCAATGGTCTGTATGCAGAAAGAGCACACTTGAAGAGTGTAGAAACTGGAACAACGTCAGTGAATGTGTCAAATGGGTAAAACAAGATATGGTTCTTGAGATACTTGATCATGAGCTTGGTTGGGGCATTGTACGATGGATGATCTTCAAAAATTGCTCTGAAGTTGCTTGAAGCAATCGTTGGAGATGTGGAACCAGTTGGATTCATGGAGCCTGAAGCCTTGGATTGCTTCTTTGATGCACCTAATTTCACCATTGATAGATGAGAAATTGGAGTTCTTGAGCGTTTATGGGAGTTTGGGAGAGTTGAGAGAGAACAATCGATTAAACAGAGAGCGTAAATGTTTTTAAGGTAGAAGATGGGTTTATAAAGGAGGTAAAAAGGATTTTAACCCTAGGTAAAAGATAGAAGAGGGTAAGAAGTTGAATGGGGTTTTTGGGGGGAATCAATGATTCTGGGATTCAATCTCAGCCACACAAAGATGAAACGAGTTTTGGAAAGATTTTGAGAGATCTTAAAAAGGGTTTGCATTTAATGGAGGATTAGACGCATGGAAATACGTTAGGTAAACGTGGGGTGATGAGATAGAAAGTTGTAACTGATGGGACGTGGTTGGGAGAGGAAAGGACAAGTTGAGGATGGATTTATTTGGGAATCGTTCTTTTTGTCATCATCCCTAAAATAGGTCTGATACGGGGTTTATTCAGAAAGGGAATGTGACAGTTTCTAAAGGGAATGTTTGTATTTTATTTAATGAAGGATCATTAAATAGCACACAAAGATTTGAGAGTTAATGAATCTGTTGGAATTTATTTAAGACGATTGCGGATGAAATCATTATTGCGGTTGAGAAACTTCATCGCGGATGAGCAAAGAAAGATTTCAGAGAGAATCTGTGAGAAAACACTTGTACAAAGGTTAGAAATAAAAGATCATTAAAACCCATGAGAGGTACGTATGACATATGGTTGCGGTACCTAGATTGCGGTACCAAAACCATCTATCATATGTAATTCTCAGTTAGAACCACAATGGGGACCAATGATGGTCAACGGTAGCTAACACTTCAGAAAGAATTGCGGGTCCAGATTCATCATTCCCAACATTTGTAAGAATGCATTGAGTTTTGTAGAGTCAAGAGCTTTTGTAAAAACATCAGCAATCTCTTCATGAGTAGGAACAAAGATGAGTTCAATATTACCTTTCAGAATATGATCTTTGATGAAATGATACCGTAACTCAATATGTTTTGTCTTGGAGTCCTGAATAGGATTATGAGAGATCGCTATAGCACTTTCAGAGTCACAGTAAATTGGTATCTGCAGCATTCTGTACCTGTAGTCTAGCAATTGTGTCTTCATCCAAAGAACTTGGGAACAGCAGTTGGCTGCGGCCACATACTCGGCTTCTGCAGTAGATAGGGATACACACGTTTGTTTTCTTGAAGACCAACTTACAAGTCTTCCTCCTAGGAATTGGCATCCACCTGATGTACTTTTTCTATCGAGCTTGCAACCTGCATGATCCGCATCGGTGAAGGCTTGAAGACTGAAGTCGTTGCCTGCGGGATACCATAAACCCATTGATTTGCTTCCTTTAAGATACCGAAGAATTTGTTTGGCTGCGGTCATGTGAGACACTTTTGGATCAACCTGGTATCTTGCACATACACCAGTTGCGAAGACAATGTCAGGTCTGCTTGCGGTGAGGTACATCAGTGAACCAATGATACCTCTATAAGTCTTGTTATCCACAGATTCACCAGAGGGATCAGTAGAGATCTTATAACCGAAGGCCATAGGGACCTTAGTAGAAGAGCAGTTGTCCATTGAATATTTCTTCAGAAGTTCGGTGGTGTATTTTTCTTGACGAATGAAAATTCCTTGCTGAATGTGTTTGACTTGAAGACCTAGAAAGAAATTAATCTCTCTATTCATGCTCATTTTGAATTTATTGGCCATGAGCTTAGCAAATTCATCTACCATGCCTTGATCAGTAGACCTGAAAATGATATCATCCACATATATTTGTACCATCATAAGGTGGTCACCATTTGCTTTTCTGAATAATGTGGGATCAATCACTCCTCTTTTGTATCCGGATGAGACAAGGAATTTGGAGAGTGTCTCATACCAAGCTCTTGGGGGTTGTTTTAGGCCATAGACTGCTTTTTCAAGCTTGTAGCAGTGGTCTGGAAATTCAATATTTTCAAATCCTGGTGGTTGCTGAAGATAAACCTCTTCTTTTAGTTCACCATTGAGAAAAGCACTCTTAACATCCATTTGGTGTACCTTGACATTTTTGTGGGCTGCGTATGCTAGAAAGATCTGGATGGCTTCCATGCGTGCTACCGGAGCATACATTTCATCATAGTCAATGCCTTCTAGTTGATTGTAGCCCTTGGCAACAAGTCTTGCCTTGTTTTTGATGACAGAGCCAAAGTCATCTAACTTATTTTTGAAAACCCATCTTGTACCAACAATAGTATGACCTTGTGGAAGAGGAACAAGTTGCCATACTTTGTTTCTTTCAAATTCTTCTAATTCTTCTTGCATTGCGGCTATCCGGTCTAGTTCAAGCAATGCTTCTTTGATCGTTCTAAGTTCAACCGAAGACATAAATGCTGCATAATGGCAGTGATCAGATAAGTCCTTGGAAGACCGAGTCTGGATACCTGCGGATGGGTTGCCAATAACTTGACCTGGTGGGTGGTCTTTTGTCTATACATGAAGACGTTGCATCAGATGATCAACAGCTGAGGTAGAAGGGATATCTTGGATGTCAGAGGAATCTGCGGTTGGGGATGGCAGTTCCCCCTGGATTTGAGAGCATCCTGCTGAATCATCTTGATCTATTGGAGCGTAATTTACTTGAGGAATCGGTAGAGGTTGAGGTTCCCCATGGATTGCGGATCCGAGTTCCTCTGGAACCTGAGAAGGTTCCCCCTGGAATGCAGATGGGAGAGTGACAATTCTAGGATCGGTTCTCGTGTCAATATTCTCTATGAATTCATCATCTGAGTCCTCCAAAGGTTCGTTTGATGGTGAAGCTTCACTTCGGGCAAGAATGTAAGCAGCATCAGGTACTGGAACCTCAACAGTTGCAACAAGATCCGGAGTAGAGCTTTCCCCCTCAACCGGAGAGGTGGAAGTATTGAGCGATACTACTTCAGATAGAGATGGTCCAGATACGTCGGCATGTTGTTGTTGAGCTGCGGGTGACACCAGAACATCGGATAGTTTTGCCGTTTCAATGGGATCAAAAAGATCATCATAGTTGATTTCAACTAGATTCAGAGGTCCAGAAGCGGCTGGAATGTCACTTTCCATGATTGCAGTGGTTTCAATGGACGAAGGTGCAATGCGGATGCGAGAGTCATCAAATTTCACATCAAAGCTTTCAATGATCAACCTTGTTCTTCTGATGAGCACTCGATATGCAACCTTGTTAGTGGAATAACCAAGGAAGATACCTTCGTCAGACTTTGGTGCAAACTTGTTGAGTTGGTCTCTATTGTTGATCATGAAGCATCTACATCCAAAGATATGAAAGAAACGAACATTGGGTTTGTGATTGTTAAGACCTTCATATGGTGTTTTATTGAGACGCTTGCACACGATACTTCGGTTTTGAACAAAGCAAGCGGTTGCTACTGCTTCAGCCCAGAAGTAAAGAGGAAGTTGGGTGAAGTTAAGCATGGATTTGATTGCTTCAACGAGTGTGCGGTTCCTTCTTTCTACTACACCATTTTGTTGCGGTGTATAGGGTGCTGAAAAGTTGTGAGAGATGCCTTTGGAAACTAGGAAACTGTTAAGAAGATGATTAGTGAACTCAGTTCCATTATCACTGCGGACGTCTGACTGGAAGCTTGATTTGAAGTTCGATTTCTTTGATGAAGTTAATGAAGATTTGTGGTGTCTCTGATTTGAGTCTGAGAAAGAAGACCCATGTGAAGCGTGTATAGTCATCAACAATAACCAATATGTACTTTTTGTGGTGAAGACTGGCTACGGTTGAGGGACCGCAGAGATCAATGTGTAATAGTTCCAGTGGTTTAGAGATAGAAGAATCCATTATCAGAGGATGACTTGCTTTTGATTGTTTACCACATTCACATGCTGGACAAAGGGTATCGTTGCTAAATTTGAGAATGGGGAGACCACGGACTAGTTCTCCTGTGACGAGGTTGTTGATGTACCGAAAGTTGAGATGAGCTAGCTTGCGATGCCATAGCCAGCAGACTTCAGATACCGCTTTGGACAGAAAGCACAGCTGCGGTTTACCAATGATGAGAGAAACATCCAGAGGATACATCGTACCTTCGGAGCGAGATTTGATTAAGCAAATGCTTCGATCACTCGTCATTAGGTAACAAAATTGATCGTCAAATTCAACGCGATGTCCTGCTTTACATAGTTGGCCTACACTGATAAGATTGTGTTTAAGGCTTTCTACATAAGCAACCTTCTGAATGGAAAAGTTCCCCGTAGTGAGAACACCGTAACCTCGGATGACACTGTTTGCATTGTTGCCAAACGTGACATTTCCAACATTGCATATAGGCCTTAAATCCCGAAGGTACTCTAACCTTTCGGTCATGTGCAAGGAGCAGGCACTGTCAATTAACCATTCTTCTTCTTGTTCCTCCTTGCACAAAGCCTGAGAATTACACGGTTAGTTTAGGCATCTAAACAAGTTTGGAGCCAGGGACGATTGATGTATTCTTAAATGATGCATGGGTCGAGGTTGCATGGACATGTCTTTTGTAACCTTTTAGACCTAGTCCTGGGTGTTTGTTCAGATTTGGATTGTTACGAGGTTTCCGAAAAGTATGAGGTTTCTGACTTTGATTTGACTTGACATGAGATAAAAACTTTTGATAGCTGCACTGACATTTACAAAAAGAGGGTTTGTCATTGAATCTGACATTGTGCTTGATCAGCGGTTTATAGGGTGAATTGGACTTGGTATTGGTCTGAGGTGGGTAACTTTTGAAAGATTTGACATTTGATTTCTGAAAAGTTTGTTTTGAACGAGGTTTAGCACGTGTAAATCTTTGAGTCCCTTTAGGTGGATTTGGTAAGATTCCTTTCCACTTGTTTTGATGTGATTTTAAAGGTGTTGGAGTGGGTAAAATTCCTTTCCAATTAGGGTCATTTGAGGAATAGACCTGAAAAACGTAGTTTCTTATAAGTTTGACACCTTTTTGGGTTATGTCAGAAGTAGCAGGAATGACTTTTGAAACTGAACTTCCCTTTTTGCTTGTTTTCATGAAAGAAGAGTTTTTTGAAATGTAATTTGTGAAAACAAATTTTTCTGGACTCTTGGATTTTGGAATTCTCACATGTTTCTTATTTTTTGGAAAACTTTGTCTGCTTTTGTTTCGAGATCTAATTTCTTCTTTGAAAGCTCTTTTTGCCAAGGATTTAGGTGAACCGCAGTCATTGTTATTCAACTACGGTTTCCTGGAACTTTTTAAACGATTTTGTAAACGTGGGCTAGAATCATCAGAACTTGAGGATTCTGGAATTTGAGAGCATTGGCCTACTTCAAAATTTTCTATAGGTAATTCATGAAAAATCGGCTGAAGAGTTGTAGTTCCTTGAACTGATGGTTTTGGCAAAGATGATTTGACTACCGCATAGTAGGTTTTAGATGAAACTGCGGTGGGTCACTTCTGGGACATTTGACTAAAGTGTGGAACATTGTGGTCTGAGGACAAAGATGGAAAGTCCTTTGAGACTTCGGGGCCTTCAACAACAATTTCTTCATCAACTATGGATGAAGTTTGAGAATTTGAATGAGTGGTGTCGCAGATGGGAGTTTGATCACATGTGTGACTAGAATCCTCTGGCACAATTTCCTCAATGACACAATTATTGCTCAAATTGTGTAATCTACCGAAGTGAGTTTTGATATCTTCGGGAAAAGTCTTGTCATTGACAGGGAAATGAAATTCTCTATCAGGAGGGTCATACACTCTGTCTTTGTTGAATCGGGGTGAGGAATCCATTGCGGTAGGATACCCATTTGACCAACCCCAATTATATGTATTGTCCACGGTTCCATTGTTTACCAAATTTTCAATAGCCTCACTTTCATTAAACAATTTTTCAATTAAGAGATTTAAGCGTACAATTTCTCTCTGAGCTAAATCTCTCTGGTTCAAAGCTATCTCTAATTGGGTTTCACTTAACATTCTAGCATCTTTCTCTAACTCTAGATCCTTTTCTAACATTGCCATCTTAAATCTATTGTTATCCAGTCTTCCTCTCACATGGAACATATCTTGGGACGCAATGTTCTTCTCATCTACGGATTTGCTATAGTCTGTAAGGACGGCAGCACAAGTGTCATTAAGATCATCTATGTAGGGTTGACAGTCATGCATACTATAATTTAAAGTTTGGATCATGAGTTTTACCTGTTCAACGATGATTAGAGTCCCATCCTTTGCCATGTAGCAATAGCTTTTGTTCAACATTGCTGACCCATCATCATCCGCAGTGGCCAGCATGCAGATTTTCCCTTTTCCTTTAACACTGCTAATGGTCTCTTCTTCATCTCCTGATGACCAAACTTGATGGTCTCTTTTAACTTGAGCCACATATGCCCTTGCCTTTTCTTTTTCTTCCAACTCTTGAGCCATTCTAAGATAGAATGCTCTGTCCTTGACTACATATGCCTTATAGTCTTTTGCGAAGTGATTTTCTTTATTGCATTTGTGACAAATCACAACATCAGTCTTGTCTTCTGATTGAGTACCGGAGTCATTGTTCTGAGGAGACTGCGGTACCTCCTTTGGTTGATTGTTCTGAGAGCCTTTAGGATATCGAGATTGGTTGTTCTGTGGACCGAAGTTACGGTTGAAAGGAGGTTTGTTAAATTGTTGATACTTGTGGAAAGAAGAAGGTGGTATGCGGTTGAACTGTTGGCTAACCAGAGCATTAGCCTTCTGAAATTCTTCTTCATCATCATACTCAGAATCCGCTTTGTATGATTGTGGTGGGGTATCATACGATGAAGAGTAGGGTGACTGCGGTGGAGCTTGTGCTATGAGAGCAAGTAGTCCTCCGAAGTCAGCACAGTCTTTGAGTACAATGGATTATTGTGCTTGGAGCTCTCCATACAGTTTTTAGAGTGATAAAGAGTGAATCTTCCTGTCACCTTGGACTATCATCTTAGCCGTAGTCCAATGTTGTCCTAAGCCATTAAGGAACTAGAGATTGGTTTCATGGTTGCTGCGGATGGTACCAGCATTTGATAACTTTGTGACTATCAGGTTGAATATCTTGAAGGAGTCTTCCAAACTTTCACCCGCATGAGCTTTGAAGTTGTTGAAGTCGTTGAGTGCGGTAGTGAGCTTCTTATCTTGTGCTTGTTCTTAGCCTTCATACAAGTTCTTGAGTACATCCCAGATCTCTTTTGCTGGCTTGCAGTTTATGATAATATCAAAGTTGTCAGGAGCAACACCACAAGAAATTTCATAAAAAGCAACAGCATCATTTTCCATTTTATCGAGATCATCCTTGGTAGGACGGCTCATGGTTGGTTGACCTCCTCCTAGCCTGGTTGTCGCACCATCAGTTTGGACTGGTGTATGGACTGGAATGTGTGGTCCTTCTTCCACGGATTGCCATACATCTCTACCCAGTCTTCTTAAGCACCTCTCCATTCTTTGTGACCAGTGATGATATTAATTTGCTACCACTATTGGAGACACTCAGAGATAACGATTGTGCCATTTTGTTTTTTTTTTTGTTTTTTTTTTTGAGAAATGAACTTTAGTGGTATAGAAGGCTTAATGAGAAAATCAGAGTTTCGATATTCAAAAAGCAACCACTTTGGCTCTGATACCAATTGTTGAGAGAAAAACTTGGAGACACACTTGAAAAAACGTTAGAACAAGTATATTGCGGAATAGTTATCTCAAAGGATCTAAAAGCTCAACAATAATATAGTTAGATAGTTAGATAGTTAGTTGCGGAAAGTAAAGAAATATAAATGACAACAATTGTTATATCAATAATACACTTAAACTGATTCATAACAAGGAATGCATTCACTCCGAGTTAGTAAGGAAGATCATGTTTAGTGATTAAGTCTAGAAGACTTGCTCCGAAGAGAGGTTATGTTTCAGTAGCAATTTAGAGTGTGAAGATTAGTAAGATAGAGAAATGAAGAAGATAACTTGGAGAAATATATTCCGAATAATTCACAAGTCATCGAGTGATAAGAGAAATGGTTGAGGAAGAAATCTTGTGTATTAAGAAGTTAAGAGTTGTATAGAATACATTAGAAAGAGTCTTTATTTATAGAGTCTCAGGAATAAACAACTACTCTATAAGCAGCCGTGCAAGGCATGCTGGATAATAGAGTACATTACATAAATATAAGAAAAGGAAATAACAAAGACTGCAGATGCTGAAGACGTGTTGACTCCGGGTGCTGAGATGATTGCTGATGGTGAACAGTTGCAGTTGATAGATGATTGCGGTATCTTAGTTCAAGAGGTTCACTTTTATGTTTTAACAATTTGAACTGTGTGCTCAGCAGCAGTACTCCATCCCCCACATGGTTGCCTTATTTGACATAAATTGTTGAGGAATCCCCGAAGCAGTATTGTCACCCCGATGAAAGTCCTTAAACTAGGTCCCTTGTGTTAGATGTTTTAGGGACGTAAAGTGAGGATAACGGGAACGGGTAATCGGGTTTGTTTGGTTTGATAAAGTTAATAAACTTATTTATTGTGGGTTGAAAACCCTGTGTGCTCACCAGGCTCCCAAGCCTGACCCACTCAGTTTCATATATTACAGGTAGTGGCATACGAGCATAGATATGATGTTTGGGATTAGAGTTTACGGATATAGGCCCGTAGATATGAATAAATGTAGTAAGGCTTATATTGTACTTTATGCTTTTGACCTGTATCGAACATGACATCCCGAGGATTTTAATGAAATACATTTCTTTAGAAATGCTTTGATAAGTCTTTATCATATTTTTTTTGGGAACAAATTCCACAACAGTTTTATTTAAAATGGTACTTTGATTTTCAAACAAAGTATAAACAAAATCGGTCTTTTCTGGCTGTGAAAATGGGGATGTCACAGTTGGTATCAGAGCATTAGTTTAAGCGAACTAGAAATTTGTAGGATTTCTAGACTCAAACTTAGAATGCTAAGTGATGATTGTGAGATGCGAGCACTAGCTTATTTTAGGAATTATGCATAAAATGCTTTTTATGTGCTAAATGCTTTGTGCCTGATATTTTGTTATTTGTTCAGATCTATGGTTTGTTGCCGACCGAATCTAGAAACCTTATGCGTTTAGGATTCTAAACGTACGACTACGATATTAGAACTAACATGTAAACGTTTTGGAGGGATAAGGATGATTTAAACGTCTATCCTAAGTAAAGATCTAAATTCACCCTATTCGGTGTATATATCAAAATGGAGAGAACCCGCAGTGGAGTCGGGAATGCAAATGGGAACAGGAATCAACCACAAGTGATTGAACAAATACCTATTGTAGCAGATGCTCCTGAGCCAATTACAATGGACGGAGTAAAAGCCATGATACGGGCTATGTTGGATGAACAACGGGAAGAGATGAGGCAGATGTTGCATGAAAATAGGTACGAACCTACAATGCTAGTTGAACAGCCCGAATTGAACGATGGGCAATCAGAAGGAGGGAACTACAGTGGGACCGTTAATCAAGTCAACCCACCAATAGTTCGACAAAACAACCAGGATGACGGAGTCAAGAGGAATGGATTCAAGTACAAGGATTTTCTGACTTGAAAGCCATCAAATTTCACTGGAAAGGAAGATCCGATCGGAGTTATGGATTGGATCTCGGAGATGGAGTTAGATTTCATGACACGTGGTTGCATAGGCAAGATACAGACCACCTTTGTTGTACGTCAATTCCGAGGAGGCACTGTGTGTTGGTGGAATACCCTGGGGAAGATTTTTAGCCCCAATGAGCCCCTGCAATTGACATGGGTAAAGTTTTGGTTCAATTCAAATGCAAGTACTGCTCAGCCCAAAACCTGCTCGAGCTAGTAAACCAATTCCTGACCTTGAAGAAAGGAAGCATGTCGATTGATGAATACACCAACAACTTCACAGAGAAGATGGAGTTCTCCTTGCGTCTTATTCCGGATGAGCTGATGAAAATCGATACGTACACAATGGGACTTCCATGGGAGTACACGGTGCCAGTGCATCAGGCACCTACTCTGGAGGCAGCTATATGGGCTGCCAAGTTTGTGGAGGATATGACTAAGGGAAGAGCTGCCAGCAAGATTGAGGTTGGCGAGAAAAGGAAGTTCTAGGGGTCTGCAACGCCCAACAATAAGAAAATCAAGTCTGGTTCAAGAAAGTTTGGAGGAGGAAATGAAGTGAAGTGGTGCGAGAAGTGAAAAAAGAAGCACTCGGTGAAATGTAGTGAGGAAGTGACCTGCTATAAGTGTGGGAAGACGAGGCATTACGCCAATGAGTGTAGCGCCAGCAAAAGGGTGTGCTACGAGTGCCGTGAGGAAGGGCACATTGCAAGGGATTGCCCGAAGAAGAAAGAGGCGGAAAGGCCCAACATTCCACCAAATCCGAAGGCGAGAGCCTTCCAGATGACGCTCAAGGCTGCGAAGGAGGCATCAGATGTCGCTTTAGGTACCTTTCTTGTAAATGGATTACCTGCCAATATACTATTTGATTCGGGAGCAAACTACTCCTTTGTGTCACATAAGTTTGGTGGGAAAGTAGCATTACCTGTAGAAAAACATGATAATGCCCTGATTGTAGAAGTTTCCAGTGGCAAGTTCGTACCTGTTAGTAATTGTATTAAGAACGTAGTCATTGACTTGAATGGGAACGAATTCCATGAAGAGTTGTTGCCCATAGAGTTGAACGGTTTTGACAACGTTCTGGGAATGGATTGGCTTAGCGCCAATGATGCCGAGATATGATGTCGAAAGAAGATAGTAAGGGTAAATCCCCCTGGAAAGGAGTCATTTATGGTGTACGTGGACAAACGCAGAGTGAATTCTAGAATCATCTCCCTTATGAAAGCCAGAAAATGTTTATCCAAAGGATGTGCATCATATTTGGCATTTGTGATCGATGCTAAGAAGGACAAGAAGGAGGTGCAAAATATACCAGTTGTGTGTAACTATCCGGAAGTCTTTCCTGAAGATCTTCCTAGATTACCACCTGATAGACAAGTGGAGTTTCAGATAGACTTGTTACCAGGAACATCACCGATAGCAAAAGCACCATACCAATTAGCACCGACAGAGATGAAGGAGCTCATGACGTAACTTCAGGAGTTGTTGGACAACGGTTTCATTCGACCTAGTTCATCACCCTGGGGAGCTCCGGTGTTATTCGTGAAAAAGAAGGAGGGAAGCATGAGAATGTGTATAGACTACCGTGAGTTGAACAAGGCAACGGTGAAGAACAAGTATCCGTTGCCAAGGATTGATGACCTATTCGATCAGCTGCAAGGTTCGAGCTATTTCTCAAAGATCGATCTCAGGTCAGGATATCATCAGCTAAATGTAAGAGAGCAGGATATTGAGAAGACTGCATTTAGAACAAGATATAGAAACTACGAGTTCTTGGTTATGTCATTTGGACTAACCAATACTCCATCAAAGTTCATAGATTTGATGAACAGGGTTTGTAAACCATTCCTCGAAAAATCCATGATAGTGTTCATAGATTACATTCTCATATACTCGAAAAGCCAGGAGGAGCATGGCAAGCATCTACAAGAAGTGTTGGAAGTGTTGAAGAGGGAGAAACTTTATGCAAAGTTCTTCAAATGCGATTTTTGGATCCGAGAAGTCCAATTCTTGGGTCATGTGGTTAACCAAGAAGGGATAATGGTTGACCTAGAAAAAATCAAACCGGTGATGAAGTGGGAACGACCAAAAAGTCCCACGGAGATTCGAAGCTTTCTAGGATTAGCTGGATACTACCAACGATTTATCTATGGTTTTTCTTCGATAGCTGCTCGATTGACAGCTTTGACCCACAAAGGAGCTACGTATACATGGAGTGAGAAGCACGAAGAAGAATTCGAGAACCTAAAGCAGAAATTATGTGAAGCACTAATTCTTTCTCTACCTGATGGAGTTGAAGACTTCACGGTCTATAGTGATGCATCTGGATTTGGGTTGGGTTATGTTCTGACCTAAAGAGAAAAGGTGATAGCATACGCATCTCGACAATTGAAGGAGCATGAAAAGAACTACCGCACTCATGATTTGGAGCTAGCAGCGGTAGTTTTTGCCCTAAAGATATGGAGGCATTACCACTATGGCATGAAGTGCAAACTTTTCACTGATCATAAGAGTCTCCAATATCTCTTTAATCAGAAGGAATTGAACATGAGGCAACGGCGCTGGCTAGAGTTACTCAAGGACTACGACTGTGAGATACTTTACCACCCCGGTAAATCAAATGTTGTCGTTCATGCTCTCAGTCGAAAAGTCAACCTTGAGAGAAGAAGGCCAAGAGCGTTGAGAATAGAAGTTGTCTCAACGATTGTGGAAAGTATATGGAAGGCTCAAGAAGAAGCTTTAGAGAAGAATGACCGAAAGGAAGAACGTTTGAGCAAAACGTTTGTCTTCGGTACAAACAGTCGAGGACTGAAGGTATTCCAAGATCAGATTTGGGTACCTAAGATAGGAGGAGTAAGAGATCTTCTGATGGAAGAAGTGCACAAGACCATGTACTCAATTAATCCCGGTAGCACAAAAATGTATAGGGACCTAAAACCCTACTACTGGTGGCCGATGATGAAACTCGATGTTGCAAAGTATGTGGCCGAGTGTGTGACATGTGTAAGAGTTAAGGCACAACATCAGAAACCGTATGGGAGTTTAGAACCTTTACCTATACCCATGTGTAAATGGGAAGACATCACAGTGTTCCACTAACAATTGTATCGGATCATGATAGTCGTTTCACGTCGAGGTTTTGGCGAAGTCTACAAGAGGAATTGGGTACGAATTTGTGTTTGAGTACGGCTTACCATCCACAAACTAATGGCCAGAGCGTAAGAAGGATTCAAACACTGGAAGATATGCTGGGAGCATGTATCCTGGAGTTCCAAGGGAACTGGGATGAGCACTTACCTCTGGTAGAATTTTCCTACAACAATAGTTTCCACTAGAGCATCAAGATGGTGCTTTATCAAGCTTTGTAGGGACAGAAGTGTCGTACTCCGTCTTGTTGGCTTGAGGCTGAAGAGAAGCAGTTTATGGGCCCCAGGATAGTCCATGAGACTGCTGAGAAGCTGAAGGTGATCAGGGAAAGGATGTTAGCAGCTCAGGATCGTCAGAAGAGCTATGCTGACAAGAAAAGACGACTGATGACTTTTGAAGTTGGGGATTCAGTTTTGCTTAAAGTCTCTCCGTAGAAGGGACTTATAAGATTTGGGAAACGAGGAAAGTTGAGTCCAAGGTTTATGGGACCATTCAAAGTTCTTTAGAAGATTGGGAACCAGGCTTACAAGCTTGAATTACCCAATGAACTAGATGGTATTCAAAACACCTTCCATGTGTGTTATTTGAGGAAGTTCACAGGAGAGGTTCCCGACATAATTCCAATCTTAGAGTTAAGAATGGATGAGAATAACAGACTGATTGAAGAGCCCGAGGCAATTGTTGACCGTAAGACAAAGAAGTTACGACGCAAGACGGTCGACTTAGTGCTAGTCCGGTGGAAACATTCAAATGGGCCGAATCTCACTTAAGAAACAGAGAGTGACATGATAAGTCGCTATCCACATCTGTGTTGCTGATGCATGATTCCGGGATGGAATCATCCTACGGGGGAGAGAATTGTAACACCCGTGTTCCAGGGATAAGCAGTAGTAGATGATGTAATAGTCTAGGTCAACTATTATAACTCATTTTTAAGTAATAAAGATGAATTATTTGAGTATTATGTGAATTATGTGCATTTATGTGCTTATTACTTATTTATAAATGTATAATAAAGAGAGGATAAAAATTAGCGTCTAAATTAAAGCGTGAGATAAACCCGATATCTCTAGATAAAGTAATAGTGGTCGAAACAAGGATTCTGGGGACATAAAGAATGCCGAAATCCGAGTTATAACGAAGAACTTATGACCTGTCGAAGTTTCGCGACGGAACCGACACGACACTGGGAAGTGTAAATAGTGAATTTATGATAGAACGAATTTTATCCTTAGAAATATAAATGAAAGTCGTAGACTATGTTAAACCGAGAGCGTCCGTAAAAAGAACGCCCAAATCTGACTACGTTTGAGGAAGTTATGATTTTTTGAAGTTTCGGCTTATCAATGTACAACCCGAAGTTCGAATATTGAATCGCGCAGTTTTTATCCAACACAACCTAAATGAGAATCAAAGATCTTGTTAATAGTAGTGTAACGATAAAAAGACAGACGGAAATGGAAGTCGAATGAAGAAGTTATGGACTTTTAACGGACCAATCCTGTCCCGGCCTGTTAAAAATATAAATTTAAGATAAATCAAAATTATCCAACGGAGTCTAAACGAAAGTTGTAGAGTATGTTCTTGCCTACACATGGATATAAAGAACGTCGAAAACAGAGCTCGTATGCAAAAGTTATGATTTTTAGAAGTCGGAAAGTAAATTTGTGAGACCTGTTGCGAAGATGGTGACGTGGGCGAACAACAGCCGTTCGATGATGGTCTTAGAACTTGCTTCGTACGCCCAGTATCCGATCTCGGAACGCGCTTCGTACGCCTTACCCTTTCCTCGATGCAGCTTCACCCACGTTGCACCACCGAAACCCTGCCACGTGCCTCGTACGAAGCCAACTGGTGTCCCTATCCGAACTACGCCCCGCGCAGTGCTGCTGTATGCCCAACGTACAACCGAAGGCTCGCGCCTATAAATAGGTTGCGATTGCTACCGAAGAAATCACACATTTTCCACTTCTCTCTCTAACTTCTTTTTCTCTCTAAGATCCCTACCCCCCCCCCCCCCAACCTAGGTAAACCCCCTAGCACCTGAAGGAAGCCCCGAGGCTCCCGGAGTCCTGAGAAAAAGGGTCTTTCGATTCGGAAATGCTGCTCGAAGCAAAGCCTGATTTTCTATAAAACCTGCTGTAAGTGAGGTACGCGTACGCTATTTTTAATATAGCTTCTAATTAATTATAGTAACATTATTAGGACCTTAAAACAATTATTTGGGCTATTATTATGAGTTATATATGAGTGTTGTTTAACACTTATATAATAGTAATAATAGTTAGACTATTAATTAGTCGCGATTAACGTTAGACTAAACCCTAGTGGTATTGATACTAGGTTTTGTCAAGGGAAAATTGTTTTGAGATAACAAAGCGCTATCTGAGTTCGGAATCACCACCTTAGCAAGTGAGTGCAAAGTTACTTTAATGTTACACATAGATTTGAAGTATTTTATATAAATTACGTGCTATGTGTGCATATTATTGGTATACTTGCTATCTATGATGGATGAACGATGTTATACATGTTCTAAATGATTTAAATTGTATATGTATTTTATATCTACAAAATGTGTTGCGTAAAACATGGGTAGATGTAATAGTTGTTGTGTGATAAAATAAAAATAATGATATGCCTCGATGTCATTGATGATCTAGTCATCTAGCAGAGTATAGATGACGACCACAGACTATTCTAGACCGTCCAGTGGAACGCTTGCAGGCTCACAACCTGTAGGTGTTTATTGGAACTGTGTGCTCGCCAGCAGTACTCCATCCCCCACATGGTTGCCTTATTTGACATAAATTGTTGAGGAATCCCCGAAGCAGTATTGTCACCTCGATGAAAGCCCTTAAACTAGGTCCCTTGTGTTAGATGTTTTAGGGACGTAAAGTGAGGATAATGGGAACGGGTAATCGGGTTTGTTTGGTTTGATAAAGTTAACAAACTTATTTATTGTGGGTTGAAAACCCTGTGTGCTCACCAGGCTCCCAAGCCTGACCCACTCAGTTTCTTATATTACAGGTAGTGGCGTACGACATAGATATGATGTTTGGGATGAGCGTTTACGGATATAGGCCTGTGGATATGAATAAATGTAGTAAGGCTTATATTGTACTATTTATGCTTTTGACCTGTATCAAACAAAGTATAAACAAAATTGGTCTTTTTTGGCCGTGAAAATGGGGATGTCACACCATTTTAGCATATAGCCTTTCTAAAATCCAACAACCAAGCCAACTTGACATTTCTAGACACATTTCTATTAAGTAGATCAATTAGTATTATAACTGAAAGTGCTGATAAATCTTATTTATACATCCAGAACAATGATTATGAATATAAATATAAGTTACACTTAAAGTGTAGTAAGTGAATGTTAGCTTACAGAAGTTTCTAACGAAAACCGGGATTTACGTTGGTAGGACTTCGATAGCGACCACTTCTGGGAAGGCACTGTTGTGTTTAGAGCACTATAACACTCTTATTGTGCACATGCAAACTAAATTCTTTGGATCTATTGAAGCTATATAATATAAAACTTTAGTTTGGATACTTACCTCTTGAGTAGGGTAGAGTTCTTGACCTTTGAAAGTTTTAGCACACCATATGCAAGAGGAGGCTTGAGAGAATTGGTTAGCAAACTGAAAATCATGTATCACTCTCTTGGAATGATGGGCCAACCGATTTTGGCTCTAGGGGATTCTATTTATGGTGTTGCACATGCTAGGGTTACACTTTGTAAACCCTAATAACCCATGACTTTCCACATTCTTATGCTCCATGGGTTTAACCTCCATGGATTAGTTTAGCCCATAATCATGGATCATTGGCCCACACTATTAGAATCAATGACTTACATAATCAATCCTCATATATTTAATTAGTCTCTTTTGACCACAAAATTAATTCCAAAATTAATTCTTGATCAATACTAATTAAATAATACGATTTCATTAATATATTATACTTGTAGTATATTAATAAATCATAAATAACCTTATTCTCAAAAGTCCATCCTATCAAATTGCACTGGTGAAGGCAACCTAAAAAGGACCATGCTACAATCGGGTCAAGTACATCCCAGTTATAGCTATGAGCATAGACACCAACTCCAACAGTCTCCTACTTAGATAAGTCTAATAACTTTAACTGCTAATGTAACTCTAGGATCTGACTTAGCAATCATAAGCTTTCACAAATTTTTGTCAACTCTTA
The DNA here is from genome assembly GCF_002870075.4 of Lactuca sativa. NCBI lineage: Eukaryota > Viridiplantae > Streptophyta > Magnoliopsida > Asterales > Asteraceae > Lactuca > Lactuca sativa. Next base: position 261,149,411 of record NC_056630.2, read on the forward strand.
CCCAGTAAGTGACACATCCTTTAGATAAGAGATCATATAATCCTCTATTCTCAAGATATCAGATGGGCAAATACATGGAACAATGTCATACTTATTGTCCAAGAGTTTGTTTCCCGATTTCCGATTCGTCTGACATAGAACATAACTGAACACATCAATTTAGTTCTGACCTGGCCAGACACATAGTTAAAACAGAATCATCGAGGGCCCCAAGATATCACTTTTTATCCTCTTAGGATAAAAGGGAATAGATAAACTTCGACATTATATGCATGTACTAACTACTCATTAAATCATGAACAACGATACGTTTTATAACATCAAGTTACTGATGCATTTTCATATCATCAATGCATAACTAATTCATAGTCAACAACTCATATATCTAGGTTTGAAGACTTATACGATATTATCATCTCACGATCACTCGAGATAAATTCCATGAAGTGATTCAAGTGAGCGCGGGTTGATCCAATTCTCAAATCTTATTTATAAGTACTCATGAAGTGTGTAGCAAACCTGTTGCTATGCCTAACTCCTTAGACAAATATAGAAGCCAACTCGTGACAGTCTTCTTTCATACCTACTTCCAAAGTATGATCGACTGTGGATGGTTTCAATAATCTTATTATTCGGGAAGTCAAAACATGCAAAGTGAAACAAAAGAATAATACTAATCCTATATGGCCCCAAAACTTGTGAGCGTAAATAAAACACCTTTTATTTAATCACCATATTGATTACTCATTATTCATTGTATAATTTTTCGATTGATCAACTTAATACTTGAATTAAAACAATAGTAATCTCATGCTCCAAGCATGCGCACTATGTTTACTTATTGTCCTTAATTTGTGAAATAAATCAATTTGATTTCCAATTAAACTCATTTTGACAATTCCAAATCTTCAAGTGTAAGAATACCAAATTCTTGCCACTATTAAACTGTGTTAGTTCTAACCTATTATACAAAGATTCCTTTTGTACATTCCTTTGGAGATTGTTACAAGACAATTCCATGGAAATGAAGTCTCAAATTCAAAGTACATTCCTTTGAACATCCTTTTTTTGCATAAAATTTTCTAACTTACTCATATATTCTTGATATCCGATTCCTATTATGGAAACTTTTCCATATTTTCCATATGACTATCCATTCTTAACAGAATCCTATCTATACAAAATTATGTCAATATGGTCCATTCATTACTATACTTCTAACTATCCATAAGCAACCAATCCATAGCAAACCTTAAATTGTCCTTGACAGTTGTTTAACCACTTTCGTCATATTTAGTTCTAGTGCTTTTTCCCTCTTAATGCCTAGGCATTTAGAAAAATTAGAACACATGAATATCATAACATATGCAATCGACCCTATATCTGAAGCATATAGGACACGATTCATAATGTCTGACATAAAGACATGATATTTGATCAGTCTTTTGCTATAATATTTCTATTTTCCATGTTCTCACAATTCGAACTATGAAGAGGGATGTTGTAATCCTAATCGAATTTGAGAATGCAAATAACATTTCCATATATAGAATTTCCTTATGTCGAATCTTTTCAACATAACATTTATATATGTCTTTGACTAAATTTGATTAAAAATCTCAAACTAAGCTTTTAGAATTGAAAAATGAAGTATAAGTCCCTCTCCCTTAATTATAGCAAAACAACTTTTTTAAACCCTGCAACTTTGTGAATTAAAAACTTTGTTTTCTATAATTAACATTGTTAACTTGCAACACTTACCATAATAATTATGCTCCCACTAGCATAACAATTACTATCTTATTAACATAACACTTATGCTCCCACTAGCTTTGACATGTATCCAAAATCAGCTGGACTTCTAGAAATCAATACTTATTGACTTTCTTACCAAAGTTCATATTTCTGATATGAGATGCTTCTATAAGCCTTTATCTAAGCTTCTCAAAGTCATACACCTTTCCTTAGATAGCTCACAGGTGTGTGTAAACAATTTTAGAACTTGCAATAATAAGTCTCAAATGTTTAGACCTTTGCCATTTCCCACAATTCAAATTATGAAGATGGATGTCATAGTTATAATCAAATTTGAGAATGCAAATATCACAATTGCTAACTCTTTAAAATCTAGTTAGTGAAAGCATTTCCTCACAATTATTTTCATGAATTGGAGAGCAACCTTATGACACTTAGATTTTATGGTGTATGTGTCCCTATTAATGTGAATTTGTCAAAACCATAATCATAGGACAAGGTTAGTGACAAATCCATACTCATATGGACTGAACTTGTTAAATGTTAATTTCTTGCCATCTGGTAGCACAAGGGCCTACCATTGCTTCCAGGTTGTTATGCAAACAATTGAGAATTCATAGTACTTACATGCATAGTCAACCTTAACTAGAATGGGCACAGAAACAAGAATATGTCAACACAATAGGTTATAAACCTTAATTCGTGTGCTAGTTGTTAACAATTGGTTTATTCTTGATTGGTTCTTAAAACTTGTCAAGATCTTTAAGACTTTCACTGACCTCTTGACATATAAGTTTCTCTCTATCAAGAACATTACTTGACAAACAAATATTCAAGAGTTAGTGTAATTTCTTATCAAGAAAAACAATATTGACAATTGGTCTTAGTTGATCTTTGTTTTATCCAAAACATTACAACTTACTAATTTCAAATGCACAAGTGTAGACAACATTTTACTCTACATTTCCTGATATGTCACTCAATATATAATCTTGGAGGATGACTCTAAGATTTGATTTTGGAATGAAGTATGATTCATCTTAATTGATTTAACCATATCACAATTTGATCCTCTAAGGACATCTTAGTGATATGGTTTTTATAATCATTAAGATGATCATAAAACACAATACTCAAGTACTCTCCCATATTTTGAGATTGGAGAAACTTTTATCTTTCCACCGAATTTGATTCTTCTTATTCGTTCTGCTATACATTGAAACTTTTTCAATGATTCAGAGTTATACTTAGTCTTGTAAGAATAACCGTATTTAGTAACTTTAGTAAATCATGACGAATAGTCTTATTGTTCTTTGTGGTGGACTTGATCAGTGCACAACCTAGTGTACCCGATCCCTTAGTCCTTCACTTGACTTACATATACATGTGAACAAGGAATTAGTCATAATTTCCCAAAGATGAAGGTTCTCATTCATCATACAATACAACTTGCATGATTCCAAGTTTCTATCCAACTGAAACTTGGGTGATGAGAATCTTTCCTTATTTGGTAAATTTAGGCACTACCACAAACGAAAAAATCAAATCCATATTGCTAAAAATACAACCATCAATTTTCACATATGCTATTGCAGGGAAATATAAAATAAGATAAATTTCAAAAGTTACATTATTTATAAAAGGTGCGGAAAAACCTTTCCTTACAATTTACAAATGAAAACTATGTTATTACAAATTTCTAAGAAATCTATCATAACTCTTAAGCTGCAGCTCAAAAAACCGATCTTCGAACCATGCGGTTGAAATCCATCTCTTCGCGATCAAATTCAGCTTTACTGTTTTCTTTAAGCTTCCTTTTTTCTCTTTGATTCTCCAAAAGTTCAAAATGTAACTTTACATCATGTAATAAGAATCTATAAATATGAACTTAATAGAGTTAGATATTGGACTTACCTGAAGCAGAGTCAAACTTTTTGACTTTACCATATCTTAGATCCTTCAGGTAGTTACGACAACTTCGCAGCCAATGCCCCTTCTCATGGAAGTAGAAACATATGGAATCTTTGGGAATGGTGCATGACACTATCTCAGACTTAGCCTTTCTCTTTCCCTTGGAAAGAGAAATCCTTTCTGGACTTCCAATGTTTCCATTGTCAATGTCCATGGAAGTTTGGGAAGTAGATCTTCTAATCATATTTGCTTTACCAGTGCGTCAAATCATTGCAGACTCAACACCAATAAGCAAATATGTAAGATCAATAAGAGTCATGTGGTTATCTGTCACATAGTAGTCTTTAACGAGCTCACTATCACACCCCAAAACCAAGAATGGCGGTAACGTTCTGGGGTGGAGGACGTCATGTACAATATCACAACACATAAATATAGTAAATAAGCAAACAACATCATCCATTGCATTAGTAATGTATTTTAATACAAGTGTTTTCTGTACAGTTATAGACACCAAAAATATGAATCAAAATAAAAGATGGGTCTTGAAAATGCTCCATCATCTCAAAAGATGGCATCGGTACCTATCTACTGATGACCTGAGATTACAAGTTATTTTGATAGAGTTTATCAGCATTAAAGATGGTGAGTCCATAAGTATTTAGTGTCATGTTTTGTATGAAAATGTTTGTAAGTATGCGACTGTAATAGTACGTAAAATGTTTATAAGTATGTCAGTGTAATAGTACGTAAAATGTTTGTAAGTGTTTGTTTGTATTTCCTAGAAAACCCTATGTTTTCCATTGAAAGCACCCTTCTACCAAGGCATCAAGTGTAATGCATGTTCGTTCATTGTAGGAGTGCGTACCTTTCCCAAATGTGACTATTATTAGAAATGTAGTTTTTACATTACTCTCTATGTGAGGAGATCACAAAGTAGATGTAAAGGGAAAGTAATGAAGTATCGTAGTGTAATAATATTATAATTATTGTTGTACTAACTACCTTAATCCAATTGTTAATTAAGGTATAATGTGATGTAGTTGTAACCGTACTAATTGACTAGGGGAAAATCACGACGCTGTAATACGTCGAACTGTAATGAAATTTGTCACCCAAAGATCTGCAGATCCCACTGTAGCTAGTAGTAAGGTGTAGGATTGTCAATCTGGTATAGATCTATACATAAATTCATGTTCTCCCTCCAGGAGATTCTGGATACACATCGAGCCATGGCAGGTGGTGCCATGCCACAAAATAGTGGTTCACATTTATGTTATAGTGTGTATATAGTGTGTCTAACAACCCGATATTTCAACTCTTTGTAATGACCTAAAAAGTCAAGTATTGTAACCACCTTGGAGTTAATAAAATTAACTTTGATAATAAAATGCCCAAAAAGTATCTATTTAAATTCCTTCTATGTTTAATATCATTAAACCAGGATCGTACGTAAAATGGATGCCCAAATCCGGCTTCGTTTATTGAAGTTAAGATTTTTCCAAGTTCGGCTTAGCAGCAGACAACTAAAAAATCGAATCAGAGATCGAGCGACTTTTGGCCGGAACGACCTAAACGAGAATCGAAGGTCTCGACAATGGTATTTCAGTGGTAAAAAGTCTGGCAAAAACCGACGTCAGATAAAGAAGTTATGAATTTTTAAAGAAATTCCTTAATCACGTCATTTTAATAAATAAATAATAAAAATAATTTCATAATTTGCCAACGGAGTCTAAAAGAAAGTTGTAGAGCATAGTCTCACCTATGCGTGGATATAAAGACCATCGAAAACGGACTTCGTATGAAGAAGATATGATTTTTTGAAGTTTATTAAATAAATTATAAATAAATTTAAATCAAAATTCTGGTAATACCCGAAGGAGGAGTCAGCGTCCTCATCCGAGTTACGCGCTGCGTAGCCTCGTACGCCCCGCGTACGCGAAGGCCTTGGTCTCGGTCCGTCCACGTCGCCCCTATGCGAGCCTGTGCGAATCCGTCCCATCCGAGCTCCGGGGCAGTCGAGGACTCGCTCATGCATGACGCACGGGTACGCGCTGCGTACGCCCGTACGCCCCGCGTACCGAGGCCTCTCAGCCCCTATAAAAGGGATGCGAGGGTTTCCAGAAAATTTGCTCATTTCCTCTCATTTCTCTTGCGTTTTGCCTCATTTTCCGTGCCCGTTCCGAAGCCCTGGTCATTTTGCTCAAGTCCTGAAGGTCGATTTCACTCCCGAGATTCCCGAGAATCCCGAGAAAAATCCGTTTCCCGAGACGAAACTCTGCCCGGTTTTCCATCTCGCTATCTTCAAACTTTCAAGTGAGTTCATACCCCCTTCAAACACACTTTAAATACATTTTAAATGCTTTTATACTCTTTTAGGGGGTGGGGGGAATACAAGTAAACATGTGGTTATTATCGTGTATTTCATAAGATTTCACTTACTCGTTTTTATCAAATGAATCACTTGTGATTTAGTACTACTATGTGAAAACTCTTGTCATACTTTGCATGCACTAGATATATACAAAGTATTTAGTAATTCCAAAGTATCCTTCGTTGCTAAACCGTTTTATACATTCTAAAAACTTATGATTTATGCTTTGTCAAACATTGTGAAAAAGGATAAACTTTGCACACAAAACTATTACTTTAATACAGACTTAGTTGAGAATCCATGAGACATGTACATCTTCAAATACTACCTTTTATTAGAAGGTATCGCTACAAGTCCTGTCTATAACCAGAGTCGCCCGTTCGGAGAACGTGTCAAATGTGTATAGATCTATACGGGAAGTCATGATCCCGCGCCCTGACTGTTAGCTACAGTCCTTCCCTTGGGGTGACAGTTTGTCATAACGCTACGACGCCTGAAGAACGTCGCTACAGGCATATTATGTTTAGTATGGTTATAAAACTCATCGGATACACAAGTATTATAGTACTTCTGATTGATGAACGAGTAGCTATCAAAACTATTCTTTATCTAACAAACTGAAATCTTCTGATAGGTTTATTATATAGATCTATGTTTAAAATCTTCTAAAGCATGTGGATTGCTTCCAATTTTTAGCCTTGGACATTAAACAAACTATTACTTTAGGAAAATATGGGATTTTCCTGTATACAAACCAAACAACTATTAGGAAAATAAGGGATTTTCTTGGTTCAACTAGCTACATTTTTCAACACAAATACTCTCATGCATTTCATACTTTTATAAGAAAATAAGGGATTTTCTTGGAAAATATACACTCATTTTGGAATGGCATTCAATGTTTCTAAATCACTTATGAACTCACCAACTTAATTGTTGACACTTTTTCTTTGAAATAACTTGTATTCTCAGGGAACCGTTAAGCAGGTTTGGAAATCAACTTTTGGGGATTAACGCGCTGGCTTTCATTATTTCTTTTGAAAGATGTTTATGCATTTATCTTTTGAGCATGTAATGAATACAATGATGTAAACATTTTTAAAACCTTTATATATGTATGGTGGTGTGTACTTTCCTTTCTATGAACTGTTATGATACTAAATATGACGTCCTCCGCCCCCGAACGTTTCTGCCGTTCTGGTTTGGGGGTGTGACAGATTGGTATCAGAGCTTTGTTTATAGGGAATTAAGTATATCAAAACCATTTCTTTTTAGTATACAACTATAAACTCAACTGGGCAAAAACACTCTGAGAAGAGTCATACTTTTGAAATTAAATTTAAGTAGTTTTTAAAGTAGGCATGCACTCATTTCATACTAATGACATTTTCATATTGGAAAATTTTAGAAGTATTATAAATAAGTTGTGCAGTACAGGTACGCCTTGGGACATGTAATCGGAACTGGGAAGAATATAGCCTGATCAACTATATTTGTCCGAGAGTCGACCAACATGTGCCAAGGAGTGTCTGCAGTGGACAACAATTTTAAAACTTACCAAAAGCACATCATTACATAATACTAAGGGAGTTTTTGTGTTGTCATCAACCATTAAACTTAAGGTTAAATTACATGTGCTCTAGCTTATAGTAAATTCTTAACCCTATTCTCGTACAGACTAAATGGCTGGATTCCATCACCCCAATGACCCCTACTACCCCAACCAAGGTAATGGAGGATGGATCGAAGAAGATCCCGAAGAAGACGAGGAGCCGATAGAATTGGATGAAGGAGATGACTCTGGTACAGATTCAGAGCCAGAGGTTATCAATCCACCGGCCCCACAACCTCCTATCCATGTGAGGAACTTCCAAGGACCCACTCCTGTGTGGGGAAGTCACCTCCACCATTGGAGCCGACAACAAAACTTACGCCCTCCCTACGGCATGTGCCGAGACTTTTATGATGTCAGAGGCGGGGGATCGACAGACCGAGCACTTCCGGTCATGGTTGGAAAACTAGCCAACCAATGCTATCAATCCGAAGTTCAAGCCAACTGGATCCGCGAGATCAACGTAGAAGTATAGGTTCACACTTCTGACATCCGTAGGATGGATGGGATCCAGGACCATGCCCAACTCCAAACTGAGGCATTTCAGGCACAAATGATGGCAGCCCTAGCCGAGTTAAGGGAGCATCAAGCCGCTTTTGATAGGCGTCTAATGGAATCGAAGCAATCAGATGTGGAGTCAAGCTCCAAGCGCAACCTACGTCGCAAATAGTGCTTGCCAGGATTTCAAATTTTGTTATAAATTAGGACTTCGGATAAGAATATAATTTTCTTTAAAACTTTCTGTAATCGGAGACCTTTAGAAAGGTCAAAAAGTTTTGTCTAAACTCGGATGTAACACAACTATATGTTTAATATATATAGGGCATATCTCTTTCTTGTTTTAATTATGTGTAGTCCGTTCAATTCATAAGTACATCTATTCAAACGTTATTTATGAATCAAGCTCAAAACCCTGTGTTGGCCAAACCAAATTCTTAAACTACTAAAGGAAGTTAACTCAATATCATTCAACTCGCAACCACCAAAACTTATAATATCTCATTTTTTCTTTTGGCAGCGCAATGCCTCCTCGTAGATCAGCACGTACAAACGCAACCCCACCACCACCTCCACCACTAACTTATGATTCGGCAATGGTCCAGACTGCTATCACGGCAGCAGTAACAGCAGCTCTCTCGCAAATAAACTCCAATGCAAATGGAGGTACAGGAAGCAGCACTAATCATTCAAATCGTGGCACCGGCCATGGTCAATTAAGGGAGTGTACCTACAAGGAGTTCTCCAACTCATAGCCAAAGACTTTTAATGGCATTGGAGGATTCATTGCACTAATGCAATGGTTCGAAAAGACCGAAATAGTCTTCGAGATCTGCTGGTGCCAAGAAACAAGCAAGGTTAAGTTCGCTGCTTGCACCTTCATAGATCGAGCCCTCACTTGGTGGAAAAGCCATGTGAATTCAGTGACGCTTACTGTCGCTAACGCCATGAGTTGGGAAGATCTGAAGGTTCTACTACTAGAAGAATACTGCCCAAGAGGCGAAGTGCAAAAGCTTGAGCATGAGCTCTGGAATCTGAAAATGACTGGGTCTGACCTAGTCGCCTACACAGCTAGGTTCAATGACCTCGCTGCTTTGTGCCCTACCATGGTCAACCCAGAATCAAAGAAGGTCGAAAGGTACATTTGGGGGTTGTCACCCCAGATTCAAGGGCATGTCCTAGCTTCCAACCCTATTACCTACAACAGCGCTAAACGCCTGGCTCAGCGACTTATCGACCACGGAGTAAAACAAGGTACCATTGCAGCAACCGCAAATCCACCTAAGGAGGCTCAGGGCCAGAGTAGGCCTTGGAACAAAAGGAGGGGACAAACCCTCTAGGAGAACCCCAAGAAACAACAAGTAGTAGCGACCCACGCGATTACTGTACCTACCAACTCTGCCCCCACAAGCTCATACAATGGGAAACTTCCAAAGTGCAACCAATGCAACTTCCACCACCACGGTCTCTGCCGTGACCTTCAATGCACCAGGTGCAATAAGAAGGGACATACAGCCCGCTATTGCAAAGACCCAACGCAACAATCCGCCCCCACTGCTAATACTGGAGTAAGTCACGCCTGCTTTGAGTGCGGAGACACGGGGCACTACCGCAGGGACTGCCCGAAGGCAAACAACAGGAATACCGGCGGAAGGGGCCGAGTTTTCGCAATGGGACAAGATGAAGCCGTTGCGGACCCTACGGTTGTTACGGGTACGTTTCTTCTCGATAACTCGTATGCATGCATTTTGTTTGATAGTGGAGCAGAAAGGAGTTTTGTGAGTCACGACTTTAAAGGCATGCTAAAACAATGCCACAATCATTAAGTGAACCATTCATAGTAGAAATGGCCAACGGGAAAACCGAAGGCACTAAGGAGATATATTTAAACTGCACCCTAACTCTAAACGATAATCCCTTTCCAATCAACCTCATGTCAGTCTCGATTAAGAGTTTCGATGTCATCATTGGCATGGATTGGCTGAGTTCACATCGTGCAGACATTTTATGTTACGATAAGGTCGTTCGCCTTAATCTGCCAACCGGCGAAACCTTCCTCGTTTTGGGCAACAAAGCTAGTACCACTCTTCGTATCATCTCAAGTATCCAAGCTCAGAAGTACCTACGCAAGGAGTGTCACGCGTTTTTGGCACATGTTGTAGATATGAAGCGCGAAGTCCAGGACGTCAAGGATTTGCCCGACGTATGCGATTTTCCCGACGTTTTTCCTGAGGACCTTCCAGGAATACCACCCGCAAGACAAGTCGAGATCAGAATCGATCTGGTTCCTGGAGCTACCCCAGTAGCCAAAGCACCCTATCGATTAGCCCCGGCAGAGATGAAGGAGCTATCCAGCCAACTGAATGAACTACTTGGAAAAGGATTCATCAGGCCGAGCTTCTCGCCATGGGGAGCACCCGTGTTGTTCGTGAAAAAGAAGGATGGATCGTTCAGGATGTGCATCGACTACCGAGAACTCAACAAACTTACCATCAAGAACCAATACCCCCTACCCCGAATCGACGACTTATTCGATCAACTCCAAGGAGCCAACTACTTCTCCAAGATCGATCTGAGGTCGGGATATCACCAACTGCGAGTCCTGGAGAGTGATGTTCCCAAGACAGCCTTCCGAACGAGATACGGACATTACGAGTTCGTAGTGATGCCGTTCGGACTAACCAATGCCCCGGCCGTATTCATGGATCTAATGAATCGGGTATGTCGTCCATTCTTGGATAAATTTGTGATAGTATTCATAGACGACATACTCATTTATTCAAAGAATAAAGAAAAACATAGTCAACATCTGAGACAAGTCTTAGAGACATTACGGACTGAGAGACTTTATGCAAAATTCTCAAAATGTGAGTTTTGGATTAGAAAGGTGGACTTCCTCGATCACGTGGTCAGCAAAGAAGGAATCCACGTGGACCCCGCAAAAATCAAGGCTATCGAAAACTGGTCTGCACCAACTACACCAACCGAAATTCGCCAGTTTCTAGGTCTTGCTGGTTATTATCGAAGGTTCATCCAAAATTTCTCCAGTATCGCAAAGCCTCTTACCGCTTTAACCCATAAAGGTGTGACCTACAACTGGGGAGAAAAGCAAGATGCTGCATTTCAGACTTTGAAACAGGCCCTTTGCAGTGCACCCATCCTTTCTCTTCCAGAGGGGACCGAAGATTTTGTGGTGTATTGCGACGCTTCGAAGCAAGGACTGGGCTGTGTGCTAATGCCGAGGGGAAAGGTTATTGCATATGCCTCACGACAACTGAAAACGCATGAGGTCAATTACACCACTCATGACTTAGAACTTGGAGCGGTGGTCTTCGCTCTTAAAATCTAGAGGCACTACCTATACGGTACCAAGTGCACTATCTTTACAGACCACAAGAGCCTCCAACACATCTTCGACCAGAAGGAGTTAAACATGAGACAGCGACGTTGGGTCGAATTGCTCAACGACTACGAATGTGAGATTCGCTATCATCCTGGAAAGGCAAACGTCGTGGTCGGTGCCCTTAGTCGAAAGGAGTACTCTGGCCGAAGAGTGAAGTCATTAGCCATGTCGATCCATTTGCACCTGTCAGCGCAAGTCAAGGAAGCTCAAATAGAGGCCTTGAAACCCGAAAATGTAACAGGTGAGGCCCTTAGGGGAATGGACAAGAACTTAGAAATCAAGAGTGACGGAGCACGCTACCTCATGAACCGGATCTGGACACCCAAGTTTGGTGGATTCAGAGAGGTAGTTATGAGCGAGGCACACAGGACCCCATACTACGTACACCCAGGGTCAGACAAGATGTATCTAGATCTCAAGCAACTATACTGGTGGCCAAACATGAAAGCGGAGATTGCTACCTATGTGAGCAAGTGTTTGACTTGCGCCAAAATAAAAATAGAGCACCAGAAACCCTCAGGTCTACTCCAACAACCTGAAATACCTAAGTGGAAATGGGAGCAGATTTCTATGGACTTTATAACGAAACTGCCCAAAACTCAGGGTGGCCAAGATACTATTTGGGTGATCGTCGACAGATTAACCAAGTCCGCTCATTTCTTACCGATCAAGGAAACTGATAGGATGGAAAAACTATCAAGAACCTACATCTGGGAGATCGTACGACTTCATGGAGTACCGATGTCCATCATCTCAGATAGAGACAGCAGATTCACTTCCAGATTCTGGCAATCACTGCAAAAATCCATGGGAACAAGGTTGGATATGAGTACAGCATACCACCCACAAACTGACGGACAGAGTGAGAGGACGATCCAAACCTTGGAAGACATGTTGCGAGCATGTGTAATAGACTTTGGTAAGGCATGGGATGTTCACTTACCTTTGGTCGAGTTCTCTTATAACAATAGTTATCATACTAGTATCAAGACTGCTCCATTTGAAGCCCTTTACGGCTGTAAGTGTAGATCACCTCTGTGCTGGACGGAAGTGGGCAACACGCAATTGGCAAAAGGTCTAGTCCCTAATAGCACCCTCACTGGTCCGAAGATCATCAGAGAAACGACTAAAAAGATAGTGCAAATACGAGAACGACTGAAGTCCTCAAGAGATACGCAAAAGAGCTATGCCGACAAAAGACGTAAACCCTTGGAATTCCAGATTGGCAACCGTGTACTACTGAAGGTCTCACCCTGGAAGGGCATGATACGTTTTGGAAAGAGTGGAAAGCTAAATCCTAGGTACATTGGACCCTTCGAAATCATTTCAAGAGTTGGTCCAGTGGCCTACAAACTCCGACTTCCAATCGAGCTTAACAAAGTACATCCAGTATTCCACGTATCGAACCTGAAAAAGTGTTTGTCCGACGAAACACTTGTAATTCCACTCGATGAAATCGAACTAAATGAAAATCTTAACTTTGTGGAAGAACCCGTCGAGATCATGGATAGGGAAGTTAAACGAACTAAACAGAGTCGCATTCCAATAGTAAAGGTTCGATGGAATGCTAAGAGAGGAACCGAGTTCACATGGGAACGGGAAGACCAAATGCAACAGAAGTATCCGCACCTCTTCCTCAGCCCCTAAGACTTCTCTTTTGTATTAAAATTTCGGGACAAAATTCCCTCTAACGGGGGGATGATGTAACAACCCGATATTTCAGCTCTTTGTAATGACCTAAAAAGTCAAGTATTGTAACCACCTTGGAGTTAATAAAATTAACTTTGATAATAAAATGCCCAAAAAGTATCTATTTAAATTCCTTCTACGTTTAATATCATTAAACCAGGATCGTACGTAAAATGGATGCCCAAATCCAGCTTCGTTTATTGAAGTTAAGATTTTTCCAAGTTCGGCTTAGCAGCAGACAACTAAAAACTCGAATCGGAGATCGAGCAACTTTTGGCCGGAATAACCTAAACGAGAATCGAAGGTCTCGACAATGGTATTTCAGCGGTAAAAATTCTGGCAAAAACCGACGTCAGATAAAGAAGTTATGAATTTTTAAAGAAATTCCTTAATCACGTCATTTTAATAAATAAATAATAAAAATAATTTCATAATTTGCCAACGGAGTCTAAACGAAAGTTGTAGAGCATAGTCTCACCTACGCGTGGATATAAAGACCATCGAAAACGGAGTTCGTATGAAGAAGATATGATTTTTTGAAGTTTATTAAACAAATTATAAATAAATTTAAATCAAAATTCTGGTAATATCCGAAGGAGGAGTCAGCGTCCTCATCCGAGTTACGCGCTGCGTAGCCTCGTACGCCCCGCGCCCTGACTGTTAGCTACAGTCCTTCCCTTGGGGTGACAGTTTGTCATAACGCTACGACGCCTGAAGAACGTCGCTACATGCATATTATGTTTAGTATGGTTATAAAACTCATCGGATACACAACTATTATAGTACTTCTGATTGATGAACGAGTAGCTATCAAAACTATTCTTTATCTAACAAACTGAAATCTTCTGATAGGTTTATTATATAGATCTATGTTTAAAATCTTCTAAAGCATGTGGATTGCTTCCAATTTTTAGCCTTGGACATTAAACAAACTATTACTTTAGGAAAATATGGGATTTTCCTGTATACAAACCAAACAACTATTAGGAAAATAAGGGATTTTCTTGGTTCAACTAGCTACATTTTTCAACACAAATACTCTCATGCATTTCATACTTTTATAAGAAAATAAGGGATTTTCTTGGAAAATATACACTCATTTTGGAATGGCATTCAATGTTTCTAAATCACTTATGAACTCACCAACTTAATTGTTGACACTTTTTCTTTGAAATAACTTGTATTCTCAGGGAACCGTTAAGCAGGTTTGGAAATCAACTTTTGGGGATTAACGCGCTGGCTTTCATTATTTCTTTTGAAAGATGTTTATGCATTTATCTTTTGAGCATGTAATGAATACAATGATGTAAACATTTTTAAAACCTTTATATATGTATGGTGGTGTGTACTTTCCTTTCTATGAACTGTTATGATACTAAATATGACGTCCTCCGCCCCCGAACGTTTCCGCCGTTCTGGTTTGGGGGTGTGACAGTGTGTGACATCCCCATTTTCACGGCCAGAAAAGACCGATTTTGTTTATGCTTTATAAAAATCAGTGTACTTCTTTTCATAAAAATGTTGTGGAATTTGTTCCCAGAAAAATTCGATAAATACGTTATCAGAACATTTTCGAAGAAATGTATTTTATTCATTTTAAAACGTTTGGGATGTCATTGTCAATACAGGAACATAAGCATACACGGAACTTATATTTATTTACACTAGTGATCTACATCTCTTTAATCTCTCAGTGTAATGTCACTTCATATCGACACCTGTGATATAAATAAACTGAGTGGGTTAGGTTAGGAAATCTGGTGAGTATATAGGGTTTTCAACCCACAATAATATAATTATTATGTTTAAACAATTAAACAATCAACCCAATTACCCATCCCCATTATCTTCTTTATTCTTAAGGATCTACCCTAAGAATCAGCTATTCCTCGTTCATTTATTCCTAAGGAGTATCCTAAGGAATAGGTACGAATTCCATCGTTGTAAATGACACATCTGTCAAGCACAACTACTAGTTCTATCACTTAGGTGCAACTGCCAAAATTGTGACATTCTCTATGGGGTGCATCTGCCAAAATAGTCCTTTAGGCGCATCTGCCGGGGTTATGAGGTCCTCTATTAGGCGCTTCTGCCGGTAGAGTCCTTTAGGCGCATCTGCCGGGTTTTATTGACAGTATCGTTTTCGAGAGTCCACTCGCAATACATATCAATGGGTTTTTAGAGTACACCGGTGAACACGTCGTTCACAACACCTACAGGTTGCGAGCCTGCTAGTGTTCCAATGGACTGTCTAGAATAGTCCGTGGTTGTCATCCATACTCTGCTGAATGACGGGGCCATTATTTGGGAAAAAGGCTTCTCACATCGTCCACCTCTCACGCTCACCTCATGGTCTATTTCACCTCTCAACTCATCATCCAACTCATAGTTCCTCTATTACCCATGTCTCACCCCAACATTTTCGTAGATATAAAATACATATACAGTTTAAATCATTTAAAACGTGTATAAAATCGTTCACCCAGCATAGATAGCAAATATTCAGATAATATGCACACATAGCACGTAATTTATATAAAATACTTCATATCTATGTGTAAGCTGAAATTAACTATGCACTCACCTGTAAAGTGGTGACTCAGCACTCAGACAGTGCTTCGATACTCTCAAAACAATTTTCTTCGGTAAACCTAGTACCAATACCACTAGGGTTTAGTCTAACGATAACCGCGACAAATTAATAGTCTGACTATTATTATTATTATTATATAAGCGTTAAATAACACTCAATATAACTCATAATAATAGCCCAAATAATTATTTTAAGGACCTAATAACATTACTATAATTATTTGAAAGCTATATTAAAAGTTGCATAAGCGAAGCTCACTTACAACGAATTTTAAAGAAATCCAGGCTTTGCTTGGAGCAGCGTTTCCGAAACCGAAAGACCCTTTTTCTCGGGACTTCGGGAGCCTCGGGGCTTCCTTAGGGTGCTAGGGGTTTTATCTAGGGTTTAGGAGTGGTTTGGGGCCTTAGAGAGAGAAATATTTTAGAGAGAGAAAGGATTTTGGTGCATGAAACTCGGCAACCTTTGCTGCCTTTTATAGGCCGAAGTTTGGACATTACACTGGGCGTTCAGCATGCTTATGCTGGGCGTTCTTCGGATAGGACTGCCAGGTGGTGGATCCTCGGTGGTGCGATGTGGCGAAGTCTCGGACCGCACAATAGCGAGGTACGCTAGGTGTACTTCGTTTCGGAGGCGGGGTGTAATGCGAAGGTGGCGTGTCACTCATCCGAAGCGGGTACATCGGACGGCTGGGAGCTAGGCCACGTCATCAATCCATGCATCAGCTTCGCAAATCTCACCCTTAACTTCTAAAAATCGTAGCTTTCACATACGAGCTCTGTTTTTGATGTTCTTTATATCCACGCGAAGGTGGGAACGTACTCTAGAACTTTCATTTAGACTCCGTCGGCTAATTTAAGCTCTATTTTAAATGTTATATTATTAACAGGCCGAGACAACATTGGTCCGTTAAATTCTCATAACTTCTTCATCCGATGTCCGTTTTCGCCCATATTTTTCTCATTACGCTACTCTTAGTGAGATCTTCGATTCTTGTTCAGGTCGTGTTGGCTAAAAACTGCTTGATCTAACATTCAAATTTCGGGCTGTACACTGCTAATCTGAAACTTCGAAAAATCATAACTTCGTCATACGTAGTCAGATTTGGGCATTCTTTTTATCGACGCTCTTAGTTTAACATATTCTACGACTTTCGTTTAGATCGCTCAGGCTAAATCTCGCTCTATCGTAAATTCACTATTTACGCTTCCCGGTATCGTGCCGGTTTTGCCGAAAAACTTCGACGGGCCATAACTTCTTTGTTATAACTCGGATTTCGGCGTTCTTTATATGTACGAAAACCTTGTAACATATACTAAAACTTGGTTAAGATTATTTATTGTAAATAATCTTTTGTAGAAAATTCGTTTTCGACCCCAATTATCTCTAAATTGGCTAGCCCGGATCTGCGGGCGTTACATAGTGTATGTAATAGTGTAGTATATGTTTTTCCTGATCCCCATCATAGTGAGTTCTCTAGTGTAGTATATAGTATGTATGAATAGTGTGTATTAGTGTATGTTCTCTCTGACTCTCATTATAGTGTGTTCAGTTGTATAGTGTAGTGTATTTTTACAGTATGTATTGACTCATGCGTGTGCTGACTCATTGTATGTTATATTGTACTAGAAGTAGTAAGTAGTGTATCACCAAACTATACCTATTATAGTTTTCTTGTAAGATCATATGTATAGCTGAGTGTAATGAAATAAGACAGGAAACTTTTATGTCTATACATATACACATGATATATAACTAAGGATCAAACGACACTTGGACAAACAATAGGGGACTCTAAGTCCACAACCAAACAAGGAACATGAAATAGAGCGTATTATCAATCCTATGCCCTTCAAACCATACTTATATAACCATATTTGTATTTGACATTGTTGGGTTTTGAGCATTCTAACACTCCTAAGTGTACATGCAATCCTAAATACCTTGGATCTATGTTTTCTCTATTATACATGCAAATATGAACATCCAAGGTATCATCCTAATCCAGCATACAAAAACAATGAATATAACAAGATAGAATACATACCTCTTTGATGTAGAATGTCTTCATGAAGCTTGAGTGCCTAGTGCCCCAAGTGTGACACCTCAAATGGTTCACACAACATCAATTGCTTTTGGAATAACCTTGAGAGAAATGTAGAACACTTGAAATCGGCTAGCCCTTCTCTATCTTCATAGTGGCCGATTTTTCCAAGAGTATGATCTTTATATAGTGTTACAATTAGGGTAAACCCTAATTGTCATGACTTTCCATTTCCTTGGATCCATGGGTTCAAATACACCATGGAGCATCCATGTAGCATCCTATGGGTTTTAGCCCAACTTGATAATCCATGGAGCATTAGCCCACTATACAAGTATGGATGATTTACACAATCAACCCATATATTTAATTAGTCTTCTTTTGATCACTTAATTAATTCTTGATCAATACTAATTAAATAATCCTATTAATATATTAGAACTTATAATATATTAATAATCCTTAAGTGTTATTTCTCTCATTATAGTCTATCCAAATGCATGATGCCATGCAACCCAAATGGACCATGCCGGGTCGGGTCAAGTCTTACCAATTATAGTTATGGACATAGACATTAATCCAACAGTCTCCCACTTGGATAAGTCTAAAACTATTATTGTGTAGGACTTCAGGAACCGACTGACAATCGTAGCTCTCAAAAGCTTCTGTCGAACTCTGACCTTGTAGATGAACTCTGATCTTTGTCAGTGACTTGTCCATTAGATAAAGGATCATATATTCCTCCATTCTAGATATCATATGGACTGAGACATGGATTATAATCATTCTCTCTGTCCATTTGTTGTTTCCCGATTTCCGATTTATGACGACTGACTAATTGAACAAATCAAATCAGTCCTGGCCCGGCCGAGCACTTCCATTTGTCATCATCAAATCATCGAGGGGCCCACAGATATCGCTTTTATCCCGAAGGTAAAAGGAATGGATAAACTTCGACTCATATGGCTTGTTCTACTACTTGTTGAATCATACACAAAGGCACGTTTTATAACACCGAGTTACCGAGTGCGTTTTCGTGCAATCAATGTACAACCAACTCATAGTAACAACTTATATCTTTAGGTTTGAAGAATATAAGATATTATCGTCTCATGATCACTCGTGATAAAATCCATGAAGTGATTCCAATGAGCGCGGGTTGAATCCAATACTCAGAACTTATGAGCACTTATGAGTGTTGTAGCCCTTTGTCCAACACCTTAGACCTCTACAAGCCAACCCATGACAGTCTTAATTCATATCTACTTCCAACATATGACCGACTGTGGATGGTTTGAATAAGTTAGTCATTCCGAAAGAATAACCTAGTTTATTCTGGAAGTCAAAACATGCAAACTGAAACACAAGAATAATTGAATCCAATATGGTATCAAAACCTATGAACATAAATAAAACACCTTTTATTTATCTCCATATGATTACACTGTGACAACCCAAATTCTATTCCGTTATATAAATTCCGTTTCCGCTAACGGAATACGTCATTTTATAAAAGTTCCATAATTTGGAGTCGTCAAATAAATAAATATTTATTTATATTTCATGTGATTGTTATCTTAGTAAAATAAATATAACTCGTTAATGTTATTTCCATTTAACGAAATAAAGTTATATTATTTTTTCAACCATTTAACCCGGGTAAAAAGTTTAAACCCCGTTAAACTTTAGCATCAGGTAGTCGTATACCGGGTGCAATACCCGAGGCCTATATAAGGAATGTGGAACACTTCCTTGAACTCTTTTACCACTCAAGCTCCACTCTCTCACTACTTTCTCTCTCTAGCTCGTTCTCGACTCCAAAACCGCAAATTTCGCCTCCAAAACGTAAGATCTTCTACCCTAACTCATTCTAAACATCAATTATTGTTGCATTAGCTCAAAAAATCACACAATATGGCCATCAAAAGGGAGTTTACGGCCTAAGAATCTCCTTAGGCCGTAAACACCAAAAAGGGTGCCAAAAGTCCCGATTTTCCTTCTTTTGAGCTTAGATGCTAGTTGGGGAATTTACCTAGGGGTGTTTAATCATCAAAACAATCATTTTTAGGACATAAAAGAGGGTTTACGGCCCAAGCACATGCTTAGGCCGTAAACACCCTTTATCCATGCAAAAATGCCCCAAACACACTTCCAAATCATGTTAGACTTGAGATATGACCTAGGGAGCTTCCGTTTCGAGCTAGGGACAATTGAACAACATCATTGAGGGGTAAACTAGATTTTACGGCCCAAGCATATGCTTAGACCATAAACTCCCCCAAACCATGTCAAATGATAGTTTAAGTCCCCTACAAGGTCCTATACCTTCACTAGAAATTGTTGGAATTGAAACAAGGACCTTAAAATCAAAGATTTGGGGGTACACAAGAGTTCACGGCCTAATCCATGAAGCATACGGCCGTAAACTCCCAAGGAGTGGCCTTTGGGCCGTAAACTCCAAGGGAGTAAACTCTTGGACCCTTAGACACCCCCTTTGGCCTTGTAAAATTCCCTAGAACCACTTCTATATGCACATGAGACTAGAAAGCATTCAAAATAACCCTCCCATGAGTTTACGGCCGTAAACTCATGGGGGATATGGCCTCCCAACCATAAACTAACTTAGGGTGGGTTTTAGGAGAGTAAACTCCAAAGTGAGGTCATATACTCCTTCCATACAACTCATTGACCTTCTAGCACTCAACCATAAGACCTTTAATCAAGTTAGGATGTTTAAATGTTTTAAATAGAATATAAGTCACTAATTACTTGTAAAACATATATCTCATATGTTACTAGGGTCTTAAAGGGTGTACAAGTCCTTACTTGACACCAAACGCTCATCCAACACATTCACCCGATTTACTCGTTTCAGGTGAGTTCATACCCCTTAATGAACCTTTCCAACTGTGTTTACATGTTTTAGGGGGGGGGATACAAGTTAAATGTACAATTTATGGAAATCAATCACATGTGATTTACAATTCATAGTACAAATCACATGTGATTTATCATTATGCTTTATAAAAGAATTTT
This sequence comes from Lactuca sativa, assembly GCF_002870075.4. Taxonomy (NCBI): domain Eukaryota; kingdom Viridiplantae; phylum Streptophyta; class Magnoliopsida; order Asterales; family Asteraceae; genus Lactuca; species Lactuca sativa. Next base: position 261,170,323 of record NC_056630.2, read on the forward strand.
ACATTTTTAAAACTGTGTTTAAGTTACTTTTCTTATAAAAATGTATCTACATTAATATATTTATATAAGTAAGACTTGAAGGACTTAGGACCGATAACTCGCCTTATTTCCTGTTCTTGTTTGATGTGGTCTTAGGGTATTTGTTATCCGTCCGACTGTCGTTGATTTTTAGTTATGTATCATATATATTAGTGTTAGATATGAAAGTCTTCATACCATACACTACCTTTGTTATTTAAAGGCCGGAAACCATACATTCTAGTTAGCTATAATAGGTATAGCTAGGACCACTACTTGTTACCTCTATTACTGCTATACTCACAATAACGACTATTACTACAAGTTAATACACGTATAAGAGAACACTCTAAGAACTATACAAAAGATTACTATACTATAATACCAAAGAACACATGAATCAAGAGTATAACACACTATCTCTCTATAAGACACTCTACTACGCCTACACTATGTGACCAGGGCTTTCCGGACAGAAGGCATCACTACACGTATAGATCTATACAGGAAAGACACTATTACATCTCAACTGCTAGCTATAGTTTGAGCCGGCTAGGCTCAGGGGTGACACTACTTCACTACACTACGCATGACTGGGAAGGTCATCGGGTTCTCTATTGCTACATCAGTCTGGTCACCTGAGGGGCTACCCTCTTTATCCAACATAATACACTAAGACTTAAGTCTAAACTAACATCCCGAAGTAAGTAAATATAAATTACTAATGGAAGTATGCACCACTACTACTGACAACAGGCATAACTTTTCCTTATCCACACTACATACTGGAGATTTACTACTATACTTTTACATCTAAAGGTTTTCAAGGATAAAACTTACATGCAACGTAAAGGATTTCACTTACAATGTACTTTCTGGAAAATATAGGATTTTCTAGGGTTTTCTACTACTTATAAACATAAATTACAGATTTTCATACTATAAGTTTTAAAACATTTTATACATCAACCACACCAAATTCTTATGAACTCACCAGCTTTATGCTGATACTCGTTTTCAAAATAACTTGTATCCTCAGGTTAAAGATAGACAAGTACAGGTGCAGCATTTTGAAGAAGATGGAGCATACAAGATTCCATCTCTTATTTTTGTTATGATTTTGGTGTCTATTGAAACTTTACAGTACACGCTTGTATTTAAAATCACTATGTAAATGAAATGGTTGTTGTTTCTTGCTTTTACTATTATGCAATTGTGATGATACTGTACATGACGTCCTCCACCCCGGAACGTATTCCGCCGTTATCGGTTTTGGAGTGTGACATACACATTATTCATTGTATACTGTTTCAGCTATCAACTTTATTCTTGAATTTAAAACAATAGTTGTCCCATGCTCCAAGCATGCACACTATGTTTTCTAAACACTGGTCATGCCACACACCAAGTATGCATACTATGTTTGTCTATGATCTTCACTTTGTGAATTAGATCAGTTGAACATAACTCCAATGATCCTCTTTCACAGTCCCAAATCCTTACTGCAAATGCAAGAATTCCAAATTCACGCCATTTACTGAAATCTGTTAGATTCTAAAGTTATATACATTGATCTTCTTGTAATGATTATGCACAAAGTTGGAAAGACTTGACAACAATCATTACAGAGCATTCCAAAGGAGATCAGCTCCTTGGGAACATCCTTCTTGCATTAAGTTTCCTAATCTTACACGGATTAAATAATTTCTAACTTTGAAACATTTCCAGATTCCATTTTGACTATCACTTCTGAACAAGAGTTGCCTCCTTACAGATTATGTCAATATGGTCCTTCCAGAATTATCATTATACTTCCAACTGTCCTTGAGCAACCAATCTTTGGTAAACCTTAGATTGTCCTCGGCAATTGTTTAATCCTTTTAGTCACATCCAATTCTAGACCTTTTCCCTTCTTAATGCCCCAGGCATTTGGAAAATTTTAGAAAGGATGAATATATAGCACATGTAATCGATCCTATATCCGAAGCATATGGGACACGATTCATGATGTCTCACATAAAGACTAAACCAGTCTTTTTCTATAACATTTCCATTTGTATTAGCCAAGTTCTCATAATTCAAATTATGAAAAGGGATGTCGTAATCATAATTGTATTTTAGAACACAAATAATGGACCCATATACAGAATTTCCTTATGTTGAGCCATTCCAACATGAAATTCATATATATATATATATATATATATATATATATATATATATATATATATATCCTTGACTAAATACGATTAAAACCTCAATCTAAGCTTTTAGATCTAAGATGAAGTATAATTTCCTCTCCCTTAATTATACTAAAACAACTTTTTCCCAATTGAAACTTTGTTTTCTATAATTAACACTGCTAACTTGCAACCTTTATCATAATTATCATGCTCCCACTGACATGATGATTATTAGCATAACACTTATGCTCCCACTAGCTTTGACATGTACTTAGAAATTAGCTGACTTTCTTACCAAAGTTTAGATTTCTGATACTAGATTGTTTTGATAAAACTTTATCAAAATCATACACCACTTTTAGATAGCTCACAGGTGTGTCTAAACATATTTAGAACTAGGAAAAGGAATGCCGTAATCATAGTCTCAATTGTTTAGACCTTTTCCACTTCTCACAAGTCCATGTTAGTGTGCCGGTAAACCACACACGCTCCACTAATGACTTTGAGAATGCAAATATCACAATTGCTATCTAACTAAAATCTACTTAGTGAAAGTGTTTCCTCACCATCATTTTCATGAATCGGATAGAAACCTTAAGACACATAGATTTAATGGTGTATGTGTTCTTATCCAAGTGAATTGTCAAAACCATAATCACAAGACTAGGTTAGTGACAAATCCAAACTCATATGGACTGAACTTAATCTTAATTTCTTGCCATCTGGTAGCTCAAGGGCCTGCCATTGCTTCCAAGTTGTTATGCACCCAATTGAGAACTCTAAGAACTCATATGCAAAGCCAACTTTAACTGGAATGGACACAGAATATGTCAACACGATAGGTTATAAACCTCAAGTTGTGTGCTAGTGAAGAACTTCAGGTTTTATTCTTGATTAGTTCTTGAGACTTTCAAGACCATAAAGACTCCCACTGTCCTCTTGACATATAAGACTTTCTTGTTAGATATTCATGAGATAGTGTGGATTCTAATCAGGACAAACACTTCACACAATTGGCCTTAGTTGGTCTTTGTTTTATCCAAAACATCACAACTTACCAATTTCAAATGTACAAGAGTAGAAAACTTTTACTCTTACATTTGACAAGTGTTTTAAACCTTCTTTAAGACATGTCACTCAAGTTACAATCTTGGAGTATGAATCTAAGACTTGTATTGGAACGAAGAATGACTCATCTTCTTGATTTAACCATTTCAACAATTCAAGTTCCTCTTCTTAGTCATAAGAATGCACTAAGATTTCGTTAGAGAACTAATTTTGATACGGTTTCTTAATCATTAAGATGATCACAAAACTGATACTAAAGTACTCTCCCATCTTTTTAGATTTGAGAAACTTTTATCCTTCTGCCTAAGTTGATTCTTCTTATTCGCTCTGTCATACATTGAAACCTTTTTCCAATGTCTCAGAATTACGCTTAAGCTTGTAACTATAACCATATTTACTGAGCTTCAGTAAATTATGACGAATAATCTTATCGATCTTTTGTGGTGGACTTAATCAGTGCACAAGAATGTGTACTCGATCCCTTAGTCCTTTACATGAATCACACATCCATGTGAACAAGTAATTAGTCTTAATTTTCCAATACTTGAAAGTTCTCATTCATCATGCTATACAACTTGCATGATTCCAAGTTCCAGTCCAATTGAAACTTGGGTGATGAGGATCTTTCCTTATTTGGTAAATTTAGACATTACCACAAATGACATAATCAATTTCGTATTTCCACTCTTTCTATTAATGAAATCTTATAAGCAACAAAAAATTTTCACAGATGCCATTGTAAGGATATTTTAAAATAAATAAATTCACAAATTTTCCTTTTATTTTAAAACTTTGTGGAAAAACTATCCTTACAGTGTAAAAGCACATGAAAACTTTGTTGTTATCTATTCCTAATTTATCATAACTCCAAAGAATTAGCTCAAGAATCCGATTTTCAAACTATGCGATAGAAAATCCATCTATGCGATCAGATTCAGCATATTCTTTCTTTAAGTTTCTTTACTTTTCTTTGATTCTTAAAACATCAACATGTGACCCAGTCACATCATGTATCAAGAATCTTAGAATAGAAACTTAGCAGAGTTAGATAGTGGACTTTACCTGAAGTAGAGTCAAACTTATTGACTTTAACATCCTTAGGTAAATTTGGCAGCTTCGCAATTAATGTCCCTTCCTTTGGCAATATAAACATATGGACCCTTTGGTAATGGTACACGAGACTATCACAGACTTAGCTTTTCTTTTTACCATTTGGTCAACCGTGTTGACTATGGCCGATCCCTTTCCATTGGGAAGAGAGAGCTATACTGGATATCCAATCTCATCATTGTCAATGTCCATAAAGTTTTAGGAAGTTGATCTTAGCAAATAGATAAGATCATTAAGGGCCTTGTCATAGTCTATTTCATAGGTGTTCCAAAGGAACTCACTATGTGACTTAGAAAGTGATTGAACCACAAAATTTCACAAGACTTTGATACCCAACTCTCCCGGCTTGTCAATATGTGACTACTGTTGGGTTTTGAGCAATCTAACACTTCCTAAGTGTGCATGCAACCCTAATAAACCTTGGATCTATGTTTGTCTAAATACATGCAAAATAATAATTTTCCAAGGTTCATAACCTATCTAACATGGCATGGGTACTTTTAAACATAAAAGAATTAGATGAGATTACATACCTTTTGATGATGAGTTTGATTCCTAAGGAGTTTGAGGGCCAAGCACCAATAGTGTGAATGCCTCAAATGGAATCACAAATCACCACAAACTCTTGGAAAACTTTGAGAGAGTGTATACACACTTATAAAATCGGCCACACACAAACACACACACTAGTGTCAGTAGTGGCTATTTCATGCAACATAAGCATGCTTATATAGTGTACATGATTAGGGTGAAACCCTAATAACCCATGACCTTTCCTTTTCCAAGGATCCATGGGTTAAAAGCTCCATGGATCATCCATGGACTTCCATACAAGCCTATCCCATTAACAAATGAGTGTTAGCCCACACTATATAAAACCAATAGCCCACAATCTAATTAGTCTTCCTTTTAATCTCTAAATTAATTCATAATTAATTTAAGACTAAGACTAATTAAATAACATGACTTCATATTAATATATTATAACTTATAATATATTAATAAACATATGTGTATAACTCTCATAAAATTATCCATAAATAGTTCGGGTGAAGTGCAACCCTAATGGACCATGCCGGGTCGGGTCAAGTATATACCAAATAAGTTATGGACTTAGACACCTTATCCAACAGACTCCCACTTCGATAAGTCTAATAACTATATTTGCATATGTTACTTCAGGAACCAACCAGCAATCGTAGCTCTCGAAAACTCTGTTGAACTATGAAGCGCCATTTTAGATAAGTGATCATATAATCCTCTATTCTCATGATATCAGCCGGACAAATACATGGAACAACGTCGTACTTATTGTCCAGCAGTTTGTTTCCCGATTTTCGATTTGTTTGACAAAGAACTTAATCGAACACATCAATTTAGTTCTGACCAGCCGGTACATAGGTCACAACAAAATCATGGAGGGGCCCAAATATCGCTTCTATTTCTAGAAGGAGCAGATAAACTTTGACTCATATGCTTGTTCTACTACTTGTTGAATTGTACACAAAGGCACATTTTATAACATCAAGTTACTGATGCGTTTACGTGCAATCAATGCACAACCAGCTCATAGGTAACAACTCATATCTCTAGGTTTGAAGATTTATATGATATTACCGTCTCATGATCACTCGAGATAAATTCCATGAAGTGATACAAGTGAGCATGGGTTTATTCCAATACTCATAACTTATGAGCACTCATGAATGTTGTAGCAACCATTGCTATGACTAAACCCATTCAGCCATCTACAAACTCGATTCATGACAGTCTTGATTCATACCTACTTCCAACATATGAACGACTGTGGAGTGTTTAAATAACTTAGTCATTCGGAAAGAATAACCTAGCTATTTTGGAAGTCAAAACATGCAAAGTGAAACACAATAATAATCGAATCCAATATGGTCTCAGAACCCTTTTGAATATAAATAGAACCACCTTTTATTTATCACCATATTGATTACATATTATTCATTGTATAATGTTTCAAACAATCAACTTAAGACTTGAATAAAAACAACAGTCGTCCCATGCTCCTAGCATGTACACTTTGGTTTTCTAAACAATAGTTATGCCATACTCCAAGTATGCACACTATGTTTGTCTATGATCCTTACATTGTGATGTAGATCAATTGAACATGATTCCAATGATACTCATTTCACAATCCCAAATCCTTATTGTAAATGTGAGAATTCCCGATTCCTATCATTTACCAAAAATCTGTTAGAGGTTAAACTTTTATGCAATGTTCCTCTTGTAATGATTATGCACAAAGTCACCAAAACCTTGTCACCAGTCATTACAGAGTATTACAAAGAAGGTCAACTTCTATGGAACGGAAGTCTCATATTCAAAGTACATTGCTTTGAACATCCTTCTTGCATTAAGGTTTTCTAATCTAACATAGATTGAATAACTTCCACCTTTGGAAACATTTCCATAGTTCCATTTTGACTATCACTTCCGAACAAGAGCTACTTCTTTTCAGAATATGTCAATATGGTCCTTTCTGACAACTTACATCATACTTCCAACTTTCCCTGAGCAACCAATCTTTGGGGAACCTCAGATTGTCCTCGAAAATTGCTTAATCACTTTAGTCATATCCAGTTCTAGACTTTTCCCTTCTCAATGCCTTAAGCATTTGGAAAATTTAGAAAAGATGAATATTATCATGCAATCGATCCTATATCCGAAGCATATGGGACACTATTCATGATGTTTGACATAAAGACATGATACTAGACCAGTCTCTTGCTACAATATTTTTTATTTGCCATGTTTTCAAAATTTAACTATGAAGAGGGATGCCATAATCATAATCGAATTTTGAAAACGCAATATATATAGAATTTCTTCAAGTTGAACCATTCCAACATAAAATTCATATATATATATATATATATATATATATATATATATATATATATATATATATATATATATATATTCTTGACTAAAGATGATTAAAATCTCAATCTAAGCTTTAGAATTGAAATGAAGTATAATTTCCTCTCCCTTAATTATAGCAAAACAACTTTTCAACCCCTGCAACTTCACGAATTGAAACTTTTGTTTTTCTATAATTAACATTGCTAGCTTGAAATAATAGTAATCACAATTATCATGCTCCCACTAACACGATGATTATTAGAATAACAGTTATGCTCCCACTAGCTCTGACATATTTCCAGAAATCTGCTGGACTTCTGAAATTTAGATTCATACACCCTTTCTTAGATAGTTCACATGTGTGTCTAAACGATTTTCAGAACTATGAAAAGGGATGGCGTAATCATAGTCTCAATTGCTTAGGCATTTGACATTTCTCACAAGTCCATGTTAGTGTGCCGGTTAACCACACGCGCTCCACTAACGACTTTTGAAAATGCAAATAACACAATTGATATCTACGTAAAATCTACTTAGTGAAAGCGTTTCCTCACCATCATTTTCATGATACGGAGAGAAAACTTATGACACTTAGATTTTATAGTGTATGAGTTCCTATCCATGTGAATTTGTCAAAACCATAATCACAAGATAAGGTTAGTGACAAATTCAGCCTTACATGGATTAAATTTGTTCAGTCTTAGTTTCTTGTCACCTTGGTAGCACAAGGCCCACCAATGCTTCCAAGTTGAACTCTGATAACTCACATGCAAATTCAACTTATTTGAAGTAGGTACAGAAATAAGAATTATGTCAACACGATAGGTTGCAAACCTTAAGTCGTGTGCCAGTGATAAATTACAGGTTTTACTCTTGATTAAATCTTGAAACTCTTTCAGGATCTTTAAGGCTCCCACTGTCCCCTTGACATATAAGTTTCCCTAGTCAAGAACCATTCCTTGACAAAACAAATATTCAAGGGACAGTGCGGATTCTTATCAAGACTAACACTTCACACAATTGGTCTTAGTTGGTCTTTGTCTCATCCAAGACATCACAACTTACCAATCTCAAATGTACAAGAGTAGAAAACATTTTACTCTTACATTTGACTAGTTTTAATAAATCCTCCTTTATGTCACTCAAGGTTACAATCTTGGAGTATGACTCTAAGAATTGTTTTGGAATGAAGTATGACTCATCTTCTTGATTTTAACCAATCCAACAATTCATGACCTCTCTTCTTAGCCATAACAATGCACTAATACGTCCTTAGAGTATGAATTTGTGATATGGTTTCATAATAATTAAGATGATCATGAAATATGATACTAAAGTACTCTCCCATCCTTTTAGATTTGAGAAACTTTTATCTTTCTGCCTAATTTGATTCTTCTCATTTGTTTTGTCATACATTGTAACCTTTCCAATGTTACAGAATTATACTTAACCTCATAAGTATAATCATATTTACTAATCTTTAGTAAATTATGACAAATCAATATTTGTGGTGGACCTTGACCAGCGCACACCAAGTGTACCTAATTCCTTAGTCCTTCAATTGACTCACATATACATGTGATCAAAGAATTAGTCTTAATTTTCAAAGATGAAAATTATCATTCATCATACAATATAACTTGTATGATTCCAAGTTTCTGTCCAATTGAAACTTGGGTGATGAAAAACTTTCTTCATTTGGTAAATTCAGACACTACCACAAATGAAAGAATCAAATCCACTTTCCAATACTGCTATTATTGGAAACATATAAGCAACAATTTTCCACAGATGCCATTGTAAGGATATTTTTAAAATAAATAAAATTAAAACCCTTTTTTTCTTTTATTTTAAAACTTTGCGGAAAAACTTATCCTTACAATCCACACGAAAACCTTGTTGTTATCTATTCATAAGCAATATATTATAACTCTTAAGCAACAACTCAAAATTCTGATTGCCGAACCATGCGATCGAAACCCACCTTTGCAATCAGAATCAACATATACTTACTTTAAGCTTCCTATCTTTTCTTTGTTTCTTAAAAACATCAGCATGTAACCCATTCACATTATGTAATAAGAATCTCCAAATAGGAACTTAATAGAGTTAGACAGTGGACTTTACCCGAAGTAGAGTCAAACCTCTTGACTTGATCAACCTTATGACCTTTCAGGTGAATAGGTCAGCTTCGCAACCAATGCCCTTTCCTTTGGCAACAAAACGCACGGACCCTTTGGTAATGACACATGAGACTATCTCAGAATTTGCCTTTCTCTTTACTATTTGGTCAACCGAGTTGACTATAGCCGATCCCTTTCCATTGGGAAGAGAAATCTTTTTCTAGATATCCAATGCTACCATTGTCAATGTCCATTTAAGACTTGGGAAGTTGTTCTTTTAATCAAATTTGCTTTACTAGTGTTCCAAATCATTGCTGATTCCACAACACCAAGCAAATAGATAACATCATTAAGGGTCATGTCATAGTCTGTCTCATAGTAGTCCCAAAGAGACTAACTATGTTACTGAGAAAGTGATTAAACATCCAACTTTCACGAGACTTTGACACCCAACTCTCCCGGCTTGTCAATATGTGACTTTATCTCCAAGATGTGAGCACACATAGACTATGCTTGCCAATAGGGATTGAGTGACTTTAAACTTTTCAAGAACTTGTGGGTGAGGGAGAATAATTGGAGGAGGTGGAGGAAGTGAAGCATGATGTTGAGGGACACCATCTTCAAGAGAATTGGGAAGATCATAGTTGTCTGAACCAGACATCTATAATGGGAAAAAATCAAGTTAGTTGATTCAAAATCCTTAATATCACACCCAATATGAAATATTAAGGCTAGGACCCAACACAATATTTTATAATTTGGAAGAAGGATGCCGTAATCCACACTATAAAATATTTGAAGGTAGGCAAATGACGATTCACCAATTTCCACCATGAAAAACGAAATAATTATTAGGTTTTAATTGGATTTGAAATTCCTAGATCTTTTGAGATTCATTGAACTTTTCAATGTCATGTTTCAATCTCGAGTGTGCCCTCTCAAATTTTGTGACTGGGATGCCGAGGATCACAAAACAAGGTGTGAATAACCATACCAATTCACTTGGTACCCTTAATATTATCACCTAATCAATGTGCCGGTTAACCACACACGCTCCATTGATCTATGACAAACATTAAGTCACCCTTCGTGATTCTTACTAGTCCAAGTTAGTGTGCCAGTTAACCACACACGCTCCACCAACGACTTGGTAAGGTACAAAGTGTGAATTCCATGGGCTAGCACCAAATTCACATTTTTCCTAAAGTAACTAAGATTGGGAATTAAATAAAAAAATATTTAGTTACTTTATAATAATCATTATACTTTTAATGAGAATTTAAATTCATTGTCCTACCCGTTCGGCTAACGACTCTCCACCGATCAAGCAAGCGGTGGGTGAGAGTGGATACCCATTAAGTTGCCATTTTATAGGCAACAACCTTATACCCACCTTATAGACCGGCTTCGTGAATGAGGCCTACTAACGGTAAAACGACTTGTTCTTATACATATATATATATATATATATATATATATATATATATATATATATATATATATATATATATATATATATATATAATAATAATAATAATAATAATTAACCATTAATCTTATAATAGTATAAGGGTAGAATTTTAACTTTTAAAACTTCTAGGGTATGGAATTAAAGTTTGTGTGAGACTTTACAAATTCCAAAACTTGAGGGCAAGTTTTGAACAATTCATAAACTTTTGGATATTCATAACTTATGAGTTTTAATTAAGTGTTTAATACTTTTAATGAAGAGTCTCTTGGAAATCCATAACTTGAGGACAAGTTATGAAATCCATAAAAGCATTTATTAGAAAAACTCTTCTAAAGTGTAACTTATGACTTCTTAAAAAAACATTTAAAAGAAAAAACTTTTGGAATTCCATAACTTGAGGACAAGTTATGAATTCCATTAAAGCACATTAAGATCAAGAATTAACTAACAAACAATTTGCAAATAATTCCTATGATCTAACAAAACTCATATGAATATCAACATCCACATCAACAATTTCAAGAATCATATGAACACATATAAACTTGAAATTTTGATTATAACTTTGAAATTGGTTCACCATCATCATTACCACATCAAAAACAGGTTTTATGAGATCAAAACAGTTTAAGGTAATGATTCTAGACCAATTCCAGCACCAAAACTCGAAAATCTGCACTCAGGCCTGCCTACTCGTCGAGTGCATGAACTGACTCGGCGAGTTGGTTGAATCTACACATGGACTCGGCGAGTACCATGAATGGACTCGCCGAGTCTGCTGTGCAGAATGCAGTTTTTCGACATTTTTCAGCAATTTGCATCAAGTATTCAAGAAAACAAGCCTAGGCTCTGATGCCACTGTTGGGTTTTGAGCAATCTAACAGTTCCTAAGTGTGCATGCAACCCTAATAAACCTTGGATCTATGTTTGTCTAAATACATGCAAAATAATAATTTTCGAAGGTTCATAACCTATCTAACATGGCATGGGGTACTTTTAAACATAAAAGAATTAGATGAGATTACATACCTTTTGATGATGAGTTTGACTCCTAAGGAGTTTGAGGGCCAAGCACCAATAGTGTGAATGCCTCAAATGGAATCACAAATCACCACAAACTCTTGGAAAACTTTGAGAGAGTGTATACACACTTATAAAATCGTCCACACACAAACACACACACACTAGTGTCACTAGTGGCTATTTCATGCAACATAAGCATGCTTATATAGTGTACATGATTAGGGTGAAACCCTAATAACCCATGACCTTTCCTTTTCCAAGGATCCATGGGATAAAAGCTCCATGGATCATCCATGGACTTCCATACAAGCCTAGCCCATTAACAAATGAGTGTTAGCCCACACTATATAAAACCAATAGCCCACAATCTAATTAGTCTTCCTTTTAATCTCTAAATTAATTCATAATTAATTTAAGACTAAGACTAATTAAATAACATGACTTCATATTAATATATTATAACTTATAATATATTAATAAACATATGTGTATAACTCTCATAAAATTATCCATAAATAGTTCGGGTGAAGTGCAACCCAAATGGACCATGTCGGGTCGGGTCAAGTATATACCAAATAAGTTATGGACTTAGACACCTTATCCAACAACTACATCTCCAAGATGTGATCACACCTAGACCTTGCCTTGACAATAGGGCTTGAGTGACCTTGAACTTGCTTGTTAGGGAGAATAATTGGAGGAGGTGAAAGAAGTATGATTTCCATGGGACATCATCTTCATTTAGGAAAGCTTTTTTCAAGAGATTTGGGAAGATCATAAATGTCTAAACCAGACATCTTTTGGGAGATATTCAAGATAGTTGATTTAAAGTCCTTAATATAACACCCAATATGAAATATTAAGGCTAGGGCCCAACAAACTATTTTATAACTTAGAAGAGGGATGCTGTAATCCAAGCTATAAAATATTTGAAGGTAGGTGAATGACGATTCACCAATTTCCACCAAGATAAATGAAATGTATTCTTAGGTTTTAATTGGATTTGAAACTCCTAGATCTTTTTGAGATTCATTGAACTGTTCAATGCATGTTTCAATCTCGAGTGTGCCCTTCAGGTTTTGTGACTGGGATGCCGAGGATCACAAAAAAGGTGTGAAGTAACCATGCAAATTACTTGGTACCCTTAAGTGTTTACCTCTCAATCGATGTGCCGGTTAACCACACACGCTCCATCGATACTATGATAAACATTAAGTTACCCTTTGCCTACCTTGTTAAATACGAGTTAGTGTGCCGGTTAACCACACACGCTCCACTAACCGACTTAAACAAAGTGCAAAGTGTAATTTCATGGATTAGCACCTTATTCACATTTTCCTAAGTAACTAAGATTGGGTATTTATAAAAGGTTTAGTTACTTAGTATTTATCATTAATACTTTTAATGAAGGGAGAATTATAGTCTTTGTCCTACCCGTTCGGCTAACGACCCTCCACCGGTCAAGGAAGCGGTGGGTGAGAGTGGACACCCATTAAACTGCCATTTTATAGGCAGTAACCTTATACCCCCCTTATAGACCGGCTTCGTGAATGAGGCCTACTAACGGTAAGACTGACTTTACTCATATACATATATATATATATATATATATATATATATATATATATATATATTATTAACTTATAATATTATAAAGTATAAGGGTTGAATTTTAACTTTTAAAATTCTAAGGGCTAACTTGGAATTTAAGTATTCATACGTGAAAACTTTTCAAATTCCAAAACTTGAGGGCAAGTTTTGAAACTATTCAAAACTAATTAATTCCATAACTTATGTGTTTAAAGTAGTTTTAATCCAAAAACTCTTCAAGTTCCATAACTTGAGGACAAGTTATGGAAGACTTTAAACGAATAAAAGAATTAACTTTTTTTTATTTTATAACTTATGGAATTAATTAAGGTTACACATTTTTTTTATTTATTATTTAATGAAGAGACTCTTGGTCCTCCATAACTTGAGGACAAGTTATGGAGTCATAAAACCATTTAATTAGAACTAGACTCTTCATTTTTGTAACCTTTGCCAACTTTTATGAGTTTTATGAAACTTAAATGTGACTTTTCATATAACTTGAGGACAAGTTACAAAAACACATTTTAGAATCAACTCTTAGATTAATTTGGATTGAAAACAACTATTTCACTCAACTTTTCTATTAATCTAAGCAACTCATAAGAACAAGATAATTCAAATCAAACTTTTTCATGTAATTAGGCTAGCCCTTCTCTATCTTCATAGTCGCTGATTTTTCCAAGAGTATGATCTTTATATAGTGTTACAATTAGGGTAAACCCTAATTGTCATGACTTTCCATTTCCTTGGATCCATGGGTTCAAATACACCATGGAGCATCCTATGGGTTTTAGCCCAACTTGATAATCCATGGAGCATTAGCCCACTATATAAGTATGGATGATTTACACAATCAACCCATATATTTAATTAGTCTTCTTTTGATCACTTAATTAATTCTAAATTAATTCTCGATCAATACTAATTAAACAATCCTATTAATATATTAGAACTTATAATATATTAATAATCCTTAAGTGTTATTTCTCTCATTATAGTCTAGCCAAATGCATGATGCCATGCAACCCAAATGGACCATGTCGGGTCGGGTCAAGTCTTACCAATTATAGTTATGGACTTAGACATTAATCCAACAGACATGATTTGAAAGTATATAATTTTAAAGAGTTCTGAAAATAACGAGTTGGAAATTGAAACTAAGTTTTATAAAGAGTTTAACATGTAAAAGTGTTTGGAAATCGTTTTGAAGCAGTTTTGATGACAAGACAATTTATAGCATAGTAAATCCATTGGCGTACTAGTCATTAGTCACATGTGATTGATATAATATCTAGTTTGATTCAACTTGTATTCTCCCCCATAAAAGCATTTAGAACATATAAAAAGGGGGTATGAACTCACCTGCTAGTGAGTGATGCAACGGTAGGATCGGTTTAGGAGGTTGAGTGTCAATTGTGGACTAGAGCACAAACGAATCCTATTAACCATATTATGACATATGTATGTATACAATTAGTGTCTGTAACAGCTAATTATTGAATTTGGACCACCTTAGGGACTAGCAAATACTTATATTGAAGTGTTACAATCATATATGATTGTATATGTCACACCCCGCTAAAGCGGAAACGCAAGATATGACAGCGATAACGGTTTCATTGCAAAAGATAAAGATACATCACAATAGCAATATTTTAAAAGTTTACAACCCATAGCTTAAACAAAACAAAGTACAAGTTTTCCCAAAATATCATTGTTCAAAATATAACTTCATAAAATATCTTCCATAGGATGCAACATGCTCTATGATGATAAATCTTTATATCCACTTACTAATTATTTCCTGAAAAAGCATGTAAAACGAGCGTCAACTATGAAAATAATTGGTGAGTTCACAAGTTTATAAAATCAAGATTTGGAATAAGGCTTCTCATAAATACAAGTACATTGCTTTAATGAGAAACAAGTTGATTGCTATTATTGATAACAAGTTTATTGCTATAACGAGAAACGAGTTTATATGTGTATGAGCAAACAATGAGTCTCAACCAAACCTATGACTGAAGCCCTATCAAGATCTATGCTTATCGTTCCATAGATGAATATGGTATCATGCACTCCAGCAATAGGGCGAGTGAGGAGTTGTCAATTCCTAATAGCGCTATCCATAATGACCATTGGCTCAAAGATTTAATGGTTAGAGATAAGGGAAGGGCCTTAGTACGATAAGTTCTCATGTTCCGTGTTGCATAGACATACATAGAGAGACATAGCAATACAATAGCAATCGTGTTTGATACAAATCAATTTAAATACAACATGAAAATAATAGTTTTTCTGGACATGCTTTTCCACCCCAAAACATAAAAACTAAAAATAGGGGAGTGCGTGAATACTCACAATATCCAAAATATAACAACCAAGTTTATACGAGTCAAATAAATATAACGAACATAAATAGTTTAGGATAATGTTTTCCACCCCAAAACATAAAAACCGAAAATAGGGGAGTCGTGAATACTCACAATGTTTCGTGTAGGTACAAGTGGTGCCTCGGAATACACCAACGTCTTACTACTGGGATCCTACGACATCAAACGCACACTAGTGAGTTTCCATGTCGAAATCTAATGCTAATATACTAAACTCTACATATAGCGAAATGCCAATTTATGTTCTAATATTGGATTTTATATTAATTGGTTACACTTTTTCTGAAATGGTGAAATTCTACAAGTCTTGCGATTAGTACAACTTTGCGATATTAATTTTCCAAATTTAGTAATATAAATTTAAGTGTGTTTCAACTCATTTAAAGGTGTTTTAAATTCCTAAAAATGTAAAATATTATCAAACAGTTTCCAAAAATTGTCAAACCTTGTATTTTTCATTCTAAATACAATAGAGGTTTTCCATAAAATTTTCCTTGAATTTTTGATATGGTTAACTATTTTCCAAAATTTTAAGCCTTCATAACAACATAAATTCACGAAAAATAGCATTCAAAGGATAAAAATTCTCAAACTTTTTATTTAACTGTTATGACACATTACGAAGCTAGGAAAAATATAAAAATGTATTTCCAAGCTGTTTAATTATATTTTATGATTTTTGAGCATTTATTCCAATAAAAATTGGAATAAATAGAAACCTGTTTTCAAAATTACCCAAACTTTTTATTTAACTTTTATTATACATAAAAAGGCTGTAAAAAATATAAAACATATTTTTCAGTGGGTATTTCTATTTTTCCTTGTTTTATCGCCTTAAATAATCATTAATTGAAGAATAAATAATAAACAGTTAAAATAAATTACCAAAAATTTTTGTAACATTATTTACAGTCTAAGTAATCTTGGAAAAATACCAAAGGTGGTTTTCATATTGTATAATCAGGTTTTGGGTATTTATGTGTATTTAAGTGTATTTAAGTGTATTTAACCTTATAAAATAGGAGAAAAATAGTATACAGTAGAGAAAAAGCCTCAAAATGTTTACGTAACCTCCTAATGTACAACATGATGTTCTGGTAAATTTTCATGAATTTTGGGTAATCATAACTATTTTTCCTATTTTTAGGCAATTATAATTACCAAAAATTAGTAAAAATAGAAACTCATGATGAAAAATTCTGAAATTATTTTTATCGGTCTCCCACCTCACGTAAAAGCTTCGAAAATTTTTAGATACAATTGTTACACTCTCTAAAGTGGTTTTGTGATTTATTGGACCCAAACAAAAAGAAAATCAAAAGTCATACTAAACAGAAACATAAATCGATGAAACTTAGTGAGAGGTCATTATTTACCATAGGGGTAATCCAAGAATTGATTCGGGATTTATAAACCTCTGAAAGTATTTTATGTGATTTATGCCCTTGTTTTCTTGTAACAATTTTAATAAATCAAGGAAATGATAAAAACTCTTGGGATTTTTCAGATATTCATATTATCTTAGTGGGAATCCGGGAAGTTTTTATTTAGAACAGAAAAGAACTTTTATATATTTTTATAAATAAAATAATTTACATGCACTATTAACAATGTACTTTGATCATCAAGCTCTTTAGCTTGGTGTTCATCACATGCATCACGGTTTGAAGACCATGCATGAACATATGTTTGTCATAGTGATGTTTTTAAAGGAAATACTTGAATGCATAAGGTGTATGAACCTTTAAAACTTGTAAAAATCCGAACTTTAGTGTTTGACATAGGTTTTGGTCCTTGGATTTCACCATTAAACAACATGCATGTTGTTCTTGGGTGAAACCCTACCACCATCATCATCAAACTCGACATTCATTAACATGTTCATGAATGTTCATAAAAAATGGTGTAGAAGGAAGAGAAATACAAGAAAATCCTTTAAAACAATAAAGAAAAGTAAGGGAAGATGAAGGATTTTCGTGATTACCTTGAAGAACAACTTTAGAAGATGAAGATTTGAGTGTGGAGAGGTGTTCTTGGCTGCTGATTTTTGTGAGTTTAGAGAGAGAGAAAGAGAGTTTGAGTGTTAGAAGGGTGGAGTGTGAGAGAGAGTGAAGAGAGAAGTGGAAGAGTGGGGATTAGATCATAATGATTGAAGTTTTGGGAAGAGAGAAGGCATGGGGAGAGGGTGGCTGGATTTTTGAGTGCCATAAAGCCTCCTCTCTCCTAAATTCAAACTTTATAAAACTCCCTCCTAAATTTTTATAAACATCTAATTTTTATAAAAGTGTTTATTAAAGCAATTCTTGATTTATTTAAAAATCTTGTTTTTAACTAAAAAATTATGATTAATGTATGATAATTTAAAATTTTCTATTTCATTGATTATAATCCATAATTTGATTAATAAAAATTTGATATTAGGAAGTTTATAGCCAATTTTATAAAGTTTTTAAGCTTTAAGGTTTATAAATTCGGATTTTTGGCTCTTTAGGGTTTTGGAACATTGTTTGATATTCACCATCATATTGGAATGTAAATAGAACATTTTAATTTATTTTTAGGGTTTTATACCCTTTTTCAATTGTAACAAAGTTTAAAGTTTCATTCTAATTATGGCATTGGCATTTCCTATTGTAGTCAAGCAACTTACTAGAATTGTAAGAGTCAAGTATATTTATGCAAGATTTTGACCTAATTTATACTACTAGGCCATGGCATGTGGTGCATGAATGGTTTTTATAAAGATGCATGAGTCCGAGAATGACCTGAATTGACAGTTGTCACAATATATAAGGGGTGCATGGCTATACAAGGGAGTGTATGGTCAAAATACACCATATTGGTGTGTGTGTGCGGCCAGGGTGTGCAGCCAGGATGTGTGTGCGGCCACACACTCCCCATGAAGTGTGCCAAAACGTATTCTAAGGCCTTAGGACCCATCTAGGAAGGTTTCTCACTTCATGTTCTAGCCTTATATGGAGTTATTGTCATTTTAGGACCTAAAAAGGGTGTGTGTGGCCACTATGAAGGTGTGCGGATGCACACCTTTCATGAAGATGATAAAATCGAGTTTTTCAAGCATATCATCAAGTGTTCTTGACATATAACCAGATATAACAAGTATATAAACGTTATAGGGGCTTGAAAGAGGTGATTATGGTCTAAAACTTAGTGTGTGTTCTTGGTGTTTTTGGAGATCAACACCAAAAACGTGTTTTCATGAATCTAAGTGGGGAAGAAGGCTAGTTAAGGTCATGTAATAGTCAATCAAGGGATGAATCACTTACTTGTTTGAAGATTGGAGTGAAAAGTTGGATGATACTTGAGAGGTTTCGAGTTCTAGCTTTGAAGAAGTGGGAAAAGTGTTCAAAATGACTAAGTGTGGTATATATAGGTGGGAGTGTGTGGCTAGGATGGGTATGCGGCCACACACACCTGTGTGTGGCCGTACACTCAAGTGTGTGGCCGCACACTCCATGTTTTGGAGTGTTTGGCCCGATTTTTCTTGATATGCACCATGTTATCCCATTTCTAGGTTTCTACTTAATTGTACTAGGTTTAGAATACTCCATTAGACCCCAAACAGTGTTAAAAGCTAACAAAATGTGTTTAACTTGGATTCAATTGGTCTCTTGTACAAGATAGAAATTTCGGGTTGTCACACTCACTATATGATTTGGGAAGTGACTGAAGAACCAAGTCAATAGCCAACTTCCTCGGGAACACGACACCCAACATTCCCAACATGTCAATATGCAGCTTCATGTCCAAGACATGAGCACATATAGATTTTCCATCTTGATGTTTCATTGCTAGTAGGCTTGAGTGACCTAGAACTTTTCAAGTCTTTGAACTTCTGGGTAAGGGATAATAATTGGAGGAGGTGGAGAAAGTGAAGTATGATATTGTGGAATTTCATCTTTATGTGGAAAGCCTTTTCCAACAGATTCGGGAAGACCATAGTTGTCTGACCTAGACATCTATAAACGGAGAAATTCAATTTAGTTGATTTAAGTCCTTAATATAACACCCAAAACGAAATATTAAGGCTAGGACCCAACACAATATTTTATAATTGTGAAGAGGGATGCCATAATCCAATTGTAAAATATTTGAAGGTAGGTAAATGACGATTTACCAATTTCCACCATGAAAAACAAAATAGATTGTTATGTTTTAATTGGTTTGAAACTCCTAGATCTTTGAGATTCATTGAACTTTTCAATGGCATGCTGAAATCTCGGTGTGCCCTTCAAGTTTGTGACTGGAATGCCGAGGATCACAAACAAGGTGTGAATAACCTTGCAAATTAGCTTGGTACACCCAATGTTACAGATCACCTAATCAATGTGCCGGTTAACCATACACGCTCCATTGATCTATGATTAACACAGGGTTACCCTTTGCCACACATTGTCAGTTTCGGATTACTATGTCGGTTAACTAGATACGCTCCACTAACGACTTAACAAAGGTATAAAGTCTAAATTCATGGATTAGCACCAATTTCACATTTTTCCTAAAGTAAATAAGATTGGGAATTTAATAAAGTTTAGTTACTTTATATTTATCATTATATTTTTAATGAAAGAAGAATTAATGTTCTATCCTACCCATTCGGCTAACGACCCTCCACTAGTCAAGGAAGCGGTGGGTGAGAGTGGACACCCATTAAACCACCATTTTATAAGCGGTAACCTTATACCCCCCTTATAGACCGACTTCGTGAATGAGGCCTACTAACGGTAAGACTGACTTGTTCTTATACATATATATTTATTATCAAACTTATAATACTATAAAGTATAAGGTTTGAATTTTAACTTTTAAAACTCTATGGATTGGAATTAAAGTTTCATTTAATGAGACTTTGCAAATTCCAAAACTTGAGGGCAAGTTTTGAAACTAGTCAAAACTCTTCACATTCATAACCTATGAGTTTAATGTGTACTTTATGAAAAGACTCTTGATAATCTATAACTTGAGGACAAGTTATGGAGTTCATTAAAAATATTTATGAAAAGACTTTTCATGTTCCATAACTTGAGGACAATTTTTGGAACTCATTAAAGAATATTTAGATCAATTCTAACAAGGGGAAATTATCATATAATATTCTATTGATCCAATCTAACTGATGTAGAAAGACAATTCATATCAAATAATACAAATAATTAACCTATTATCTTAATATTTGATAATTTTCCTTTCATTTTTGTAACATATGAGTTTAATGCCATTTTAATGTATGAGACTTTTCATTTTCCATAACTTGTGGACAAGTTATGGAGGTCATTAAAATTCATTTAGATCATTTTTCTAACAACTAAAATTATCACATAATTTATGATCTAACTAAACTCATAATCAATATAATTTCAAGTCAACACCCGTTTGGGATGATAGCAAGAACGAAGAATTGCCGTCAACTGAAGGAATGGAAATAAGAAACCTACAAGTCTGTGGGAGGATGGTGACATGTCTACAGACATACACTGTTGGGTTACAAGATTACAATTGGTAGGTATTGTATGCATGTTTATACTAGTTAATCTGATTGTTTCATAACTGATTGATGAGGATACCATAGTGCATGGTTTGGTGCAATGTATGAGACCTTTAGTGAGAAGAGGAACAATGTAAGAGTGTGGGTGAAGCATATTGACGGAATATCGCTAACTAATATATATTGTATGCTTCATTCATATAGTTGGAAAGTTGATTGTGAAGAAGACAACTAGAGTGATAGATTGTATGGATGTGTGTCAAAACCTTTATTATTGATGTTAAGGAGGTTATGATCAAAATATTGCTTCATTTGAGAGTGGTAGAGTTCCTTGTTAAGGGATTAGTCAGTTTCATGTATGAAGGAGTAGGGATGATTGTCATCCATCTAGTGTTGGTATCGGAAATTTCATATAATTAATTTTAGATTTAATGGAGTTTTGCAAGGAGTTGGGATATGTTACTAGGCATAGTTAAGGATTTCGATGGCGAGGTAATATACTATTCCGGTAAAGCAAATGCAATTATTGATGCTCTTAGTCTAAAGTTGGCTAGGGAGCAACTTCAGGAGTTATGTTTACGAATAACAGTGTTTACTCCTCTGTTCGAGTTGTTGTAAAAGGTACATGAAGTGAAATTTTTGGATAAGAATGCCAAATGAAAGAGAGTTTCAAGTGACATTCCAACTGTTGATCAAGACAGTCAAGGTTATTTGACATATTATGCTCAGGTCCGTGTTCCTACATTGGAGGTAACAAGAAGACACCTACATTACAGAGTCATAGCTAGGCACGAAGTGCCCGTTTCTTTAGTGTCTGTTAGAGACATTCGATTCACTTCACTATTTGGGAATGGTTACAGGAGGAAATGAATGCTCAATTATGGCTTTACAGGGTGTTCCACCTACGAAAAAATGGTCATATTAAATGCATGGTTAAAATTATGGGGGTAGTTGGGATTGGTATCTTCTATTTCCCACAATAACAACTTTAACTCTAATTGGCATACCGCCAATCAAACCGTTGTGTGGTAAGAAGTATAGGACACCTAGGTGTTGGGAAAGATTGGTCGTCCAGTACCAGGGAGCACATATATTGTGTTTAAGACAAAGGACATGTTTCAGTTTGGCAAGAAACTCAATAATGTAGAGAAGCTAAATGATATCCTTGAAGGAAAGACAAATTTTTTCTACAAAAAGATTGAATTAGTAAAACTCGAGTAGCAACATTGAAAAGGTTTGGATTAGGAGCCAGAGGTGGATATGCGATCTCATTATTTGCATTATCACATCCACACTTAGACTAACTAGACCTTCGGAGCTTCGTCCCGGGACAAACATCCCGGACTTCAACTGACGTCACTTCTTCATTGTTGTGATTACAAGTCTTAACTTAGATGGAACCACCATTCGACGACGTCAAGCTCGGAGCACATATCATAACATTTGGCACCATCCGAGCATGTACTTAGAGTTACGCAACCTCGATACGACACTAGATGTCGACAATGATGGGGAAATGTCACACCCCCAAACCAGAACGGCGGAAACGTTCGGGGGCGGAGGACGTCATATTCAGTATCATAACAGTTCATAGAAAGGAAAGTACACACCACCATATATATTAAGGTTTCCAAAATGTTTACATAATTGTATTCGTTACATGTTCAAAAGATAAATACATAAACATCTTTCAAATGAAGTAATTAACGTCAGCACGTTAATCCTCAAAAGTTGATTTCCAAACCTGCTTAGCGGTTCCCTGAGAATACAAGTTATTTCAAAGAAAAGTGTCAACAATTAAGTTGGTGAGTTCATAAGTAGTGTTTTGAGAAAATATACGCCATTCGAAAATTTATGTATGTTTTCCGAAAATGCAGTGTTTTCAACTGAAAAGAGTTATGATTCGTTGGGTTGAAAATAAATGTATCAGATCCAGAAAATCCCATATTTTCCCTAATAGTTGAGACGTGATTTGTTGTGTTTTCTAAGAAAAACCCTTATTTTCTTATAAAAGTATGAAATGCACTTGAATGTTCGTGTTATAAGTTGTAAATAGTTGTACCAAGAAAATCCCTTATTTTCCTATTAGTTGTTTGTTTTAGATGCAGGAAAAACCCTTATTTTCCTAACATAACTGGCAGTCTCTAAGACCAAAAATCGCAAGCAACCGACGTGCTTAAAAGTTGTGGCATAGTTTTATATATTAAAGCTATACGAAGATCACACTTGTTAGATGAAGAATAGTTTTCATAGCTACTCATTCATAAAAGCATAATACCATAATAATTGTATATCCGATGAGTTTTATAACCATACTAAACATAATATGCCTGTAGCGACGTTCTTCAGGCGTCGTAGCGTTATGACAACTGTCACCCCAAAAGACGGACTGTAGCTAACAGTCAGGGCGCGGGATCATGACTTCCCGTATAGATCTATACACATTTGACACGTTCTCCGAACGGGAGACTCTGGTTATAGACAGGACTTGTAGCGATACCTTTTATCTAAAAGGCAGTGTTTGAAGATATACACGTTTCATGGATTCTCAACTAAGTCTGTATTAAAGTGATAGTTTTGTATGCAAAGTTTATCCTCTTGCACAATGTTTGACCAACATAAATTACAAGTTTTTAGAATATATGAAACGGTTTTAACAACAAAAGATGCTTTAGTGTTACTAAAAACTTTGTATAAAACTATTGCATGTGAAGTATAACAAGAGTTTCCACATAATAGAACTAAATCACAAGTGATTCATTTGATAGAAATGAGTAAATGAGATTTTACACGATAATAACGGTATGTTTACTTGTATTCTTCCCCGAAGAGTATAAAAGCATTTAAAATGTATTTAAAGAGTGTTCGAAGGGGGATATGAACTCACCTGATAGTTGAAGATAGCGAGATGGGAAACCGGGCAGAGTTTCGCCTCGGGAAACGGACTTTTCTCGGGATTCTTGGGAATCTCGGGAGTAAAATCGACCCTCGGGACTTGAGCAAAAATGACCAGGGCTTCGGGTTTGAACGGGCACGGAAATCGAGGCAAGATCGTGAGAGAAAGGAGTGAATTGAGCATTTTTTTCGGAAAGCCTCGCATTCTATTTATAGGGGGGTCTGGGAAGCCTCGTACACGGGGCGTACGCTCTTACGCAGCGCGTACGCGTACGTCATGCATTACCAAAGCCTCGACTGCCTCGGCTTCGGATGGGACGGCAGGTCGGATGGGACGGCGGGTCGGACGGGTCGGTCGGACGGGCGGGTTGGACGGGTCGGTAGCCTCGCATAGGGCGACGTGGACGATCCGAGGCCAATACCCTCGGGTACGCAGGGCGTACAGGGGTACGCGGCGCGTACCTCGGATGAGGACGCTGACCCCTCTTCGGATAATACTTGATTTTTGAATTAAATAAATATATAATTTATTTAATAAACTTCAAAAATTTATATCTTCTTCATTCGAACTCCGTTTTCGATGGTCTTTATATCCACGCGTAGGTGAGACTACGCTCTACAACTTTCGTTTAGACTCCGTTGACTAATTCCGAAATTATTTTTATTATTTATTTTATAACTCATCGTGTTTAAGGAATTTTCTTCAAAAATTCATAACTTCTTTATCTGACGTCGGTTTTTGCCAGACTTTTTACTGCTGAAATACCATTGTTGAGACCTTCGATTCTCGTTTAGGTCATTCGGGCCAAAAGTTGATCGATCTCCGATTCGAGTTTTTTTTTTAGCTGTCTGCTGCTAAGCCGAACTTGGAAAAATCTAAATTTCAATATACGAAGCCGGATTTGAGCATTCTCTTTAAGTATGATCCCGGTTTAAATGATATTACACATAATAGGAAATTAAATAGATACTTCTGTTGCATTTGGTCTTCCCGTTCCCATGTGAATTCAGGTCCTCTCTTAGCATTCCATCGAACTTTTACTATTGGAATGCGACTTTGCTTCGTCCGTTTAACTTCCCTATCCATGATCTCGACGGGTTCTTCCACAAAGTTAAGATTTTCATTTAGCTCGATTTCATCGAGTGGAATTACAAGTGTTTCGTCGGACAAACACTTTTTCAGGTTCGATACGTGGAATACTGGATGTACTTTGTTAAGCTCGATTGGAAGTTGGAGTTTGTAGGCCACTGGACCAACTCTCGAAATGATTTCCAAGGGTCCAATGTACCTGGGATTTAGCTTTCCACGCTTCCCAAAGCGTATCATGCCCTTCCAGGGTGAGACCTTCAGTAGTACACGGTCGCCAATCTGGATTTCCAAGGGTTTACGTCTCCGGTCGGCATAGCTCTTTTGCCTATCCCTTGAGGACTTCAGTCGTGCTCGTATTTGCACGATCTTCTCAGTCGTTTCTCTGATGATCTCTGGACCAGTGAGGGTGCTATTAGGGACTAGACCTCTTGCTAATTGTGTGTCGCCCACTTCCGTCCAGTACAGGGGTGATCTGCACTTACGGCCGTAAAGGGCTTCGAATGGAGCGGTCTTGATACTAGTATGGTAACTATTGTTATAAGAGAACTCGACCAAAGGCAAGTGAACATCCCATGCTTTGCCAAAGTCGATTACACATGCTCGCAACATGTCTTCCAAGGTTTGAATCGTCCTCTCACTCTGTCCGTCAGTTTGTGGGTGGTATGCCGTACTCATATCCAACATTGTTCCCATGGATTTTTGCAGTGATTGCCAGAATCTGGAAGTGAACTTGCTGTCTCTATCTGAGATGATGGACATCGGTACTCCATGAAGTCGTACGATCTCCCGGATGTAGGTCCTTGATAGTTTTTCCATCCTATCGGTTTCCTTGATCGGTAAGAAATGGGCTGACTTGGTTAATCTGTCAACGATTACCCAAATAGTATCTTGGCCACTCTGAGTTTTGGGCAGTTTGGTTATGAAGTCCATGGAAATTTGCTCCCATTTCCACTCAGGTATTTCAGGTTGTTGGAGTAGACCTGAGGGTTTCTGGTGTTCTATTTTTATTTTGGCGCAGGTTAAACACTTGCTCACATAAGTAGCAATCTCCGCTTTCATGTTTGGCCACCAGTAGAGTTGTTTGAGATCTAGATACATCTTGTCTGATCCTGGGTGTATGGAGTATGGGGTCCTTTGTGCCTCGCTCATAACTACCTCTCTGAATCCACCAAACTTGGGTGTCCAGATCCGGTTCATGAGGTAGCGTGCTCCGTCACTCTTGATTTCTAAGTTCTTGTCCATTCCCCTAAGGGCCTCACCTGCCACGTTTTCGGGTTTCAACGCCTCTATTTGAGCTTCCTTGACTTGCGTTGTCAGGTGCGAATGGATCGACATAGCTAATGACTTCACTCTTCGGCCAGAGTACTCCTTTCGACTAAGGGCGTCGGCTACAACGTTTGCCTTTCCCGGATGATAGCGAATCTCACATTCGTAGTCGTTGAGCAACTCGACCCAACGTCGTTGTCTCATGTTTAACTCCTTCTGGTCGAAGATGTGTTGGAGACTCTTGTGGTCTGTAAAGACAGTGCACTTGGTACCGTAAAGGTAGTGCCTCCAGATTTTAAGAGCGAAGACCACTGCTCCAAGTTCTAAGTCATGAGTGGTGTAATTGACCTCATGCGTTTTCAGTTGTCGTGAGGCATATGCAATAACCTTTCCCCTCTGCATTAGCACACAGCCCAGCCCTTGCTTCGAAGCGTCGCAATACACCACAAAGTCTTCGGTCCCTTCCGGAAGAGAAATGATAGGTGCACTGCAAAGGGCTTGTTTCAAAGTCTGAAATGCAACGTCTTGCTTTTCTCCCCAGTTGTAGGTCACACCTTTCTGGGTTAAAGCGGTAAGTGGCTTTGCAATGCTGGAGAAATTCTGGATGAACCTTCGATAATAACCAGCAAGACCTAGAAACTGGTGTATTTCGGTTGGTGTAGTTGGTGCAGACCAGTTTTCGATAGCCTTGATCTTTGAGGGGTCCACGTGGATTCCTTCCTTGCTGACCACGTGACCGAGGAAGTCCACTTTTCTAATCCAAAACTCACATTTTGAGAATTTTGCATAAAGTTTCTCAGTTCGCAACGTCTCTAAGACTTGCCTCAGGTGTTTACTATGTTCCTCTTTATTCTTTGAATAAATGAGTATATCGTCTATGAATACTATCAAAAATTTATCTAAGAATGGACGACATACCCGATTCATTAGATCCATAAATACGGCCGGGGCATTGGTTAGTCCGAACGGCATCACTACGAACTCATAATGTCCGTATCTCGTTCGGAAGGCCGTCTTGGGAACATCACTCTCTAGGACACGCAGCTGGTGGTATCCCGACCTTAGATCGATCTTGGAGAAGTAGTTGGCTCCTTGGAGTTGATCGAATAACTCGTCGATTCGGGGTAGGGGGTATCGGTTCTTGATGGTAAGTTTGTTGAGTTCTCGGTAGTCGATGCACATCCTGAACGATCCATTTTTCTTTTTCACGAACAACACGGGTGCTCCCCATGGCGAGAAGCTCGGCCTGATGAATCCTTTTCCAAGTAGTTCATTCAGTTGGCTGGATAGCTCCTGCATCTCTGCTGGGGCTAACCGATAGGGTGCTTTGGCTACTGGGGTAGCTCCGGGGATTAGATCGATTCTGAATTCAACTTGTCTTGCGGGTGGTATTCCTGGAAGGTCCTCGGGAAACACGCCGGGAAAATCGCATACGTCAGGCACATCCTTGATGTCCTGGACTTCTCGTTTCACATCTACAACATGTGCTAAAAATGCGTGACACTCCTTGCATAGGTACTTCTGAGCTTGGATAGTTGATATAATACTAAGAGTGGTACTAGGTTTGTCGCCTAAGACGAGGAAGGTTTCGCCGGTTGGCAGGTTAAGGCGAACGGCCTTTTCGTAACATAAGATGTCCGCACGATGTGAACTCAGCCAATCTATGCCAATGATGACATCGAAACTCTTAATCGAGACTGGCATGAGGTTGATTTGATAGAGATTATCGTTTAGAGTTAGGGTGCAATTTAAATATATCTCCTTAGTGCCTTCGGTTTTCCCATTGGCCATTTCTACTATGAACGGTTCACTTAATGATTGTGGTATTGGTTTTAGCATGCTTTTAAAGTCGTGACTCACAAAACTCCTTTCCGCTCCACTATCAAACAAAATGCATGCATACGAGTTATCGAGAAGAAACGTACCCGTAACAACAGTAGGGTCCGCAATGGCCTCATCTTGTCCCAATGCGAAAACTCGGCCCCTTCTGCCGGTATTCCTGTTGTTTGCCTTCAGGTAGTCCCTGCGGTAGTGCCCTGTGCCTCCGCACTCAAAGCAGGCGCGGCTTATTCCCGTATTAGCAGTGGGGGCATATTGTTGGGTTGGCTCTTTGCAATAGCGGGCTGTATGACCCTTCTTATTGCATCTGGTGCATTGAAGGTCACGGTAGAGACCGTGGTGGTGGAAGTTGCACTGGTTACATTTTGGTAGTTTTCCATTGTATGAACTTGTGGGGGCAGAGTTGGTAGGTACAGTAATAGCGTGGGTCGCTATCACTTGTTGTTTCTTGTGGTTCTCCTGGAGGGTTTGTCCCCTCATCTTGTTCCAAGGCTTACTCTGGCCCTGAGCCTCCCTAGGTGGATTTGCGGCTGCTGTGATGGTACTCTGTTTCACTCTGTGGTCGATGAGTCGTTGCACCAGGCGTTTAGCGCTGTTGTAGGTAATAGGGTTGGAAGGTAGGACATGCCCTTGAATCTGGGGTGACAACCCCCAAATGTACCTTTCGACCTTCTTCGATTCTGGGTTGACCATGGTAGGGCACAAAGCAGCGAGATCGTTGAACCTAGCTGTGTAGGCGACTAGATCAGACCCAACCATTTTTAAAAGACCGTTTCGGTCTTTTCAAACCATTGCATTAGTGCAATGACTCCTCCAATACCATTAAAGGTCTTTGGTTTTGAGTTGGAGAACTCCTTGTAAGTACACTCCCTTACATGGCCCTGGCCGGTGCCACGATTGGGATGATTCGTGCTGCTTCCTGTACCTCCATTTGCATTGGAGTTTATTTGAGAGAGGGCTGCTGCTACTGCTGCTGTGATAGTAGCCTGGACCATTGCCGAATCATAAGCTAGTGGTGGAGGTGGTGGAGGGATTGCGTTGGTACGTGCTGATCTACGAGGAGGCATTGCGCTGCCAAAAGAAACATGAGATATTATAAGTTTTGGTGGTTGCGGGTTGAATGATATTGAGTTAACTATCTTAAATAGATTAAGAATTTGGTTCGATCAACAAAGGGTTTTGAGCTTGATTGATTAACAATGTTTGAATGGATGTACTTATGAATTGCACGGACTACACATAGTTAAAACGAGAAAGAGATATGCCCTATATATTAAACATATAGTTGTGTTACATCAGGGTTTAGACAAAACTTTTTGACCTTTCTAAAGGTCTCCGATTACAGAAAGTTTTAAGGAAAATAATATTCTTATCCGAAGTCCTAATTTATAACAAAATTTGAAATCCTGGCAAGCACTATTTGCGACGTAGGATGCGCTTGGAGCTTGACTCTGTATCTGATTGCTTCGATTCCATTAGACGCCGATCAAAAGCAGCTTGTTGCTCCCTTAACTCGGCTAGGGCTACAATCATCTGTGCCTAAAATGCCTCAGACTGGAGTTGAGCATTGTCTTGTATCTTGTCCAGCCTACAGATGTTAGAAGTGTGAACCTGCACCTCCACGCTGACATCCCGGAGTCGGTTTGCTTAAACCCCGGACTGATAGGACTGATTGGCTAACTTACCCACCATTACCGGGAGTGCTCGATCAGCCGAACCTCCACCGCGGACATCATAGAAGTCCCGACACATGCCGTTGGGAGGGCGTATGCCTTGCTGTTGGCTCCAATGATGGAGGTGACTTCCCAAGACGGGAGTGGGTCCTTGGAAGTTCCTCACATGGATAGGAGGTTGAATGGGTGGTGGATCGATCATTTCTGGCTCTGAGTCAGTACTGGAGTCATCACCCAATTCTATGGGTTCCTCGTCCTCTTCGGGATCATTCTCGATCCATCCTCCGTTGCCTTGGTTGGGAAAGTAGGGGTCATTGAGGTGGTGAAATCCAGCCATTTGACTGTACGAGAATTAGGATTATAAGAATTGAATAAAGTCGAAACATGCAAAACATGTAAGTTAAACTAGTTTAGATAGCAAATACTCCTATAGTATTTAAATTCTTGTGCTTGGTTCTAGTAACGATTTGGTAAGTTTTAAAATTTGTTGTCCACTGCAGACACTCCTCGGCACACGTTAGTCGGCTCTCGGACAAATATAGTTGATCAGGCTATATCCTCCCCAGTTCCGATTATGTGTCCCAAGGCGTACCTGTACTGCACAACTTATTTATAATACTTCTAAAATGGTATGATGTGAAATTGTTATTAGTACGAAATGAATGCATGCTTACTTTTCAAAAACTAAATAAATTTAATTTTAAAAGTATGACTCTTCTCAGAGTGTTTTTGCCCAGATGAGTTTATAGTTGTATACCAAAAATGGTTTTGATATACTTAATTCACTATAAACGATGCTCTGATACCAATCTGTCACACCCCCAAACCAGAACGGCGGAAACGTTCGGGGGCGGAGGACGTCATATTCAGTATCATAACAGTTCATAGAAAGGAAAGTACACACCACCATACATATTAAGGTTTCCAAACTGTTTACATAATTGTATTCGTTACATGTTCAAAAGATAAATACATAAACATCTTTCAAAAGAAGTAATTAACGTCAGCACGTTAATCCTCAAAAGTTGATTTCCAAACCTGCTTAGCGGTTCCTTGAGAATACAAGTTATTTCAAAGAAAAGTGTCAACAATTAAGTTGGTGAGTTCATAAGTAGTGTTTTGAGAAAATATACGCCTTTCGAAAATTTATGTATGTTTTTCGAAAATGCGGTGTTTTCAACTGAAAAGAGTTATGATTCGTTGGGTTGAAAATAAATGTATCAGATCCAGAAAATCCCATATTTTCCCTAATAGTTGAGACGCGATTTGTTGTGTTTTCTAAGAAAAACCCTTATTTTCTTATAAAAGTATGAAATGCACTTGAATGTTCGTGTTATAAGTTGTAAATAGTTGTACCAAGAAAATCCCTTATTTTCCTATTAGTTGTTTGTTTTAGATGCAGGAAAAACCCTTATTTTCCTAACATAACTGGCAGTCTCTAAGACCGAAAATCGCAAGCAACCGACATGCTTAAAAGTTGTGGCATAGTTTTATATAATAAAGCTATACGAAGATCACACTTGTTAGATGAAGAATAGTTTTAATAGCTACTCATTCATAAAAGCATAATACCATAATAATTGTATATCCGATGAGTTTTATAACCATACTAAACATAATATGCCTGTAGCGACGTTCTTCAGGCGTGGTAGCTTTATGACAACTGTCACCCCAAAAGACGGACTGTAGCTAACAGTCAGGGCGCGAGATCATGACTTCCCGTATAGATCTATACACATTTGACACGTTCTCCGAACAGGAGACTCTGGTTATAGACAGGACTTGTAGCGATACCTTTTATCTAAAAGGCAGTGTTTGAGGATATACACGTCTCATGGATTCTCAACTAAGTCTGTATTAAAGTGATAGTTTTGTATGCAAAGTTTATCCTCTTGCACAATGTTTGACCAACATAAATTACAAGTTTTTAGAATATATGAAACGTTTTTAACAACAAAAGATGCTTTAGTGTTACTAAAAACTTTGTATAAAACTATTGCATGTGAAGTATAACAAGAGTTTCCGCATAATAGAACTAAATCACAAGTGATTCATTTGATAGAAATGAGTAAATGAGATTTTACACGATAATAACGGTATGTTTACTTGTATTCTTCCCCGAAGAGTATAAAAGCATTTAAAATGTATTTAAAGAGTGTTCGAAGGGGATATGAACTCACCTGATAGTTGAAGATAGCGAGATGGGAAACCGGGCAGAGTTTCGCCTCGGGAAACAGACTTTTCTCGGGATTCTCGGGAATCTCGGGAGTAAAATCGACCCTCGGGACTTGAGCAAAAATGACCAGGGCTTCGGGTTTGAACGGGCACGGAAATCGAGGCAAGATCGTGAGAGAAAGGAGAGAATTGAGCATTTTTTTCGGAAAGCCTCGCATTCTATTTATAGGGGGGTCTGGGAAGCCTCGTACGCGGGGCGTACGCTCGTACGCAGCGCGTACGCATACGTCATGCATTACCGAAGCCTCGACTGCCTCGGCACCGGATGGGACGGCGGGTCGGACGGGTCGGTAGCCTCGCATAGGGCGACGTGGATAATCCGAGGCCAATACCCTCGGGTACGCAGGGCGTACAGGGGTACGCGGCGCGTACCTCGGATGAGGACGCTGACCCCTCTTCGGATAATACTTGATTTTTGAATTAAATAAATATATAATTTAGTTAATAAATTTCAAAAATTTATATCTTCTTCATACGAAATCCTTTTTCGATGGTCTTTATATCCACGCGTAGGTGAGACTACGCTCTACAACTTTCGTTTAGACTCCGTTGGCAAATTCCGAAATTATTTTTATTATTTATTTTATAACTCATCGTGGTTAAGGAATTTTCTTCAAAAATTCATAACTTCTTTATCTGATGTCGGTTTTTGCCAGACTTTTTACCGCTGAAATACCATTGTCGAGACCTTTGATTCTCGTTTAGGTCTTTCGGGCCAAAAGTTGATCGATCTCCGATTCGAGTTTTTTTTTAGCTGTCTGCTGCTAAGCCGAACTTGGAAAAATCTAAATTTCAATATACGAAGCCGGATTTGAGCATTCTCTTTAAGTATGATCCCGGTTTAAATGATATTACACATAATAGGAAATGAAATAGATACTTTTTGGGCATCTTATTATCAAACTGAATTTTATTACCCCAAGATGGTTACAATACTTGACTTTTTAGGTTATTACAAGGAGTTGAAATATCGGGTTGTTACAGGAAAGGAACTATGGAACCCGACAGATGAGAGATATGTCCACTCAAATCTATGTCGTCGCTCGACGACACATAAAAATTTGCACCTAAAGAACAAGCCTACATCCAAACGCCAGCCGTGCAAGTACCACCAAGCTCCATGACGGACACCACAATGGCGTCAATAGCCAACTTATGGAAACCGCCGCCCATCGCCATAGGGCATCTGGTTACAACCACGACCATAGCGCGACAGATAACAATGACTCAACAGTCACAACCACTGAATTCTCAGTCACAATCGTTGTTGCAACACGCAGTGACGAACACTTGGTCCCTGGGTATCATATTGTCCTCCTCACAACACCTAATGTTGAACAATCAATTCTTTCCCAGAACGATCATGTCACACATTCCGCTCTTTGCACAATAATCGTTGTTGTTCAATTCCTACATCCAGCAGCTACATGGATCAATTCTCCAGGCGTCATCGTCACAAGGGTCTAACCCTTACACAATATCAACGCAAGAGTCTAATCCTCACTCCTTATCGGCATAACATCTCAATCCATATGCACAACAATCGTAGAGACCAACTCTGTACACGTGTGACAACCGTCAATATTCAGTCAAGTCAAAGTCAACTAAAGTCAACAAGTCAAACCGGTCAACTCAATTTGCCATGAGTATTAGATTTTACGCTATGTAATTTCTAAACAACTCTCTATTCTATCGAAAAATCATAAATTGAAAAGTGCGTACATCTAGATCTCCTTAACCTAAAACTGTGGTACGTGGCGAGCCAAACCGATAAAACAATGTTGCATACTCATCGGGAGTATGCAAGATCCTTAAACAAGGCTTAACGGGGCTTACGGACCCTGCATTGCGAAGCCGAACACTAAAAAAGGTCACCAATGAAACCTCTCTCAATCGTTTTCACTTTATCTCTCTCTATGAGAAATCTCTCCCAAATCTCTCTAAGTATGTGAAATCTCTCCCAAATCTCTCTCTGAATGAGAAATCTCTCCAAGAATGTCAAATCTCTCCCAAATCTCTCTAAGTATGTGAAATCTCTCCCAAATCTCTCTTTGTATGAGAAATCTCTCCAAGTATGTCAAATCTCTCCCAAATCTCTCTAAGTATGTGAAATCTCTCCCAAATCTCTCTAAGTATGTGAAATCTCTCCCAAATCTCTCTAAGTATGTGAAATCTCTCCAAGTATGTCAAATCTCTCCCAAATCTCTCTAAGAATATGAAATCTCTCCCAAATATCTCTTTGTATGTGAAATCTCTCCAAGAATGTCAAATCTCTCCCAAATCTCTCTGAGTATGTGGAATCTCTCTCAAATCTCTCCCAACTTTCTATAATCACTCGGGGCATCCCGACCCTCGAATTTGGCGAAAACAGCCCAAAAACGGAAGTCTACGCGAAAAACGGACCTTAGGAACCGAAACCCCTCTTAGGAACCGAACCCTCCTGATGAAGAAGGCTGCTGATCCGAACCGAAGGTACTGTTCACTAACCTAACCGAAGGTACTATTCACTACAGTCCGTTCGGTTCTGACATCCTCGCCTCTTATCTCCGAACCGAAGCTTCCCTTCTGACCTTCGCTTCTGACTTCGGACCGAGCCTTCGGACGGACCCTCGCCCTTCGCCTCTCGCTTCCGGCTCGCGCCTTTCGTTTTCGACTCAGCATCAGCATGGACCGAGCCTCGACCTAGGGACCGAACCTCGGCCTAGGACCGAGAGGTCTCGCTGGGAACTCATTTTCTCCCGGTTTTCGCGTAGTTTTGCGTTTAAGGCCCGTTTTTAATTATTTTAACGCGGGGTTTTCACCCAAAATCATATTTTAACATAATAAACCCTAAATATTCACAATTTAATCATATTTTCATAAAAATCTTTATTTAAATAATAAAAGCAAGTGGGTAAAGTACAAAGAGGTGGAGTGTTGACTTTGCTTTACTTTATGACACAAGCAACCACTCTCACACCCACTCTATGACCAGCCACTCCTCCCCACCATACCTTGTACTTTTTACCCCTCTCACAAGCCATCCCCACGTTCTAGGGCTGGTCACTCAACCTCTCTCCTCATTTTCTTTTAATCACTTTCATTCCACCAAAGATCCAACTCCAATTTTTCTCTCCAACTTTTCTCTCTAATTCAAGAATCCCAAGGCTGATCATCAAGTGTTCTTCCACTCTTGGTAAGTGTAATTCATCCTCCATGTGATTTTTACACTTCCTTCTACTCAAATCATTGATAGCTTATACAAACTCCATAACTATGATGCTAGATTCTCAAAAATCTTCAAGGCATCTCCAAGTGTTCTTGAGTTAAACACCTCCATTCTTCAACAATCATCTACTGAAAACACTTAAGGTGAGTTCATACCCCTACATTTTCATGTTTTCTCAAGTTTTTAGGGGGGGAATACAAGTTAAAACACTAAGAACATAACTACACTTTTCTATCAGCCTTCATCAGAAAAGTTCAACTCCATTCACGGACTGTTTTGGACATCTTAAACATTTTTTTTTCAAAACTGTATTAGGTGCATGTAGTTCCACTTCTTAGCTTTAAAATGACTACTTGCACATCTCCATACGATTTTTCTACAATTTATGGTGATTTTTACAAAACTGCCCATCATTTTAAACATCAATCCGGACCAGTCTGTGGTTATGGACTTTTTCACATAAGTAAGAAGTCATTAAAAATTATAATAAAAATTATGAACAAACTAGACTCATTTTCCAAACTCTCAGAAGTTACAGAACTTGATTTGGACACTTTATGATTTTTCTACAATTTTTCCAATAACAGTTACAGAAAATGTTATTAACAGAAAAACACTATAAATTTCATTTCACCTTGTAACATGTTGAGCAAGGTATACATCGTTATGTGTTTATGTGTAGTTTCAATATATGACAATTTTGTATTCTTATATAGACATACATCAGAAAACAAATGGATTTACACCTCCACAAGTATGGTAAATATATAAATGATATTACAAGGCTATATCCATTAAAATATAAACATTGGTAAATTATGACAAGTAAGGCCTATGCTCACTACCCACACAAATAATTGATAAACTATAATAGGTATAGTTTAGGGTTATTTATATAACAAACACATTATTAAAGGCTTTACACATACAAAAGAGTTATTGCCACTATGGGCAATTATGATAAACTATAATAAGTATAGTTAAGCCATTATACCCCCACAAACGAACACGCTAGTTATAATCGGTATAGTTATCGTAAATATATATTACAAACAAAGTGATAAACTATAATAGGTATAGTTTATGTTTCATCTACCCTAAGAACTTAATTACAAGAAAGGAATTCACCACCACTTTTGATAAGCTATAATATGCATAGTTCAGGTTCACTAATCACTATTACTCCCCGGTGAACTATGATATGTATAGGTTATATTCACCATCACCATCACTTTTGATAAGCTATAATATGCATAGTTCAGGTTCACTAATCACTATTACTCTCCGGTGAACTATGATATGTATAGGTATAAGTCCACATTAAATTTTCGCATTGTTAGACTTCAACTATAATCGTTGAGCGTATATGCTTGAGTCATACAAGAATTTAGTCTGGATTGGCTTAGAATTGGTGGTGCCCGCCTCATCTCCTGTTCCTCGTTGGGTTGTGGACCTAGGGCAGACCCACTATATTCAACGTTTTATCTAACTTAAATCTTTTATAACTTATGTACGCTGGATGATCAAAGGGGAAATCTACGGGTCAATCTAGGGTTCATCAACACATCATATAGGAATATTCTGTTTACACTTAACTAAGAAAATATTGGATTTTCTGGAAATCAAACTCTATCGATTTTACAAGGAAAACGGTTTCTACTCCAAACAAAACTCTTATGAACTCACCAACTTAATTGTTGACACTCTTTCAAAACTACTTGTATTCTCAGGAAATCATTGAGACAGGAAAACTTCAGCGCTTTGAGGATGGGACGTTAAACCGTCAACAATTTATTTTTTTCATCATAATGTAATTGATTTTGAAACATGTAAACATATACTTTGGTGTAGCTTTTTCAATTATATTTATGATGGTTGTATTTACTTTGAGCACTATTATACACGTTGTTGTGATACTGTACATGAAGTCCTCCACCCCCGGACGTTTCCGCCATCCTTGGTTTGGGGGTGTGACAACACGCTCTAGCGGTCGGGATCGAGTTCACAATTGCAACAAAACACGCAAATGAGCGCGCAACAACAACCTTACATATCTGTCACACCCCGAAAACCGAAGGCGGAAACATTTCCGGGGCTGACTCCACGTTGAGTATCAAATCCAATGCACATAGTAAGTAAAGTAAACAACCATTACATTACATTTATAAAAGTTTACATTTGTTTCAAAAGTAAAGTTGTACATTGTTATACATATGTATATATAAACAAAAGCAAGACGTGTCTTGAACGCGCTCCATCATCGCCAAAAGGAATCATCGGGTACCTGTCTAAAGTGGACCTAAGAATACAAGCAGTTTGAAAATCAGCATAACGCTGGTGAGTTCATAAGCGGTTTTGTTTTGTGAAAAATGTACAAGTTCCTTTCCATTTCTGAAAATGTTACACACCAAGAAAATCCCATATTTTCTTAAAAGTTGGTTATCGAATCCAAAATGTAACGTAAAAGATGTACACTGAAAACATGTTTACCCTTGTGAACTGTAAAGTTTAGTTATCTGTAGTGTTACACGATTTTGGTTATGTACAAATGTTTCCCTAGGAAAATCCCATATTTTCCTGAATGTTGGTTACCAAATGTGAAAGATGTATACTGAAAACCTGGTTATTCTTGTGGAATGTATTAGTTTTAACACGTATATAAAACTAATATATACAAAGTAAATAAATTACTTTATTCATTATTACTTTTAAGTAAATTTCTGTTATCCTAATTGCGAGTTCCATAACCATACGATAGACTAGATATGGCAATAAGTAGTCCACATCACCTTATGAATTTCGTCACCCTTGAACCATTTCGGTTCGGCTGTAGCTAGCAGATAGAGATTCTAGTTACGGTTGTGGTCCTCCACTCGCGTATCTCTGTGGAGTGTTCACCGAGGACGTGTCTCCAATTATATAGGATTAACAAATTTACTAGTAATAATACGATTATCCTCCACTCGCGTATCTCTGTGGAGTGTTACCGAGGACAAAACAGTGTACTAACTTTCATGTTCAAAGTTTAAATGTCATGCTTTTAACTGATAAAATATGGAAAACCATTTGTGAAATATATAAAACATAACAGTTTATAACCCATTTCACAACTAAAATGTTTATGTGTTATGCATCATCAAAAAGGTATTAGTTATAATAATCAGTGTTAAAAGCATATGAGATATGAAACACACACATGTAAAACAAGTTTTGAGTACAAGTAATCCCTTGTACTTTGCTTGTATTCCCCCTGAAAACAGTAAAAACAATGAAACATGGTAGGGGTATGAACTCACCAGACGAGAAAACGCGACTGTTTGGATGCTAAACGTTGGTTCGGGGCTTCATAACACGCGAGGTTCCTATGTAATATGAAATAATATCCAAATGTATCTAATTAGACTATAACCCACTAATTACATATGATAATACACTCTAATGAGCGAAAACACTTAATGACAAGTGTTTGGAGTGACTCGGGTGACATCTACGGACGTATATGGCTTGGATAATGATTTGGGACTTCAAGAGTAAACTCCTTAGGGAGTTTACGGCCCTAAGACCATGCCCATATGAGTTCACGACCGTGAACTCATGAATATGGGGTTTTATAGTGCCAAATGATCAATTAACACATGGGAAGGGTTGCTATGAATTAATCTAAGGCATAGGAATAAGTTTTACCACCAAATGGACCATCAAAGGGAGCTTAGGGCCCTAAACAAGGAGTTTACGGCTGTAAGCTCCTATACCCCCTTGAATTGTTGATTTAATGGCCTTAGACAAATCATATGTGATTCTAACAATTTTTCCAAGCCTTGGGATGAATTTTGGGCACCATTTAAGCTATGGAAAGGAGTTTACGTCCCTGGAACTTGTTCTTGGTGAGTTATGGCCGTAAACACCCAAATGGAAGGTATTTATCATGTTTAAGGTCCCAAAACTAATTTTGGTTGGTTCTAGGATTTATTCCAAGGCTAATGGTGTGTTTACATGGCTTTTTACCACTTGAAAATGAGTTTACTCTCCATGTATGATGAGTTTATGGCCCAAGCATGTTCTTGGACAGTAAACTCATGTTTACTCCTCAAAAACCATGTTTAGGTTGTTCTAAGTCCGAATTGGTAAGCCATATAGTCGTATCTAAGTCCCAAAATTGGTTTGGAGGGGTTTAAAGGCATAAAAACCCTCTTATTAGGTGTTTACGGCCCAAGCATGCTCCTTGGCCGTAAACTCATGTTTGAGGTCCAAAATCAAAGTTTAAATTCAGATTTGAAGGCTAAGGAGGTTGAATAACAAGTTAGGGAAGTTACCTCAAGGATTTGGAGCCTTAATTCTATGTTTTTGGACCTTAAATTTAGATTGAGGAGAGAGGTTAGCAAGAGAGTAGTGAGAGAGGGAAAAAGCTTGAAATGGAAGCTTAGATTGCTTTAAATAATGTCTAAGATTTGGACACGGCGGAATTCTACCCGATACCGGCGTTATACGGTGCTTTTGGTCGCACCCGATTGAGTTACCGTAACCCGATATGGTCGATTCTAAAATGTTTCCGATTATTAATATGAAGTCTTAATGTGAGTTCTAAACATGTTTAGACACTCATTGAGTCATAATAGAAGTCCCACAATTACGACCTAATTAAATGACATAACGGAAACGAATCGAAAACGACGAATATATTAACGAAAAGGGTTACAATTGATGAATCGAACTTCAGGTTGTCACATTATCCCCCCGTTAGAGGGAATTTCGTCCCGAAATTCAGAATTAAGATACGAATCAAGGATCAGGAAAGAGGTGTGGATACTTCTGTTTCATCGAGTCTTCACGCTCCCAAGTGAATTCCAGTGCCCGCTTGGCATTCCAGCGGACCTTCACTATCGGGATGCGGCTTTGCTTTGTACGTTTGATCTCTCGATCCATGATTTCGATCGGCTCCTCCACGAAGTTCAGGTTTTCATTGATTTCCGTCTCGTCTAAAGGAATCACTAGGGTTTCATCGGATAAGCACTTCTTGATATTTGAAACATGGAAGACGAGATGGATGTTGCTGAGCTCATGAGGTAAACGAAGTTTATAGGCTAC
This sequence comes from Lactuca sativa, assembly GCF_002870075.4. NCBI lineage: Eukaryota > Viridiplantae > Streptophyta > Magnoliopsida > Asterales > Asteraceae > Lactuca > Lactuca sativa. The sequence goes on from NC_056630.2 coordinate 261,211,000, forward strand.
CGGACAGATCCTGGCGAGGATCTCGAAGGGTCCAATGTACCACGGATTAAGTTTCCCATGCTTTCCGAAGCGTACCATGCGTTTCCAGGGCGAGACTTTCAATAGGACACGGTCTCCAACCTGGAACTCCAGAGGTTTCCGACGATTATCTGCGTAACTCTTTTGACGATCTCTTCAGGCTTTCAATCGTTCCCGGATTTGGATGATCTTTTCGGTGGTTTCATGGATGATTTCAGGACCAGTGAGAGCACTGGCGGAGACTCGACTCTTGACTAGCTGCGTGTCCCCTACCTCGGCCCATCACAGAGGGGATCTGCACTTGCGACCGTAGAGGGCTTCAAACGGAGCAGCCTTGATACTGGTGTGGTAACTGTTGTTGTACGAGAACTCAATCAAAGGCAGATGCGTGCCCCACGACTTTCCGAAGTCGATAACACATGCTCTAGTCATGTCCTCTAGGGTCTAGATAGTTCTCTCACTTTGTCCATCGGTCTGAGGATGATCAGCCGTGCTCATGTCTAGTTTGGTTCCAAAAGCCTTCTAAAGAGACTGCCAGAATCTAGAGGTAAACCTACTATCTCGATTAGAGATAATGGACGTAGGTACACCGTGCAGTCGGACTACCTCCTGGATGTAAATTCGCGCGAGTCTTTCCATCTTGAATGATTCCTTGATCGGAATGAAGTGAGCGGACTTTGTCAAACGATCGACAATTACCCAAATGGTGTCGTACCCACTCGGACACTTGGGTAACTTGGTGATGAAATCCATGGTAATCATCTCCCATTTCCATTCGGGTAACTTGGGCTGCTGGAGCAGAACTGAGGGTTTCTGGTACTCAAATTTAACCTTGGTGCAAGTCAAGCACTTGCTCACAAATGTAGCGATCTCAGCTTTCATGTTGGGCCACCAGTATTATTTCTTAAGATCTAAGTACATCTTGTCCGAACCTGGGTGAACAGAGTATCTGGTCTTGTGTGCTTCCTCCATGACAATCTCCCTGAATCCTCCGGACTTTGGAATCCAGATTCGGTCCATGAAACAGTAGACTCCGTCACCTCTGATCTCAAGTTTCTTATCCATTCCCCTCAAGGCTTTGATTAACACGTTCTCGGGTTTGAGGGCTTCTAACTGGGCTTCTCGGATTTGCATGGATAAGTGGGAATGGATAGTCATTGTCAGGGTCTTCACTATTCGACTTGAACTCTCCTTTCGGCTAAGGGCATCTACTACCACATTGGCCTTGCCGGGATGGTAACGGATTTCACACTCATAATCGCTGAGTAGTTCTACCCATCGCAGTTGCCTCATGTTTAAGTCTTTCTGATCAAAGATGTGTTGCAGGGTCTTATGGTCTGTGAAGATCGTACACTTGGTTCCATAGAGATAATGTCTCTAAATCTTCAGTGCAAAGACTACGGCTCCTAACTCCAAGTCATGAGTGGTATAGTTGACCTCGTGTGCCTTCAGCTGTCTTGAGGCATATGCAATCACCTTTCCCCTTTGCATAAGCACACAACCTAAGCCTTCATTAGACGCATCGCAGAAAACAACGAAGTCCTCTGTTCCTTCGGGCAAGGACAGGACCGGCGCAGTGCACAAAGCATTATTCAATGTCTGGAATGTGGTTTCTTGCTTTTCACTCCAACAAAAGGGTACACCTTTCTGTGTCAGAGTGGTTAAGGATTTGGCGATTCTAGAAAAGTTCAGGATGAATCTTCGGTAATAGCCGGGGAGACCCAAGAATTGACGAATTTCTGTGGGTGTCTTCGGTGCCGACCAATTCTCTATCGCTTTTATCTTGGATGGATCCACGTGAATACCCTCTTCGCTTACCACGTGACCGAGGAAAGTTACCTTCCGAATCCAAAATTCACACTTGGAAAATTTCGCGTATAACTTCTCGGATCTAAGGGTTTCCAACACTAGCCTCAAATGTTGTTTGTGAACTTCTTCGCTTCTGGAGTAGACAAGTATGTCATCAATGAACACAATGATGAACTTGTCCAGATAAGGACGACACACCCAGTTCATCAGGTCCATGAACACTGCTGGTGCGTTGGTTAGACCGAAGGGCATCACTACGAACTCGTAGTGTCCATACCGAGTCCTGAAAGTTGTTTTGGAAACGTCACTCTCATGAAGTCGTAGATGATGGTACCCTGACTGAAGGTCTATCTTGGAGAAATAACTGGCTCCCTAGAGTTGATCGAAGAAGTCATCTATCCGCGGAAGGGGATATCGATTTTTGACGATCAACTTGTTCAGCTCACGGTAGTCAATACACATTCGGAAGGATCCATCTTTCTTCTTAAAAAACAATACCGGAGCTCCCCAGGGTGAGGAACTCGGTCTTATGAATCCTTTACTGAGCAACTCATTGAGTTGATTGGATAACTCCTACATTTCTGCTGGAGCTAAGCGATACGGAGATTTCGCTACGAGGGTGGCTCCAGGAATTAGGTCAATGCGGAACTCGATATGACGTTCGGGAGGGATTCCTGGAAGCTCTTCGGGAAACACATCAGGAAAGTTACAGACTTCGGGGATGCTCGCGAGGTCTTTAACTTCCTGTTTCTCATTGATTACATGGGCTAGGAATGCTTAACACTCCTTACGTAGAAGTTTTTGAGCTTTGATGCAGGAAATGATGCGGAGGTTGGAGCTGAGTTTATAGCCATAGATTATGAGAGTCTGACCCGAAGGAAGGTTGAGACGGATGGCTTTTTCGAAACAAAGAATATCAGCATGATTGGGACTCAACCAATCCATTCCAGTAATGACATCAAAGCTCTTTTTGGAAACTGGCATAAGATCGATGGAAAATGAATGGTCATTTAGGGTAAGGGTACAACCTATGAATACATCGCTAGCGCTCTCCTTCTCACCGTTAGCCATCTCGACGGTAAACGTTTCGGCTAATGGTTGGGGATTAGGTTTTAGATTATGTTTGAACGTATGACTAACAAAGCTTCTTTCAGCACACGAATCGAAAAGAATACTAGCATATGAGTTCTCGAGAAGGAACGTACCCGAAACAACGGTGGGATCGGCGATTGCCTCCTCCCGTCCCATGGCTAGGACTCTTCCAGTGTTATCAACTGTCGTCTTCTTGGGGCAGTTCCTCTTAAAATGCCCGACTTCACCACAGTTATAACAGGTTTGACCAATGCCTGTTTCCGAAGATTGATTTGCAGATTAGGCCGGTGCCTTGCAGAATCGGACCGTATGTCCCTTTTTACCACAATTGGTACATGATAGCTCACGGCAGGGGCCGGGGTTGTGGTGGTATTTGCACTTGTCACATAGGGGAAGGTTACCAACATATCTGCTAATAGTTGTTTGAGCGGTAGATGCCACAACAGAAGCAACAGCAACGGGGACAGTAGCAGCATGGACTGCTACAGTTTGTTGTTTCTTTGAGGATCCTTGGGAAGGTTGACCTTTATTTTTCTTCCAGAACTTCCTCTTCTCACCACTAGTCTTGGTCGGTTCGGGAGTACGGTTGTTTCCACAACTTCATCACTGTGATCAATCAGGATCTGGGCTAAACTTTTGGCACTATCATAAGTATCCGGTCGTGCAGATAAGACGTGTCCCTTGGTTGGCTGGGTCAGCCCCCAAATAAATCTTTATATTTTCTTACTCTCCGGGGTAACCATTCCCGGACAGAGCAGTGCCAGGTCATCAAACCTCTAGGTGTACGCTGCAAGATCGGAACCCTTCATCTTTAGGTTCCAGAGCTCGTGCTCTAACTTCCGAATTTCACCCCGAGGGCAGTACTCATCTAGAAGGAGTTCTTTCATGGCTTCCCAACCCATAACATTAGCTACAGGTAGGGTCAGGGATTTGACTCGGCCGTTCCACCAAGTCAGGGCTTTGTCACTGAAGGTACAAGCTGCGAACTTTACTTTATCGGGAAAGGGAAATGACACCTCCAGTGTCATCGAAGGATGTAGGTTTCGCGTTCATGGAGTCTTTATAGGAACCCTCTTTTCGGTGTCCCTGACTACCATCCTGGTTTTGAGGTTGGGGACCACCTCCTGAACCACCAGGGTTCATTTGTGACATGGCGGCTGTCACTACGGAAGTAATGGCTGTTTGAAGCGTTGCGAGGTCAATTTGAGGAGGAGGTGGTGGCGGAGGGTTGTTGGTATTTGAGCTGGGTCTCTTTCTTGAAGGCATCTTGATCTAATAAGATCAAGAAAGAGAGAGGATGGTAAGTCCTCTGAATCGAATCGAGAGATATGACAGATATATATTCCGAATAAGCGATAAAGCAGGAAAGAGTTATCAAAGCAGGTAAATTATCGCTAAAGGAATGATCAAGGAATATTGGGTGAACGAGGATTTCTACATGGGATTGGCTCGAGAAATACTCCCATAGTATTTCAGGATTCGCTTACGACACTAGTTCGATGTTTGTGGTATTTGGGTAAGTTTTAGGAATGCCGCATACCACAGTCACTCCCAAGCACATGTTGGCCATGTCTTGAATGAATATAGTTGGCCAGGCTATATAGATCCTAGAAACGACTACATAACTGCCCAGGTTTAACCGCAGTACACAACACCCATTTACTTATATTTTGTTCTACTTGTAGTTACGGATCTCGACGGTTCGGTATACTTGTATACTTCTGAAAATACTTATATTTTGAAGGATACTTTTAGTTCAGAGCACTTAGGCCCTTTAGTGTTTATAGTTTTATACCATGTAAGGTTTGGTATACTTTATTCACTATAAACAAGGTCTCTGATACCAATCTATCACACCCCGAAAACCGAAGGCGGAAACATTTTCGGGGTTGACTCCACGTTGAGTATCAAATCCAATGCACATAGTAAGTAAAGTAAACAACCATTACATTACATTTATAAAAGTTTACATTTGTTTCAAAAGTAAAGTTTTACATTGTTATACATATGTATATATAAACAAAAGCAAGACGTGTCTTGAACGCGCTCCATCATCGCCAAAAGGAATCATCGGGTACCTGTCTAAAGTGGACCTGAGAATACAAGCAGTTTGAAAATCAGCATAATGATGGTGAGTTCATAAGCGGTTTTGTTTTATGAAAAATGTACAAGTTCCTTTCCATTTTTGAAAATGTTACACACCAAGAAAATCCCATATTTTCTTAAAAGTTGGTTATCGAATCCAAAATGTAATGTAAAAGATGTACACTGAAAACATGTTTACCCTTCTGAACTGTAAAGTTTAGTTATCTGTAGTGTTACACGATTTTGGTTATGTACAAATGTTTCCCTAGGAAAATCCCATATTTTCCTGAATGTTGGTTACCAAATGTGAAAGATGTATACTGAAAACCTGGTTATTCTTGTGGAATGTATTAGTTTTAACACGTATATAAAACTAATATATATACAAAGTAAATAAATTAGTTTATTCATTATTACTATTAAGTAAATCTTTGTTATCCTAATTGCGAGTTCCATAACCATACGATAGACTAGATATGGCAATAAGTAGTCCACATCACCTTATGACTTTCGTCACCCTTGAACCATTTCGGTTCGGCTGTAGCTAGCAGCCAGGTGTGGGCTAGTCAGCCCCGTATAGATCTATACACTCAAGTCACGGTCCCTATCTAAGAGATTCTGGTTACGGTTGTGGTCCTCCACTCGCGTATCTCTGTGGAGTGTTCACCGAGGACGTGTCTCCAATTATATAGGATTAACAAATTTACTAGTAATAATACGATTATCCTCCACTCGCGTATCTCTGTGGAGTGTTACCGAGGACAAAATAGTGTACTAACTTTCATGTTCAAAGTTTAAATGTCATGCTTTTAACTGATAAAATATGGAAAACCATTTGTGAAATATATAAAACATAACAGTTTATAACCCATTTCACAAATAAAATGTTCACGTGTTCTACATCATCAAACAGTTATCAGTTATAATAATCAGTGTTAAAATCATATGAGATATGAAACACACACATGTAAAACAAGTTTTGAGTACAAGTAATCCCTTGTACTTTGCTTGTATTCCCCCTGAAAACAGTAAAAACAGTGAAACAGGGTAGGGGTATGAACTCACCAGACGAGAAAACGCGACTGTTTGGATGCTAAACGTTGGTTCAGGGCTTGATAACACGCAAGGTTCCTTTGTAATATGAAATAATAACCAAATGTATCTAATTAGACTATAACCCACTAATTAGATATGATAATACACTCCAATGAGCGAAAACACTTCATAACAAGTGTTTGGAGTGACCCGGGTGACATCTACGGACGTATATGGCTTGGATAATGATTTGGGACTTCAAGAGTAAACTCCTTAGGGAGTTTACAACCCTAAGACCATGCCCATATGAGTTCACGGCCGTGAACTCATGAATATGGGATTTTATAGTGCCAAATGGTCAATTAATACATGGGAAGGGTTGCTATGAATTAATCTAAGGCATAGGAATAAGTTTACCACCAAATGGACCATCAAAGGGAGTTTAGGGCCCTAAACAAGGAGTTTACGGCCTTAAGCTCCTATACCCCCCTTGAATTGTTGATTTAATGGCCTTAGACAAATCATATGTGATCCTAACAATTTTTCCAAGCCTTGGGATGATATTTGGGCACCATTTAAGCTATGTAAAGGAGTTTACGCCCTGGAACTTGTTCTTGGGGAGTTATGGCCGTAAACACCCAAATGGAAGGTATTTATCATGTTTAAGGTCCCAAAACTAATTTTGGTTGGTTCTAGGATTTATTCCAAGGCTAATGGTGTGTTTACATGGCTTTTTACCACATGAAAATGAGTTTACTCTCCATGTATGATGAGTTTATGGCCCAAGCATGTTCTTGGGTAGTAAACTCATGTTTACTCCTCAAAAACCATGTTTAGGTTGTTCTAAGTCCGAATTGGTAAGCCATATAGTTGTATCTAAGTCCCAAAATTGGTTTGGAAGGGTTTAAAGGCATAATAACCCTCTTATTAGGTGTTTACGGCCCAAGCATGCTCCTTGGCCGTCAACTCATGATTGAGCTCCAAAATCAAAGTTTAAATTCGGATTTAAAGGCTAAGGAGGTTGAATAACAAGTTAGGGAAGTTACCTCAAGGATTTGGAGCCTTAATTCTATGTTTTTAGACCTTAAATTTGGATTGAGGAGAGAGGTTAGAGAGAGAGAGTAGTGAGAGAGGGCAAAAGCTTGAAATGGAAGCTTAGATTGCTTTAAATAATGTCTAAGATTTGGACACGGCAGAATTCTACCCGATACTGGCGTTATACGGTGCTTTTGGTCGCACCTGATTGAGTTACCGTAACCCGATATGGTCGATTCTAAAATGTTTCTGATTATTAATATGAAGTCTTAATGTGAGTTCTAAACATGTTTAGACACTCATTAAGTCATAATAGAAGTACCACAATTACGACGTAATTAAATGTCGTAACGGAAACGAATCGAAAATGACGAATATATTAACGAAAAGGGTTACAATTGATGAATCGAACTTCGGGTTGTCACAATATCGCCGGCGGCTATGTACAATCAGGCGTATGAAAACCCCTACTATGATTAGTAATTCATGATGTATGGTGGATTTCCATACCAACACATGGAAAACCCAGTGAGGAGTACCAACTTTTCTCTTTGCCAGGAGCTCTTATAATATGAGATCCCACACTCGACCATGACACTGAACATCCAAATGTATGATGGAACCACTGATCAAAACGAACACATTGACACTTATGAATGGACAATGACGTCATTGAGAATGCATAAACGGTTCACTTGCACGTACTTCCCTGTTACATTATCAGGAAATGTGGGAAAATGGTTCAAGGCACTACAACCAGGCAACATTTCGAGTGTTGAGCAACTACGGTACCTTTTCCTCAATAATTTCATATTGTTAAAGAAGGGTAAGGGAGACACGAACTCAATCATGGTGTGCAAGAAAAAGGAGGGAGAGACAATAAGAGCGTATTATGATAGATTCACTTTAGGAACGCAATACGTCCCTGACCCCAAGGAATTCTTTGTCACCAACGCCTTCGCCCAAGGTTTACTTCCTGGCCCTCTATCAAAGAAGATGCAAGGAATGGTACCAAAATTAAGGGATGAAATCAAATACAGAGTTAAGAAATACCTCTGGAAATTCGAGGGTGAAGAGAGAAAATAATTCAACCTAAAGGCTTGCCAATGCATACATAAAACAACAAGAAGCGGTCTCTCGCCCCAATACTAGCCAGTGAGAGCACCAAGATGTGGGTCATGATAAGCACAACCGACATTCATGACATTCGTCCTGTAGATATCGTCTATTCAACAAAGAAGAACAACGAAATCATCAAAATGATGTACATACCATCGACAAAACGCCACCAAAGGTGGAAAAATAACAGGAAAAATATTGTGAGTATCACAAAATTAAAACTCACGAAACTGGAGAATGCACGGTTTTGAAGAAAAGCAACAAACAAACAACCTTTCTAATATTGAAAAGGACTTGATATCCAAGTTCGATTCCGACCAGAACAACGCTCGAACTCAAAAAGACGTTGACAAGCGCAACACCTTCACCATCACTAGGCCTCACAAGGGCAACACCTTCACCATCACTAGGCCTCACAAGGGAAGTAAACCTCACGAAACAAAGGATGACATTGAAGAATTATCCAGAATATACACAACATCACATTCTCGACAAAATACATGATGTGCACAAAAGTACCCACTAATTTTAATATTTATAACCTAACAAACTTAGACTATTTATGCACTTATAGGCAATGTACCTAGTCAGATTACAGTATAGTTTAGGTAAGTCGGGTGTCGATCACAGGGAACGGTGGATTAATTTAAAATATTTGATTATAGGTTACAGGTCACACGAAAATAATAAAGAAAATAATCTCAAACTAACAATTAATTAACTACTCTCGATAAACTAACAGGAAAGCAAATCTCTTCAGGTACTTTGGTTTAGACAAATTACACCATAATAACATAGACAATTGCATATATAAATTCATTTATTCATATTCACCGATTCCTAAAATGATTAGATTCGCGTTCACTATAACCAATCCTTTAGAAAACAAGTCAATTTAAACAGTGATCAGTTGATTAAACTAACATGCTTCCTAGTGTTCAGTTCGTATCAAGCAAGACTTGTAAATATAGTTAATCAATTTCAACATTTAATTAACCTCTTGTTAATGGTCATCAAACAAGGCTCACACATTAACTTACTTATTCTCAAATTAATTCTAGTTTCACATTCGTTATTTCTAGTCTTATAATCTCGATGGTCATCAAAAATCATAAGAGGCAAGCAAATCAAGCAAATGTTCATACAACTTAATTCACTTAACAATTAACAGAAAATAATCATCATTAACACATGAGGATCTTTTAACAAGCTTGGCAAGATAAATTAAACACAAATAAACTATTTAATATAGCAATTAGTCTAATAATCAAAGCTTCATTCAATCATAAACACAAAGTAAAAGGTTTTTACACCCAAATCAGAAACTAAATACAGAAAAGTACCACAGTGGAATGCTAAACATGGTCACGTTAACAAACCATATGATTACCGACGTGTATCTGCTCTCCAATCCTTCCGATCTCCACTCCCGTTAGCTTAACGGCCTTCTGGCCGCCTTCTAGACCCTCAAAACGGCTTAACAGAAGTTAATTGTTGACTAAATTAGGTTAGAAGTCGAATCCCCCCTCCTGGTTAGCTGAAAATTGACTTTTATAATCTTTGTGGCCGACCTAGGTACGCTGGGCGTACTTAGGATTACGCGGTGCGTACTCAAGATAATTACGCGATCAAGTCTATCCGGTGCAAGCATGTACACGGCGCGTACCATTAATTTACGCGGGGCGTAACCGCTTTGGTCATTACGCGGGGCGTAATGCGACTGTACGCGGGGCGTAATCCACTTCTTCAGCATATTTAATTTCTTTTAGCTCCTAAGTCCGGTTTCTGCTTCGGTCTTTTCTTTTGTGCTTTATTGACAACGAATAGCTGCAAAACATAATTCAAAGCATTATGAGTACTTTTTAGTTCTAAAATAGAATAAATAAGGCCAAAATATTAAGATAAAATGCATAAAAATATATATAAAAATACACATATCAAAATTCCCCACACTTAGCCTTTGCTTGCCCCCAAGCAAATTTACTTTTATTTTACCAATATTGCACTAAACAATCCATTTAAAACTCAGCCATTATGCCAAGACCTCAACGCGTACATTTGTGTCTAAAAATTTTCCTAAAGTACCCCCCCATATTTTAAATACTCACAATCTTCATAAACACTCGCCCACTTTTTCCGAACAATGCTCATTTTATGCAACCCTCCGAATCCATCCGCAGAAAACCTCCTAACCTCAAGGTATTTTTAGTTGAGCAACCTAAGCATACATAATCTAGAATTACAATTATCAATACCACTATAGAGCTCTTTTGGAATTCTTCACTTTCTTGATAATTTGATCTTTGATTTCTTTGAATTCACCACCTTTTGGATTTTTGGTATCTTCAACTTTTGAACTTTTGGAATTTTGATCTTTTGATCTTCACTTTATTTGCTCCAAAATTCTTCAAACTTTTTTTTTTTCGTAATTCTCTCTTTTTTTTTTATTACATGTAACTCACTTTTTTTTTCACTCAAAACCTACATGCTTAAGCAGAGGCACTCAACCTCAACCTTTATTGGTTAATGATAATAATTTTCCTAGATACATTTCAGGTTTAGGCTGCTAAACATATTGCATCCCTCAAACCAAGCGGGGTTATGTTTTTGTTCCATGATTTCACTAAAATAAGGGAGGCCACAAATGCACTATAACGTATATTGGCTCAACTAAACATTTGAGTTCTCATCGGATCATTTCATACAATATTAGCAAAAATTTAAATTATCACTAGATTTTTTTTTAAATTAAACTATTATTTCAAGTTTTTTTTTTTTTTAAATTTAAAATTATTAAATTTTCCAAATCTAGCAATTTCATTTATTCTTTTAATTTTAATTTACTTTTACCGACCCCCTACCCCACACTTATTTCATACAATGCCTTCATTGTATGCTAAAACGAATTAAGAAGATAAAAAGGAGAAAAAGGAACAGACTCCCCAGGGTAGTTGTGGCGAGATCGAATGGGGCTGCTACAAGTTGCTTCAAATATCGCTGAAAGACTAACAACTGGAACTGCTGCTTCATGATGTGGGAAAGTGTCGACCACGTCGTCTCGTCAAGAATGACATCCTCTTCTCGCGATGAAAAATCCCCCATAACATAGGAAAGTGTCAACCATGTCGTGGCAGCCGGGACGATACTTCTTCCTCGCGTCGAAATAAAACTCTATGGTGTGGGAACTGCTTTTCCATATCATAAGAGTCAAAAATTGTGAAAATGCCAATCTTCAAAACGATCGCTCACGAAATAAATATGCACCCCACACTTATGACAAATTGTGGGTCTTGACTATAATCTTTAAGTCACACACGGCTCTCTCTAGCAACAGTCGGACCTAGCTGCTGAAGTTACTGCCAACTTCCTAAGGGCGAAAATTCTGCAGAAATCTAAACAACCAAAGAGCATCAACATGGAAAACAAAAGTAAAACAAACTAAATTAACGTTTAATTACATACCAAATACTAAAAAAAAAACTAAACTAAACTAAAAATAACACAAAACAAAAAAAATAAACAAAATAAAAAGGATCACTCGTCATCTCCATCATCATGTGGCTGTGTCCCAGAAGTACCGGCCCCATCAAATCGTGACTGGAATGGTGGTGGAAAGGGAACCGAATACTAAAACCCCTGGTGGGCAAAGAATGCGTTCAACGCATCCCCATACCACTGCTGTTGCCTGTCCACATGTGCAACATACTCGCTAAGGCGGTCAATGCCCTGAGCTAGGTGGCGCATATCAATCTCTGGCTCAGGTCCCTGCTGCGCTTCCCGAGGAGCAGGTCGACGCCGCTGGACCCGTCTCGACTGTGGCTCGGCGGCACCCTCCTCATCTGCTACATCATCTGACCGAACCCTCAAAACACCATCTCCACCCCGCTCTAATACACGCATCGACTCCAATAGCTGAAGACTCATCGGCCTCATGTCGTGAAATACCATCGATCTTGTGATCTCACGCGTCAGCATCTGATATGATCGAGCTAACCGCGTGATAAAATGCCCTCTGCATATCGGGCTATCTGCCCGAAGTCCCCTGGCCCTCCGTCCCAAATATGCAGCTAACGCAACTGGAAGGTTCAGGTGCCTCCCTGGAGTAACTAGTGCCCATAAGAAATACAAGTCCGTCGAAGGCACTCTCTCACTATTCTTGTGATGCGTGAGAGACATAGAAATCAATCGGTGCAACATTCGGTATGTAGTAGACCGAATCATCCCCCCTCGAGCGGTCGATGGTGTATAAACTCCTCCCGTAATCTCGGCCCAAAAAGTGTTCTCGTTATAGTCTTTTGGCCGGTCCGTGAGATAGTCAGCAAGGAACGTCGGGAAGTGGACACTCCTTGTCTCATCGGCTGTGTAAATACCAACCCGAGTAGCTAGCTCTATCACGCTGCATTCCCGGCTCACTCCTCCCAGTCTGAAAGCAAAGGCTGTCCTGTCATCGAGTGCCTTCCTAGGATCATAGGAAACTGTAGAGTAGAACTCCAGCAAAAACTCCCGATATACAGGCTCCTGGATCCTGAACATACGCGCCCATCCCTGACACACAAACAATTCCACCCCACTCGCATCCGAGTGTGTGTATTGCAAAAATTCCTGGATCAATGCAACAAGTCCAGTCCTGGTAGCCAACTCCCAGTCGAATGAGGGTGCAATATCAATCTCCTTTGTGAGAAGCAAACTCAAGTTGGTAACATAACGTGCCCGGGTAGCATCGTTCAGCGTTTGCGGAAATTGTAAAAAACGATGATCGGTCACATCCTCGGGTGGGTTGGTTCTTTGCGTCCTTCGAGCCATAATCTGCACAAATAAACAAAAACACAAAACCAAACAAAATATGGTAGCATTAATAAATTTTAAACCAACAAAATTGAAGCTGGATAGGGACATTACGCTGGGCGTACATCCAGCGTACGCTGGGCGTACGTCCAGGTTCCACAAATCTACGTCCCGGTTACTTTACTTGTGCTAAAATCATAACCCAACTTAAAAATAAACATAGCAGGGGCAACAGAATGTTAAAATGTCGTGGTCCAAAGGCTGTAAGATAGAATCGGGACCATCTTTAAAAATCCATTCCCATAATCTCGTAACTATTTAAAATTAACAACCACTTAATCAGGGAAACTGCATAAAGTAGTCAAAGAACTCGAAATCAGTCAAGAACTCGAAGTCAACAGGGGTAAGCTTGGCGTACGTCCTTGAGGTCAAATCGATGGTGTGGGACGGGATTAAGACGAAATTAGGTCCGAGGGTTCAGTGTATTAACCGAAATCGGTCCATTCAAGCCCTAATCAACTCATACATTTGCGAAATCGGCCCTAATTCAAGAACCTCATAAACCCTAGATTTCGAACAAAGGCTAAATGCAGCTTATTCCACCGATTGAAACACAAATACATGATATTGAGTAACCGAAAAGCTTACTTGTATGTTGGATTTAACAAGAAACACAAAAAATTGAGAATCTTTGGAGGCTTCTTCCGTCCACAACGTATACGAGAAAGGAGAGGATTGAAAGAATAACACTAAACAGTCAAAGGGTCAAAAGGTATACCTAGTCGTCGCATTACGCGGGGCGTAACACAAGGCTACGCGGGGCGTAACCCCATCCCCCTGAAATGTTCATTCGCGATTTGGGGCTCATTACGCAAGGCGTAATCCTACTTACGCAAGGCGTAAGTTTAAATAAAATTTCCCTTTTTCTTTTTAATTATTTAATCAAGGGACTTAAAACTTTATTATTTTTTTTCTTTTTAATTTCTTCAGCTAATGATGACTTTACGATGAGTGATAAAAAAAAAACAAAAAAAAAACGGAGACGTCATAATCACTTATCTTTGTTAAGATCTAACAACAATGGCTGATCAAAAATCTTTGTATGCAAGAATTGGTTTGCGAAAACACCCACTTTCGGGACCCGTTAGAATATTTCCTTTGTTTTCCTTGCACCTTTAACTAAAAGTAGAACAAGAAGTGACCCAACTAGTCAAGAACAGCAAGAGCTCGGTCTTCCACTTAACCACCACAATACGCCTTGCTATACTACGCCTCCTGGATTGAGTTGGACAGATCAACAAAGTAGTAGGCTAAGCAGGTCAAGAATTCCCTAATCGCTTTCATTCCCGAAACCCATGCAAAAAGTAACGTCAAGCAATGTGTACAATCCCAAATTCCTGCAAAATAAAAACAAGAACCTTCCCGACAAGTGAAATGATGTCATCGAAAATCAAACTAAAAATAAAAACTAACTAAAAACAAATAACGAATAATTAAATAAACTAAATTAATGACAAACCGTTCCCCGGCAACGGCGCCAAAAACTTGATGTGCACAAAAGTACCCACTAATTTTAATATTTATAACCTAACAAACTTAGACTATCTATGCACTTATAGGCAGTGTACCTAGTCAGATTACAGTATAGTTTAGGTAAGTCGGGTGTCGATCACAGGGAACGGTGGATTAATTTAAAATATTTGATTATAGGTTACAGGTCACACGAAAATAATAAAGAAAATAATCTCAAACTAACAATTAATTAACTACTCTCGATAAACTAACAGGAAAGCAAATCTCTTCAGGTACTTTGGTTTAGACAAATTACACCTTAATAACATAGACAATTGCATATATAAATTCATTTATTCATATTCACCGATTCCTAAAATGATTAGATTCGCGTTCACTATAACCAATCCTTTAGCAAACAAGTCAATTTAAACAGTGATCAGTTGATTAAACTAACATGCTTCCTAGTGTTCAGTTCGTATCAAGCAAGACTTGTAAATATAGTTAATCAATTTCAACATTTAATTAACCTCTTGTTAATGGTCATCAAACAAGGCTCACACATTAACTTACTTATTCTCAAATTAATTCTAGTTTCACATTCGTTATTTCTAGTCTTATAATCTCGATGGTCATCAAAAATCATAAGAGGCAAGCAAATCAAGCAAATGTTCATACAACTTAATTCACTTAACAATTAACAGAAAATAATCATCATTAACACATGAGGATCTTTTAACAAGCTTGGCAAGATAAATTAAACACAAATAAACTATTTAATATAGCAATTAGTCTAATAATCAAAGCTTCATTCAATCATAAACACAAAGTAAAAGGTTTTTACACCCAAATCAGAAACTAAATACAGAAAAGTACCACAGTGGAATGCTAAACATGGTCACGTTAACAAACCATATGATTACCGACGTGTATCTGCTCTCCAATCCTTCCGATCTCCGCTCCCGTTAGCTTAACGGCCTTCCGGCCGCCTTCTAGACCCTCAAAACGGCTTAACAGAAGTTAATTGTCGACTAAATTAGGTTAGAAGTCGAATCCCCCCTCCTGGTTAGCTGAAAATCGACTTTTATAATCTTTGTGGCCGACCTAGGTACGCTGGGTGTACTTAGGATTACGCGGTGCGTACTCAAGATAATTACGCGATCAAGTCTATCTGGTGCAAGCGTGTACGCGGCGCGTACCATTAATTTACGTGGGGCGTAACCGCTTTGGTCATTACGCGGGGCGTAATGCGACTGTACGCGGGGCGTAATCCACTTCTTCAGCATATTTAATTTCTTTTAGCTCCTAAGTCCGGTTTCCGCTTCGGTCTTTTCTTTTGTGCTTTATTGACAACGAATAGCTGCAAAACATAATTCAAAGCATTATGAGTACTTTTTAGTTCTAAAATAGAATAAATAAGGCCAAAATATTAAGATAAAATGCATAAAAATATATATATAAATACACATATCAATACCCAAGGCCACCCAATTGGGACCCTAGAGATCCACTCCTGGTCACTAGCTACATTCACCAAAAGAAAGTTCCTCGTGTACACATAGATAACGGTAGCATCACCGATATACTCTACGAACATTACTTCAGGCAGCTGCCTACCTCCTGGAAGGATAGTCTATAACTTCTGACAGGCGGTCCGCAAGTAGGGTTCACCAGACATACTCTATGGCTATTGGGCACCATACATCTCTCGCTCACATTAGTCAATCACGATGGCAAAGACAAGATTACATGAACAATTTGCATTCTCAATGGTATGTTTTCTAGAAGAATACAATATCTTTGCTCGGACGACCAAGGCTTTATCAACTACAAACCATATTGTTAACAATCTGTGTTATTGTCAAGTTTAACACACACGCCGGATCAACTACAATCATTGTCAGTAACCCATGCATACACGATTGCCATCAAATCATTATCGCACTAGAACTGGTGCAAGCCTCGAAAAACTCAAAGGAAGGTTGCCACACAGAAAAACACATCATCCACCCGGATGATCCAGAGCAAGCAGTACGAATAGGTGTTAGCCTATCGGAAGAAACCAAAGCAAAGTTGGTTACACTACTAAAATAGTACTCCAAGGTCTTTGTCTGGCAACCTACGGATATGACAAGAGTCGACCGCGAGGTCATCAAGCACAACTTGAATGTTATCCCAGGAAGTGTCCCCACGTTGTAGAAACAAGGAAATAAATGCAGAAGTGGTGAAGCTGGTAGACTCAAGAATTATCTTGGAGGCAATTTTCGCTACTTGGATAGCATATCCAGTGATGGTGAAAAAAATAGGTGGGTCGTGACAGATGTGTATCGCTTATTCCGACCTAAATAACGTCTTCCCAACAGATCACTATCCTCTCCCTGAGATAGACCAAAACATTTTATCGTTGGAAAGATTCCAGTTCAAGTGTTTCCTCGATGCCTACAAGGGCTATCATCAAGTTCAGATGAGAAGAGAAGATGAAGAGAAAAATGCTTTTCATATCGATCGCGACACATTTTGCTACCAGAAGATGCCATTCGGCCTTAAGAACGTTTGGGCAACATACCAGCGTTTGATGGAAAAAGTGTTTGCAAATCAAATCTGTAGAAATGTCAAAGTCTATGTCAATGACATGGTTATCAAAAACCATAACGAAGCAACATTGCTTCGCGACATTGAAGAAACATTTCAAACTTTCACAAAGATGAAAATGAAACTCAATGTGGATAAATATACTTTTGGGGTGGAGGAATGCCAATTACTGGGTTATCAGATAACCAAATAAGGAATTTCACAAAAACAGATCAATTACAATACTTTTCAAATGTACTTGGTAGCATCCGCGGAGGCCATATCATCGGTATTAGCCGACGATAGGGATAAGAAACAATTTCCAATGCAGTCCATGAGTAGAGCATTACAAGCTCCTGATCTTAACTATCTAATCTTAAATAAACTAATGCTCATGTTAATCTACGTAGCCAGACGTTTCAAGCGCTAGTTCCAAGTCCACAAGATTAAGGTCCACATCGCCAGTTACCCTGTAAAACAAATCTTGTTGTGACAAGAGAAACCGGGATACCTGGAAAAATAGGTGATTGAACTAGGGGAACATGACATAGATTATTAGTCACACACCAGCATCAAATCTCAAGCTTTGGCAGACTTCTTAGTCGAAATCCCTGACACACTCAAAAGCATACCAATAATCATGTTGGAAGACCCCTCAGAACCGCAGGAAAGCCATAACATTTGGGAATTGCATACTGTTGGAGCTGTGAGCAAGGAAAGTTTGGAGCAGGACTGGTCCTCAAAAACCCCAATGATGATGATATTGCGTATCCCTTGCGATTCAACTTCCAGGTCTCCAACAATGAGGTCAATTAAGAAGCACTTATAGTAGGCCTCCGAATAGCCCAAGGAGTCGGAGTGAAACGCCTTGCAGTCCTCAATGATTCTCTCATCATCAACAATTAGTCTAGTGGCACTTTTGAGGCCAAAGACCAAAGAATGCAAATGTACCTAAACATAGTGTGAAAGTTAGCATGCTCATTTAAAAACTTTTCAATCAAACAGATCCCTCGAGGACAAAACGCAAGAGTCGATGCTCTTATCAAATTGGCCTCAACATATTTTGATCACCTAACCAATAAAGTCTTAGTGAAGGTTCTCCTATATAAAAGCATCGAAAACAAGCAAGTTGACATTATCACAACATATCTTGATTAGATCAAGCCTTTCACATACTACGTCCTGTATGGGGTCCTCCAAGATGATCCCACGGAGGCTAGGAAGGTCAAGGTGAACGTCCTGCAATTTGAGGTAAGGGATACACAATTATACAAGATGGGATAACTGGCACCATGCATAAATTTCATTGCTCACAAAGATCGCATTTAGAAGACAGCCACACACGATGAGTCGGAGTGCATGCAGGCACACGGGCGTTCACTAGCAAAATACTCCGCCGAGGAGTATATTGGCCAGATATCTACAAGGATGCAACCAAACTCACCAAAAGTGCCTGGAGTGCCAAACGTTTGCTCCTTTCCAAAACCATCCTGCCATGCCACTGACTAACATCAGCAGTCCCTGGCCCATTCACCAAAGGGGTGTAGATATTTTTAGAAAATTTCCAACCTCCCCAGTTGGAGCTAAATTCTTACTGGCCGTCGTCGATTGCTTCACTAAATCGATCGCGGTTGAACCTCTAACCATCGTCATGGAAAAACATGTGATAAAGTTCAAGTGGAAGAAAATCCTCACACGTTTTGACACCCCGGGGATTCTAATTAGCGATAATGGCATCCAGTTTGAAGGCAACCCCTTCAAAGAATGGTGTGAAGAGAAGCAAATCCATCGCTGGTTAACTTGAGTGGCACATCCCCAGGCCAACGACAAAACAGAGGTTTCGAACAAGACAATTTTCAAGGGCATTATGAAGAGCCTAATGAAATCCAAAGGAGCCTGGGTTGAAGAATTGCCTACAGTTCTTTGGTCGTATTGCACGACCTCGAGATCCAGTATCGGGGAAACACCCTTCAGCCTATCACACCACACAGAGGTAGTACTCCCACCTGAAATCTGAACGGATCACTATGGGTGACGAGATTTGACGCGAACGCCAATGAAGTTGGAAAACATCAAGACTTAGACATGCTTAATGAGAAACGCAAAGCCACCCAGCTCTGCCAAACTACCTACAAAACACACACCGAGAATTATTACAAGCGACGTGCGCGAGTGAAGAAATTAAAATTAGGAGAATGGGTATTGAGGAAGAATGAATGCAATCATTCTCAACCCCAAGGAAAGCTAAGTGTCACCTGGGAAGGTCCATATAACATAGTGGAGACACACCAAAATGGAGCTTACTCTTGGAAGCATAAGACAGGAGGCCCATCCCTCGTACTTGCAACATGCACAATTTGTGCCACTTTTACTCCTAGAGCAAGGAGAAAAGACAAAATAAGACATATCAAGGGCGGGGGCAATGTGATCTAACTCCAATTCGATAATCACACGCCTAACAATTAGCTCTAGTTCTAGGCCCATTTTTATGTCAAGTTTAGTCATTTTTGTCCTCATTAAATAGTGTTGCTATTTCCAGAACACTATCAACAAAATGATGGAGGTTGACTATTTTAGGAAATAATTTAGATGTTATTATTATTTAAATTTGATATTTCAATCAAAGGTTGGGTACATTTACCAAGTGATAACAAGGACTGATCATCCATGTCACTTGAGCGATATCGATGCAAGGTGCAACCATAGTCTTTAAAGGCTCACAACATTCCCCTAAACGTGTCAATCTAACTCAAAGGACCATTACCTTTTCCCATGACATGAACAGAGGATTTAAAGGCTCATAACCTTTATCTTGATATAAAAATACCTAAAATGCCTCGAGGTGATGATCTCAGCCTAACTTAGATGACTAGGGCTAGAGTGCAACTCTCATCGGCCCAACACTTAGAACAAAGTATTAAAGAGTAAATAGAAAACTTCAACCCTAATAAATGAAAATGTTATTGCCATTTGTCATTCTCTCATTTATTTGGCCACATGTCATTTTGTCATAATTTTGAAATATATTTATTTTCCACTTGTCAATTACTTCATTATTCATTTCCACTATATCATTAATTTAGTTTCCATAAATTAAACCTACTATAATAATAACTATTAATTTTAAATTTGAAATTTCAATTTCAATTTCAAATAAATTTACACTTTAAACATTTGTATTTAACATTTTATTATAATAACTCGTTTAGTACACGGGTCTAACAATTAAACACATAATTTTAATTAATTTATTATTTGCATGTTTTTTTTTCATAATTTTCACTTATTTCATATTTCAAATTCAAAATAAACTTTTCATCTAATCGCTCCTGTTTAAAATTATGTTTTAATTAACCCGTATAATATATGGGTTTCACAACTAGTTACCTAATAAAAGTGAACCAACCAAGGTCCATAATAGAAGGCTAGCCAAGGCCTTAGCCTAAAAACATAGGCCAATGACTCGAAAAAATGATGAACCCCGAGCCCGCGTGTTACACCCCCAAACCTGAACGGCGGAAACGTTCGGGGGCGGATGACTTCATGTGGTAGCGTAACAAATGAATACATAGTAAAGAAAGCAATACAACCATCATATATATAATTGAAAGTTTACATTTTTCAAAAGTTACATGTTCAAAACTCTATTACAATATGATGTCCAAAAATACGAGATTAAACTGGCGCCGCAGCATCCCTTCATCAAAAGCGAAATGAATACCTGAAATTACTGATTTCCTGGGACATACAAGTAATTTTGAAAGAGTAGATCAGCATTTAAGCTGGTGAATTTCATAAGTATTTAAGTGACAATGTTTGAATGAAATGAAATGTTTTATCTTTGTTTGTTTGTGTTTAGAAAATCCTATATTTTCTACTAGTATAAAAGTAGCCTTCACTCAAGACCAATGTTTGTTTCCAAAATGTATGTAAATGTAAAATAACCAATGAGTTTGAAAACCTTGTAAATCAATGCATTTTTAATACCCCTTGTGAGTTTTATAACCATACTATTGACTCTGAATGCCTATACACAACGTTCTTCAGGCGTTGGAATGTTATGACGTTTGTCACCCCAAACGGTGGACTGCAGCTAACAGTCAGGGCACGGGTTGTCAAGCCCGTATAGATCTATACACAAACACCATGCTCCTCCTCCAAGGGATTCTGGTATATAATACAGGACTTGAAATGTGTACTCGAACGTACATGAAGTTAGTGTCTCACAAATCCGTGGTATAAAAACAGATCTACTTGTTAAAATGTTACGTTTGTTCTTGTATACGAAAGTAAACTTCTTGAAATATGTGTTTCTAGTACATAAGAGTTAGAAATCTGTTCGTAAAACTATACCTATTATAGTTTCCAAAAAGTGTGTCTTGTTTGTTTAGAAATATTGAGAAAAGGAATCACTTGTTTATGAAAGTATAGATTTTTGGTGTAGAGTCTAGGATAGACAAGAAAAATCTAAGAACAGTTTAGTTTATACATGCATTACAACAACATTATATTTTAAAAGGTAAAATGCTATTATGACATATGTTATATGTATATAAAAGTTCCTTTAAATGTTTATAAATCGCATGTGATTTGAATATATAACAGTATATAAAAGAGTTTCTTTATGTAACACACGATAATACTCGTGTGTTTTACTTGTAATCCCCCCTTGAAAGCATATAAAAGTATTTAGAATAATTAAAAAGGTTGATTAAGGGGTATGAAACTCACTTGAAAGTTTTGGAGATAGCGAGATGGAAAACCGGGCAGAGTTTCGTCTCGGGAAACGGATTTTCCTCGGGATTCTCGGGAATCTCGGGAGTAAAATCGACCTTC
The DNA here is from genome assembly GCF_002870075.4 of Lactuca sativa. Lineage (NCBI taxonomy): Eukaryota > Viridiplantae > Streptophyta > Magnoliopsida > Asterales > Asteraceae > Lactuca > Lactuca sativa. The sequence continues at coordinate 261,232,897 of NC_056630.2, forward strand.
GGGACTTGAGCCAAAAAGACCAGAGCTTCGGGTTTGAACGGACACGGAAAACGAGGCATAGTTGAGAGAGAGAGAAGAGAAATGAACCCTTTCTTTGGAAACCCTCGCATCCTATTTATAGTAAGGCTGGTCTGCCTCGGTACGCGGGGCATACGCTCGTACGCAGCGCGTACGCGTACGTCATGCATGACCGAAGCCTTGACTGCCTCGGTTCGGATGGGACGGGTTGCTGGGTACGCGGGTCGGATGGGACGCCGGGTCGGATGGGACGTCGGGTCGGCCGGGTCGGGGCTTCGGACGGGTCGGATGGGTCGGTTTCTTCGGATAGCGCGACGTGGACGATCAGAGGCCAATCCTCTCGGTTACGCGGGGCGTACAGGGGTACGCAGCGCGTACCTCGGAGGAGGATGCTGACTCCCCTTCGGATAATATCCGAATTTTGAATTAAATAAATAATTAATTTATTTAATAAACTTCAAAAATTCATATCTTCTTCATACGAACTCCATTTTCGATGGTCTTTATATCCTCGCGTAGGTGAGACTACGCTCTACAACTTTCGTTTAGACTCCGTCGGCAAATTCCAAAATTATTTTTTTATTATTTATTAAAAATCCATCGTGTTTAAGGAATTTCTTTGAAAAATCATAACTTCTTTATCTGATGTCGGTTTTTGCCAGACTTTTTACCGCTGGAATACCATTGTCGAGACCTTCAATTCTCGTTTAGGTCATTCCGGCCAAAAGTCGCTCGATTTCCGATTCGAGTTTTTAGCTGTCTGTTGCTAAGCCGAACTTGGAAAAATCATAACTTCGCTATATGAAGTCGGATTTGGGCGTTCTTTTCACGTACGATCATGGTTCAAAGACATTTAATCATAGAAGGAAATTAAGTAGAACTTATTTATACATTTTATTATGAAAGTAACTTATTATTATTCAGAAGTGGTTACAATACTTGACCCATTTTGGTCGTTACAAAGAGTTGAAATATCGGGTTGTCACATCATCCCCCCGTTAGAGAGAATTTCGTCCCGAAATTTAAAGTAGTAAAGATACTAGTGAACATGAAAGAGATGAGGGTACTTTTGTTTCATCTGATCTTCGCGTTCCCATGTGAATTCGGGTCCCCGCTTGGCGTTCCAGCGAACCTTCACGATGGGTATGCGACTTTGTTTTGTTTGTTTGACCTCTCGGTCCATGATTTCTACTGGTTCTTCCACAAAGTTGAGGCTCTCGTTGATCTCGATCTCGTCGAGTGGAATAACAAGAGTCTCGTCGGACAGACACTTTTTCAAGTTTGAGACGTGGAAGGTTGGATGGATGTTACTAAGTTCGCGCGGTAGGTTAAGCTTGTAAGCCACAGGGCCGATTCTGGCAAGAATCTCGAAAGGCCCTATGTATCTTGGATTTAGTTTCCCACGCTTTCCAAATCGTATTAAACCCTTCCACGGTGAGACCTTTAATAAGACGTGGTCTCCTACCTGGAATTCCAAAGGTTTCCTCCTTTGGTCAGCGTAGCTTTTCTGTCGGTCTCTTGAGGCTTTCAATCGTTCACGAATCTGCACGATCTTCTCTGTTGTTTCACGTATGATCTCCGGACCGGTGAGAGTGCTTTTAGGAACTCTTCCTCTAGCTAACTGGGTATCGCCAACTTCAGTCCAGCACAGAGGGGATCTGCACTTTCGACCATAGAGGGCTTCAAACGGAGCAGCCTTTATGCTTGTATGATAACTATTGTTGTATGAAAATTCGACAAGGGGTAAATGAATATCCCATGCCTTTCCAAAGTCAATCACGCAGGCTCTCAGCATGTCTTCTAAAGTTTGTATTGTTCTCTCACTTTGTCCGTCTGTCTGTGGGTGGTAGGCTGTACTCATGTCCAGCCTAGTTCCCAGGGAACTTTGTAGTGACTGCCAGAACCTTGAAGTGAATCTACTATCTCGATCGGAGATAATGGATATCGGAACACCATGCAGTCGCACTACTTCCCTTAAGTAAGTTCTTGTAAGCTTCTCCATTTTGTCAGTCTCCTTGATGGGCAGGAAATGTGCGGATTTGGTCAATCTGTCGACAATGACCCATATGGTATCGAGTCCACTTGTCGTCTTGGGTAACTTGGTTATGAAGTCCATAGTAATCCGCTCCCATTTCCATTCCGGTATCTCTGGTTGTTGTAGTAGTCCTGACGGTTTCTGATACTCGACCTTAACCTTAGCGCAAGTAAGACATTTACTCACGAAGGTAGCAATTTCTGCTTTCATGTTAGGCCACCAGTACAGATTCTTAAATCCAGATACATTTTATCTGAACCCGGGTGAACGGAATATCTTGAGTTGTGAGCCTTGGTCATGACTACGTTTCTGAAACCACCATGATTTGGGGTCCAGATTCGGTCCATGAGATAATAGGCTCCGCCACCCTTGACTTCTAAATTCTTCTCCATTCCTCGCAGGGATTCACCCGCCACATTTTCAGGTTGCAAAGCTTCCATTTGTGCTTCCTTAATTTGTGTGGATAAGTGGGAATGGATAATCATGGTCAGAGATTTGACCCTCCGACCAGTGTATTCCTTTCGACTGAGGGCGTCGGCTACTACGTTGGCCTTGCCAGGATGATAACGAATTTCGCATTCGTAGACATTTAGTAATTCGACCCATCGTCGTTAGCGCATGTTGAGTTCCTTCTGATCGAAAATGTGTTGAAGGCTCTTGTGATCGGTGAAAATAGTACTCTTTGTTCCGTATAAGTAGTGCCTCCAGATCTTCAGAGCAAATACCACTGCTCCTAATTCGAGATCGTGTGTCGTATAGTTCACTTCGTGTGTCTTAAGCTGTCGGGAGGCATAAGCGATAACCTTCCCTCTCTGCATAAGAACACAACCAAGTCCTTGATTTGAAGCATCGCAATACACTACGAAGTCTTCTATCCCTTCGGGGAGGGATAGTATCGGTGCGGTGCACAAGGCCTGCTTTAGTGTTTGGAATGCCTTCTCTTGTTTCGCTTCCCAGTCAAAGGCCACACCTTTCTGGGTTAATGAAGTAAGAGGTTTCGCAATGCTCGAAAAGTTCTTTATGAATCTGCGATAGTAGCCAGCTAGACCTAGAAATTGACGAATTTCTGTAGGTGTCTTTGGTGCCGACCAGTTCTCAATAGCCTTAATTTTGGAGGGGTCCACGTGTATACCTTCCTCGCTAACAACGTGACCTAAAAATTCGACTCTTCGAATCCAAAATTCGCATTTAGAGAACTTCGCATAGAGTTTCTCCGTTCGCAGTGTTTCTAGGACTTTTCGTAGGTGTTGACTATGCTCTTCCTCACTTCGAGAGTAGATAAGTATATCATCGATAAAGACGATGACGAACTGATCCAAGTAAGGGCGGCATACCCTATTCATTAGGTCAATAAGTACCGCTGGTGCATTGGTTAATCCGAACGGCATCACCACGAATTCGTAGTGTCCATAATGAGTTCGGAAGGCTGTCTTTGGAGTGTCCCCCTCTAGAACTCGTAATTGGTGATATCCGGATCGCAGGTCTATTTTGGAGAAGTAGTTCGTCCCTTGAAGTTGATCGAATAGGTCGTCGATACGGGGTAGAGGATAGCGGTTCTTGACAGTAAGTTTGTTCAGCTCTCTATAGTCGATGCACATACGGAACGATCCGTCTTTCTTCTTTACAAACAAGACCGGTGCTCCCCAAGGTGAGAAACTTGGTCTTAATCCTTTGTGAAGGAGTTCATTAAGTTGACTGGAAAGTTCCTGCATCTCTGCTGGTGCAAGACGATAAGGCGACTTCGCTACTGGGTAGCTCCTGGAATTAAGTCGATTCTGAACTCGACTTGGCGTTGCGGTGGTAATCCTGGTAGTTCTTATGGAAAGATATCGGGAAAGTCGCGTACTACCGAGATGCTCTTGATGTCCTTCAGTTCTCGACTTGTATCGACGATGTGCGCTAGGAATGCTCGACAATCCTTCCGCAAGCACTTTCAAGCTTGGATGCACGAAATGATGCGAAGGTTTGCACTAGATTTGTCGCCGTAGATAACTAATGTTTCGTTGTTAGGGAGGTTAAGACGGACTGCTTTCTCAAAGCACATGATGTCGGCGCGAAGAAGACTCAACCAATCCATGCCGACTATGACGTCGAAACTTTTAATTTGAACCGGCATGAGATTGATTGGGAAAGAATGGTCGTCTAATGTTAACGTACAACCCATGTAAATGCAATTTGTGTTTCCGGTTTTTCCATTGGCCATCTCTACAGTGAATGAATTTTCTAACTTGCTAGGTTTAGGTTTAAGTAAATGAATAAAGTTTTGACTCACGAAGCTTCTCTCTGCTCCATTATCGAATAATATGCATGCGTATGAGTTATCGAGAAGGAACGTACCAGCAACTATAGTTGGGTCAGCTACAGCTTCGTCGTGGCCTATTGCCAAAACTCGTCCTACACCTCCGGTGCCTGCTGCCTTAGGACAGTTTCTCTTGTAGTGGCCCACCTCGCCATAACCGTAGCAAGCCTGCCCTACACCCGCACCGGGAACTTGAGTGATCGGCTTTGCGGGTTCCTTGCAGAAACGGGCTGTGTGTCCTTTCCTGCTGCAGTTGGCGCACTGCATATCTCGATAAGGTCCATGGTGGTGGTAATTGCATTTGGTGCATTTTGGGAGGTTACCTATATAAGGCTTTGATGGGTAGGTATTTGTAGGGGCTGTAGCAGGTACGATGGCAGCATTTACTGAAACCAGCTGTTTCTTTGCGGATTCTTGGGAAGACCCACCTTTCCCTTTAATCCACGCTCTCTTCCTGCCATTGTTGTTGTTGTTGCTGTTGTTGTTGTTTCCTTTCTGTGGTGCTGGTGCAGAAGTGGTTGAGTTCTGATGACCTCCGTAGTCGATCAGAGATTGTGCCAGTTCCTTAGCACTTTCAAAGGTGTCAGGTTTAGAAGCTAACACGCTTGATCGCATTTGGGGCGTCAGTCCCCAGATGTACCTTTCTATCTTCTTGCTCTTGGGAGCAATCATATCTGGACAGAGGATTGCCAGTTCGCAGAATCTGTTGGTATAAGTAGCGATGTCGGTACCCACCATTCCGAGAGTCCATAGCTCGTGTTCAAGCTTTTGAATTTCTCCCCGTGGGCAGTATTCTCTCATCATCATGGCCTTCAAGCTCTCCCAGCTTATGGAGTTTGCCACGATTAGGGTAAGTACTTTAACGTGGCCATTCCACCAAGTTAAAGCTTTATCGAGAAGGGTGAAAGTTGCAAATTTGACCTTGCTGTGCTCGGGGTAGGAGCAGATTTCAAAGACTGCCTCCGTCCTTTCAATCCACTGTCTCAGGGCCATCACACCACCAGTTCCATAAAACATCCGGGGCTTGGCATTAGTGAAGTCCTTATAGGTGCATTCTCGAGGTGGTCCATGACTCTCGCCATGGTTGGATGGGTGTGTGCCAGATCCCGAGCCATTAGCACTTGAGTTATTGATCTGTGACATGGCAGCTGCCACCGCTGCGGTGACTGCTGCTTGAAACATTACAGCATCAAATTGGGGTGGTGGAGGTGGTGGTGGTATAGGTGCTTCCTCACCGTTGTTTCGCCTCGAATTCCTACGCGGAGGCATCCTTCAACTATAGATTGAAAAGACAAGGATAAGAATTTCATAGAATGGAAAATGTATGTGTCTCATGAACTATATCGCTATAGTTCAACAACAGATGATAGTATGAGTCTTAAAATAGAAGAATGAAAGTTATTTGTAAGACTGAAGGTATGAAACAAGTATTTGGGTTCACAAAGACCATTCAAGGTTCGAACGAAATACTCAACATAGTAGTAATAGTGCCACTTATATTAATATAAAAGTTGTTACAACGATCATGAAAATTTGACCCCTATAAGGGTCTCCGATTACAAAGTTCGAGAAATTTAAAGACTTTTAGCCGAGGTCCTAAGCTATAACAAAATTTGAGTCCTAGACAAGCACTACTTGCGTCGAAGGTTGCGCTTGGAGCTTGACTCCGTATCTGATTGCTTTGACTCCATTAGACGCTTATCGAAAGCGGCTTGTTGTTCCCTTAGTTCAGCGAGGGCTGCAATCATTTGCGCTTGAAACGCTTCAGCTTGGAATTGGGCGTTGTCTTGCATCTTGTCCAGCCTACGGATGTCAGAAGTGTGAACCTGCACTTCCACGTTGATATCCCGGAGTCGACTAGCTTGTACTCCAGACTGATAGGACTGATTGGCTAACTTACCCACCATTACCGGGAGTGCTCGATCAGCCGAACCTCTGCCGCGGACATCATAGAAGTCTCGGCACATGCCGTAGGGAGGGCGTAGGTTTTGCTGTTGGCTCCAATGGTGGAGGTGACTTCCCCAGACGGGAGTCGGTCCTTGAAAGTTCCTTACGAAGACGGGAGGCTGAATGGGTGGTGGATCGATAACTTCCGGCTCTGAGTCGGTACCGGAGTCATCACCCACTTCTATGGGTTCCTCGTCCTCTTCGGGATCATCTTCGATCCATCCTCCGTTGCCTTGGTTGGGAAAGTAGGGGTTGCCAGGGTGGTGAAATCCAGCCATTTGACTGTACGAGAAATAGGGTTATAAGAATTGAGTAAAGTCGGAACATGTAAAACATGTAAGTTTAAACTAGTTTAGATAGCAAATACTCCTATAGTATTTAAGCTCTTGTGTTTGATTCTTGTAATGGTTTGGTAAGTTTTGACTTGTTGCTTACTACGGTCATTCCTCGATATACGTTGGTCCAATCTTGGGCAAATATAGTTGATCACGCTATATTTGTCCAAAATCTGATTACATATATCGAGTCTCAATCGTAGTGTCAACTTGTCTAAATACTTGTATAGTTATATAACATGAAAATAATTTGTGGTATGCATGTAATTGTACTTAGATGAACTATCAATTTAAGTTGAACGAAATGCTGCTTAAGTGTAAAAAGAAAATTTGTTTTGTCAGAGAGTATTAGTCCCTTAAGCATTTATAGTTTGTATATCTTATGTGGTTTGATATACTTAGTTCACTATAAACATTTCTCTGATACCAATCTGTCACACCCCCAAACCTGAACGGCGGAAACGTTCGGGGGCGGATGACTTCATGTGGTAGCGTAACAAATGAATACATAGTAAAGAAAGCAATACAACCATCATATATATAATTGAAAGTTTACATTTTTCAAAAGTTACATGTTCAAAACTCAATTACAATATGATGTCCAAAAATACGAGATTAAACTGGCGCCGCAGCATCCCTTCATCAAAAGCGAAATGAATACCTGAAATTACTGATTTCCTGGGACATACAAGTAATTTTGAAAGAGTAGATCAGCATTTAAGCTGGTGAATTTCATAAGTATTTAAGTGACAATGTTTGAATGAAATAAAATGTTTTATCTTTGTTTGTTTGTGTTTAGAAAATCCTATATTTTCTACTAGTATAAAAGTAGCCTTCACTCAAGACCAATGTTTGTTTCCAAAATGTATGTAAATGTAAAATAACCAATGAGTTTGAAAACCTTGTAAATCAATGCATTTTTAATACCCCTTGTGAGTTTTATAACCATACTATTGACTCTGAATGCCTATACACAACGTTCTTCAGGCGTTGGAATGTTATGACGTTTGTCACCCCAAACGGTGGACTGCAGCTAACAGTCAGGGCGCGGGTTGTCAAGCCCGTATAGATCTATACACAAACACCATGCTCCCCCTCCAAGGGATTCTGGTATATAATACAGGACTTGAAATGTGTACTCGAACGTACATGAAGTTAGTGTCTCACAAATCCGTGGTATAAAAACAGATCTACTTGTTAAAATGTTACGTTTGTTCTTGTATACGAAAGTAAACTTCTTGAAATATGTGTTTCTAGTACATAAGAGTTAGAAATCTGTTCGTAAAACTATACCTATTATAGTTTCCAAAAAGTGTGTCTTGTTTGTTTAGAAATATTGAGAAAAGGAATCACTTGTTTATGAAAGTATAGATTTTTGGTGTAGAGTCTAGGATAGACAAGAAAAATCTAAGAACAGTTCAGTTTATACATGCATTACAACAACATTATATTTTAAAAGGTAAAATGCTATTGTGACATATGTTATATGTATATAAAAGTTCCTTTAAATGTTTATAAATCGCATGTGATTTGAATATATAACAGTATATAAAAGAGTTTCTTTATGTAACACACGATAATTCTCGTGTGTTTTACTTGTAATCCCCCCCTTGAAAGCATATAAAAGTATTTAGAATAATTAAAAAGGTTGATTAAGGGGTATGAAACTCACTTGAAAGTTTTGGAGATAGCGAGATGGAAAACCGGGCAGAGTTTCGTCTCGGGAAACGGATTTTCCTCGGGATTCTCGGGAATCTCGGGAGTAAAATCGACCTTCGGGACTTGAGCCAAAAAGACCAGAGCTTCGGGTTTGAACGGACACGGAAAACGAGGCAAAGTTGAGAGAGAGAGAAGAGAAATGAACCCTTTCTTTGGAAACCCTCGCATCCTATTTATAGTAAGGCTGGTCTGCCTCGGTACGCGGGGCGTACGCTCGTACGCAGCGCGTACGCGTACGTCATGCATGACCGAAGCCTCGACTGCCTCGGTTCGGATGGGACGGGTTGCTGGGTACACGGGTCGGATGGGACGCCGGGTCGGATGGGACGTCGGGTCGGACGGGTCGGGGCTTCGAACGGGTCGGATGGGTCGGTTTCTTCGGATAGCGCGACGTGGACGATCAGAGGCCAATCCTCTCGGGTACACGGGGCGTACAGGGGTACGCAGCGCGTACCTCGGAGGAGGATGCTGACTCCCCTTCGGATAATATCCGAATTTTGAATTAAATAAATAATTAATTTATTTAATAAACTTCAAAAATTCATATCTTCTTCATACGAACTCCATTTTCGATGGTCTTTATATCCTCGCGTAGGTGAGACTACGCTCTACAACTTTCGTTTAGACTCCGTCGGCAAATTCCAAAATTATTTTTTTATTATTTATTAAATATCCATCGTGTTTAAGGAATTTCTTTGAAAAATCATAACTTCTTTATCTGATGTCGGTTTTTGCCAGACTTTTTACCGCTGGAATACCATTGTCGAGACCTTCGATTCTCGTTTAGGTCATTCCGGCCAAAAGTCGCTCGATTTCCGATTTGAGTTTTTAGCTGTCTGTTGCTAAGCCGAACTTGGAAAAATCATAACTTCTCTATATGAAGTCGGATTTGGGCGTTCTTTTCACGTACGATCATGGTTCAAAGACATTTAATCATAGAAGGAAATTAAGTAGAACTTATTTATACATTTTATTATGAAAGTAACTTATTATTATTCAGAAGTGGTTACAATACTTGAACCATTTTGGTCGTTACAAAGAGTTGAAATATCGGGTTGTCACACCGCGAGCGCGAACTCTTATGCCAAAATCAAAAAATTTTGGTTAAGTATAAATCCTAAAATCAAAGTTCACACCAACCTAGTAAAACAAAGAAGTTGTTGAACCAAATAAATTTCACATATCAAAGGGAAGAATCCTTCGAGTCTTAACACCCTTCAAAGCATGTAGGAGTAATTCCCAATCAATTCCTAAGGCAAACACAAACCTTTGGAAAGAATCTCTCCAATAATAAAAACATGAACAAACGAACCTCATAGGCCAACATTAAGCTTTGTGAAGAAACCAAACCAATGAAGTACATAAACCGTCTGGGACCCAAGCAAGCAAGCTTTAAGAAAATATTAATAATACCATTATGCAACAAATTAAAATAAATTGTCTGTCAAACAGATCCCAGACTTAAAAGAAGGCCGTGCAGGGGCGCAAAACAAGTTAAACATTGTTCAAACTTTGTTTCAAAAACATAATCAACAAAACAACAAACCAAGGGGGGATAGAAGAAGGAAAGATCAGTTACCAAGTGGATAGGAGGAGGGTCCAACATTCGCAAAACTACCTTTCGATGGTTTCCCCTCGCTTTTAGAATCACGACATAGGTAACGGAGTCCCACCAAAATCCAGTCCACCTAAACAAAGATATAAAGTTAAATTTATCTCCATAAAGGCCTTCATAGAGTCGTGCATTGCTTGGCTCTGCTCCACAACTGCACTCGGCTCCTTTGGATTAAACTTTCCAGCGACCACCTGCTCCACTTGCTGAGACAAACGCTTCACTTCACCATCCAAGCTTATCAATTGGTCCTCCACTGAAGCTTTCACCCCATCAATATATCATAGTTCTATTCAAACTTGCGTTTCTCCTCCTTAAGACTCAGCACGTTCTCCCTCAATTCGTCATGCTCAGCTTTGACGACAGTTAATTCTAAGCCCACATGACGTAGGCACCTAGTGGCAGCCACCAAGTAAGGATGAATTTAGGCCCACCGCATACTGAAGGTTATTCGCCATGTGGGAATCGAAGAGGGACACCAATCCTTCCATTGTAGAAGGAGGGAACTTATTACAACACGAATAATATACAATGGCATGTTGTGTGAGTAAGAACCCATGTACAAGTGTCCATCCCGGGAGATAATTGTCGGGAGCCACCAATGGTAAAGGAGAAACACCAGAAATAGTGTTGCCCATCATTAGAGACAAAGTATGGCCAGGACCAGTTTGGAGGTCAACCTTCATCTTCTTTTCAAGCATTCCCCCATCAACGTCAAGGCCAATAGCATCCTCCTTTTCCTTCTTTGGTTCCCGAAGTAGTTATGTTGCCTCCTTGTCCATCTCCTCCAACTGGTGAGAAGTATCATCAGCGGAGGAGTTGAGTATGGTGTTAGACTCTCCCAAAAAAATCGATGTTACACTTCTTAAGAAGACGTTTTATAATAGTGTTGGCACCAACATCTTTCACAAGAGGGGAGTCCATCCAAGTTATCTGCTGCTTGGTGGTAGTATGGCCGCCGCCGATCAACACCTCATTCAGTGGTTTATCATTAGGGGTCTGAGGCGGAGGATCGTCATGCGAAATGCCACCAACAGGTACATCCACGAAACAAGGGTTATCCTAATTATCAGACCCCTCACCCTTTTCAGAAGGAGGAGTGGCAAGCGCCAGCGCCCGATCAACACTAACAGGTAGAGGAAGAGTCTTCACCATGTCCACCTCATGGTACTGTAGATTGCCCTTGTACTTTCCCAGAAGATGCATCTCATGGGATAATACCCTTTTGATAACTGGAAATACAAATAACAAATAGGTTAGCAAACCTCTTTCTTCTTTGAAAAAATAAAGGGGGGGAGAAGGAGAATAATACTCAACTGGGCACACCAGGCGGCACTCATCCCCGCCACCGCCAAGATGCAATCCTCTCAATCTTCCCCACTGAAACAGATCTTCCTCAACGCTTGTTCCATAGTCAGACTGGCACCCCATAGTTGTAGTGCTTGGTCAAAGATAGTAGTTGAATGGGGATAACAAGAACCAACCAGGTTGTTGTTAAACCAGGACCACTTGTCCTACCAACCCTTCTTAGGCGCCTTCTGGTTGATGATGAATGTGTGGATATTTCGCCACTGAGAGAAGGTGTGAACACTATACTATGTGGATGAGTTGAAATAAGCCTTAAACACCCAGAATTAGGGAAGGACACTAAGTTCTCAGCAAGCCAGTTCGAACACCCACGATCTTGTTCACATCGTTAGGGTCAAATTTTCCATAAAAATTTGTACTAACGCATGATTTCATCGAAGAAATCCTTCACGGTAACCTCAATCCCGCTTCAAAGATTGGTATGCGGACTCCAACCTTACTCAATGGCGGCTGATAGATGGTAACCCCTTTCATCAAAACTACACCCCATGCTTCGACATGAAACCAAATCAGAGCTGCAGAGACTCAAAGTCCTTCGGAATCGGGTCGATTCTAGATTGATGAATCGCCATTGTTATTTTAGTGCAAACATGAGAGTGAAGAAAGAGGGAGTAAAGAGAACTCAAAATCAGTTGAGAACAAAAAGATGAGAAGAAAATAGCTCTTGATGACATGGGATTAAATCAGGAGAGGGAATAATGAACCGTATGAATGATGAAATCGTCTACACTGACGGTTCTGTCACTTCATTCGAATGTCCAAACCATCTTCATTGAACATGTGTGCTGATCAAGGCTAGAACGACTCAGCTACACTACACCAATGCATATGCCTACTAGCCTAGGGGAATTGTTAACATATCCCTCTAGGAACACGCTAAGGATAACATACTTGTTATCTTCAGGATGACCTAGCTAACGGTCTCTAACCAGCCTAGTGCTAGACTCGAACCCCAACCCCAACGTTAGGAATCTGGTGCTTGGTGCTCTCATACTCAGGTCCAACTCTAGACGACAGTCTCTGGTCTCTAATAAGCCAATGCACAATTGACCGCTCCCTGGGGCAATAAGTGGAATGCTCAAAGCATTATCCTTTATTCCCACTACACCAACAACAGAAAGGATTACTACTAGTGATGCATAATCCACCAATGAGACTCCTCCATGTCATGTTGGCCCATACGAGACAAAGGAAACCATTTAGATCATGCTCAATGGATGACAGGTATAAGAGGAATCCTTTTCCTTCAGAAGAAGGGATCGCTTCCTTATAGCAAAAATCTTAATCTCTACATTCTATAATACACACTTGGACTAACTAAACCATCAGAGATTCATCTCGGGACCACCTCCTGAACGTCGACTAACGCCTCTTCTTCATTGTTGTGATTACAAGGCTTAACTCAGACGGAACCACCACAAGACGACTTTAAGCTCATAGCACATATTAAAACAATTTATAATAAAGATATAATAAATAAAATAGAAACTAAATGGAAATAATTAATTAAGTGGAATTTAAAGATTTTTGTGGTGAGGGCAAAAAAGGAGCCTATCTGAAACTTCCTTTGAGAAAGAATTATAAATGAGGGGTTAAACTGTTATTATGGAAAATTTGAAGGGTTGTTCTTGTAAAATTTAGAATTGTGCATGGATAAATTTATTATTGGGTGGTTTAGCAGCCCATATGTATACTAATTAACCCTCTCTGGTGACTTAAACCCCAAACAAATAACCTAAAAGCACAAACTAAGTTGTGATGCATGTTTGTGTATGATGCGGCCAATCGAGAAAGGAACCGAGAGCAAGATGAGAAAATGAGGAAGAAGTGACCAAGTATAGATGCCATGAAAGCATCTTTAATGTATGTAATCTTCCTACTATTGTTTTGCATGATTATGAGTCGAAAAGAGAGGTAAAAGGGAGGAATACGTTTGATTTTTCGAAGTCAAAATCCCCAAGTCATAGAATGAGTGAAATGATGGATTTAGGGCTATGATTTTTGAAATCTCCCTAGCCAATTTTATAAATTATCAGTAAAGGTATGTTTTTGTAGTTTTTAGAAAAATAATGGTGGAGAAAATCCTGAAAGAGATGGCGAGAGTGACAACATATCTAGAGATGTTGGGCAGGAAAAAGAAAAGTAAAAGAAAAGAGGATTTCCTTTGTCACAAGGTTTTTGTAACGTCCCAAAATTAAGATCTTAAAATTTTCATTAGATTAATAAAACATCAAACCATATTTAGACATAAAACCAAGGTTATCAAATGTATCGTTATATCATCGATATCAGAGTAATCATTAAATGCGGAAAACATGTGGTGTGTGCTCTGCAATCATCCTAAGCTCTCTCATTTGAAAACCGATGTACCTGAAACATAAACTCCAAGCCGTAAACACAAAGCTTAGTGATTTTCCCCAAGATACCACATACCATAAATATTAAATGACATAATTGCCCCCCCCCCCCCACCCTCCATCGCGCCCCGCCCGGTATCGAGTCCCACTCAACATCCGTCCCCGCCCGGCATCGAGCCCCACTCAATACACATATCTGGATTCCTAGGCCCCTCCTGACATAGCGCCTCACCCGCTATACACATATACATATATCACATAATCATACCAACACATACAATGATCATAAACAATAGTATACAATACAGCCATCAGGCCTTACCCGAAATCGCCCCCCCCCCCCCCCCCCCCCCCGGGTAATCATAAAAACACATACAGCTAACTAGCATACAATATACTCTTCACGACCCACCCGGCATCAAGCTCCGTTGGGTAAACATATAACACATAACACATGCAAGAGTCATGCAGACAACAAGCACACTAAACATAACATCCATGGGCCGGCATTGGTGCCTTCGGCCCACTAAACATAGTGAGGAAACTCACCTCGCACTGTCGAACTTCATAGAAAGAATTTTTGGCTGCTGCTCCACTAAAATCCATGCACTAAAATCACCCAAATAATCATCCATTAATAATAGGATTTGGCCCACACTAAGTGCCTAAACTAGGGTATAAGACCCTCTTTACCTTTACTCAACATGACCCAACCCTAGATCCAAACCAACAATCTAAAGGCCCACAATACAAATAAAGACAGCTCTGGCATGCCAGCATTGCCTGGCGCTCCCTTGCCAGCCTTGTCGTGGACTCCCTTGCAAATTTGTATGGCGCTCCCTTGCCAGCCTTTCCAGGTACGCGCCTGCCAGCCTTGCCTGGCGCGTGCCCGCCAGGCTAACTAGGCGCTGCCAAGCGGCCTTGCATAATTCCTTGCTAGATGGGCCTGAATTGGGCTGGCCTAAGGCTTGACATAATTCCCCTTGACCTAATTTTCCACTATAAAGCGAACAGTATCTCCTCCAAGGACAAGGAGCTCTCCCTAGCGGCTCAGTCGTCACCCTAGACTTCGGCCTGGTGGCTCAGCTGCAACCCTCTGCATTCAGCCACCATACACTACCCTGAGCACCAAGATGGTTCTCTCAAGCTAATTAGAACCATCTCACGTCTACCAACCGATCTAACTTGATCGTCGGAGCCTGCTGTGACATCCACATTTTCACGGCCAGAAAAGACCGATTTTGTTTATTTTTTGTTTGAAAATCAGAGTAACATTTTAAATAAAAGTGTTGCGGAATTTGTCCCAAAACGAAATATGATAAAGATTTATCAAAAGCATTTCCAAGGAAATGTATTTCATTAAAAGACTTGGGATGTCATGTTTGATACAGATCAAAAGCATAAAGAGTACAATATAAGCCTTACTACATTATTTCGTATCTACAGGCCTATATCCGTAATCCCTCATCCCAAAACATCACATCTATGCTCATGCGCCACTACCTGTAATACAAGAAACTGAGTGTGTCAGGCTGGGGAGCCTGGTGAGCACATAGGGTTTTCAACCCACAATAAATAAGTTTATTAATTTCATCAATCAACAATAACCCGATTACCCGTTCCCGTTTTCCTCACTTTACGTCCCTAAACACCTATCATAAGGGACCTAGCCTAAGGATCATCATCGGGATGGACACTACTACTAAGGGGATTCCTCAGCAATAAATGTCCTAAAGGCAACCATGTGGGGGATGGAGTACACCGGTGAACACATCGTTCACAAACACCTACAGGTTGCGAGCCTCCTAGTGTTCCACTGGACTGTCTAGAAGAGTCTGTGGTCGTCATCCATACTCCGCTAGATGACAGAATCAACAACATCAACATCGAGGCCTCTCATCATTTTATCACACATCACCTATTACATCTACACATGTTTTACCCCAACATTTTCGTAGATATAAAATACATATACAGTTTAAATTATTGAAAACATGTATAACAATGTTCATCCAGCATACATAGCAAGTATTCTGATAATATGCACACATAGCACGTAATTTATATAAAATACTTAATATCTATGTGTAAGCTGAAAGTAACTATGCACTCACTTGAAAGATGGTGACTCAGCACTCGGACAGCGCTTCGATACTCTCAAAACGATTTTCCTTCGATAAAACCTAGTACCAATACCACTAGGGTTTAGTCTAACGATAACCGCGACAAATTAATTAGTCTGACTATTATTATTATTATATAAGTGTTAATAACACTCAATATAACTCATAATAATAGCCCAAATGATTATTTTAAGGACCTAATAGCATTCCTATAATTATTTGAAAGCTATATTAAAAATTGCGTAAGCGTAGCTCACTTACAGCGGATTTTAACGAAAACCAAAACTTTATTTGGAGCAGCGTTTCGAAACCAAAAGGCTCTTTTTCTCGGGACTCCGGGAGCCTCGGGGCTTCCCTCGGGAGCTAGGGGTTTTATCTAGGGCTTAGGGGTGGTTTGGGGTCTTAGAGAGAGAAAGAAACTAGAGAGAGAAAGAGATTTGGTGTGAAAAATGAGTGAAAAGTTCGGACCCTTCGCATGCCTTTTATAGGCGTCTGATATCGGAATTACGCTGGGCGTATCGAGGGTACGCTGGGCGTACTCCTCGGATAAGGCTTCCAGCTGGCTCGCACGTGGACCGACCTCGGAGTGGATAAGAACCGGAGTACGCGGGGCGTAGGAGAGGGTGACGCGTCAAGATCTGAAGCGAGCTCATCGAACGGCTGGGAGTTTGACCACGTCATCAGTTCTTGCATCAGCTTCGCAATTTCGCTTCCCAAGTTTTAAAAATTCATAACTTTCGCGTACGAACTCCGTTTTTAACGTTCTTTATATCCACACGAAGGTGGGAACGTACTCTACGAATTTTGTTTAGACTCCGTCAGCTAATTTTGACTCGATTTTTAATTTTATATTATTAACTGGCCGGGACAGGATTGGTCCGTTAAATCCTCATAACTTCTTCATCTGACATCCGTTTTCACCCATCTGTTTCTCGTTACGCTACTCTTAACGAGATCTTCGATTCTCGTTTAGGTCGTATCGGCTAAAAATCACTCGATCTAATATTCTAATTTCGGGCTGTACACTGCTAATCCGAAACTTCGAAAAATCATAACTTCTTCATACGAAGTCAGATTTGGGCGTTCTTTTTTTCCATGTTCTTAGTTTAACATATTCTACGACTTTCGTTTAGATTGATAAGACCAAATCTCGCTCTATCATAAATTCACTATTTAAGCTTCCCGGTATTGTGTCGGTTCTGTCACGAAACTTCGACGGGTCATAACTTCTTCGTTATAACTCGGATTTCGGTGTTCTTTATATCTCCGGAATCCTTGTTTCGACAACTAAAACATTATATAAAGATATCGGGCTTATCTCACACTTTAATTTTGACGCTTATTTTTATTCTTTATTAATTATACATTTATAATTAAATAAATAAACACATAAACACACATAATTCACATAATAATCAAATATTTCATCTTTATTACTTCAAAAAGAGTTACAATAGTTGACCTAGACTATTACATTGACAAAAATGCTTAGCCCCGAAACCCGGGCATTACAATTCTCTCCCCCTTAGGATGATTCCGTCCCGGAATCATGCATCAGCAAACAGATGTGGATAGCGACTCATCATGTCATCCTTTGTTTCCCAAGTGAGATTCGGCCCATTCGAATGTTTCCATTGGACTAGCACTAAGTCGACCATCTTGCGTCGTAACTTCTTAGTGTTACGGTCAACAATTGCCTCGGGCTCTTCGATCAGCCTCTTATTCTCATCCATCCTTAAATCTGAGATTGGAATAATATCGGGAAAATCTCCCGTGAATTTCCTCAAATAACACACATGGAAGGTGTGATGAATACCATTGAGTTCTTCGGGCAATTCCAGTTCGTAAGCTTGGTTCCCTATCTTCTGAAGAACTTTGAATGGTCCAATAAACCTTGGACTCAACTTTCCTCGTTTCCCAAATCGTATAAGTCCCTTCCATGGTGAGACTTTTAGCAAAACCAAATCCCCAACTTCGAAGGTTATCAGTCGTCTTTTCTTGTCAGCATAGCTCTTTTGACGATCTTGAGCCGCTAACATTCTTTCCCTAATCACCTTCAACTTCTCAGCAGTCTCATGGACTATCTCGGGGCCCATAAACTGCTTCTCTCCAGCTTCAAGCCAACAAGACGGCGTACGACACTTCTGTCCATATATGGCTTGATAAGGTTCCATCTTGATGCTCGAGTGAAAACTATTGTTATAGGAAAATCCTACCAGAGGTAAGTGCTTGTCGCAATTCCCTTGGAACTCAAGGGTACATGCTCTCAGCATATCTTCCAGTGTTTGAATCATTCTTTCGCTCTGACCATTAGTTTGCGGATGATAAGCAGTACTAAAACACAACTTTGTACCCAACTCCTCTTGTAGACTCCTCCAAAACCTCGACGTGAAACGACTATCACGATCTGATACGATCATAAGAGGAACACCGTGAAGTCTTACAATTTCCTTCACATAAGCATTTGCGAGCTTATCCATAGACCACTTCTCGTTGGCTGCTATGAAGTGTACACTCTTGGTGAAACGATCCACGACTACCTAAATCATGTCGTGTCCGTTCTTCGTCCTGGGTAGTTTAGTCACAAAATCCATGGTGATGTCTTCCAATTTACCCATGGGTACAGGTAAAGGTTCTAAACTCCCATACGGTTTCTGATGTTGTACCTTAACTCTCGCACATGTCACACACTCGGCCACGTACTTCGCAACATCGAGCTTCATTGTCGGCCACCAGTAATAGGGTTTTAGGTCCCTATACATTATCGTGCTACCGGGATGAATCGAGTACATGGTCTTGTGTACTTCTTCCATCAGAAGGTCTCTTATTCCTCCCATCTTAGGTACCCAAATCCGATCTTGGAATACCTTCAGTCCTCGACTGTTTGTACTGAATATTAACGTTTTGCCCAAACGTTCTTCCTTTCGGTCATTCTTCTCTAAAGCTTCTTCTTGAGCTTTCCTGATACTTTCCACAACCGCTGAGACAACTTCAATTCTCAACGCTCTTGGCCTTTTCCTTTTAAGGTTGACTTTCCGACTGAGAGCATCAGCAACAACATTTGCTTTACTTGGGTGGTAAAGTATCTCACAGTCGTAGTCCTTGAGTAACTCTAACCAGCGTCGTTACCTCATGTTCAATTCTTTCTGATTAAAGAGATACTGGAGACTCTTATGATCAGTGAACAACTTGCACTTCGTGCCGTAGAAATAATGCCTCCATATCTTTAGAGCAAATACTACCGCCGCCAACTCCAAGTCATGAGTGGGGTAGTTCTTTTCGTGCTCTTTCAATTGTCGATATGCGTATGCTATCACCTTCTCTCTTTGGGTCAGAACACAACCTAAACCTACTCCAGAAGCATCACTGTAAACTGCAAAGTCTTCAACCCCATCGGGTAGAGAAAGTATCGGTTCTTCACATAACTTCTTCTTTAGCTTCTCAAATGCCTCATCGTGTTTCTCACTCCACGTATACGTAGCTCCTTTGTGAGTCAAAGCTGTCAATGGAGCAGCTATCGAAGAAAATCCTTGGATAAATCGTCAATAATATCCGGCTAATCCTAGAAAGCTTCGAATCTCCGTGGGACTTTTCGGACGTTCCCACTTCATAACAGCCTCGATTTTTGCTAGGTCAACCATTGTCCCTTCTTAGTTAACCACATGACCCAAAAACTGGACTTCTCGTATCCAAAAGTCGCATTTGGAGAACTTAGCATAAAGCTTCTCCTTCTTTAACACTTCCAACACTTCCCGTAGATGCTTGCCATGATCCTCTTGGCTTTTTGAGTAGATCAGAATGTCGTCGATGAACACTATCACGGATTTATCGAGGAATGGCTTACAAACCCTGTTCATCAAATCCATGAAGGCTGTTGGAGCATTGGTTAGTCCAAACGACATAACCAAGAACTCGTAGTGTCCATATCTTGTTCTGAATGCAGTCTTCTCGATATCCTGATCTCTCACTTTCAGCTGATGATATCCTGACCTAAGATCGATCTTTGAGAAGTAGCTCGAACCTTGCAGCTGATCTAATAGGCCTTCAATCCTCGACAATGGATACTTGTTCTTCACTGTTGCCTTGTTCAGCTCTCGGTAGTCTATACACATTCTCATACTTCTGTCCTTCTTCTTCACGAATAACACCGGAGCTCCCCAGTGTGATGAACTAGGTTGAATGAAACCAACAGCTCCTGAAGTTGCGTCATGAGCTCCTTCATCTCCGTCGGTGCTAGTCGGTATGGTGCTTTTGCTATCGGTATTGTTCCAGGTAACAAGTCTCTACGAAACTCCACTTGCCTATCAGGTGGTAATCCGGGAAGATCTTCGGGAAAGACTTCCGGATAATCACACACAATCGGTATATTCTGCACCTCTTTCTTCTCCTTCTTAGCATCGATTACGAATGCCAAGTATGATGCACATCCTTTGGACAAACATTTCATGGCTTTCATCAGGGAGATGATTCTAGAATTCACTCTGCGTTTGTCCCCGTACACTATAAATGATTCCTTTTCGGGTGGGTTTACCTTTACTATCTTCTTTCGGCATTGAATCTCAGCATCGTTGGTGCTAAGCCAATCCATACCCAAAACGAGGTCGAAACCGTTTAACTCTATGGGTAATAGCTCTTCATGGAATTCGTTTCCGTTTAGGTCGATGACGATGTTCCTAATACAATTACTAACAGGTACGAATTTGCCACTGGCAACTTCTACAATCAGGGCATTATCAAGTGTCACACCCCCAAACCAGAACGACGGAAACGTTTGGGGGCAGAGGACGTCATATTCAGTATCATAACAGTTCATAGAAAGGAAAGTACACACCACCATATATATTAAAGTTTCCAAAATGTTTACATAATTGTATTCGTTACATGTTCAAAAGTTAAATACATAAACATCTTTCAAAAGAAGTAATTAACGTCAGCACGTTAATCTCCAAAAGTTGATTTCCAAATCTGCTTAGCGGTTCCCTGAGAATACAAGTTATTTTAAAGAGAAAGTGTCAACAATTAAGTTGGTGAGTTCATGAGTAGTGTTTTGAGAAAATGTACGCCATTCGAAAGTTCGTGTATGTTTTCCAGAAAATGCAGTGTTTCAAATGTAAAGAGTTATGATTTGTTGTGTTGAAAATGAATGTATTAGATCCAGAAAATCCCGTATTTTCCCTAAAGGTTGAGATATGAATTGTTGTGTTTTCCAAGAAAAACCCTTATTTTCTTATAAAAGTATGAAATGCATATGAATGTTCGTGTTATAAGTTGTAAATAATTGCACCAGGAAAATCCCTTATTTTCCTATTAGTTGTTTGGTTTGTATACAGGAAAAACCCTTATTTTCCTGACATAACTGGCAGTCTCCAAGACCGAAAATCGCAAGCAACCGACGTGCTTGTAATTTGTGTCATAGTTTTACATAGTAAAGCTATACGAAGATCGCACTTGTTAGATGAAGAATAGTTTTAATAGCTACTGGTTCATAAAAGCATAATACCATAATAATTGTATATCCGGTGAGTTTTATAGCCATACTAAACATAATATGCCTGTAGCGACGTTCTTCAGGCGTCGTAGCGTTATGACAACTGTCACCCCAAAAGACGGACTGTAGCTAACAGTCAGGGTGCGGGATCATGACTTCCCGTATAGATCTATACACATTTGACACGTTCTCCGAACGGGAGACTCTGGTTATAGACAGGACTTGAAGCGGTACCTTTTAGCAAAAAGGTATGATTTGAAGATGTACACGTCTCACGGATTCTCAACTAAGTCTGTATTAAAGTAGTAGTTTTGTATGCAAAGTTTATCCTTTTTCACAATGTTTGACAAAGCACAAATCAGAAGTTCTTTGAATGCATAAAATGGTTTAGCAAAGATGGTTACCTTTGATTTGATTTATTTTTATGTATACGTATAAATAAGACATATTTCTATTTATAAACATATTGTATCCCAAGAGGGTAAAGTTGTGTTGTGAGGTGTTTTGCATGAGAATGACTTCATAAGACAGTTAAAACAACAATATGAAAAGTATATCAAAAGATCGATGCTTCACACGATTTTAGTCGTGTGTTTACTTGTATTCCCCCCCCCCCCTTAAAAGAGTATAAAAATCATTTAAAAATGTATTTAAAGTGTGTTTGTAGGGGTATGAACTCACTTGAAACTTTGAAGAAAGCGAGCAGAAAACCGGGCAGAGTTTCGTCTCGCGAAACGGATTTTTTTTTTCTCGGGATTCTCGGGAATCTCGGGAGTGTAAAACTTTCTTCCCACCTTGGATATGAAAACCGGGCCTTTGGGACGACTCCGAGGGTTGAAACGCGGAGCTTCGGCACGAGAAAGGAAGGAAACTAGCAAACTTGGCCGGCACCCTCGCAACCCTTTTATAGGTGCTGAGAGGCCTCGCGTACGCGGGGCGTACGCTCGTACGCAGGGCGTACGAGACGTCATCGCTTACCGCATCCTCAGAAGAAACATCGGAGCGACGTGGACAGTTTGGAGCCCTTGATTTGAGTACGCGGGGCGTACGAGGGTACGCAGGGCGTACTCCGGTCCTATCTGCTGACTCCTCTTCGGATATTATCAAGGGTTTTTATTTATTTTTATATTTATTTTAAATAAACTTCTAAAATTCATATCTCCTTCATACGAACTCCGTTTTCAACGGTCTTTATATCCATGCGTAGGGGAGACTATGATCTACAACTTTCGTTTAGATTCCGTTGGCAAATTATGAAATTATTTTTATTATTTATTTATTAAAATGACGTGATTAAGGAATTTCTTTAAAAATTCATAACTTCTTTATCTGATGTCGGTTTTTGCCAGACTTTTTACCGCTGAAATACCATTGACGAGACCTTCGATTCTCGTTTAGGTCATTCCGGCCAAAAGTCGCTCGATCTCCGATTCGAGTTTTTACGTAACTTCGTATTGCCGGTTTTTGGTCGGAAAACTTAGAATGGTCATAACTTCTTCGTTATAACTCGGATTTTATTGTTCTTTATATGCTTGGAAACCTTAAGACGATATCTATTACATAGCGTACTCCAAACAGAGCCTTTGAATACTTCATTTTTCGATGATATTCTAATTACTTTTTTTTTCAATGAGGTTACAAGACTCGAATTTCAAGGACCTGAAATGACGGGTTGTTACATCATCCCCCCGTTAGAGGGAATTTCGTCCCGAAATTAGAGTTCATGCTACGGATAGAAGTTTTATTTGCTCCTCATGTTCCTAATTGAACTCGGTTCCTCGCTTGGCATTCCAGCGAACCTTTCACTATCGGGATACAACTTTGCTTCCTTCGTTTCACTTTACTGGCACGATAACTCTTCTTGTTCGAACGTATGTTGAATGTTTTTGTGGACTGTGAGAGTAGTACATCTTGTACCCTACAAGTAGTGTCTCCAGATCTTCGAAGTAATTACCGATGCTCCTGACTCGAGATCATGTGTCGTATAGTTAACTTCCTGTGTCTTAAGCTGTCTTGAGGTATAGGCAGTGACCTTTCCTTTTGCATGAGAACACAACCAATTCATACTGATTATGATGTCAAAATCTTGGAAGTAGATTAGATGTCATGAAGATCTAAAAGAAAGTATGATTATTCCCGAATTAAGGAAAAAGGATGGGTATTTTTGTTATATCTTTCTCTTTAGTACCAATCGACAGAAAGGGCATGTGTTGCGCTTCTAAGTTTATTTGTATGGCAGCACGATCACTCGTAGTCTTAGGCAGTCTTCGTCCTGAAGTTCATATTAGAAATTCATACATGGTTCAATGATCATAATCTCGTGTATACGAGTTGTATATAATTAAGATTGAAAAGGTAGTCGAATAAGTGATTCTACTTTAAGCTCACATCCCATTGAGGAAAAAGAAGTTAAAGCGGAATCGTCAATTCTAAACCTGTAGAACCTTGATTATATATCACCCCTACGTATACATTCATCAGTGACCGATCAACCGTACGGATCTTTCGATTTGAACTTGACGTACTGTACGAGTGGCACTTCAGGGATTTCTTCGGAAAGGAAATGAATTATGAGGTACTCCATTCATGAGTAATTGGTGTTCTGATATGACGGTTTCGCTGGAAAGGCGATTTCGAAGAAAGAGATGTACGTATGAAACTGTTTTTGTGAGAATCAAATTGAATCAAGTCGTATGATAATGTTGGAATCATAAGAAAACTTAAAGACATTAGATTTGAACATAAGACATTTACCGACAAAGCACAACCGTGCAACCATCAATAGAGTTACAGTACCTTAGACTACTACAAGACTATTGCTGCGAATAAGGTATACTACAACGGCAGGTATACGCAGCATGAGCATCCCTATACCGACGAGATCCTGCAAAAGACAAGGCTCTGGTTGCACTAGTTTTGGATGGTTTATAAGTCTGTTACAACGAAACGTCTAAATTACATTAATGTGGGTTCGGAGTAGGTCGTCCTGAAACTATGGTCCTGAGAATCCTACCGTCTATGCCAGAATTCTTTGTGATAGGGCAATCCTTCTATTGCTAGCCTTAGTGGCGGGAGTGAGGTGTTTAGCTAGTGTTAAGTGGACACGAGTGCCTTCCTTAATACCCTACCTTGGAAATTGCTTCCTAAGGCGTTCTGCAGGAGTTGCCACTTGTTCCTTTACGAATCTAGATCCTAATGTGCGCGTTTCAGCGGACCTTCATTACTCCGCCTATCCCTTCGACTGATCGGGATCGTGTGGTTTTAGGTTTAATTACTTATGTTCTTCTAAATGTTAGCATATTCACTCGATGCATTAGGGTAGCTATGTTTTGAAGTTCATGGTTGAATTCACTACTAGTTTCTGGGCTTGGATTTGACTTGTTGCATGCGTGGTATTTCTAAATGATTTGTTGGGGGATACTACGGGAAGGTTGTAAAGATTCCTCATATGAGTACTCTGTGGTTTTGAAACTAGAAACCAATTGGGGTTTGTGTGGGGATTGTCATCATAAATCGATCTAGTTTCGTTAGTTGATGGTTCAAGTGAAAGGGTCTTTTATAACACATGGAACTGGTATGGGTAGGGCCACACCAATCCACGTCGAAAGTCAATGTCGGTACTTCTCATTGTAAGATGTTCGTTAGTGGGATAGGGAAATATACATATGTGTTTTTAGTGCTTTTTAGTCTATCTCTATTATTACTGCTATGAAGGTTTTGTTGAATGATTGGGGGTGTTTGTTCGAGTAGGTTTCTAACTTGTGACTCACGGAACTCCCCTGCGTCCCTACTATCAAATGGAATGTATGCGAATAAGTTATCAAGGAGAAATGTACCCAAAATAACCGTGGGGTCTGCAATAGCCTCCTCTTGGCCCATTGCGAATACTTGGCCTTCTCCACCAGCATTCACGATGCTTGACTCCAGGCAGTCCCTTCGGAAGTGTCCCGTTACTCCGCACTCATAACAAGCGTGGTCTACTCCTACATTTGTGGCTTGAGCAGTTGGTTGGGCTAGTTCTCTGCAGTAGCGGATGGTGTGTCCCTCTCTATTACACCTAACGCAATACATTTCATGGCAGGATCCGTGATGATGAAAGTTGCATCGGTTGCACTTAGGCTGGTTGCCGTTGTACGACCTTTTGGGTGTAGGGGTATGGTTTGTTGATTGCTTTTTGGTGCTTCCTCGAGTTGATTTGCCTCCCCTCTTGCTCCAGGGTTTTCGTTTCATGTTCTTGTGTTCGCACCTTGCGGTATTCTTGTAGGTAGCTACTGGTAGGTGACTTAGATTGTTTCTCTGATTAGGATTTTTGATATCGTTTCCTTCCCTGTTTGGGTTGACAGAGTTATTGTATGCTATAGTGGCTGCCACTGTGGCTATAACTGTAGCTTGCAAAGTGGCGGTGTCCAAATGTAGGAATAGGGTTGCGTTGGTAAGTTGATTATTTCCGGCCCTTGCTGTGCCGCTAAAGTTTGCTTGAGACAGTGCAGCTGTTACTGCCGCAACGATAGCAGATTGCACTATGTTGGGGTCATATTGAGGAGGTGGTGGTGGGGTTGCGTTTCTACGTGCTGATCTACGAGGAGACATTGTTCTGATAAGGAAATAACATGAAAAACTATAAGTTTTAAATGATTCGAAGTCGCGCATTAGCGATTTGCTATATCAGAAGTTTGGCTTACCCCTGAATAGGGTTTTGAGTTCGACTCATGAGGAGAGTAGATAAATTCATGAATTTGAGGGGTATGCAAAGGGTTTAATAAAGGAAATACATCATATATAATAAAACATGGTGCGTTGCATTTTGTAGTTAGGAAAATTTGACCTATCTAAAGGTCTCCGATTACAAGGTTAAGAAAAGTAAGGACTTTATCCGAGGTCTTATGCTATGACAAAATTTTTGGAAGTCAGACAGGTTTTATTTGTTACGCGAGCTGGCTACATGGGCCTTAGATTCTGCCAACTGACGCTCCATCTCGAGCATACGTAATTCATGTCTTGCCTGGCGTGCCCGAAGTTCTATCACTTCGGTTTGAGTTGCTGTTAGCTCTCTCTGTAACGCTTCATTTCGATTTACGATTCTCCCGTGAGCTAATCCTAACTGTCGGATGTGAACTGTGTTGACTCCAGTGTTCGCATCATTTTCCTGAGTTCGATGGAGGGTCGACCGTCCTTGCTCACCAATGCGAGAAATCTGACGAACCAATATAGGAAGGGCTCTGTCTGCTAAGCCTCCCTCGCTTAGGTTGTAGAAGCTCCGGTCTCCGTTGAATGGAAGGGGTTGATCCTGATCGCGGCTCCACCTATACAGGTAAGTTGCCCAAAGGGGCGTCGAGCCATGAAATTCCGGTCGAGGATTAGGATTTTGAATAGGAGCTGTTAAGGGTAGGTTATTGTTCTCTGGATCTGAGTCTGATTCTTCTGGCATTCCTTCTTCAGGATCATTCTCTATCCCTTCTCCATTACCTTGGTTAGGGTAGTAGGGGACACCGGGGTGATGGAATCCAGCCATTTGAGTCTATACGAGAATAGGGTTAAGAATTGACTATAAGCTAAAACACATGGAATTTATTCTTTAAGTTTAAGGGTTGAAGGCACTCGAATACTCCCTTAGTATTCTTTAACGATATGCTTTTGGTAAGTTTTAAATTTTTTGTCCATTACAGACACTCCTTGGCATACGTTAGTCGGTTCTTGGACAAATATAGTTGATCAGGCTATATTCTTCCCAGTTCCGATTACATGTCCCAAGGCATACCTGCACTGCACAACTTATTTATAATACTTCTATATTGTTTTAATTATGATACTGACCATGTTATTAATATGAAATGAATGCATGCCTACTTTCCAAAAACTAAATAGATTTAATTTTAAAAGTATGACTCTTATTCATAGTGTTTTTGCCCAGTTGTGTTTATAGTTGTATACCAAAATGGTTTTGATATACTTAATTCACTATAAACAATGCTCTGATACCAATCTGTCACACCCCCAAACTAGAACGACGGAAACGTTCGGGGGCGGACGACGTCATATTCAGTATCATAACAGTTCATAGAAAGGAAAGTACACACCACCATATATATTAAAGTTTCCAAAATGTTTACATAATTGTATTCGTTACATGTTCAAAAGTTAAATACATAAACATCTTTCAAAAGAAGTAATTAACGTCAGGACGTTAATCTCCAAAAGTTGATTTCCAAATCTGCTTAGAGGTTCCCTGAGAATACAAGTTATTTCAAAGAGAAAGTGTCAACAATTAAGTTGGTGAGTTCATGAGTAGTGTTTTGAGAAAATATACGCCATTCGAAAGTTCGTGTATGTTTTCCAGAAAATGCAGTGTTTCAAATGCAAAGAGTTATGATTTGTTGTGTTGAAAATGAATGTATTAGATCCAGAAAATCCCATATTTTCCCTAATGGTTGAGATATGAATTGTTGTGTTTTCCAAGAAAAACCCTTATTTTCTTATAAAAGTATGAAATGCATATGAATGTTCGTGTTATAAGTTGTAAATAATTGTACCAGGAAAATCCCTTATTTTCCTATTAGTTGTTTGGTTTGTATACAGGAAAAACCCTTATTTTCCTGACATAACTGGCAGTCTCCAAGACCGAAAATCGCAAGTAACCGACGTGCTTGTAAGTTGTGTCATAGTTTTACATAGTAAAGCTATACGAAGATCGCACTTGTTAGATGAAGAATAGTTTTAACAGCTACTCGTTCATAGAAGCATAATACCATAATAATTGTATATCCGGTGAGTTTTATAACCATACTAAACATAATATGCCTGTAGCGACGTTCTTCAGGCGTCGTAGCGTTATGACAACTGTCACCCCAAAAGACGGACTGTAGCTAACAGTCAGGGTGCGGGATCATGACTTCCCGTATAGATCTATACACATTTGACACGTTCTCCGAACGGGAGACTCTGGTTATAGACAAGACTTGAAGCGGTACCTTTTAGCAAAAAGGTATGATTTGAAGATGTACACGTCTCACGGATTCTCAACTAAGTCTGTATTAAAGTAGTAGTTTTGTATGCAAAGTTTATCCTTTTTCACAATGTTTGACAAAGCACAAATCAGAAGTTCTTTGAATGCATAAAATGGTTTAGCAAAGATGGTTACCTTTGATTTGATTTATTTTTATGTATACGTATAAATAAGACATATTTCTATTTATAAACATATTGTATCCCAAGAGGGTAAAGTTGTGTTGTGAGGTGTTTTGCATGAGAATGACTTCATAAGACAGTTAAAACAACAATATGAAAAGTATATCAAAAGATCGATGCTTCACACGATTTTAGTCGTGTGTTTACTTGTATTCCCCCCCCCCCTTAAAAGAGTATAAAAAGCATTTAAAAATGTATTTAAAGTGTGTTTGTAGGGGTATGAACTCACTTGAAACTTTGAAGAAAGCGAGCAGAAAACCGGGCAGAGTTTCGTCTCGCGAAACGGATTTTTTTTTTTCTCGGGATTCTCGGGAATCTCGGGAGTGTAAAACTTTCTTCCCACCTTGGATATGAAAACCGGGCCTTTGGGACGACTCCGAGGGTTGAAACGCGGAGCTTCGGCACGAGAAAGGAAGGAAACTAGCAAACTTGGCCGGCACCCTCGCAACCCTTTTATAGGTGCTGAGAGGCCTCGCGTACGCGGGGCGTACGCTCGTACGCAGGGCGTACGAGACGTCATCGCTTACCGCATCCTCAGAAGAAACATCGGAGCGACGTGGACAGTTTGGAGCCCTTGATTTGAGTACGCGGGGCGTACGAGGGTACGCAGGGCGTACTCCGGTCC
The DNA here is from genome assembly GCF_002870075.4 of Lactuca sativa. Taxonomy (NCBI): domain Eukaryota; kingdom Viridiplantae; phylum Streptophyta; class Magnoliopsida; order Asterales; family Asteraceae; genus Lactuca; species Lactuca sativa. The sequence goes on from NC_056630.2 coordinate 261,262,008, forward strand.
TATCTGCTGACTCCTCTTCGGATATTATCAAGGGTTTTTATTTATTTTTATATTTATTTTAAATAAACTTCTAAAATTCATATCTCCTTCATACGAACTCCGTTTTCAACGGTCTTTATATCCATGCGTAGGGGAGACTATGATCTACAACTTTCGTTTAGATTCCGTTGGCAAATTATGAAATTATTTTTATTATTTATTTATTAAAATGACGTGATTAAGGAATTTCTTTAAAAATTCATAACTTCTTTATCTGACGTCGGTTTTTGCCAGACTTTTTACCGCTGAAATACCATTGAAGATATCTTCAATTCTCGTTTAGGTCATTCCGGCCAAAAGTCGCTCGATCTCTGATTCGAGTTTTTATGTAACTTCGTATTGCCGGTTTTTGGTCGGAAAACTTAGAATGGTCATAACTTCTTCGTTATAACTCGGATTTTAGTGTTCTTTATATGCTTGGAAACCTTAAGACGATATCTATTACATAGCGTACTGCAAACAGAGCCTTTGAATACTTCATTTTTCGATGATATTCTAATTACTTTTTTTTTCAAAGAGGTTACAAGACTCGAATTTCAAGGACCTGAAATGACGGGTTGTTACATCAAGTTTTTCTACAGGCAATGCTAATTTCCCACCAGATTTGTGTGACATAAAGGAGTAGTTGGCTCCGGAATCAAATAGTATATTTGCAGGCAAACCATTTACAAGAAAGGTACCTGAAGCGATGTCTGTTGCCTCCTTCGCAGCCTTGAGCGTCATCTGGAAGGCTCTCGCCTGCGGCTTCGGTGGTATGTTGGGTCTTCCTGCCTCCTTCTTCTTCGGGCAGTCCTTCAAAATGTGCCCTTCTTCATTACAGATGCCTTCTGGATGAGGGTGCATTTAATGGCATAGTTCCCAGGCTTTCCGCATTTGAAACAAGTGACCCCTCCGTCACACCTCCTAGAGTGCTTCTTCTTGAACTTGTCACACCACTTCGCTTCTGATCCTCCTCCTCTCGAACCAGACTTCGAGAATCCACTCTTCTTGTTGGACTTCGAGGATCCATCGAACTTCCGTTTCTCACCAACCTCAGCACTTTCCAGACCTCTTTCCTTTTGTTGGGTCTCCACGTTCTTGGCTGCTCGAACAACTGATTTTAGAGTGGTTGCCAACTTGACTGTTGGGCCAAAGTCAGCTGGCAGTCCGTTTGCAAACTTCTCAATTTTGGAAAGTTCGGTTGGCACTAGGTATGGGAACAACTTCATCTTTTCCGTGAATGCAATAGCATAGTCATCGATGCTCATTCTCCCCTTCTTTAAATTTTGGAACTCATTGTTCAGATCAATCGGATCTATCTCTGAACAATACTGCGCCTTCAGTTGTTCCAAAAACTCATCCCATGACATTTTCAGAGCTTCTCCTCGCGGCATTGTATCTGCCAATAGCTTCCACCAGCTCAAGACTCCAGTTTTCAATTGCCTCACAGCGAAGACAGTCTTCTGCTTCTCGCTGCAGTCGCAGCTCTCAAACACCATCTCCATCTCGGAGATCCAGTCCATAATCTCAACAGGCTTTGGGCTTCTTGAGAGACTTGGTGGTTTCGCACCCAAGAAATTTTTGTACATCCGCCCATCCTTGTTGTTTCTCCCTTATGGGCAATCCCTTTGCTCACCTTGAGTCCCTACTTGACTGTCTTGGCGGCTGTAGTTCCCTTCCTCAGATTGCTCGGGAACTGGCTCCATTGGTTCAACATGTATGGTAGGTTCGTCCCTATTTTCTTGGAGCATCTGTCTCATTTCTTCCCTTTGTTCAGCTAGCATAGCCCGAATCATGGCTTGAACTCTAGCCATGGTGACTGGCTCAGGTGCTACTTCTTCTACAACAGGTATTTGCTAGACCACTAGGGGTTGGTTCCTATCTCCATTTGCGTTTACGTTTCCGCTACGGGTCCTTGCCATCTTGATCTATACACCAAATAAGGTGAATTTAGATTTTTATTTAGGATAGACGTTTAAATCGTCCTTATCAATCCGCAACGTTTACATGCTAGTTCTAATATCGTAGTCGTATGTTTAGAATCCTAAACACATAAGGTTTCCAGATCTGGTCGGCAACAGACCATAGATCCGAACAAATAATAGCATATCATGCACAAAGCATTTAGCACATAAAAGCATTTTAGGCACAATTCCTAAAATAAGCTAGTGCTCACACCTCACAATCATCGCTTAGCATTCTAAGTTTAAGTCTATAAATGCTACAAATTCCTAGTTCGCTTAAACTAATGCTCTGATACCAACTGTGACATCCCCATTTTCACGGCCAGAAAAGACCAATTTTGTTTATGCTTTGTTTGAAAATCAGAGTAACATTTTAAATAAAAGTGTTACGGAATTTGTCCCAAAACGAAATATGATAAAGATTTATCAAAAGAATTTCCAAGGAAATGTATTTCATTAAAAGACTTGGGATGTCATGTTTGATACAGATCAAAAGCATAAACAGTACAATATAAGCCTTACTACATTATTTCGTATCTATAGGCCTATATCCGTAATCCCTCATCCCAAAACATCACATCTATGCTCATGCACCACTACCTGTAATACAAGAAACTAAGTGGGTCAGGCTGGGGAGCCTGGTGAGCACATAGAGTTTTCAACCCACAATAAATAAGTTTATTAATTTCATCAATCAACAATAACCCGATTACCCGTTCCCGTTTTCCTCACTTTACGTCCCTAAACACCTATCATAAAGGACCTAGCCTAAGGATCATCATCGGGATGGACACTACTGCTAAGGGGATTCCTCAGCAATAAATATCCTAAAGGCAACCATGTGGGGGATGGAGTACACCGGTGAACACATCGTTCACAAACACCTACAGGTTGCGAGCATGCTAGTGTTCCACTGGACTGTCTAGAAGAGTCTGTGGTCGTCATCCATACTCCGCTAGATGACAGAATCAACAACATCAACATCGAGGCCTCTCATCATTTTATCACACATCACCTATTACATCTACCCATATTTTACCCCAACATTTTCGTAGATATAAAATACATATACAGTTTAAATCATTGAAAACATGTATAACAATGTTCATCCAGCATAGATAGCAAGTATTCAGATAATATGCACACATAACATGTAATTTATATAAAATACTTCATATCTATGTGTAAGCTGAAAGTAACTATGCACTCACTTGAAAGGTGGTGACTCAGCACTCGGACAACGCTTCGATACTCTCAAAACGATTTTCCTTCGATAAAACCTAGTACCAATACCACTATGGTTTAGTCTAACGTTAACCGCGACAAATTAATTAGTCTGACTATTATTATTAATATATAAGTGTTAATAACACTCAATATAACTCATAATAATAGCCCAAATAATTAATTTATGGACCTAATAGCATTCCTATAATTATTTGAAAGCTATATTAATAATTAAATACTTACAGCGGATTTTAACGAAAACCAAAATAAAAACGAAAACCAAAACTTTATTTGGAGCAGCGTTTCAAAACCGAAAGGCTCTTTTTCTCGGGACTCCGGGAGCCTCGGGGCTTCCCTCGGGAGCTAGGGGTTTTATCTAGGGCTTAGGGGTGGTTTGGGGTCTTATAGAGAGAAAGAAACTAGAGAGAGAAAGAGAATTGGTGTGAAAAATGAGTGAAAAGTTCGGACCCTTCGCATGCCTTTTATAGGCGCCTGATCTCGGAATTACGCTGGGCGTACTCCTCGGATAAGGCTTCCAGTTGGCTCGCACGTGGACCGACCTCGAAGTGGATAAGAACTGGAGTACGCGGGGCGTAGGCGAGGGTGACGCGTCAAGATCCGAAGCGAGCTCATCGAACGGCTGGGAGTTTGACCACGTCATCAGTTCTTGCATCAACTTCGCAATTTCGCTTCCCAACTTTTAAAAATTCGTAACTTTCGGGTACGACCTCCGTTTGCGACGTTCTTTATATCCACGCGAAGGTGGGAACGTACTCTACAACTTTCGTTTAGACTCTGTCAGCTAATTTTGACTCGATTTTATGTTATTAACAGGCCGGGACAGGATTGGTCCATTAAATCGTCATAACTTCTTCATCCGACGTCCGTTTTTGCCCATCTTTTTCTCCTTACACTACTCTTAACGAGATCTTTGATTCTCTTTTAGGTCGTGTCGGTTTAAAATCACTCGATCTAATATTCGAATTTCAGGCTGTACACTGCTAATCCGAAACTTCGAAAAATCATAACTTCTTCATACGAAGTCAGATTTGGGCGTTCTTTTTATCGATGTTCTTAATTTAAGATATTCTACGACTTTTGTTTATATCGCTAAGGCTAAATCTCGCTCTATCATATATTCACTAATTACACTTCCCGGTATCGTGCCGGTTCTGTCGCGAAACTTCGACGGGTCATAACTTCTTCGTTATAACTCAGATTTCGGTGTTCTTTATATCTCCGGAATCCTTGTTTCGACCACTATAACATTATATAAAGATATAGGGCTTATCTCACACTTTAATTTTGACGCTTAGTTTTATTCTTTATTAATTATAGATTTATAATTAAATAAATAAACACATAAACACACATAATTCACATAATACTCAAATATTTCATCTTTATTACATCAAAAAGAGTTACAATAGTTGACCTAGACTATTACATTGACAAAAATGCTTAGCCCCGAAACCCGGGCGTTACACCTGCTCCAAGGGCATAGTCCCTGGGGCGGTTCTAATGGCCTTGTCAGTTGTAACCTCACAGATCCTCTCTAGAATAGAAGTACACTCTCAGAGCATGTGTTAGGAGCTGATGTCACATTATTTGGCACCATACCAGACTTGAAGGAGCATCCATCATCTCGTTCTTGCCTAGGTATGTTCAAATTTGTTGCGTTTCTGTAACGTCCAAAATTTCAAAACAATTAAAACTTTTCAAAAACCACTCATTTTAATAACGTTGTTACAAAAGGTTTTCAATACATTATTTAACAGAGTATTTTCCCAGGTTCATATCATAAACATCAATGCGAGAAACGGTACGATCACGCCTTTGCCTTGCCACAGACTCTTGAGAACCTGAAACATAAAACCACAACTGTAAGCCCGAAAGCTTAGTGAGATACCCCCAAAATACCAACCACATATACGCCCTTCCAGGCCACGACCTTCCGGTCCATGTGTCTCAGGGGACTTCCGTCCCTGCTGGGTAAACCTTCCGGTCCTACCCATGCCGACCTTCTGGTCCACAACACAACATATTGCCTTCCGGCCCATAACATATTGCCTTCCGGCCCATAGCATAAAATGCATACATAACATAACAAATCGTAGAACGACCCTACATATCGGGTCACACCCCAGATCTAGCAATCATAACACATAATCATATAGCAATTCACAGACAACAATCGATCAACAGCTCACATATCATAGCATTACTCTAAACAAGATACCGGTCTAGCCGGTCACTAGCATAACATTACCCTACGAATCAGTCAACATACTAAATGCATACATACGCCTTTCCAGGCCATGACCTTCCGGTCCACATAGCAATGCCTTCCGGCCCACAACATGTAATGACAACTACCCGGATTTCCATCCGATAAAAGGGTCGGCCTTGGTGCCATAAACCCTAGCGATATAGTGAGGATAACTCACCTCGAAACTGCCGACTGAACAGATAGTTCAAGCTGCTCCGATCACTGATACGATCTCCACCTCTGGACAGCCACCAATGCACTAAACTCAAACAATAAACAACAATTACCAAAATACCCCTGGAACCACTGGTCAATCCTTGGTCAAAGACAAGGTCAAAGTCAACCCCTAACTGACCCTACTCGCCGAGTCAACCCTATGACTCGCCGAGTCCCCATACTCAGGACTTCACTCAATCCGCGATCTAACTCGCCGAGTCACCCCAAGACTCGCCGAGTTCAACAACTCTGAGTCCACTCGCCCTTGACTCACCGATTCTCTAAGATTCCCTTTCTACACGTCGAGTATCCCCCTTTGACTCGACGAGTTCCTCCTGGACGAATCGCGGGGCCACCCCGACTCAACTCGCCGAGTCTGAAGAACAACTCGACGAGTCCCAGTTAATCTTCAAGCTACTCGCCGAGTCTGTTCATCGGACTCGGCGTGTCCATGCCATGCAACCGCTCAAACTGCTTTCTAAGGCCAGATCTGCTCCGACAACTCATAGGTCTGGCCTTCCTAGACTGGTTCATCACGTAAAGCCCTCATTTCGGTGCTCATAATACACCCCATGACTCATAATTTACCTTTTGACCTAAGGCATAAGGATTCCAATCCAAAACCTCCATTGATTCCCGAAATGCTCAGGCATGGGACATTCTGGACTTCCAAGGGTCCCATTATAGGGTTCCAATCGCTTGGGGGACTAAGGAAACACTCAATCTAGCCACAAAAGGGTTCAATAAATCCTAAATCCATATACACATCAACATAGAAGAATGCAACTCGAAAATATTACCTGAATAACGTTGCTCTGTGTCCCCAATCCTCAGAATGTGGCTTCTCTTGTTTTTCCTTTAACCAAGCCTCCTCCTCCTTGCAAAATAACACTTCCAAGATCAATAATGGTCTTTTACCTTGCTCCAGATGCTCACAATCGAATTAGGGCTTCACTCACAGGACTAGGGTGAACATTGACGGCCATAAGGCCCCTTATATATGTCCCCAACCTGGACGGTTAGGGTTTCGCTAAACAGCGTGGACTCGCCGAGTCCATATCCGGACTCGTCGAGTCCAGTCGTGAACCCGCGACCAGATCTGCGATCCTACTCGGCGAGTCTGAGCTCCAACTCGCCGAGTCCCCTCTTAAAACACCCAAAATCATAAATATAACACTACCTGGAATTCCGGGCTGTTACAACTCTCCCCCACTAGAACTAGACTTCGCCCTCGAAGTCTCACTCTGAAAATAGCTCCGGATGCTGCTCCCGCATCTCACGCTCCGGCTCCCAGGTCATTTCCGATCCCTTCCGGTGCTGCCACTGAACTAACACCAGAGGTATCTCCTTATTCCTCAGAACCTTGGTCTTCCGATCTCTGATGGCCACTGGTCTCTCGGCATAATTCAGGCTCACATCCACCTGAATGTCCTCTAATGGAACTACTGCCGACTCATCGGCTATACACTTTCTCAATTGCGACACATGAAAAGTGTCGTGGATTTGTCTCAAATCCGTTGGCGACTCCAAACGGCAGGCCACCCAGCCTACCCTCGCAGCTACATGAAAAGGCCCAATATACCGGGGCCCCAACTTGCCCCTCTCCCTGAATCGAATCACTCCTTTCCAAGGAGAGACCTTCAGGAGTACGAAGTCGCCGACCTGAAACTCAAGCTCGGACCGACGTCTGTCTGCATAACTTTCCCGTCGGCTCTGGGCGGTCAATAACCTCTGTCTAATCTGTTGAATCTGCTCTGTCGACTGAAGCACGATCTCTGTACTGCCCATCACTCTCTGTAACCGAGAATTACCCAAGATGCAACTCTGCTCTAAATCTCAACAATCACTCGACCCATAAGGGCTAGGAAACCATGAAACACCGGATCCCCGATCCAAAGCCCACTTTGTCCATTCCGGACCGATCGAGGGACCCATTCTCACTCTCAGAGCAACTCTCACGAGTTCTCCTCTTGCAATCACATACACCTGCTGAACTAGCCCCCCAGCACCCACAGTTTGGAAGACCCGATACACTGATGATATCCTCGAACATCTCCCAGGATGGACCACTAATATCCACCCTATACCCTGATCAGAATCACACTGAGAATTCAAGATTCTCTCTCTCCCTGCATCCCTTCTGAGCCTCAACAGACATCCCAAACCGGATGAGTTCCTACTTCACTGCCGCAGACACGATGCTCAACACCATACTCGAAGTACTCCAACCATAACTCTGCTCTGCAGCTTTCACTTTCGTGAACTTGCACTCCCCTTCGGAGTTACGCACCTTTCTCTTTTCCTTTTCCAAGGAACCCTCTTGACCATAATGCCACTCCAACCGGCGCCACGGTGCTCGCCCCAAGCGACACCACCCTTTTTGCGTAACCGCTATTCACATACTCTGGTTCTCATTGCAGGGGCTCTCAAGCCCATGCACTCTCTCCATTCCACAAAATCACTACCTCAACTAAACAAAATCGCTAACCCGGGGCCAGACCTTCCAATGTAATCACACTGCTACATACAAACTCCGAAATCTCAAACTGATCCAACAATACTATCAGAGTCCCCAGCATGACTGGACCGACTCTCATAACACACACCAGCCACTCGAGGCTATATCTCGGTGGGTCCGTACACCCAAACTCTGTGAACCCTTAGGTTCCAACTCTGGGAACCTTCCGGTTCCAACTCTAGAAACATGCTCAACATAAATCTCGTGGGATTAATGCAGTACAACCCATCACGTACATCAAGCATACAAATACTCTGATCACATAACCCCGGTTACTTACTTAAACTTGATCCCGGCCTGCTCCCAGGCCTCCACAATCAATTGCCCTAGGTCTGTATCCCGCCCCGCATACCCGACACTCGCTCTTGTTAGTCTTTCTCTGAGCTGACAGAACACCGCTGAATCCCAACAGCTAAGCACCCTCACATACTCATCGATCTCCCGGAGAATTCTCCAATTCTCCCCCACTTAAAGCACTGACTAACAACCACCGATCGCCATTAACGACCTTCCAGAACAACCCCGCACAAAGAGAACACTTACACACTGACTGCTTCCCACAAGCATAAGCAACCCTTAGCAAAACGCATCTCCTCCCTGATCAATCCGCTCAAAAGAATCCGGTCTTTCAAATATCCACTCCATGACTGCAGATGCTACCCGACATTCAACCCAGTGCCGCATCTCCACTATCAACCCTCACGAATGATAACCAACGAATTCCCAAACAATAACTCATAACCAAACCCACAACCTGCAAAAGGATGAATACCGCATCGAAAGCCGCACAAGGATACCGGCACCAAAACACCAAACTATAACCATACCAAACCATCAGGGAACAACGAATACCAACGCGAAAACCTGAAGCACCAATCCATAACCATGCCAATCCCGCGAAACAACGAATACCGCATCGAAATCCACACAAGGTACCAGCACAAACAATACGCCACAATCAACGCAATATAATCAAGACATCGAGAAAGCATCATACCCGCCGCTGCCTCCGGCACTGCTCTGACTCCCTCTGCCGCAAGCTAATAAGCACGACCATGAGCCCTTGGGGCTCCGCTCCATCCTGTCCCCCTCCTGAACTCCTCAAGGCGGCCGGTGCTAGAGCCTGCACCGGTCCTGCAGAAAGCTGTGGACAATTGACCCTCAAATGTCCAACCTGCCGACAATGATGACAAATCCTCAAATCCCGAAGCGGCACTGACTACCGACAATCCCGCGCATAGTGCCCCTCCTTTCCGCACTTGCGGCATGCACCACCGGACCAGCAAACTCCGGTGTGATCCCTCCCACACTTCCCACAAGTGTGTCCGCCCCGATCCCCCACTCTAACATCAACGGTACTGGACCGTTTCGGCGATGGCTGCGACTGCATCGGAGCCTGCCTCACCTCACGTAACTGCAACTCAACCTCTAACTCACGCCGCATGGCGGCCTCCTGCAACACCAACAAGGTCTCGCACCTCTGCGCAGACACGACCTGTCTGATATCCCCCTTGAGCATACTCAGATATCGGGACATCTGAGCCTGCTCCGAAGCGAACTCAGGGCAAAACATCGCCCTCTCAATAAACATCCTGGTGATCTCAGTCACCGACTCCGAATCCTGCTTCTGCTCAAGGAACTCCCGAGCCAATCTCTCCCTCTCATCTCGCGGAACATAACGAGTACTGAACATCTCTCTGAACTGATCCCGTGAAACCGCAGCCCTCTGCGCATCGGAATATGACTCCGTGGTCAATCTCCACCAATCCTTCGCCCCGAGCCCCAATAGGTCCAGAGCACACCTCACCCTCTGATCAGCAGGGCATAAACTCGTGAAGAAACACCCCTCCACGTCTGATAACCATCTCATGGCAACAATCGGGTCCTGAACTCCATCGAATGTGGGAGGCTTCGTATAATAGAAGTCCCGATACTGAAAACTCCGACTAGCTCCTCCCCTTGCCGCTGCTACAGCCGCTGTAGCCACCACGGCAGCCGTCTCTGCGAGAGCCGCATATCGCTCATCAAAATACTCAATCATGGCGGTCTTGATCGACCCAAACAATTCCGGCAACTCAGCCCGGAACAATGCAGCAACCCCATCACGCAGGATCTTGCGAATCCTCGCATCCAACTCGCTCGTGCTCGCCTGATCGATAACCTCAGACGGCACCGATCCACTCGGAACTCGCTCTCCAGCTCCCGACCTGATCCGGATCTACTATCATCATGCCTCGAAATCTCCATACCAAAGACACCATACCAATCTCAGACACTTCCCACAATCCTGGGATCCAACTCTCGCAACCCTACCCTAGAGATCATGGTTTCCCTGATACGCGTATGGGTCATGTGCTTTCAGTAGTACGGGCCCATACTACCTTCCACACCTACCCATATTTGTATGAAGTACTACCACAATACCCTAGAGAACATGGATAACAACTATCAACGCTCACCACTAGAGGAACACTGAGAATATCCCATAAGGGACCCTAGGCTACAGGCATCACAAATCAGGCAACATTATCATGAATTCCTGAAGATCCCTAGCCTAACTCTAGCATGCTGTTCTATCAAGCTCAATAAAACCAATATCATGTATGGTATCTTGGGGTTACTTACTGGCTCCGGCTGATCGTACCTCCGCGTCCTCCTCTTACTAAATTTGAAAACCATTTTAATTTCTCTTTTTAAAATCCTCCTCGATTTGAGACTGGAGTCACACGAATGTTCCCCCAATTCACTCAAACCAAGGCTCTGATACCAACTTGTAACGTCCAAAATTTCAAAACAATTAAAACTTTTCAAAAACCACTCATTTTAATAACGTTGTTACAAAAGGTTTTCAATACATTATTTAACAGAGTATTTTCCCAGGTTCATATCATAAACATCAATGCGAGGAACGGTACGATCACGCCTTTGCCTTGCCACAGACTCTTGAGAACCTGAAACATAAAACCACAACTGTAAGCCCGAAAGCTTAGTGAGATACCCCCAAAATACCAACCACATATACGCCCTTCCAGGCCACAACCTTCCGGTCCATGTGTCTCAGGGGACTTCCGTCCCTGCTGGGTAAACCTTCCGGTCCTACCCACGCCGACCTTCCGGTCCACAACACAACATATTGCCTTCCGGCGCATAACATATTGCCTTCCGGCCCATAACATATTGCCTTCCGGCCCATAGCATAAAATGCATACATAACATAACAAATCATAGAACGACCCTACATATCGGGTCACAACCCAGATCTAGCAATCATAACACATAATCATATAGCAATTCACAGACAACAATCGATCAACAGCTCACATATCATAGCATTACTCTAAACAAGATACCGGTCTAGCCGGTCACTAGCATAACATTACCCTACGAATCAGTCAACATACTAAATGCATACATACGCCTTTCCAGGCCATGACCTTCCGGTCCACATAGCAATGCCTTCCGACCCACAACATGTAATGACAACTACCCGGATTTCCATCCGATAAAAGGGTCGGCCTTGGTGCCATAAACCCTAGCGATATAGTGAGGATAACTCACCTTAAAACTGCCGACTGAACAGATAGCTCAAGCTGCTCCGATCACTGATACGATCTCCACCTCTGGACAGCCACCAATGCACTAAACTCAAACAATAAACAGCAATTACCAAAATACCCTTGGAACCACTGGTCAATCCTTGGTCAAAGACAAGGTCAAAGTCAACCCCTAACTGACCCTACTCGCCGAGTCAACCCTATGACTCGCCGAGTCCCCATACTCAGGACTTCACTCAATCCGCGATCTAATTCGCCGAGTCACCCCAAGACTCGCCGAGTTCAACAACTCTGAGTCCACTCGCCCTTGACTCACCGATTCTCTAAGATTCCCTTTCTACACGTCGAGTATCCCCCCTTGACTCGATGAGTTCCTCCTGGACGAATCGCGGGGCCACCCCGACTCAACTCGCCGAGTCTGAAGAACAACTCGACGAGTCCCAGTTAATCTTCAAGCTACTCGTCGAGTCTGTTCATCGGACTCGGCGAGTCCATGCCATGCAACCGCTCAAACTGCTTTCTAAGGCCAGATCTGCTCCGACAACTCATAGGTTTGGCCTTCTTAGACTGGTTCATCACGTAAAGCCCTCATTTCGGTGCTCATAATACACCCCATGACTCATAATTTACCTTTTGACCTAAGGCATAAGGATTCCAATCCAAAACCTCCATTGATTCCCGAAATGCTCAGGCATGGGAGATTCTGGACTTCCAAGGGTCCCATTATAGGGTTACAATCGCTTGGGGGACTAAGGAAACACTCAATCTAGCCACAAAAGGGTTCAATAAACCCTAAATCCATATACACATCAACATAGAAGAATGCAACTCGAAAATATTACCTGAATAACGTTGCTCTGTGTCCCCAATCCTCAGAATGTGGCTTCTCTTGTTGTTCCCTTAACCAAGCCTCCTCCTCCTTGCAAAATAACACTTCCAAGATCAATAATGGTCTTCTACCTTGCTCTAGATGCTCACAATCGAATTAGGGCTTCACTCACAGGACTAGGGTGAACATTGACGGCCATAAGGCCCCTTATATATGTCCCCAACCTGGACGGTTAGGGTTTCGCTAAACAGCGTGGACTCGCCGAGTCCATATCCGGACTCGTCGAGTCCAGTCGCGAACCCACGACCAGATCTGCGATCCTACTCGGCGAGTCTGAGCTCCAACTCGCCGAGTCCCCTCTTAAAACACCCAAAATCATAAATATAACACTACCTGGAATTCCGGGCTGTTACAACTCTCCCCCACTAGAACTAGACTTCGCCCTCGAAGTCTCACTCTGAAAATAGCTCCGGATGTTGCTCCCGCATCTCACGCTCCGGCTCCCAAGTCATTTCCGATCCCTTCCGGTGCTGCCACTGAACTAACACCAGAGGTATCTCCTTATTCCTTAGAACCTTGGTCTTCCGATCTCTGATGGCCACTGGTCTCTCGGCATAATTCAGGCTCGCATCCACCTGAATGTCCTCTAATGGAACTACTGCCGACTCATCGGCTATACACTTTCTCAATTGCGACACATGAAAAGTGTCGTGGATTTGTCTCAAATCCGTTGGCAACTCCAAACGGCAGGCCACCCAGCCTACCCTCGCAGCTACATGAAAAGGCCCAATATACTGGGGCCCTAACTTGCCCCTCTCCCTGAATCGAATCACTCCTTTCCAAGGAGAGACCTTCAGGAGTACGAAGTCGCCGACCTGAAACTCAAGCTCGGACTGACGTCTGTCTGCATAACTTTCCCGTCGGCTCTGGGCGGTCAATAACCTCTGTCTAATCTGCTGAATCTGCTCTGTCGACTGAAGCACGATCTCTGTACTGCCCATCACTCTCTGTAACCGAGAATTACCCAAGATGCAACTCTGCTCTAAATCTCAACAATCACTCGACCCATAAGGGCTACGAAACCATGAAACACCGGATCCCCGATCCAAAGCCCACTTTGTCCATTCCGGACCGACCGAGGGACCCATTCTCACTCTCAGAGCAACTCTCACGAGTTCTCCTCTTGCAATCACATACACCTGCTGAACTAGCCCCCCAACACCCACAGGTTGGAAGACCCGATACACTGATGATATCCTCGAACATCTCCCAGGATGGACCACTAATATCCACCCTATACCCTGATCAGAATCACACTGAGAATTCAAGATTCTCTCTCTCCCTGCATCCCTTCTGAGCCTCAACAGACATCCCAAACCGGATGAGTTCCTACTTCACTGCCGCGGACACGATTCTCAACACCATACTCGAAGTACTCCAACCATAACTCTGCTCTGCAGCTTTCACTTTCGTGAACTTGCACTCCCCTTCGGAGTTACGCACCTTTCTCTTTTCCTTTTCCAAGGAACCCTCTTGACCATAATGCCACTCCAACCGGCGCCACGGTGCTCGCCCCAAGCGACACCACCCTTTTTGCGTAACCGCTATTCACATACTCTGGTTCTCATTGCAGGGGCTCTCAAGCCCATGCACTCTCTCCATTCCACAAAATCACTACCTCAACTAAACAAAATCGCTAACCCGGGGCCAGACCTTCCAATGTAATCACACTGCTACATACAAACTCCGAAATCTCAAACTGATCCAACAATACTATCAGAGTCCCCAGCATGACTGGACCGACTCTCATAACACACACCAGCCACTCGAGGCTATATCTTGGTGGGTCCGTACACCCAAACTCTGTGAACCCTTAGGTTCCAACTCTGGGAACCTTCCGGTTCCAACTCTAGAAACATGCTCAACATAAATCTCGTGGGATTAATGCAGTACAACCCATCACATACATCAAGCATACAAATACTCTGATCACATAACCCCGGTTACTTACTTAAACTTGATCCCGGCCTGCTCCCAGGCCTCCACAATCAATTGCCCTAGGTCTGTATCCCGCCCCGCATACCCGACACTCGCTCTTGTCAGTCTATACTCTGAGCTGACAGAACACCGCTGAATCCCAACAGCTAAGCACCCTCACATACTCATCGATCTCCCGGAGAATTCTCCAATTCTCCCCCACTTAAAGCACTGACTAACAGCCACCGATCGCCATTAACGACCTTCCAGAACAACCCCGCACAAAGAGAACACTTACACACTGACTGCTTCCCACAAGCATAAGCAACCCTCAGCAAAACGCATCTCCTCCCTGATCAATCCGCTCAAAAGAATCCGGTCTTTCAATTATCCACTCCATGACTGCAGATGCTACCCGACATTCAACCCAGTGCCGCATCTCCACTATCAACCCTCACGAATGATAACCAACGGAATTCCCAAACAATAACTCATAACCAAACCCACAACCTGCAAAAGGATGAATACCGCATCGAAAGCCGCACAAGGATACCGGCACCAAAACACCAAACTATAACCATACCAAACCATCAGGGAACATCGAATGCCAACGCGAAAACCTGAAGCACCAATCCATAACCATGCCAATCCCGCGAAACAACGAATACCGCATCGAAATCCACACAAGGTACCAGCACAAACAATACGCCACAATCAACGCAATATAATCAAGACATCGAGAAAGCATCATACCCGCCGCTACCTCCGGCACTGCTCCGACTCCCTCTGCCGCAAGCTGATAAGCACGACCCTGAGCCCTTGGGGCTCCGCTCCATCCTGTCCCCCTCCTGAACTCCTCAAGGCGGCCGGTGCTAGAGCCTGCATCGGTCCTGCAGAAATATGTGGACAGTTGACCCTCAAATGTCCAACCTGCCGACAATGATGACAAATCCTCAAATCCCGAATCGGCACTGACTGCCGACAATCCCGCGCATAGTGCCCCTCCTTTCCGCACTTGCGGCATGCACCACCGGACCAGCAAACTCCGGTGTGATCCCTCCCACACTTCCCACAAGTGTGGCCGCCCTGATCCCCCACTCTAACATCAACGGTACTGGACCGTTTCGGCGCTGGCTGCAACTGCATCGGAGCCTGCCTCAGCTCACGCAACTGCAACTCAACCTCTAACTCACGCCGCACGGCGGCCTCCTGCAACACCAACAAGGTCTCGCACCTCTGCGCAGACACGACCTGTCTGATATCCCCCTTGAGCATACTCAGATATCGGGACATCTGAGCCTGCTCCGAAGCGAACTCAGGGCAAAACATCACTCTCTCAATAAACATCCTGGTGATCTCAGTCACCGACTCCGAATCCTGCTTCAGCTCAAGGAACTCCCGAGCCAATCTCTCCCTCTCATCTCGCGGAACATAGCAAGTACTGAACATCTCTTTGAACTGATCCCGTGAAACCGCAGCCCTCTGCGCATCGGAATATGACTCCGTGGTCAATCTCCACCAATCCTTCGCCCCGAGCCCCAATAGGTCCAGAGCACACCTCACCCTCTGATCAGCAGGGCATAAACTCGTGAAGAAACACCCCTCCACGTCTGATAACCATCTCATGGCAACAATCGGGTCCTGAACTCCATCGAATGTGGGAGGCTTCGTATAATAGAAGTCCCGATACTGAAAACTCCGACTAGCTCCTCCCCTTGCCGCTGCTACAGCCGCTGTAGCCACCACGGCAGCCGTCTCTGCGAGAGCCGCATATCGCTCATCAAAATACTCAATCATGGCGGTCTTGATCGACCCAAACAATTCCGGCAACTCAGCCCGGAACAATGCAGCAACCCCATCACGCAGGATCTTGCGAATCCTCGCATCCAACTTGCTCGTGCTCGCCTGATCGATAACCTCAGATGGCACCGATCCACCCGGAAGTCGCTCTCCAGCTCCCGACCTGATCCGGATCCACTATCATCATGCCTCGAAATCTCCATACCGAAGACACCATACCAATCTCAGACACTTCCCACAATCCTGGGATCCAACTCTCGCAACCCTACCCTAGAGATCATGGTTTCCCTGATACGCGTATGGGTCCTGTGCTTTCAGTAGTACGGGCCCATACTACCTTCCACACCTACCCATATTTGTATGAAGTACTACCACAATACCCTAGAGAACATGCATAACAACTATCAACGCTCACCACTAGAGGAACACTGAGAATATCCCATAAGGGACCCTAGGCTACAGGCATCACAAATCAGGCAACATTATCATGAATTCCTGAAGATCCCTAGCCTAACTCTAGCATGCTGTTCTATCAACCTCAATAAAACCAATATCATGTATGGTATCTTGGGGTTACTTACTGGGTCCGGCTGATCGTACCTCCGCGTCCTCCTCTTACTAAATTTGAAAACCATTTTAATTTCTCTTTTTAAAATCCTCCTCGATTTGAGACTGGAGTCACACGAATGTTCCCCCAATTCACTCAAACCAAGGCTCTGATACCAACTTGTAACGTCCAAAATTTCAAAACAATTAAAACTTTTCGAAAACCACTCATTTTAATAACGTTGTTACAAAAGGTTTTCAATACATTATTTAACAGAGTATTTTCCCAGGTTCATATCATAAACATCAATGCGAGGAACGGTACGATCACGCCTTTGCCTTGCCACAAACTCTTGAGAACCTGAAACATAAAACCACAACTGTAAGCCCGAAAGCTTAGTGAGATACCCCCAAAATACCAACCACATATACGCCCTTCCAGGCCACAACCTTCCGGTCCATGTGTCTCAGGGGACTTCCGTCCCTGCTGGGTAAACCTTCCGGTCCTACCCACGCCGACCTTCCGGTCCACAACACAACATATTGCCTTCCGGCCCATAGCATAAAATGCATACATAACATAACAAATCATAGAACGACCCTACATATCGGGTCACAACCCAGATCTAGCAATCATAACACATAATCATATAGCAATTCACAGACAACAATCGATCAACAGCTCACATATCATAGCATTACTCTAAACAAGATACCGGTCTAGCCGGTCACTAGCATAACATTACCCTACGAATCAGTCAACATACTAAATGCATACATACGCCTTTCCAGGCCATGACCTTCCGGTCCACATAGCAATGCCTTCCGACCCACAACATGTAATGACAACTACCCGGATTTCCATCCGATAAAAGGGTCGGCCTTGGTGCCATAAACCCTAGCAATATAGTGAGGATAACTCACCTCGAAACTGCCGACTGAACAGATAGCTCAAGCTGCTCTGATCACTGATACGATCTCCACCTCTGGACAGCCACCAATGCACTGAACTCAAACAATAAACAACAATTACCAAAATACCCCTGGAACCACTGGTCAATCCTTGGTCAAAGACAAGGTCAAAGTCAACCCCTAACTGACCCTACTCGCCGAGTCAACCCTATGACTCGCCGAGTCCCCATACTCAGGACTTCACTCAATCCGCGATCTAACTCGCCGAGTCACCCCAAGACTCGCCGAGTTCAACAACTCTGAGTCCACTCGCCCTTGACTCACCGATTCTCTAAGATTCCCTTACTACACGTCGAGTATCCCCCCCTTGACTCGACGAGTTCCTCCTGGACGAATCGCGGGGCCACCCCGACTTAACTCGCCGAGTCTGAAGAACAACTCGATGAGTCCCAGTTAATCTTCAAGCTACTCGCCGAGTCTGTTCATCGGACTCAGCGAGTCCATGCCATGCAACCGCTCAAACTGCTTTCTAAGGCCAGATCTGCTCCGACAACTCATAGGTCTGGCCTTCCTAGACTGGTTCATCACGTAAAGCCCTCATTTCGGTGCTCATAATACACCCCATGACTCATAATTTACCTTTTGACCTAAGGCATAAGGATTCCAATCCAAAACCTCCATTGATTCCCGAAATGCTCAGGCATGGGACATTCTGGACTTCCAAGGGTCCCATTATAGGGTCCCAATCGCTTGGGGGAATAAGGAAACACTCAATCTAGCCACAAAAGGGTTCAATAAACCCTAAATCCATATACACATCAACATAGAAGAATGCAACTCGAAAATATTACCTGAATAACGTTGCTATGTGTCCCCAATCCTCAGAATGTGGCTTCTCTTGTTGTTCCCTTAACCAAGCCTCCTCCTCCTTGCAAAATAACACTTCCAAGATCAATAATGGTCTTTTACCTTGCTCCAGATGCTCACAATCGAATTAGGGCTTCACTCACAGGACTAGGGTGAACATTGACGGCCATAAGGCCCCTTATATATGTCCCCAACCTGGACGGTTAGGGTTTCGCTAAACAGCGTGGACTCGTCGAGTCCATATCCGGACTCGTCGAGTCCAGTCGCGAACCCGCGACCAGATCTGCGATCCTACTCGGCGAGTCTGAGCTCCAACTCGCCGAGTCCCCTCTTAAAACACCCAAAATCATAAATATAACACTACCTGGAATTCCGGGCTGTTACAGTTTCAACTTAGGTTTGATCATATCTCTTCATATCTAGCACCATTTGTTCAGATCTATTTGGCTCTTTCCAAGATCTGCTTCACCATTGTTCAGATCTTTTGATCTGCTTAGTTTTTTCATTCAGATCCTTAAATCTGCTTCGTTTTTTGCTCAGATATCTTAAATTATTTAGTTTTATTTCATATGAGCACCTCTTGAGTTTAAAAAGACTTTATCAGGCCTATTTTTTTGTTTATACTTTGATGGGTTGCTCAGTAAATCATGAAGAAAGAAGTTCTTATGAGTTCTTAACCCATCTTTGTTTATATTTTGGTGTTTTATCAAGCAACTTGAGAAAAAGAGAAATTTGCATGCTTATTTAGCCTATCTCCAGTTGCTTTTATCCAGAAATCACCCTTAGTTTGCGATCTTCTGTGTACAGATTCGTTCAAGGTGTTTGTTTGGTGCTTCCTTTAGAAGCTAAGAGAAGGAAAACACAATTTTTCCAAATCTATTACTTGTTCATATTTTGATGGCTTGTTGAGCAAGTTGAAAAGAAAAGTAATTTTTATGAGAAGAAAACCCAATCAGATCCGTTTTTGTTTATATCTTGGGGTTTTCTCCTCAGGTTTGAGAGGAAAAGAAATTTTTGTTGTTTATTTGGTGTTTTATTAGAAGTTAGGAAAAATAAAAATATGATTTCATGGGTTTTACCTAACTTTAGCTTATTTTGATGATTTATTGAGCAAGATGAGGAGAAAATAAATCTCTATCAACTTTCATTTTATTTTTAGTTCATATTAACAAGAAAATCATTTTGGTTGACGATTTTCTATGTATAAGACCCTTTCAGATGTGTTTTGTTTATATTTCGGGGTCTGTTTAGAAAGTTTGAGGAGGAAAGAAATTTTTATGAGTTTTTATCCAAATTTGCAAATCTTATCGGATATGTTTTTCTTTTACCTCTTGGATGTTTATTCAGCAAACGGGAAAGAAAATAATTTTTGTGAGCTTTTATCCAAGTTTAATTTCTCATTACAAAATATCATTTTACAATTACGTCCTTTTCATTATCTGAAAGAGCTATTTTTAAACAAAGCTTTGATACTTGTATATTTTACATAACCTTCAAATTTATATATATATATATATATATATATATATATATATATATATATATATATATATATATATATATATATATATATATATATATATATATATATATATAGCATGCTAAAAGGCTACAAAAGAAGACAAAAAAAACACAATGGGCCCACCAGACAATCTCCGATCGATTTTAACCAGTCGACTACTCCTCTGGACAGAACAATCTCCGCTAACAGCGACCATGACCTTTGTGTTATCGATCAACGTCACCAACGAGAAATGCAAGATCACCTTTGACCATTTTTCTGAGCAACACTCCTTTGCCTCCGAGCAAACCTCTAAATAGTTACACCACAACTGAAATTAGATCCAAATGGCCATTAGTCAACCACAAACGGTCAAAATCAGACCACCATCAGTCCTTTTCGATTCCGACGAGCAGAACCAAAGCATCATCAGTCTCTGTCCATCCTCCGCTGTCACCACCGATTTATCTCAAAAAGCTAACAATAGCTCCGCTAAACACGAGCAGCCACCTGTTTTCTCGTTTCAATGCCAACCAAAACAACAACAGCTACACCGTCGCTGGAAATTTGGATTGCTGTTCTGGCTTCCTTCCCCGGTGGAAAAAACACAAGTGCCAGCAACTAAAGCATCCCCTCGTCGCTGCCAGGAAACCAACACACCAACGCCCCTGACAGAATCGTTGCCCTGGCTCTTTCCGTCTATATCTCTCTATCTCTCTCTTTATCACTCTTTCTCTCTTTCTACCATGGTCTCCAGGTGGCACGTCGAGTTTCGATGATTAGAACTCGGTTGACATCTTCGATCCTTTACGAATCAAACTGTAACAGTCAACCACCACCTCTTGCCACCTCTGACTATTGCTCCTTCACCACCCCCTCGTCGACCAGCAACAGCAGCACCAACACCAGCCGCCAACGATCTCCACTAACACACCCCCAAACCAGAATGGCAGAAACGTTCGCGGGCGGAGGACGTCATATTCAGTATCATAACAGTTCATAGAAAGGAAAGTACACACCACCATATATATTAAAGTTTCCAAAATGTTTACATAATTGTATTCGTTACATGTTCAAAAGTTAAATACATAAACATCTTTCAAAAGAAGTAATTAACGTCAGCACGTTAATCTCCAAAAGTTGATTTCCAAATCTGCTTAGCGGTTCCCTAAGAATACAAGTTATTTCAAACAGAAAGTGTCAAAAATTAAGTTGGTGAGTTCATGAGTAGTGTTTTGAGAAAATGTACGCCATTCGAAAGTTCGTGTATGTATTCCAGAAAACGCAGTGTTTCAAATGTAAAGAGTTATGATTTGTTGTGTTGAAAATGAATGTATTAGATCCAGAAAATCCCATATTTTCCCTAATGGTTGAGATATGAATTGTTGTGTTTTCCAAGAAAAACCCTTATTTTCTTATAAAAGTATGAAATGCATATGAATGTTCGTGTTATAAGTTGTAAATAATTGCACCAGGAAAATCCCGTATTTTCTTATTAGTTGTTTGGTTTGTATACAGGAAAAACCCTTATTTTCCTGACATAACTGGCAGTCTCCAAGACCGAAAATCGCAAGCAACCGACGTGCTTGTAAGTTGTGTCATAGTTTTACATAGTAAAGCTATACGAAGATCACACTTGTTAGATGAAGAATAGTTTTAATAGCTACTCGTTCATAAAAGCATAATACCATAATAATTGTATATCCGGTGAATTTTATAACCATACTAAACATAATATGCCTGTAGCGACGTTCTTCAGGCGTCGTAGCGTTATGACAACTGTCACCCCAAAAGACGGACTGTAGCTAACAGTCAGGGTGCGGGATCATGACTTCCCGTATAGATCTATACACATTTGACACGTTCTCCGAACGGGAGACTCTGGTTATAGACAGGACTTGAAGCGGTACCTTTTAGCAAAAAGGTATGATTTGAAGATGTACACGTCTCACGGATTCTCAACTAAGTCTGTATTAAAGTAGTAGTTTTGTATGCAAAGTTTATCCTATTTCACAATGTTTAACAAAGCACAAATCATAAGTTCTTTGAATGCGTAAAATGGTTTAGCAAAGATGGTTACCCTTGATATGATGTATTTTTATGTATATGTATAAGTAAGACATATTTCTATTTATAAACATATTGTATCCCAAGAGGGTAAAGTTGTGTTGTGAGGTGTTTTGCATGATAATGACTTCATAAGACAGTTAAAACAACAATATGAAAAGTATATCAAAAGGTCGATGCTTCACACGATTTTAGTCGTGTGTTTACTTGTATTCCCCCCCCCCCCCCTAAAAGAGTATAAAAAGCATTTAAAAACGTATTTAAAGAGTGTTTGTAGGGGTATGAACTCACTTGAAACTTTGAAGAAAGCGAGCAGAAAATCGGGCAGAGTTTCGTCTCAGGAAACAGATTTTTTTTTCTTGGGATTCACGGGAATCCCGGGAGTGTAAAACTTTCTTCCCACCTTGGATATGAAAACCGGGCCTTTGGGACGACTCTGAGGGTTGAAACGCAGAGCTTCGGCGCGAGAAAGGAAGGAAATTAGCAAATTTGGCCGGCACCCTCGCAACCCTTTTATAGGGGCTGAGAGGCCTCGCGTACGCGGGGCGTACGCTCGTACGCAGGGCGTACGAGACGTCATCGCTTACCGCATCCTCGGAAGAAACATCGGAGCGACGTGGACAGTTCGGAGCCCTTGATTTGAGTACGCAGGGCGTACTCCGGTCCTATCTGCTGACTCCTCTTCGGATATTATCAAGGGTTTTTATTTATTTTTATATTTATTTTAAATAAACTTCTAAAATTCATATCTCCTTCATACGAACTCCGATTTCAACGTTCTTTATATCCACACATAGGTGAGACTAAGATCTACAACTTTCGTTTAGATTCCGTTGGCAAATTATGAAATTATTTTTATTATTTATTTATTAAAATGACGTGATTAAGGAATTTCTTTAAAAATTCATAACTTCTTTATCTGACGTCGGTTTTTGCCAGACTTTTTACCGCTGAAATACCATTGACGAGACCTTCGATTCTCGTTTAGGTCATTCCGGCCAAAAGTTGCTCGATCTCCGATTCGAGTTTTTACGTAACTTCGTATTGCCGGTTTTTGGTCGGAAAACTTAGAATGGTCATAACTTCTTCGTTATAACTCGGATTTTAGTGTTCTTTATATGCTTGGAAACCTTAAGACGATATCTATTACATATCGTACTCCAAACAGAGCCTTTGAATACTTCATTTTTCGATGATATTCTATTTACTTTTTTTTCAAAGAGGTTAGAAGACTCGAATTTCAAGGACCTGAAATGACGGGTTGTTACATCATCCCCCCGTTAGAGGGAATTTCGTCCCGAAATTAGAGTTCATGCTACGGATAGAAGTTTTATTTGCTCCTCATGTTCCTAATTGAACTCGGTTCCTCGCTTGGCATTCCAGCGAACCTTTCACTATCGGGATACAACTTTGCTTCCTTCGTTTGAC
This sequence comes from Lactuca sativa, assembly GCF_002870075.4. NCBI lineage: Eukaryota > Viridiplantae > Streptophyta > Magnoliopsida > Asterales > Asteraceae > Lactuca > Lactuca sativa. The sequence continues at coordinate 261,285,701 of NC_056630.2, forward strand.
TTTACTGGCACGATAACTCTTCTTGGTCGAACGTATGTTGAATGTTTTTGTGGACTGTGAGAGTAGTACATCTTGTACCCTACAAGTAGTGTCTCCAGATCTTCGAAGTAATTACCGATGCTCCTGACTCGAGATCATGTGTCGTATAGTTAACTTCCTGTGTCTTAAGATGTCTTGAGGTATAGGCAGTGACCTTTCCTTTTGCATGAGAACACAACCAATTCATACTGATTATGATGTCAAAATCTTGGAAGTGGATTAGATGTCATGAAGATCTAAAAGAAAGTATGATTATTCCCGATTAAGGAAAAAGGATGGGTATTTTTGTTATATCTTTCTCTTTAGTACCAATCGACAGAAAGGGCATGTGTTGCGCTTCTAAGTTTATTTGTATGGCAGCACGATCACTCGTAGTCTTAGGCAGTCTCCGTCCTGAAGTTCTTATTAGAAATTCATACATGGTTCAACGATCATAATCTCGTGTATACGATTAGTATATAATTAAGATTGAAAAGGTAGTTGAATAATTGATTCTTCTTTAAGCTCACATCCCATTGAGGAAAAAGAAGTTAAAGTGGATTCGTCAATTCTAAGCCTGTAGAACCTTGATTATATATCACCCCTACGAATACATTCATCAGTGACCAATCAACCGTATGGATCTTTCAATTTGAACTTGACGTACTGTACGAAAGGCACTTCAGGGATTTCTTCGGAAAGGAAATGAATTATGAGGTACTCCATTCATGAGTAATTGGTGTTCTGATATGACGGTTTCGCTGGAAAGGCGATTTCGAAGAAAGAGATGTACGTATGAAACTGTTTTTGTGAGAATCAAATTGAATCAAGTCGTATGATAATGTTGGAATCATAAGGAAACTTAAAGACATTAGATTTGAACATAAGACGTTTACCGACAAAACACAACCGTGCAACCATTAATAGAGTTACAGTACCTTAGACTACTACAAGACTATTGCTACGAATAAGGTATACTACAACGGCAGGTATACGCAGCATGAGCATCCCTATACCGACGGGATCCTGCAAAAGACAAGGCTCTGGTTGCACTAGTTTTGGATGGTTTATAAGTCTGTTACAACGAAAAGTCTAAATTACATTAATGTGGGTTCGGAGTAGGTCGTCCTACAACTGTGGTCCTGAGAATCCTACCGTCTATGCCAGAATTCTTTGTGATAGGGCAATCCTTCTATTGCTAGCCTTAGTGGCGGGAGTAAGGTGTTTAGCTAGTGTTAAGTGGACACGAGTGCCTTCCTTAATACCCTACCTTGGAAATTGCTTCCTAAGGCGTTCTGCAGGAGTTGCCACATGTTCCTTTATGAATCTAGATCCTAATGTGCGTGTTTCAGCGGACCTTCATTACTCCGCCTATCCCTTCGACTGATCGGGATCGTGTGGTTTTAGGTTTAATTACTTATGTTCTTCTAAATGTTAGCATATTCACTCGATGCATTAGGGTAGCTACGTTTTGAAGTTCATGGTTGAATTCACTACTAGTTTCTGGGCTTGGATTTGACTTGTTGCATGCGTGGTATTTCTAAATGATTTGTTGGGGGATACTACGGGAAGGTTGTAAAGATTCCTCAAATGAGTACTTCGTGGTTTTGAAACTAGAAACCAATTGGGGTTTGTGTGGGGGTTGTCATCATAAATCGATCAAGTTTCGTTAGTCGATGGTTAAAGTGAAAGGGTCTTTTATAACACATGGAACTGGTATAGGTAGGGCCACACCAATCCACATCGAAAGTCAATGTCGGTACTTCTCATTGTAAGACGTTCGTTAGTGGGATAGGGAAATATACATATGTGTTTTTAGTGCTTTTTAGTCTATCTCTATTATTACTGCTATGAAGGTTTTGTTGAATGATTAGGGGTGTTTGTTCGAGTAGGTTTCTAACTTGTGACTCACGGAACTCCCATGCGTCCCTACTATCAAATGGAATGTATGCGAATAAGTTATCAAGGAGAAATGTACCCAGAATAACCGTGGGGTCTGCAATAGCCTCCTTTTGGACCATTGCGAATACTTGGCCTTCTCCACCAGCATTCATGATGCTTGACTCCAGGCAGTCCGTTCGGAAGTGTCCCGTTACTCCGCACTCATAACAAGCGCGGTCTACTCCTAAATTTGTGGCTAGAGCAGTTGGTTGGGCTAGTTCTCTGCAGTAGCGGACGGTGTGTCCCTTTCTATTGCACCTAACGCAATACATTTCACGGCAGGATCCGTGATGATGAAAGTTGCATCGGTTGCACTTAGGCTGGTTGCCGTTGTACGACCTTTTGGGTGTAGGGGTATGGTTTGTTGATTGCTTTTTGGCGCTTCCTCGAGTTGATTTGCCTCCCCTCTTGCTCCAAGGTTTTCGTTTCATGTTCTTGTGTTTGCACCTTGCGGTATTCTTGTAGGTAGCTACTGGTAGGTGACTTCGATTGTTTCTCTGATTAGGATTTTTGATATCGTTTCCTTCCCTGCTTGGGTTGACAGAGTTATTGTATGCTATAATGGTTGCCACTATGGCTATAACTGTAGCTTGCAAAGTGGCGGTGTCCAAATGTAGGAATGGGGTTGCGTTGGTAAGTTGATTATTTCCGGCCCTTGCTGTGCCGCTAAAGTTTGCTTGAGACAGTGCAACTGTTACTGCCGCAGCGATAGCAGATTGCACTATGTTGGGGTCATATTGAGGAGGTGGTGGTGGGGTTGCGTTTCTACGTGCTGATCTACGAGGAGACATTGTTCTGATAAGGAAATAACATGAAAAACTATAAGTTTTAAATGATTCGAAGTCGCGCATTAGCGATTTGCTATATCAGAAGTTTGGCTTACCCCTGAATAGGGTTTTGAGTTCGACTCATGAGGAGAGTAGATAAATTCATGAATTTGAGGGGTATGCAAAGGGTTTAATAAAGGAAATACATCATATATAATAAAACATGGTGCGTTACATTTTGTAGTTAGGAAAATTTGACCTATCTAAAGGTCTCCGATTACAAGGTTAAGAAAAGTAAGGACTTTATCCGAGGTCTTATGCTATGACAAATTTTTTGGAAGTCAGACAGGTTTTATTTGTTACGCGAGCTGGCTACATGGGCCTTAGATTCTACCAACTGACGCTCCATCTCGAGCATACGTAATTCATGTCTTGCCTGGCGTGCCCGAAGTTCTATCACTTTGGTTTGAGTTGCTGTTAGCTCTCTCTGTAATGCTTCATTTCAATTTACGATTCTCCCGTGAGCTAATCCTAACTGTCGGATGCGAACTGTGTTGACTCTAGTGTTCGCATCATTTTCCTCAGTTCGATGGAGGGTCGACCGTCCTTGCTCACCAATGCGGGAAATCCGACGAACCAATATAGGAAGGGCTCTGTCTGCTGAGCCTCCCTCGCTTAGGTTGTAGAAGCTACGGTCTCCGTTGAATGGAAGGGGTTGATCCTGATCACGGCTCCACCTATCCAGGTAAGTTGCCCAAAGGGGCGTCGAGCCATGAAATTCCGGTCGAGGATTAGGATTTTGAATTGGAGCCGTTAAGGGTAGGTTATTGTTCTCTGGATCTGAGTCTGATTCTTCTTGCATTCCTTCTTCAGGATCATTCTCTATCCCTTCTCCATTACCTTGGTTGGGGTAGTAGGGGTCACCGGGGTGATGGAATCCTGCCATTTGAGTCTATACGAGAATAGGGTTAAGAATTGACTATAAGCTAAAGCACATGGAATTTATTCTTTAAGTTTAAGGGTTGAAGGCACTCGAATACTCCCTTAGTATTCTTTAACGATATGCTTTTGGTAAGTTTTAAATTTGTTGTCCATTGCAGACACTCCTTGGCATACGTTAGTCGGCTCTTGGACAAATATAGTTGATCAGGCTATATTCTTCCCAGTTCCGATTACATGTCCCAAGGCATACCTGCACTGCACAACTTATTTATAATACTTCTATATTGTTTTAATTATGATACTGACCATGTTATTAATATGAAATGAATGTGTGCCTACTTTCCAAAAACTAAATAGATTTAATTTTAAAAGTATGACTCTTATTCAGAGTGTTTTTGCCCAGTTGTGTTTATAGTTGTATACCAAAATGGTTTTGGTATACTTAATTCACTATAAACAATGCTCTGATACCAATCTGTCACACCCCCAAACCAGAACGGCGGAAACGTTCGGGGGCGGAGGACGTCATATTCAGTATCATAACAGTTCATAGAAAGGAAAGTACACACCACCATATATATTAAAGTTTCCAAAATGTTTACATAATTGTATTCGTTACATGTTCAAAAGTTAAATACATAAACATCTTTCAAAAGAAGTAATTAACGTCAGCACGTTAATCTCCAAAAGTTGATTTCCAAATCTGCCTAGCGGTTCCCTGAGAATACAAGTTATTTCAAAGAGAAAGTGTCAACAATTAAGTTGGTGAGTTCATGAGTAGTGTTTTTGAGAAAATGTACGCCATTCGAAAGTTTGTGTATGTTTTCCAGAAAACGCAGTGTTTCAAATGTAAAGAGTTATGATTTGTTGTGCTGAAAATGAATGTATTAGATCCAGAAAATCCCATATTTTCCCTAATGGTTGAGATATGAATTGTTGTGTTTTCCAAGAAAAACCCTTATTTTCTTATAAAAGTATGAAATGCATATGAATGTTCGTGTTATAAGTTGTAAATAATTGCAACAGGAAAATCCCTTATTTTCCTATTAGTTGTTTGGTTTGTATACAGGAAAAACCCTTATTTTCCTGACATAACTGGCAGTCTCCAAGACCGAAAATCGCAAGCAACCGACGTGCTTGTAAGTTGTGTCATAGTTTTACATAGTAAAGCTATACGAAGATCGCACTTGTTAGATGAAGAATAGTTTTAATAGCTACTCGTTCATAAAAGCATAATACCATAATAATTGTATATCCGGTGAGTTTTATAACCATCCTAAACATAATATGCCTGTAGCGACGTTCTTCAGGCGTCGTAGCGTTATGACAACTGTCACCCCAAAAGACGGACTGTAGCTAACAGTCAGGGTGCGGGATCATGACTTCCCGTATAGATCTATACACATTTGACACGTTCTCCGAACGGGAGACTCTGGTTATAGACAGGACTTGAAGCGGTACCTTTTAGCAAAAAGGTATGATTTGAAGATGTACACGTCTCACGGATTCTCAACTAAGTCTGTATTAAAGTAGTAGTTTTGTATGCAAAGTTTATCCTTTTTCACAATGTTTGACAAAGCACAAATCATAAGTTCTTTGAATGCGTAAAATGGTTTAGCAAAGATGGTTACCCTTGATATGATGTATTTTTATGTATACGTATAAATAAGAAATATTTCTATTTATAAACATATTGTATCCCAAGAGGGTAAAGTTGTGTTGTGAGGTGTTTTGCATGATAATGACTTCATAAGACAGTTAAAACAACAATATGAAAAGTATATCAAAAGATCGATGCTTCACACGATTTTAGTCGTGTGTTTACTTGTATTCCCCCCCCCCCCTAAAAGAGTATAAAAAGCATTTAAAAACGTATTTAAAGTGTGTTTGTAGGGGTATGAACTCACTTGAAAGTTTGAAGAAAGCGAGCAGAAAACCGGGCAGAGTTTCGTCTCGGGAAATGGATTTTTTTTCTTGGGATTCTCGGGAATCTCGGGAGTGTAAAACTTTCTTCCCACCTTGGATATGAAAACCGGGCCTTTGGGACGACTCCGAGGGTTGAAACGCGGAGCTTCGGCGCGAGAAAGGAAGGAAACTAGCAAACTTGGCCGGCACCCTCGCAACCCTTTTATAGGGGCTGAGAGGCCTCGCGTACGCGGGGCGTACGCTCGTACGCAGGGCGTACAAGACGTCATCGCTTACCGCATCCTCAGAAGAAACATCGGAGCGACGTGGACAGTTCGGAGCCCTTGATTTGAGTACGCGGGGCGTACGAGGGTACGCAGGGCGTACTCCGGTCCTATCTGCTGACTCCTCTTCGGATATTATCAAGGGTTTTTATTTATTTTTATATTATTTTAAATAAACTTCTAAAATTCATATCTCCTTCATACGAACTCTGTTTTCAACGTTCTTTATATCCACGCGTAGATGAGACTAAGATCTACAACTTTCGTTTAGATTCCGTTGGCAAATTATGAAATTATTTTTATTATTTATTTATTAAAATGACGTGATTAAGGAATTTCTTTAAAAATTCATAACTTCTTTATCTGACGTCGGTTTTTGCCAGACTTTTTACCGCTGAAATACCATTGACGAGACCTTCGATTCTCGTTTAGGTCATTCCGGCCAAAAGTCGCTCGATCTCCGATTCGAGTTTTTACGTAACTTCGTATTGCCGGTTTTTGGTCGGAAAACTTTGAATGGTCATAACTTCTTCGTTATAACTCGGATTTTAGTGTTCTTTATATGCTTAGAAACCTTAAGACGATATCTATTACATAGCTTACACCAAACAGAGCCTTTGAATAATTCATTTTTCGATGATATTCTAATTCCTTTTTTTTTTCAAAGAGGTTACAAGACTCGAATTTCAAGGACCTGAAATGACGGGTTGTTACAACTAATCTCCCAACAACCTGATGGGTTTTAGTATACTACAATATCCTATGATGCACATACAACCCTAAATGCTTTGGATCTATGTTTTCTCCGATTATACATGCAATATTGTTTCCAAAGCATTAAGCCTACAACTAGCATGGAAATGATATAATCAACATAAAATTGAGTTATGGAGTTATCTCCTTGTTGTAGCTTGTAGAACTTTTTGAGTTTGACCTTTAAGAACTTAGTGCCCCAAGTTTTGCACCTCAAATGGAATCACAACACAACTAGAACAAAGGAGACCTTTGAGAGAGTATTTCTTGCACCAAAATCAACTCATGGAACTCCAAGGATCACTAGTGTGTCTAGTAGCCAATTTTGGATGCTAAGGGGCTTCTTATATAGTGTGGCAAGATTAGGGTTACACCATGTTAACCCTAATATGCATGACCTTCCATATTCCTTAGGCTCCATGGTTTTAAACCCCCATGGATCATCCATAGGTTGTAACATTGGTTTAGCCCAACTGAAAGAATCATGGATCATTGGCCCACACCATAAGAATAATTGATTTACAAATCTATCCCCATATATTTAATTAGTCTCTTCTGATGATGAAATTAATTCCAAATTAATTCCTGATCAATACTAATTAAATAATAATATGATTTCATATTAATATATTAGAACTTATAACATATTAATAAATCATAAATAACCTCTTCTCAAAAGTCTATCCTATCAAATTGTCTTGGTGATATGCAACCCAAATGGACCCTGCTACTCTCGGGTCAAGTACATAACAATTATATTTATGGGCTTAGACACCTAATCCAACAGTCTCCCACTTGGATAAGTCTAATAACTATTATTGCAAGTACGACTCCACAACCCGCCTAGCAATCGTAGCTCTTAAACGCCGTTGTCGAACTCTGACCTAGTCAATGATGCGTCCATTAGGTAAGGGATCATATATTCTTCCATTCTAGATATCATATGGATATGAGACATAGATTATAACCATTCTCTCTGTCCATCTGTTGTTTCCTGATTTCCGATTTAGTACGACCGACTAATTGAACAAATCAAGTTAGTCTAGGCTTGGCCAAGCTCTTAAGGGTGTCATCACTAAATCATCAAGGGGCCCACATATATCGCTTTTATCCACATGGGGTAAAAGGAATGGATAAACTTCAACTCAAATGATTTCTTGTACTTACTCATCAAATTACACACAACAATATGTTTTATAACATCTAAGTTACTACTGCGTTTACATATGTCACTGTGCAACCGAATCGCAACTACAACTCATATGTCTCCGTTTCAAGAATATAGGATACTATCTTCTCACAATCACTCGTGATAAAATCCATGAAGTGATTTAGATTAGCATAGGTTGAATCTAATACTTGAATCTTATTCCAGGAGCACTCATGAACACTGTAGCAAACTTGTGCTATGACTAAAACACATCTACGGATACATTCATGACCGTCTTGCCTCAATACCTACTTCCAAAGTATGATCGACTGTGGATGGTTTGAATAACCTAGTTATTCGGGAAGTCACAACATGTAAAGTGAAACACAAGAATACTACTAATCCTATATGGTCCCAAAATCTTTGAGTGCCATATTGATTATTCATTATTCATTGTATAATGTTTTGATTTGTCAACTTAATACTTGAATTAAAACAATAGTCATGCCATGCTCTAAGCATGCACACTATGTTTGTCTATGGTCCTGAATTTGTGAAATAGATCAATTGAAAAACATTTCAATGATGCTCATTTCACAATTCCAAATCCTTATTGCAAGTGTAAGAGTTCCAAATTCTTGTCACTGCTAGAAAGTTTTAGATTCTAAACTATCATGCAATGATTATTTTGTAATGTCTAAGTACCAAAAGTCACATAGACTTGACCAACGATATTACAAAACATTCCTTTGGAGATTGTTACAAGACAATTCCATGGAAATGAAGTCTCAAATTCAAAGTACATTTCTTTGAACATCCTTTTTGCATAAAAGTTTCTAACTTTCTCATCTATTCTTCAACTCCCAATATGGAAACAATCCATATTTGCCATACAACAACTCATTATTAATACACTCATGTCTATTCATAATAATGTTAATATGGTCCATCCATTACTATACTTCCAACTACAAGCGACCAATCCTTGGCGAACCTTAGATTGTCCTTAACAGTTGTTAACCACTTTAGTCATATCCGGTTCAAGTCCTTTTTTCCTCTTAATGCCCTAGACATTTGGAAAATTAGAACACGAGAATATTATAACATATGCAATCGATCCTATACTCGAAGCATATGGGACACGATTCATAATGTCTAACATAAATACATGATACTTGATCAGTCTTTTGCTATAATATTTCTATTTGCCATGTTCTCATAATTTGAATTATGAAGAGGGATGTCATAATTATAATCAAATTTTTGAGAATGCAATTAACATTTCCATATATAGAATTTCCTTATTCTTGACCCGACCCGACATGGTCCATTTGGGTTGCATGGCATCATGCATTTGGATAGACTATAATGAGAGAAATAAGACACTTATGGTTATTAATATATTATAAGTTCTAGTATATTAATAATAAGAATAATAAGATTATTTAATTAGTATTGATCAAGAATTAATCTAGGATTAATTAAGTGATCAAAAGAAGACTAATTAAATATATGGATTGATTGTGTAAATCATCCATACTTATATAGTGGGCTACTGCTCCATGGATTATCTAGTTGGACTAAAACCCATATGATGCTCCATGGATGCTCCATGGTGTATTTGTACCCACGGATCATGGAAATGAAAGGCCATGTCAATTAGGGTTTACATGGTGTAACCCTAACTATATATGCATCTTATTCTTGATCAAAATCGCCGACTAGAGAGAAAAACAAGGGCTAGCCGATTCATGAAGTGTAGAATTCTCTCAAGTTATTCCAAGTGTATTTGGTGTTGTGTGAACCATTTGAGGTGTCACACTTGAGGCACTTGGCACTCAAGCTTCATGAAGACTTTCTACATGAAAAAGGTATGTATTCTATCTTGTTGTATCCATTGTTTTGTATGCTAGATTAGGATAATACCTTGGATGTTCATATTTGCATGTATAATAGAGAAAGCATAGATCCAAGGTATTTAGGGTTGTATGTACACTTAGGAGTGTTAGAATGCTCAAAACCCAATAGTGGTATCAGAGACTAGGCTTGTGTTCTTATTATACTTGCAAAAGGAGCTGAAAAATCGAGTTTTGATGCTGTCTGCCCAGCAGACTCGCCGAGTCCAAGGAAAAATGCATCCAACTCGCCGAGTTGGTTCGTGCACTCGACGAGTTGGACCCCAAGACAGCATAAATTCGACTTTTTTGGATGGAATTGGACTAGGAACATTACCCTAAGATGTTTTTGGACTTATAAACTTGTTTTTGATGTTGTAATGTTCATGCTAATCCAATTTCAAAGATAATTGTCAATAGATTCATGTTTTGTATTAGTTTAAGGTTTACACTAATTACATGAAAAAGTTTTATTTGAATTATCTTGTTCTTATGAGGAACTTAGATTAATAGAAAAGTTGAGTGAAATAGTCGTTTTCAATCCAAATTAATCTAAGAGTTGATTCTAAAATGTGTTTTTGTAACTTGTCCTCAAGTTATATGAAAAGTCACATTTAAGTTTCATAAAACTCATAAAAGTTGGCAAAGGTTACAAAAATGAAGAGTCTAGTTCTAATTAAATGGTTTTATGACTCCATAACTTGTCCTCAAGTTATGGAGGACCAAGAGTCTCTTCATTAAATAATAATAAAAAAAGAGTGTAACCTTAATTAATTCCATAAGTTATATAATAAAGAAAAGTTAATTCTTTTATTAGCTTAAAGTCTTCCATAACTTGTCCTCAAGTTATGGAACTTGAAGAGTTTTTGGATTAAAACTACTTTAAACACATAAGTTATGAAATTAATTAGTTTTGAATAGTTTCAAAACTTGCCCTCAAGTTTTGGAATTTGAAAAAGTTTTCACTTATGAATACTTTAATTCCAAGTTAGCGCTTAGAATTTTAAAAGTTAAAATTCAACCCTTATACTTTATAATACTATAAGTTAATAATATTTATATATATATATATATATATATATATATATATATATATATATATTTATAAGAGTAAAGTCAGTCTTACCGTTAGTAGGCCTTATTCACGAAGCCAGTCTATAAGGGGGGTATATGGTTACTGCCTATAAAATGGTAGTTTAATGGGTGTCCACTCTCACCCACCGCTTCCTTGACTGGTGGAGGGTCGTTAGCCGAACGGGTTTGACAGGACTATAATTCTCCCTTCATTAAAAGTATTAATCATAAATACTAAGTAACTAAACTCTTAATAATACCCAATCTTAGTTACTTAGGAAAATGTGAATAAGGTGCTAATCCATGAAATTACACTTTGCACTTTGTTTAAGTCGGTTAGTGGAGCGTGTCTGGTTAACCGGCACACTAACTCGTATTTAACAAGGTAGGCAAAAGGTAACTTAATGTTTATCATAGTATCGATGGAGCGTGTGTGGTTAACCGGCACATCGATTGAGGGGTAAACACTTAAGGGTACCAAGTAATTTGCATGGTTACTTCACACCTTGTTTTGTGATCCTCGGCATCCCAGTCACAAAACCTGAAGGGCACACTCGAGATTGAAACATGCCATTGAACAGTTCAATGAATCTCAAAGATCTAGGAGTTTCAAAACCAATTAAAACCTAATAATACATTTCGTTTATCTTGGTGGAAATTGGTGAATTGTCATTCACCTACCTTCAAATATTTTATAGCTTGGATTACGGCATCCCTCTTCTAAGTTATAAAATAGTTTGTAGGGTCCTAGCCTTAATATTTCATATTGGGTGTCATATTAAGGACTTTAGATCAACTATCTTGAATATCTCCCAAAAGATGTCTGGTTTAGACATCTGTGATCTTCCCAAATCTCTTGAAACAAGGTTTCCTAAATGAAGACGATGTCCTTTGGAAATCATCCTTCTTTCACCTTCTCCAATTATTCTCCCTAACCCACAAGTTCTTGAAAAGTTTAAGGTCACTCAAGACCTATTGGCAAGTAAAGGTCTATGTGTTGTCACATCTTGGAGATGTAGTAACATATTGACAAGCGGGAGAGTTGGGTGTCAAAGTCTTGAGAAAGTTGGTGGTTTAATCACTTTCTAAGTCACATAGTGAGCTCCTTTGGGACTCATATGAAATAGACTAAGACAAGACCCTTAATGATCTTATCTATTTGCTAAGATCATCTTCCTAAAACTTTATGGACATTGACAATGGTGACATTGGATATCCAGTAAAGCTCTCTCTTCCCAATGGAAAGGGATCGACCATAGTCAACTGGGTTGACCAAATGGTAAAGAGAAAAGCTAAGTCTGTGATAGTCTCGTGTACCATTACCAAAGGGTCCATATGTTTATATTGCCAAAGGAAGGGGCATTGGTTGCGAATCTGCCAATTTACCTAAGGGTGTTAAAGTCAATAAGTTTGACTCTACTTTCGGTAAAGTCCACTATATAACTCTGCTAAGTTTCTATTATGAGATTCTTATTACATGATGTGACTGGGTCACATGTTGATGTTTTAAGAATCAAAGAAAAGTAAAGGAACTTAAAGAAAGAATATGCTGAATCTGATCGCGTAGATGGATTTCTATCGCGTAGTTTGAAGATCGGATTCTTGAGCTACTTCTTAGGAGTTATGAGATATTGCTTAGTAATAGATAAAAACAAGTTTTCATATGGATTGTAAGGATAAGTTTTTCCGCAAAGTTTTAAAATAAAAGGAAATTTTTATTTTATTTATTTTATGTATCCTTACAATGGCATTTGTTAAAATCTGTGTTGCTTATAAGATTCCATTAAGAGCAAGAGTGGAAATATGAATTTGATTCTTTCATTTGTGGTACTGTCTAGATTTACCAAATAAGGAAACATTCTTATCACCCAAATTTCAATTGGACCGGAACTTGGAATCATGCAAGTTGTATAGCATGATGAATGAGAACTTTCAAGTATTGGAAAATTAAAACTAAATACTTGTTCACATGGATGTGTTAGTCAAATGAAGGACTAAGGGATCGAGTACACATTCTTGTGCACTGGTCAAGTCCACCACAAAAGATCGATAAGATTATTCATCACAATTTACTAAAGCTCAGTAAATATTGTTATACTTACAAGCTTAAGTGTAATTCTGAGACATTGGAAAAGGTTCCAATGTAAGGCAGAGCGAATAAGAAGAATCAACTTAGGCAGAAAGATAAAAGTTTCTCAAATCTGAAAAGATGGGAGAGTACTTTAGTATCTGTTTTGTGATCATCTTAATGGTTAAGAAACCATAACACAATTAGTTCTCTAAAGGAAATCTTAGTGCATTCTTATGACTAAGAAGAGGAACTTGAATTGTTGAAATGGTTAAATCAAGAAGATGAGTCATACTTCGTTCCAATACAAGTCTTAGAGTCATACTCCAAGATTGTAATTTGAGTGACATGTCTTAAAGAAGGTTTTAAAACACTTGTCAAATGTAAGAGTAAAAGTTTTCTACTCTTGTACATTTGAAATTGGTAAGTTGTGATGTTTTGGAGAAAACAAAGACCAACTTAGGCCAATTGTGTAAAGTTTTTGTCTTGATTAGAACCCACACTATCTCTTGAATATCTGACAAGAAAGTCTTATATGTCAAGAGGACAGTGGGAGTCTTAAAGGTCTTGAAAGTCTCAAGAACTAATCAAGAATAAAACCTGAAGTTCTTCACTAGCACACGACTTGAGGTTTATAAGCTATCATGTTGACATATTCTGTGCCCATTTCAGTTAAAGTTGGCTTTGCATATGAGTTCTTTGAGTTCTCAATTGGTTGGAAAACAACTTGGAAGCAATGGTAGGCCCTTGAGCTGCCAGGTGGCAAGAAATTAAGATTGAGTTCAATCCATATGAGTTTGGATTTGTCATTATCCTTGTCTTGTGACTATGGTTATGACAATTCACATGGATAAGAACACATACACCAGCAAATCTAAGTGTCATAAGGTTTCTCTCCGATTCATGAAAATGATGGTGAGGAAACACTTTCACTAAGTAGATTTTAGCTAGATAGCAATTGTGATATTTGCATTCTCAAAGTCATTAGTGGAGCGTGTGTGGTTTACCGGCACACTAACCTGGACTTGTGAGAAATGGCAAAAAGGTCTAATCATTATGATTACGGCATCCCTCTTCATAATTGTTTAGATACACAAGTGTGCTATCTAATGGAAGGTGTATGATTTTGATAAAGTTTTATCAAAACAATCTATAATCAGAAATCTGAACTTTGATAAGAAAGTTAATGAAGTATTGATTTCTAGAAGTCCATTCCAGCTGATTTCTGAGTACATGTCAAAGCTAGTGGGAGCATAAGTGTTATGCTAATAATCATCATGTTAGTGGGAGCATGATAATTATGATAAGTATTGCAAGTTAGCAATGTTAATTATAGAAAATAAAAGGTTTCAATTGGAAAAACTTGTTTGCTATAATTAAGGGAGAGGAAATTATACTTCATGTCAAATCTATAAGCTTAGATCGTAAGGTTTTAATCATTTAGTCAAGGATATATATATATATATATATATATATATATATATATATATATATATATATATATATATATGAATTTCATGTTGGAATGGCTCAACATAAGGAAATTATGTATATGGGTCCATTATTTGCGTTCTAAAATTCTATTGTGATTACGACATCCATTTTCATAATCTGAATTATGAGAACCTGGCAAATTGAAATGCAAATGTTATAGCAAAAGACTGGTTTAGTCTTTATGTGAGACATCATGAATCGTGTCCCATATGCTTCGGATATAGGATCGATTACATGTGCTATATTCATCCGTTCTAAAATTTTCCAAATGCCTGGGGCATTAAGAAGGGAAAAGGTCTAGAATTGGATAGGACTAAAAGGATTAAACAATTGTCGGGGACAATCTAAAGTTTACCAAAGATTGGTTGCTCAAGGACAGTTGGAAGTATAGTGATAATTCTGGAAGGACCATATTGACATAATCTGTAAGGAGGCAACTCTTGTTCAGAAGTGATAGTCAAAATGGAATCTGGAAATGTTTCAAAGTTAGAAATTATTTAATCTGTGTAAGATTAGGAAACTTAATGCAAGAAGGATGTTTCCAAGGAGCTGATCTCCTTTGGAATACTTTGTAATGTTTGTTGTCAAGTCCTTGTGACTTTGTGCATAATCATTACAAGAAGATCAATGCATATAAGTTTAGAATCTAACAGATTTCGGTAAATGGCATGAATTTGGAATTCTTGCATTTGCAGTAAGGATTTGGGACTGTGAAAGAGGATCATTGGAGTTATGTTCAATTGATCTAATTCACAAAGTGAAGATCACAAACATAGTATGCATACTTGGTGTATGACATGACTAGTGTTTAGAAAAACATATGGTACATGCTTGGAGCATGGGACTACTATTGTTTTAAATTCAAGAATAAAGTTGATAGCTGAAACAGTATACAATGAATAATGTGTAATCATATGGTGATAAATAAAAGGTGTTTTATTTATACTCATAAGTTCTGAGACCATATTAGATTCAATTATTCTTGTGTTTCATTTTGCATGTTGTGACTTCCCGAATAAACTAGGTTATTCTTCCGGAATGACTAAGTTATTCAAACCATCCACAGTCGGTCATATGTTGGAAGTAGATATGAATTAAGACTGTCATGGGTTGGCTTGTAGAGGTCTAAGGTGTTGGACAAAGGGCTACAACACTCATGAGTACTCATAAGTTCTGAGTATTGGATTCAACCCGTGCTCGTTGGAATCACTTCATGGATTTTATCACGAGTAATCATGAGACGATAATATCTTATATTCTTCAAACCTAGAGATATGAGTTGTTACTATGAGTTGAGTACATTGATTACACGAAAACGCATTGGTAACTCGATGTTATAAAACGTGCCTTTGTGTATGATTCAACAAGTAGTAGAACAAGCGATTTGAGTCGAAGTTTATCCATTCCTTTTACCTTCTGGATAAAAGCGATATCTATGGGCCCCTCGATGATTTGATGATGACAAATGGAAGTGCTCGGCCGGGCCAGGACTGATTTGATTTGTTCAATTAGTCAGTCGTCATAAATCGGAAATCGGGAAACAACAAATGGACAGAGAGAATGATTATAATCCATGTCTCAGTCCATATGATATCTAGAATGGAGGAATATATGATCCCTTATCTAATGGACAAGTCATTGACAAAGGTAAGAGTTCATCTACAAGGTCAGAGTTCAACAGAAGCTTTTGAGAGCTACGATTGCCAGTCGGTTCCTGAAGTCATACGCAATAATAGTTTTAGAATTATCCAAGTGGGAGACTGTTGGATTAATGTCTAAGTCCATAACTATAATTTGTAAGACTTGACCCGACCCGGTATGGTCCATTTGGGTTGCATGGCATCATGCATTTGGATAGACTATAGTGAGAGAAATAAGACACTTATGGTTATTAATATATTATAAGTTCTAGTATATTAATAATAAGAATAATAAGATTATTTAATTAGTATTGATCAAGAATTAATCTAGGATTAATTAAGTGATCAAAAGAAGACTAATTAAATATATGGATTGATTGTGTAAATCATCCATACTTATATAGTGGGCTACTACTCCATGGATTATCTAGTTGGACTAAAACCCATATGATGCTCCATGGATGCTCCATGGTGTATTTGTACCCATGGATCATGGAAATGAAAGGCCATGTCAATTAGGGTTTACATGGTGTAACCCTAACTATATATGCATCTTAGTCTTGATCAAAATCGGCGACTAGAGAGAAAAGGAAAGGCTAGCCGATTTCATGAAGTGTAGAATTCTCTCAAGTTATTCCAAGTGTATTTGGTGTTGTGTGAACCATTTGAAGTGTCTCACTTGAGGCACTTGGCACTCAAGCTTCATGAAGACTTTCTACATGAAAAAGTCATGTATTCTATCTTGTTATATCCATTGTTTTGTATGCTAGATTCGGATAATACCTTGGATGTTCATATTTGCATGTATAATAGAGAAAACATAGATCCAAGGTATTTAGGGTTGCATGTACATTTAGGAGTGTTAGAATGCTCAAAACCCAACAGAACCATTCCAACATAACATTCATATATATTTGACTAAATTTGATTAAAAAACTCAATCTAAGCTTTTAGATTTTGAAACGAAGTACAATTTCCTCTCCCTTAATTATACCAAAACAACTTTTCAAAGCATGTAACTTTGCGATTTGAAACCTTTTGTTTTTTTATAATTAACATTGCTAACTTGCAACACTTTCCATAATAATTATGCTCCCACTAGCATAATATTTATTATCTAGCTAGCATAACACTTATGCTCCCTCTAGCTTTGACATGTATTTAGAAATCAGCTGGACTTCTAGAAATTCAATTCTTATTGACTTCCTTCCCAAATTTCAGATTTCTGACACGAGATGCTTCGATAAGACTTTATCTAGGCTTCTCAAACTCATACACCTTTCCTTAGATAGCTCACATGTGTGTCTAAACAATTTTAGAACTTACAGCCATAAGTATGAAATGTTTAGACCTTTTTCCATTTCTCACAATTCGACCTTTCCTTAGATAGCTCTTATACCACTGATGGGTTTTAGTACACTACGACATCCTATGGTGCACATACAACCCTAAATGCTTTGGATCTATGTTTTCTCTAATTATACATGCAATATTGTTTCCAAAGCAGGAATCCTACTACTAGCATGGAAATGACATAATCAACATAAAATTGAGTTATGGAGTTACCTCTTTGTTGTAACTTGTAGAACTTCTTGAGTTTGGCCTTTAAGAACTTAGTGCCCCAAGTGTTGCACCTCAAACGGAATCAAAACACACCTAGAACAAAGGAGACTTTTGGGAGAGTATTTCATGCACCAAAATCAGCTCATGGAAATCCAAGGATCACTAGTGTGTCTAGTAGCCAAGTTTGGATGCTTAGGGGCTTCTTATATAGTGTGGCAAGATTAGGGTTACACCATGTAAACCCTAATGTCCATGACCTTCCATATTCCTTAGGCTCCATGGGTTTAAACCCCCATGGATCATCCATGGTTTGTAACATTGGTTTACCCCAACCTAAAGAAACATGGATCATTGGCCCACACCATAAGAATGAATGATTTACCAAATCAATCCCCATATATTTAATTAGTCTCTTTTGATCACAAAATTAATTCCAAATTAATTCTTGATCAATACTAATTAAATAATAATATGATTTCATATTAATATATTAGAACTTATAATATATTAATAAATCATAAATAACCTCTTCTCAAAATTCCATCCTATCAAATTGTCCTTGTGATATGAAACCCAAATGGTCCATGCTACTCTCGGGTCAAGTACATACCAATTATAGTTATAGGCTTAGAAACCTAATCCAGCACAACCAGCGTCCTCCAGTGAGAAACACCTACAGTCAGTCATTTTCCTTCTTTAGTTTGGTACCCCTGGGAAACGTGAGTGGAGAACATTTGGAAAGTTTTGTCTGCTTCAAAACTGATACCAAGAAAATAGGCCCCACATGTGCTTTTGTGTCCATAATTCTGAAAATAATAAGATTTGGGCTAATAATTCGCAATTTGGGCTGATTTTACAAATGGGCTGTGACATGTTGGACCATTACATGTTATTTGGGATATTTCAAAACAAGATTGGGCTCACTACAATTGGGCTTCGTCGAACAAATTTCAGAATCTCCCTACAAATAAAATGGGATTCTTCAATGATGGGCTACACCAACAGTAATAAAATATAGGCTACCCTTACAAGATAAAAATCAGTCATTTATGCTCGAATTCTGCAAGCTTCGATCAACAAAATACGTTTTCAAAATGCATATTGCAGTCCATTCTCACTTGACGCTTTCAAAAAAAGAGAGAGAAGTATTTATGGGTCTAGCAACAGAATTCGTTTGAGATGAGCACTTGGGCCAAAATTCAGGAATGGGTTCTAAAAGTCTCATTTTGGGCTCCTATGTTGGCCTCTTCTAGTTTATTTTGGGCTCCTTCCGAGTGGCATCAACAACAACAAAAATTGGTTAATCTTACAACACAAAAATCAACAATTTAATGCTGACGTGCCGCAAGCTCTGCTCAAATGAATACGTTTTCGGAATACACTTTGCAGTGCAGACTACTCGACATCTCAAAAAAAGGGAATAAGAAGAGTTGTATGCTATCACTACTCATGAAACATTTCGAAAAAACCCTCAGCATCCATGATGGCCGACTATTAGCAGCCATGTTGACCAACTTCAGGCAGTCTTGCCACTCAGCGCTCACCATTCATGTTAACCGGCCCCAGCTAGTCCAACTACTAAGATCTCGGCAGCCGCGCTACCCAGTTTTGTTAGCTCTTATGTCGCCTAGCTTTTTCAGCAGATGTGTCACCCATTTTCTAGTAACTATGCATCCATCATTCCCATTCCTCACCTCCTCTAAGAAAAGGGGGAGGGGAAAGGTTGATAGGACACTATGCATAAGTGATTTTTATTCCAAAGGGGTAGAGTTAAAGTACATGAAGAGCTGATCCTATGCATGATAGTGCATTACCGAGGTGACATAAATATTCTGAATCCAAAGAGTGGCATCGTGGTTCAATCCTCGGTAGCCTCGTTGCCCAACTCTCAGTAGTCGTGCTGCTCATCCATCGTTAGCAGCTCGCTGCCTAGTTCTCAACGACTCTCCTATCCAGCTCTCGACAGTAATCCCATTACACACCTCTTGACAGCAACTCCACTATCCAACTCTAAGTAGCCTCGCTACATAATTCTTGACAAATAGCCAAGACAGCAAGGCATCGATTTTCGCTACGGCTAATGATGCAATAAAGCATCCAGCACCGTTACACTTCAGCCCGGAGTGATCACCCGGGCCATACACATAGATTACGAGCTGCTACGCCCAATCTTGCAAGGTTCAACATCCTTGCCTTTAGTCGCTTAGCTTCCCAGCTTGACTCCATTCTAGCGGCAAGCTCTTCATGCAAGGTTTGGAACCTTTCCTTGAGTCACTTGACTTCTCAACCTGACTCCATCATTACAGCAAGCTCTGCCTACAAGGTTCATCATCCTTTCCTTGAGTCGTTTGGCTTCCCAGCTCGACTCTATTCTAGCGGCAAGCTCTACCTGAAAGGTTTAGCACCTTTTCCTCGAGTCGCCTGGCTTTTCAGCACAACTCCATTATAGTTGTGAGCCCCACCTACAAGGCTTAGCGCCCTTGCCTTGATTCGCTTGGCTTCTCAGCCCGACTCAATTCTAGCGGCAAGCTCGGAATCCGAGGTTTAGCACCCTTGCCTTGAGTCGTCTAGCTTCTCTGCCCAACTCTATGATAATCGAAAGCTCCACACGTGAGGTTCAACACCCTTGCTTTGAGTCGCCTAGCTTCTCAGTCCGACTCCACCAGCGGCATGCTCCACCAATAAGGTTCAAAGGCTCTCAACCTTTTCCTATATGATTCCACGTGATGCTCTCCCGCATAATGTATCTATGATCGATGGCTGTTAATACCAATCTGTTCCACGCGATGCTCTCCCGCGTGACATCCCCATGATCGCTGACTGCTGAACCCGAGCTATTCTTCTAAGCCATGCAACATAAGTTGTGCATCGTTGCACACCGTAAGTCGTGCATCATAAGTTTATACCATGCTTAGCACCACGCTCGTGATGTTTCTTCTCCCACCATCATCATGGTTTTCTTGTGCTCGAACGATCAATGAAGTGTTTTCCATATTGCATCCTGCTATAGTGATGGTACTCTCCAACAAGAAGCTTAGCACGACAACAACCCCGCTACCTATAACCTCATAGCATCTTTGTTGCTTGGCTCTTAGAAACGGTCTTGTTGCGCAATCCTTTACTTATAGCCTCGACGCTTATCCCTTAGCATCTTTGTCGCCTGGCTCTCGGCGATGGTCTTGTTGCACAATCCCTTACCTATAGCCTCGACGCTTATCCCTCAACATCTCTGTCGCCTGTCTCTTAGAAATGGTCTTGTTGAGCAACACTTACCTATAGCCTCGTCATGTATCCATCAACATCTTTGTTGCTTGGCTCTCAGCAACGGCCTCGCGGCACATGCTCTACCTATAGCCTCGCCGCTTATTCCTTAGCATCTCTGTCACTTGGCTCTCGGAAATGGCCTTGCTGTGCAACCCTTACCTATGGCCTCGTCATGTATCCCTCAACATCTTTGTTGCCAGGCTCTCGTCAACAGCCTCGCTGTGTAACCCCTACTAGCAACCTAGTCGCCCACCTCCCGGAACCTCTGCCACTTATTATATGGTCAATAAATTTACGTCTTATAAGTTTGATGACATAGTTTGATGGGGCTACCTACCTTACCCACATCGGACAGGGGGAATCTAGCTAGGTATAGCCCAAGCAGAAAACACCTTCCGGACGGTTATGAATGCTTATGCAAAGCAGAATATGTAGATGGTTACCGATGGCATTCCATCTGTGCGTGACTATAACAACAACTACGTCAGATAACAATCTCAGGGACTGAATGTCGAGCTTACCCTTCTTAGCTACCTTGACTCGACACCTTATCAACATCATTGTCGGATAGCATCCCCGCTCCATATAACATCAATAGGGGTGCAAACTAGCCAAGCTACTCGTGAGCTACTCAAGACCGGATCGTTAGAAGCTCGACTCGAAACCAATTTTAAACGAGCCCGAGCCGATTTCTAGCTTAAAATTAAGCTCATTTATTTAATGAGCTCGAGCTCGAGCCTATGTCACTAAGCTCGATTAGGCTCGCGAGCCTAAACGATCCTTTATATAAAATACTTTATTATTATTTTTATATATTAAAATAAAAACATATTTGGGGATTAGGGATTTAGGGTATTAGTAAACGAGCTTCTTAATGAGCTCGAGCCGAGCTTAAGCTTATTTATGCACGTTCGACAAAAAATGAGCCGAGCCCGAGCCCGAGTCGAGCTTGTATAACTATTTACGAGCTCGAGCTGAGCTCGGTAGAAGAAGCTCGAATCAAGCTGAGCTCGAGCTCGAGCCTCGTATAACTTAAACGAGCCTGAGCCGAGCCTGCCCAGACTCGGGCTCGGCTCGGCTCATTTGCACCCCTAAACATCATCATCAGCCTTGCTCTGCATGATCGCAACAACAGCTATGTTGCATCTCACCGACCGAGCCATACTCCTAATAAGGAAAGACCGTTAAGCAAGCCCATTCTCGACTCATCACGCAAAACCATGGCTCTCGTAGGCGAGGTTCGGTCGTTGTTTTTATTATTCGATGCATTGTTGCTTTGTCTATTCCGATCCAATTGTCAGCAATCCAATCACATCAGACTATGGGGTCGTCATGACACACTGTTTATATGACTAAGTCCAATCCAACGTCATTGGTTGCGTACCAATAATTTTGGACGAGGGGGAATTGATGATATCAGGTCCATTAGCATGGCCTAGATAGCTCTGGCGCACCAACCTTGCTTGGCGCTCCCTTTCTAGCCTTGCTGGGGACTTCCTTGCCATCCTTCTACAACACTCCCTTGCCAACCTTTGCTAATGCATGCCTGCCAGCTTTGCCTGGCGCGCGTCCACCAGCCTAATCCGGCGCCCCCAGATGGCCTTTTCCCAACTCCTTGCTAGTTGGGCCTGAATTGGGCTAGCCCAAGGCCTGACCTAATTCCCCTTGACCTAATTGTCCCCTATAAAGTGAACACTATCGCCTCCATGGATAAGGAACTCTCCTCGGTGGCTCAGCCGTCACCCTAGACTCTGATTGGGTGGCTCATCCGCCACCCTCTGCCATCAGCTACCATACACTACCCCTAACGCCAAGATGGTTCTCTTTAGCTAATGAGAACCATCTCACCTCTACCAACCGATCTAACTTGATCGTCAGAGCCTGCTCCTGGGGAATAGTCCCTAGGGGAGTTCTAATGACCATGTCTATTGTTACCTCGCAGATCCTCTCCAGCGTAGAAGCACACTCTCAGAGCAGTTTTCTCGGAGCTAATGTTGCATCAACACTCAAGGACCATACATGGCCCAATTTAGACTCAACACTCAAGGCCCATAAATGGCCTAATTTTCTAAATTGGGCAAAAACGCTTAGATGGGCCTTGCCCCAAGGCCCAACATCATTCCTATTCCAAAAACGAGGTCGGGTGGCTCAGCCACCACCCTCCGCCGTCAGCCACCATACACTACCCCTAACACCAAGATGGTTCTCTCTAGCTAAGGAGAACTATCTCGACTCTACCAACCGATCTAACTTGATCGTCGAAGCCTGCTCCCAGGGAACAGTCCTTGGGGCGGTTCTAGTGGACTTGTCTGTTGTGACCTCGCAGATCCTCTCCAGCGTAGAAGCACACTCTCAGAGCAGGTGGTCGGAGCCAATGTCGCATCAACACTCATGGCCCATACGTGGCCCAATTTTCTAACTTGGGCCCAAACCCTTACACGGGCCTTGTCCCAAGTCCCAATATCATTCCTATTCTAGAAACGAACTCATTTAGATAACCCACAAAGCCCTAAGCACCAAAGCCCAAAAGATTCGTCCAAACTGAAGCCCAATCGTCCAAAGTCCATTGACTGAGTATGCATGGTGTACTCAGCTGTACGCTAAGCATACACACTTTAGGGCTTGTAAGTTGCACGTATTGGATTGTACGCCTAACGTACTCCTTCCATTCAGCCCTCTTCCACATTTAGCCCTTAATCCCTTAAGACACTACTAATGGGTTTTAGTATACTACAACATCCTATGGTGCACATACAACCCTAAATGCTTTGGATATATGTTTTCTCTAATTATACATGCAATATTGTTTCCAAAGCATTAAACCTACAACTAGCATGCAATTGACATAAACAACATAATAATGAGTTGTAGAATTACCTCTTTGTTGTAGCTTATAGTTTTCTTGAGTTTGGCCTTTAAGAACTTAGTGCCCCAAGTGTTCCACCTCAAATGGAATCACACAACACCACCAACAATGGAGGACTTGAGAGAGAATACATATACTGTAAAATCGGTTATAGTTATTCAAAGTACACTAGGGTGCCAATTTTAGGAGCTAATGGGTTTCTTATATGGTGTGGCAAAACTAGGGTTACACCATGTAAACCCTAATGTGCATGACCTTCCATATTCCTTAGGCTCCATGGGTTTAAAGCTTCTTGGATCATCCATGGGTTTAGCCTAACCTAAGAAATCATGGATCATTGGCCCACACCATAAGAATGAATATTTTACCAAACCAACCCCTTATATTTATCTTTTGATCACAAAATTAATTTCAAATTAATTCTTGATCAACACTAATTAAATATTATATTTTCATATTAATATATTAGAACTTATAATATATTAATAAATCATGAATATCCTCTACTCAAGAGTACCATCCTTACAAATTGTTCTAGTGCCATGCAACCCAAATTGACCATGCTACTTTCGGGTCAAGTACATACCAATTATAGTTATGGGCTTAAACACCTAATCCAACATCTAAAATGTAGATCTGACATCTTTGAGTTGGATTATCACCTAAAGTTGCTAACTTTACGTTCACGCATGGCTAAATGAAGTTCTTAAAGGAGACTTAATACATGCATGTGATCAAAAACTTCATAAAACTTGCACCTTTATGATTAAGGACCTCATAACAAACTCAAATTTAAAAGAATAAGTCCTTTAAACGACCCCCCTCCTCAAATCAACCCAAAAGAGACCAAAAACATAAAAACAAGGAAATGAAGAGATCTAATCATGGAGAAGACAAGGTTTCAACTTGATACCTCAATAAGCTTGCAACAAGGGTGATGATTATGGATCTATAACCTTCTCACCATGCAAAGCACCTTCCAATTTCTATACTTCCTTCACGAGGAGCAAAACAACCACTAAAATCTTCTTAAGAACTCAATTTCACAACAATGGAGGCTAAAAGGTCAATTTTAGGGTTTATAAGGCATGGAGGGTGGTAAAGAGGCTAGTCCTAAATACTTAAGGTTTTTATATAGGGTACAACACCCTGAAATTAGGGTTTCTTAATCCCTTCGCACGCCCCGTGTAATCCTCGTACGCGCAACGTACGAGGCGTTGCACACCCGATCCACCTTCGCAATATTGTAAGCATACCCCAAATTACGCCTCGCGTAATGACTTTACACTAGTACGCCCCACGTACTACCTATGTACGCCCCGCGTACTAGGGTTTTTCCTTAAATCCTAAATTCATCCCAGGACCATAACTTCTTCTTTATAAACCCGATTTCGACGATCCTTATATCCATGAAAATGTAACGAGAAGCTCTATGATTTTATAAACTCATACTTTCCTTAAAATTTCCAAACAAAGATCCAATTTGCATAAAATCCCGAGCTAACATTTTACTAAAATACCCCTTGGCTCCAAAAACACAAACCGAACACCCTGATCATCTAAATTATGTCACCCTCATCCATATGGGTTAAGACAAGGTTCTAAAAGGCGTGAGGCATGGCGTGGAGGCAAGGTCAAGCCTCAAGCCATGGTGAGCCTTGGTGAGCCATGGCGTTTTTCAAGGCGTGATAAGTTTCTATACATTAAAAAGGATAAATCATATAATTATAGAATTATATCAAATATAACAACTTTTTAGAAGTGCTATATCAACACTTAACATGAAAAATTTAATAACAACTCAATTCTTTCATGCTCAATCTAAAAAAACAAAAAAAAGTTGCGCCTTAGAAAAAATTCGTGCCATAACGTGTTAAGGCGCACCTAGCCATGTTATTTAGGCGCCATGACACACAAAGACGTTTTGCATGTTTTCGTAACGAATTCTTCATGCCTCGCGCCATGGCACACCTTGGTGCCCCATGGTGCATTATTTAGAACACTGGGGTAAGATATCAATTCCTCAAAGGTCCTAAGCCTGCTAGAACATTATCTTTGATCACCACCCCGAAATAGGAACAAATTTGGTAAAGGGCGTTACAACTCTCCCCCACTTAAACTAGACCTCGAAATCATTCCTTACCATCCCAGGCACGCTAGACATCCTGAGCAACACGGCCTCAACCCCGAGTATACCATAGCCTTTACATAGGAGACCAAAACAACTAGAAGATGAATGAATCCCTTTTTTAGTCTAAACAATCCCACACATATTTACCACATCTACTTCACCTGAAATCTGAAATCCCAAATTTGCCTGACTCCCTAACAGACTACCCATACTGAACCACGGCCAAGTCAGATCCTCATTGAAGTCTAGACTTAAACAAAACGCTTCCAACTCTTGATTGACTTGATGCTTATAGTGGGAACAAAATCTCTGACCATTTATTCTTACTGAACCCTTATACTTCATAGAAGGCTCAGATAATCCTTCGAGTAGAAGACTCATCCCTGCAACGGTTAGACTCAGACAAGAGCTGCACAACAGGGTCAAATCATTTACTCTAAGATTATTTAATCAAAACTGCAAGTGTCTTAGCATGTTCTCCGAATAACAAGCTAATCCACACACGAGACCCAAGTCACTAATACCGCCTTGACTTAGCTTGATGCCCCTCACAAATAGAACCAATCCAAAACATAATCACAAAGGCCTGATCTACTATCAGAACTGAAGCCATTCATTACCCCTAAACCCTTCAACTGATGCCCTCATCATACAGATACCCTATTTCATATCCTACTAAAAAGAAGACCTTGCACATAAACACCCGCGATTCCCAACGCGAGTTCCCACCAAGAACCAACTCGGTACTTAACTCATAATCCAAGATCCAAGGATCTACCTTTGCATTTCACCTGCAACCTTCTAATTCACGACAACCCCTCACTAAATTGGGATATAAAGGTTGCCAACCATCACTGAGACTACCAGTCTCGCACCTAATCCAGCCACCAGGTACTCAAGAGCTCTAATGACCAGAATATCCTAGCCTAAGCTTCCCTCAACGCCTCTCACTGCCCATACACACAATCCTGGAATCAAGAACCAACACCTCGACCCAAACCACATTTCCATATACCAGGGGCCTCGCCCACGGGTCCCACCCAAACTTTATCATGGAGCGGGCCTCGCCCACAAGTCAAAACAAGGAAACGTTCTCTGACATTCTGGTCCGTCGTTCCCATGGCACGGACTTACCTCCCTTTATAGTTATGACCACCTCAAACGATAGTCTACCTCAATCTGGTGAATGCTACGATCCCATCACAGTCTTACAACACTTCTAACCATCCATGGTTTTACCACACCCAAATCGTATCAACCCCAATCTTGTTGAGTCGAACCCTTATCCAACTGCATTCCAAACAGGTGTTCGGAACATGCTTCAAACCCCAAATCCTTCATCAGAAAAGAAAAGGTAGTGAGGCTCTAACACAACCCTCAATGTGGATTCATTCACAGGCCTACTAAAAAAAGATGACGCCGACCAACTGTTGGAAGTTTTCCCTGAACTCCCACTTACCAACCTCAAATCCAAATGGCCACTTGGGTCATCTCTCCTTCTGATGAGGATGTGAAACTTGCCTGAGTTCCACACCCAATCCAATTCTCGGAAATTCTGATTGATTCTCCCCCACCCCCTTTAGATTTGTCGAATCTCTTCCATCCCATAAATCCTATGAATTCCCGACCCATCTAGCCTCAAATAGCATGAACTGTCTATGACCTGCGTTTACCAATACTAGTGTTCCATTACTAGCCAATATCGATGATCACCCAATTCCTGAATTCCAGAAGAATATTCCCTAAAATCTTAGCAAGTCCGATAAATCCAATCACCTCCCATGATCCCGCACCAAATCCATAGGTTCTTATGTTGACGACTAAAAACCATAACCCTTTCTATGAATTGGCAAATATTCACCCCAACTTCCAACCTCAAAGAATCACTAAATTCTAACCATCTATAACCCATGCGAATATAAAATTCCCTTGACACTTCCAATGACTAAATGACTAATGTAACTGCCACCACCATCTTCTTACTACTGTTCCTCCCTAATAACGGTAGGGTTTGAACCCAAAAGCTCTTCCATAGACGACAGTCGATCCCACCAGATGAAAAGGTAAAACAACTGAACTCTGGCTTTGCTGGATAGTAACCCGTTATTGCTGACCATAGATCTTTCAAATAATGCCCCTGAATTGCTCCCATCAAAGAACTGGAATAGAAATCGAACACATTGAACCCCGCTCAACAAGATACGACCCACTAATGATTCATTTAACACTATCGACATGCAGAATGGCATATAACAGCCCTTGATAATATAACTCGGACAATAGAAGAGAACCAAATCAAGATAATGCTTACCGATACCAAAGAAAAATTCGAAAACAATATAAATTTCCTATAATAACCCAGAAGAAAGCAAAAAATAACATACCCACAACAGCACCTGATGGAATCCTGGTCTCCCCTGACCGACACTGCAATATTCTACTCCTCCTAGTTGGGGCTCCAAATAAATCTCCTACTCCTGGGTTGCCCCGACCATCCATCATCCGTCTGAACAACCAACGTCCGACCCTCAAACCTGGAGACCAATTTATTAGTGACACGCCAATTGATGTCGGGTAACTCCTCGTGTAAGGCTTGCGAAACCTCCTCAGAAATCCAATCATGGAGTAGACCATCCTGAGGGCATGGTGTAAAACCCACCTCTGATTCCAACCGGCATGAACTAACAATAGAATCCTCATTCCTGAATGATTCTAGGGATCCACAAGCTTTGGGCTCCAAATAAGCCCCCAACTACCCTACTTAAATCCCGGCCGGAAAGGCCCCGAGATGACATGGAAAGAATTTATGGCTGCTTCTCCGCTAAAATCCTCGCGCTACAATCACCCAAATAATCATCCATTAATAATTGGATTTTGCCCACACTAAGTGCCCAAACTAGGGTATAAGACACACTTTACCATTTACTCAACATAACCCAACCCTA
This sequence comes from Lactuca sativa, assembly GCF_002870075.4. Taxonomy (NCBI): domain Eukaryota; kingdom Viridiplantae; phylum Streptophyta; class Magnoliopsida; order Asterales; family Asteraceae; genus Lactuca; species Lactuca sativa. Next base: position 261,314,401 of record NC_056630.2, read on the forward strand.
GGCCCAAACCAACAATCCAAAGGCCCACAATCCAAATAAACACTAAAGGCTCATACATGACCTAATTTTCGAAATTGGACCCAAACCCTTACATGGGCGTTTCCCCAAGGCCTAAAATCATTCCTAGTCCAAAAACAAATGCATTTAGATAACCCACCAAGCCCTAAGCAACAAAGCCCAAAAGATTGGCCCAAAACGAAGCCCAATCATCCAAAGTCCATTGACTGAGTACATGGGGCGTACTGAGTTGTAAGCTAAGAGTACATGCTTTCGGGCTTGTATGTTATGTATTGGTATGCCCATAGTACTCCTTCTATTCAACCATCTTCCACATTTAGCCCTTAACCCCTTAATACATTACTATAAAACATAGATCTGACATCTTTGAGCTGGATTATTACATAAAGTTGCTAAATTTACGTTCATGTAGGGCTAACTGAAGTTCTTAAAGCTCAAAATGAATTAATAGGAGACTTAATGCATGCATGTGATCAAAAACTTCATAAAGCTTGCACCTTTATGCTTAACAGCTTAAGGATCTCATAACAAACGCAAATCTAAAAGAATAAGTCCTTTGAACAATCCCACTCCTTAAACCAACCCAAAAGGGACAAAAAGCATAAAATCAAGGAAGTGAAGAGATCTAATCATGGATAAGACAAGGCTTGAACTTGATACTCAATCAGCTTTCAACAAGGGTGATGATTCTAGATCTATAACCTTCTCACCAAACAAAGCACCTTCCAACTTATATACTTCCATCATAAGGAGCAAAACAACCACCAAAATCTTCTTAAGAACTTAAATGCACAAAAATGAAGGCTAAAATGTCGATTTAGGGTTTAGAAGGAATGGAGGTTGGCAAAGAGGTCAGCCGTAAAGACTTAAGGTGTTTATATAGGGTGCAACACCCTAAAATTAGGGTTTCTTAATCCCTTCGCACGCCCTGCGTAATCCTCGTACACCCAGCGTACAAGGCCACATACTCTCAATCCATCCTTCGCGGTACACTAAGCGTATCCCAAATTATACCATGCATATTGATTTTACACTAGTATGTCCTGCATACCACCTATGTACGCCATGCATACTAATGTTTTTCCTTAAACCCTAAATTCATCCGAGGACCATAACTTCTTCATTATAAACCCAATTTCGATGATCCTTATATCCATGAAAAGGTAACGAGAAGCTCTATGCTTTTATCAAATCATACTTGCCTTAAAATTTCCGAACAAATAGCCAATTTCCATAAAAGCCCGAGTTGACATTTTACCAAAATACCCCTTAGCTCCAAAATACAAACCGAACACCTGGATCATCTAAATTACGTCGCCCTCATCCAAATGGGTTCAGATCTTAGTTCCTCAAAGGTCCTAAGCCTTATAAAACATGATCTTTGATCACCACCCTGAATACGGTTTTCATATGGAATATTTAATCTCGTTCATCCTAGTTAAGAACTTTTTCTAAGTGTGATTATCCCATATGTATTCTTAGGTGTTAATTCTCTATATCTTAATGAGTTAATAGAAGAACCCAAAAACCCTAGTTTGGTGTTTTTCTCTAGGGGTGGCAATCACAACCCAAACCCGTTAACCCAACCCAATAAATAGCAGTTTGAGTTGAGATTTTGAACCCATTTACTTAAATGGGTCACCCGTCTAACTCGTTTAACTAAATGGGTGGGTTAATGTTGAAATTTCTAACCCGTTTACAACCTGCCAACATGTTTAAAAATTTTAAATGTTTTTTAATTTAAACTTATTTAATATTATTGTTTAGTTAATCTATATATTTTTATTTATCAAAAATCTAGGGTTAGTATCTGGAATTTGAGTTGGTAAAAGTGATATTTGAGTTGCATAGAATTTAAAAATTAAACAGTTATAATGTTTTATGGTCGAAAACACTTATAACTTATTTGTGTTTGTGTTATTGGCCTATAAATATATCGTTGTATATTCAAACTTGAATAATTATTATAATTTTTAAATTGTATGTAATTTTATTTGATGGTTTATTTGATTTTTAACGGATTTTTTATGAAAATTTCAACGGGTCAACCCAGGTTTAACCTGTTTAGTAAATATGTTGGGTTGGAAAAAACAATAAAAATGTCAACCTGATTTCAACCCATTTACTAAAAATGTTTCTTTGGGTTGGGAATTTTCAATTTGTTTGCTTAAACAGGTTGAGTTGGGTAGAGATTTTTAACTCGTTTAATTAAGTAGATCAACCTATTCATGACTAGCCCAACCCATGTCACCCCCTATTTTTCTCTTTTGGACATGGTACCTAGATTTTTGGGTTGATCAACAAAAGGCCATTATGTCATAACAACTCATAATGATTTTTAATTCCTTGTTATCCATATTTGAGGTCGTTTTCATATGTGCTTACGGGGTTAAGATGCCAAATTAACCCAAAACATAAAGTTGTGAATTGCTGGAATTGTCCTAATATGTCCCGATATTTGAAAAAGCATAATTCGGTCATAGTGAATCCTTTGTGGTAGAAATAAGTTCCCAAAGTTCTTCATATGATTCTAATTCATTTTGCTAGTTTTGATCAAAAGCTAGAAATGCCTCTAACTAGGTTGAAAACGACCATTTACTTAGATTGGTCCGGAATGTGTTGCTATGCGATGCAATTTTGTGAAATTCACCATAAATTCTAGAAAAATCATATGAAGGCTTGCGAATAGTCCTTGAAAATCTAAGGACCTAATCTATCTGCATGTAGTGCAGTTTTGTAAGATATGAGGTTTAAGGTGGGCAAAATAGGTCCCGAACAAACCCTAATTTTTATATAGAAATCTGAAATTTAACCCATTAGTCTATTTGCATAATTAGGGAATATAAGTAGTTAAACTTAACTTAAATTTTTATTTTTAGGAAGTGTGAAGGGCATGCAGGTGTGAGTGAGTCCCAGGTTGCTTTGCTTTGGAGTTAGATTCTTCACTACATCGTGTTGTGTTATATTCTCTTTACGTTAGCTCATGTGTGTGTTCTTTATGCGGGTAGTACTAGGTGGGGTAGAATCTAGTGGTTTCCCTCACTTATTGAGGATTATGCATGGTAGGACTCGGTGCATCTAATTGGGGATCGGGCGTAGCCAATGTCTCCTAAATTCTCGACGAACTGAACAAGGGGATCGGGTATGGCCAATGTGTCCCAATGGGTTCAGGTATGGGGGATCGGGCTTATCCAATGTGTCCCAAGGGCTCGATGTACTTATCAAGGGGCATCGAGCCTGGCCAGTGTGTCCTACTAGGAGTATGTCTGTTACTGATTTGTTCTTTGACATACATGCATGGTTATGTGTTTGATACCGTCTGTATATGTGTATAAGGGTAAGGATTTTACGATATGATATTATGTATGTTTGGAATTCACTAAGCTTTGTTCTTACCCGCTTTCCCTTAAAAATACTATTCCATGTACACAAGATGGTCGGGTATGATTGTACATACTGACTTGAGGTAGGTTTTTGGAATTGATATCGAATTGGTTATGTTTTCATAAATTTTACAATTATAACTAATAATGTTTGGAAACTGAATTGATCTTGGCGTTTAGTATTTCATTTGTTTGAATAAAATATACTAAATGGATTATTTATTTTATTTTAAAAAGTTCAAATTTATTGAAAATTTTGGGATGTTACATTAAATCGTATCTAGTAAGGTTTAGATCATCCTTTATTGTCTCTAAGGCCATAGATGGTTCTACTGATTTGTAACTCAACTTTTTATTTGAAAACTTCAAGAAAGGTTTCACAAATATCTTTCAACATGTAAAATATAATTACGACTATAGTTGTTGATAAATTTGATTAGGTATGTTATACAAAATCTAGACATTCATTATAAAGGAAGTCATACATCATAGTGCATAGTTCCTTAATAATTATTTTCTCCAAAGTTTAGTAAAGATATCATTAGGAATCTTTTATATATAAATAGGATTCACCTATGTCAAATAAATTTTATTATTTTCCTTCAAAAATCCATTTGTTGAAATTGGAATATTTGTATTTCATTTATAAAATAAAGTAAATAATGTCATAGTCAAATTTGTTTCGAATCAAGTTTGAGTCAAAAGTGTTTTCATATAGAACTTGTTATTTAATAAGCATTGTTATCTACTTTATAGTTCTATTTAGAGATCAAGTTCTCAAAAACATAATTTAATCATTTCAGAAGGTGACCGTTATGAAAAACGATTAAGTAAATAATAAGCTATCTAATAAATTAACTTAGACATATACATTTTGATAGGCTAAATTTAAAACATACATTGTTCCAAAAACAAATACAATTTTACAGTAAAAGTATTTTATGTTCTATGAATAAATAATACACTAAACACAGAGAGTGAAGTTCCAACTTGTTTGTGTTCAACTAATTACGCTTCTTGAATATCTTTAAACATTTACAAATAATAGATTAACATTAAACATCAAGTACTTGAGTGTTAAATGAAAAGTATAAGTTATATCTAGTAGATGAAAGATCTTTATGCCCAAGGGTCATTATAGAATAATATTTTCTAATGACATATGATGCTTTAGAGTCACACATTAAAACAGGTTACTACTAATTGATCATTTATTAAAGTAATTTGATTATTAATAAATATGATCAACACTTTTATTTAAATGGTATATCACTATTTAATGAACATAATATTTTATTGTCATATTGAGAATTATTGTTTCTAGGACATAATAATATAAGAGAACATTAACTGCTTATATTAATAAGGAATGAATATATAAGTCATCTACAAATTAAATGGGCATTTTGAGTAAAATCTAGTTAGCATATGTAACTAGTAGTTAGGAGCTTGAGTAAAAGACACATATTTCCCCCATATGACTTCATAATTTTGTAAACCTCTTAGGAGGATAAAAGGTTGAGTGTTGTCTTTCATTTAAGCTCCCATGCTTCTACTAGAAAAATGCTTTGACTTAATTGAAAGGTATGGTCCTTATATGTTTATATATATATATATATATATATATATATATATATATATATATATATATATATCACTAGTAAAAGTTTGGTTCTTTTCTCCCTTTCTTTGGCTGCCAAAACCGAGAACAATTTGGTGCTCTCCCTTCTCCTATCTTGCCTTGTGTACTATAGAGTTTAAGGGTTTATAAGTTGCTTCTCCTTAAGACTAATTTGGTATTAGTTATTAAGGCTTAAAAACAAATTAACATAAGTGAATACTAACAAGTTTTAGTGGTTTACACTTGCTTGGTGGATACCTCTAGAGAGCTTCTTCTTTAGAACTTCATGCATAATTTCATCAACTTCCATCTCCCACAAGAATTAAAGACTTCAAAGGTTGCAATTTTTCTTTCTATGGTTGATTTGATCTTTCCATGCTTTGAAAAATGATCCTTGGTGGGTTAAAATGGTTTTAAGTTTATTCAAATCTAAAAATGCTTTTGTTGTTATCTCATAGTTTTAAATATACAATTAGACTATTTTTAAATTAAACCCAACAGTCGACACTTGAATGACTTGTCTATCCAGGCCTACTTAGATAAGAGGAACAATTCCTCGTCTAGTGTCCAATTACTCTACAATAGAAACAGATCCATCTCTATGTGTCTTTATGTATTTTTTTTAGGCCTAAAGGTATCCTTTCCAAGAACTTTAGGCCTCTTAGAGCACACACGGTAGCTCTATTCAGCCTTGTATTCTTCCTATGTTTGAATTGGCTCAAACCAAATAACAGTCAACTTAGGAATATTTGCTTCACCTGATGAAACATATGAAATACTACTAAGCTTTCTAGTTCCTTTCAAAGGCCAGGAATAAATGTTCCAAGTATGATGTTAGAAACTGTTGGAGATAGGTGTCGAATGTCATAACTAATTGGCATAACTTTGGGAATAATAACAAAGTCCATTTGGGTTGCCCTTAAGATCTAAAATAGCTAGAATAGAAATTAAGAGAGTGAGGAAAATATTTTATTAATTTATTAAAAGTTAATAAATTAATTAAAAAATTGTTGAAATTAATTTAAAATTAATTTGAATTAATTCGGAATTCATTGGAATTAATTAGAAATAATCAGGATTTGATTATAAGTGTAGGGACTGAATGTTAATTGTTCAATAATTAAGCAAGATGAGCATTCTAGAAACCCTAAAAGGTTGGACAGTTTTGAGGAGGTCTCGGAACCTTTTAGAGTCAATCCAGTTAACAAATAAGGAAAGATTTGAATATGGATTAAATCTTATTATTTAATTTATTCAAATTTGCTTCGTCTGCAAGCAACCTTAGTTATATATGGAACCCTCAGGCCTTTAAGGTTTTTGATCGAACCTCTCATAAGGTTTACATTTTCGTTTATCACGAGCCTCTCTCCAATTTCCTAAAATATTCCAGGGTATTAGACTTTTGAGTGTGAGCCATTAGAGGCATTCATACTTTGGGTGCTAGTTCTTCCAAGAGCAACAACTGAGTTAGAGATCTCCAAGTGATAAAGAAAAATACAATTTTGTCCTAAATGTTGGTATTCTTATCTATTTTGATTAATTTATATTCATGTTTTAAAAGTATGTTGTTGTAATAGTAAAACCTAGATCTAAGATGCAAATACACTTAGGATTTTATTTGATTGTTTATTTTGCCTAAAATTAGTGTATAATTGCATAGAAAACACAACAGTGGAATCCGATCCATTAAGTTTTAGTTATGAACACTAAATTGAAAAAATATTTAAAAAACTGAAAATATACCTGTTAATCGCAGGTACGGTGTGTAAACGTGGCGCACCCTGTGCTGATTGTTAGGGTTTTAGGAATTTTTCTATAATTTCAAATTTTAGAGTTTATATTCAGTTTTAAATATTACTTTAATATGATAAAGCTAAATACTTAAACTAAGAGGATAAATATGCCTAAGTAATTTGAAATTATAGACAATGATTTAAAATTAATCAACTAAAAGTTAATTAAAGATAATTTGTTTAAATTATATAATTTTTAATTATTTAATATTCACCTTACTTATATTTGTAAAAGTTTACAAATAGTATATGTAAAACCATAGGAATTTATATACATAATATGATTACTATATGTAAAAGAATAATACAACATGTGTCCCCACATGTTTAATTAATGAACGTTAGTTGAATCAAGAGTATGCCTCTTTCATGAAATCATGTTATAACAGAGGTATATGGAAAAACCTATAAATGACCGTTGAATGAGTATCATTTTCACTCACCGCTTCTTTGCATGGTTGATTGTCGTTAGCCGAAAGGGTTTGATTAGAATGTCTCGTTAAAAGTATAACATGTAAAGTACTAGCTCTTAGTTATTTTAGGAAATGTGAATCCTTGCTAACTCAAGAAAAGTGCACATTATTCCTTAATATATATTTATAGAGCGTGTGTTGTTAACCAACAAATAAACTTGAGATGTAAGAAGCGGATGATGTGGCATTTGTGTTTGTGGTTTGTTGGCGTAACATGTATGGTTAATCGACATGTAAATTGATAGCCTTAACATAATCAAGGGGTCACATGTTTTTGCATGGTTGGTTCACTATCTTATTTGTGAGACCATGGTATCCCTGAAAAATAAAGGATGTGCAAATCTGAGATTAACATGCCATTAAATAGCTTTAATGAATCTCAAAAGCTTTAGAAGTTTCATTCAAAACACTAAAATAGAAAAAACGGAAGCTAAAACAACCAACAAAATAAAGTAAAACCATATAACAAATACTTGCTTTGAATCTTGAATAATGTCTAAAAGTTGATCTCTTTAATTAAATCAAACTCGTATTGTGCCCATGATCATCAACGGAGAGAGAGAGAGAGAGAGAGAGAGAGAGAGAGAGAGAGAACTGTGAATGGTGGTAAAGTTAACTTAATTGTGGGGTGAAGCATGAGCGGAGCTTTATTAGGGCAAGGGAGGTTGTGGCCCGCTTGATTTTTTTTGTTACAAGTAGTCCTTATACTTTAATTTTATACATAATAGACAATATATATATATATATATATATATATATATATATATATATATATATATATAATTTAGGCGGTGGCCCCCCTGCTCACCAATTTTTTTACATATTATTTTTTCGGCCTCCAAATCATATGTCGAAGCTCCGCCCCAGGGGTGAAGGATGGTCACCGCAGAGGTGAGATTTGGTAGTGGTGATATTATTAAGGTTTCGACACATGGAGATGATTAGTTGCTAATTTCTTATCGTGGGTATAAAAAAAAAGATGAGAAGGAAAGGATATATTGGTAAATCTATCTATCTATATCTACCTATATCTATATCTATATATCTTATAAAACTAGCATTTTTCCTTGAACCTCATGCATTTGAAACTCCCAATACCATTTTTTCTTGAACCTAATTGGAAGACCCTTAACTTTCATACTAAAGAAATTGTTACTCCAAGTTACTCCAAAACATGCTACATGCATATTTATAAACAATATTTACATTGATAGTTTGATTACAAAAGACTAGATACAAACCGATAAGTTTTTGTGACAACCCAAAAATTTCCATTAGTTTTAACGTCGAAATTAATTACGTCAAAAATTAGCCAAATTTATCCCGAAAATATTTTTGACCGGATTTAAACCCGTTAGAATATTTTAAATAATATTCGTCTAGCGAACCAAAATTAAGGCGGTATAATTTTAAAATTTGCCGTGATTAATAATAGTTGTGAAAAACCCCGTTCGCGGTTGGTGTCAGGTGAACCCCAGCCAGGCCATAAACTCCACCCTATATAAGGGTGGAGTGGGTTTCATTCCCACCTTTTTCCCACCTTAGACTCTCTCTCTCTCTACAAAACGGGTTTTGGTCAAAATCGCCACTTCGAGCTTCAAATCGGTAAGTTAACCTTCCTAGCTCGTTGTTTATCTTATCTAGCTTGCAAATTCGTGGCTTAATCATCCAAAAACCCCAAGAACATGAGTTTACGGTCTTGGGAGCATCCCAAAACCGTAAACCCCTTGGAAGTGGGTTTTGATGCCCAAAAACCCTCCCAAACACTTCTAATGCTTAGCAATGGCTTAGAGGCTTACACGAAAGGACTTAGAACAACAAAATCTGGAAAAATGGGGAGTAAACATGAGTTAATGGTCTAAGAACATCATTAGACCGTAAACTCATATTCATGGACCATAAACACCTTTTAAGGTGTTAAACTACCCCTCAAACACCTCCAAAAGCTTCCACGAGTGCCTAGAGCCTTGTAATCCTAAGTTTGATACACCAAAACATAGGATTCATGGACAAAATGAGTTTACTACCATAAACTCGTGTGTTTAAGGTAGTAAACTCCCCAAGAACATCTTCTTAGATAGTAAACACCTTTCCAAGGTGTTTAAGTGCCCTAAACACCTTCCTAAGCTCCTAAAAGTGACTAGAACCTTACATGTATGAGTTAGAACCACCAAACAACAAAAGAAATGGCCAAGCATGAGTTTACGACCGTAAACTCATGTGTTTACGGCCGTAAACTCCTCAAGTTGTGTCAATGGACCGTAAACTCCTCAAATGGTCCATTTTGAGAACTTAAGCCCTTCATAAGCCCTAGAATTGAACCTAGCCTAATTCCACAAGTGTTGTAAGACCTTAATGCATCAAAGACCACACCATCCATGAGTTTATGGCCGTAAACTCATGGGGATATGGTCTTAGGGCCGTAAACTCTATAAAGATTTTACTCTTGAAGAGTAAACTCCCTAACTAGGCCATACACACCCTTAGATGTTACCCGGGACACTCCTAACACTTGACCAAAGTGTTTTCCGCATTTTAGGATGCGTATACATGTTTAATTAGTATTATATTTACTAATTGTATGTAAACATATGTCATCATATGTTAATAGGTCACTAAGTGTGTTCAAGTCTTTACTTGACACCGAGCACCTAATCGGCACATTCGTTCGATCCGCTTACAACAGGTGAGTCCATACCCCTGAATTAACCTTTTAAATGTTTTTACATACTTTTATGGGGGGATACAAGTTAAAACATGCCAGTTATCGTATCAATCACATGTGATTGATAACCCGCATGCACAAGGATTTATTACACTGTCAGCTGTTTTACCAAGTATGATACTGTAAATGGTTTTCCAAAACGTCTTTACTTGTTCAAATATTTTCTCAAATTGACTCTCACGCTATATGTTTTACTTCAGATTCAGTTACAACAGTATTTTAAACAAAGGTTTTATTTACTTATATTGTTTTATCAAGGTTATATTCAAAACTTGTTTATGAAAGATTTTCAAGGATTCCTAAAGGTTTTCAAACTTATTTTTCAAAAGAATACCAATTCATGATTTTCTTAAGTGTAAAGGTTTTCCAAAGTTTTCATCCAAGTTTTCTTCCATGTTTTTATACTTCTACTTCGTTATGCCTCTACTTCGTTAAATGCTCCTACTTAGTTAAATGCTACTACTTCGTTAAACGCTTCTACTTTGTTAACGCTTCTACTTCGTTAAACGCTTCTACTTAGTTAAATACTACTACTTCATTAAACACTTCTACTTTGTTAAATGTTTGTATTTAGTTAAATGTATTCATGTGCTTGTATAGTTATATAAATAATGTTTAAAGGACTTAGGAAGGCTAGTTCGCCCTATTTCCTTTTCCTCGTTTGGATGTGGTCTGGTGGGATCGGATATCCATCCGAAGGTCGTTTAATCATTAATTATATATTATGTATACATGTATAGACATATAGGTTTACATCGGCCAGTTCATTTCCCTTGGGTAGCAAGGGCATCCTCCTACTCGTCACTCATAGATCAGGGACACTATTAACTATTATAGTAATAGTTAGGAAGCTCTATTCACTCCTTCTAGTACGTGAATTCCAAAGATTCAGTTCAGTTGTGAGTCTCTATCATTAGTCCAACACTTACATCAGAATTCACTTTACGAGATGCATCTTCAAGACATGGATCTCCCCGTCGTCGAGTTGGTAACCAGAGTCTCCTATAGGGAGAGTGGGCATTGTGTGTATAGATCTATACGGGACTGACACCCCCGCACCCTGACTGCTAGCTACACTCCACGGCCTACCAAGCCAAGGGGTGACAAATGTCATATTTATACTGACGCTTGCAGGGCGTCAAGTACTCTAGTGTCGATCAGTATGGTTACAAGTATCTCCATGTTTACCTTATAATTCATGGCCTTAAGGTAACGATAATTAACACTGTATGCTGGAAACACACTCTTAGAATTACTCTTTGTTTTAGGCCTTGCTAGCTGTATCTTTCATTTGATACTGTCTGGGGTCTGTGTTTCTCTATTTTAGACCTTGCTAGCTGTATCTTTCATTTGGTACTGTCTGGGGTCTGTGTTTCTTTGTTTTAGACCTTGCTAGCCGTATCGTACATTAGATACCGTCTGGGGTCTGTGTCTCCTTTTGTTAGACTGAGTCAGGCGTGTCGTTCATTCGATACTCTCTTGGAGTCTATGATTTCTTTTGCCTTAGTCAGCAGTATTTTTCTGCTAAGGCATATGTTATTTTCCCTATTGTTTATTCTCCTACTTACTTTAAAATCAAATACCGTATTTTGGTAATGATAGTATTTCAGGGAAAATTACTCTTTAAAACATAACTCTGCCGAGTCTTGGTAGAAGACTACTTTTATTTAGAAAATATAGGATTTTCTGGAAAGGACTCTAATACACCGTTGATTCTAAACTACTACTTTTATAAAGTTATTTTAATAAAATGCTCACTTACACAAATGACACTAAATACTTATTAACTCACCAGCATTTATAAAAATGTTGATACTCGCTTTCAAATAACTTGTATTCTCAGGTCAGCAATAGACAGGTACATCCCAGGAGCTTTTGGTGAAGACAGTTTTGATGGGTTTGAGCCATAAGAACATTCTTATGTGCACATACAAAACCTAATGCTTGGATCTAGGTTTCTCTAATTGAACATGCAATGTATCCAAGACTTTGATTGATAGATCTAATGATAACATTCATATCATAATACATGAAATCAAATCTGTAAGATTACCTTGAATTGCTTGCTTGAATCTTCTTGTCTTTGGAGCTTAGAGTCACAAATGTCACTCCTCTAACGGCTTACAAACACCAACTTAGCAAGAGGATGATTAGAGAGAGAGAGGAGGTTAAGAAATCGGCCAGGGTTTCTTCAAAAGCAAGAGTGCTGATTTCCTTAACCCCGTGGGTCTATATATACTAGTGAGCCTCCTAGGGTTTCACCCTGAAACCCTAATTGGATAACTTAGGCCCTAAGCAATCCAATATCCCTATTGATAAGCCTTGGATGATTTCTAGGCTCTTCCAAACCCTAAAATCGTCCACCCCTTAACCATAAGGGATCACTGCTCAAAATACAACTATCATACAATTGACAGTTTATGCCCCTTTATTCAATTAATCTCTTTAAGTCACCAAATTAATTCCTAATTAATTTATGACTCATATTAATCAAATAGCAATATTATTATTCCTTAATAATATTTCTTCTCTCATTATAAATCATCCTATCAAGTTGCTATGGTGAAGGCAACCCAAAAGGAGCATGCACAACCGGGTCAAATACTTGCCAAATATAGTTGCAGCCTTAGACACTATTCCAACAGTCTCCCACTTGGATAAGTCTAGTAACTATATATACAAGCATAATCTGATTAGCAATCGTAGCTCTCAAAGATGCTGTCAGATTCTGATCTTATCAGTCCTGTCCTTTAGATAAGGGATCGTACAGTCCTCTGTTTAGATATCATACGAACAATTCTATGGAACCAATTGTCCAGCAGTTGGTTTCTCGATCTCAGATTTATTTGACATAGAACTTAATCGAACACATCAATTCAGTTCTGACCGGGCCCGGCACATAAGTCAAATCAAATCATCGAGCGGCCGAGATATCGCTTTTACCCTCTTAGGATAAAAGTAACAGATAAACTTCGACTTATATGCATTTACTTATTCATTAATCAATTATACACAACAATGCGTTTTATAACATCAATTTACTGATGGGGTTTCGCATTATCAATGTACAACCAATTAACAAATAACAAACCATATATCTAGGTTTTAAGACCATCTGATATTATCGTCTTGCGGTCAACCTTTTCGTCACATTCCATAAGGTGATTCCAGCAAGCGCGGGTTTCTTCCAATGCTCAAAACTAGTTCATAAGCACTCATGAACGTTGCAGCAAACTTTTGCTATGTCTAATACCATTTACACAATCTACACACCAATTCATGACAATCTTCATTCATACCTACTTCCAACATATGAACGAATGTGGATTGTTTGAATAATTCGATTATTCTAAATAACTCAATCATGTAGGAAGTCAAAACATGCAAAGTGAAACAATAGTTAAATAATTAACATAAGACAGTAGCTTTACTTATAAATAATACTCCTTTATTTAATCAACAAATGTTAATTACATTTATCTATTACAAGTGTCTAAAACTATTAAACTAATATCATCCTTCAATCTAATAGTCCTAGCATGCTGCAAATGCTTAACCCTACTCAGTCCCTTCGTAAGCGGATCTGCTGTGTTATCTTCTGATGATATCCTCTTAACCACGAGTGGTCCTTCTTCTACACGATGTCTAATAAAGTGATATTTTATGTCGCTATGACGAGATCTACCATGATCCCTTGGTTCCTTGGTCAAGGCAACCACTCCTTCATTATCACAGAAAATTTCCATAGGCTCCTTTATGGCAGGCACAACTCCAAGATCACCAATGAAGTTCTTCAACCATATTGCCTCCTTTGACGCTTCGCTCGCTGCAATGTACTATGATTTGCACGTTGAATCAGCTACGGTTTCCTGCTTGGAACTTTTCCAAGTTACTGCTCCTCCATTCAGGGTAAAGACCCAGCTCGATTACGAATGGTAGTTGTCCCTGTCGGTCTGAAAGCTGGCGTCACTATACCCTCGCACCTTCAATTCATCACTCCCTCTGAGGACTAAAAACCATTCCTTGGTCCTCCAAAGGTACTTAAGGATATTCTTGACCGCAATCCAATGGGCTCTACCAGAGTTCCCTTGATATCTACTAACCATGGTCAAAGCGAAGGCTACATCAGGCCAAGTACAAGTCATAGCATACCTGATTGAGCCAACTGCGGAAGCGTATGGTACTTGGCTCATTTTTGCTATTTCAGCTTCGGTACTCGGACTTTGATTCTTACTCAACTTGGCATTACTTTGTATCGGTAATTCTCCTTTCTTCGAATTTTCCATACTAAAACGTTTTAGTATTTTATCTAAGTGTTCTGACTAAGTCCTATTAGTCTCTTACTTCATTCTCTCACTATCCTTATACCCACGATATAGGAAGCCTCTCCGAGGTCCTTCATAGCGAAGCACTCCCCAAGCCAGGACTTAACCTCTTGCAGTGTCGGGACGTCGTTTCCTATGAGTAGTATGTCATCAACATACAAAACGAGGAAGCTGACTATACTCCCACTGGCTTTGACATATACGCATGATTCATCTTCGCTTCGTACAAATCAAAACTCTTTGACTTTCTCATCGAAGCAAAGATTCCATCTGTGAGACGCTTGCTTAAGTCCATAAATGGACTTCTCAAGCTTACACACTCTATTTGGATGCTTCGGATCAACAAAACCCTCTGGCTGAGCCATGTAAACATCCTCAGCCAACTTCCCATTAAGGAAAGCAGTCTTCACATCCATTTGCCAAATTTCATAATCATGAAATGCGGCAATAGCTAGCATCACTCTAATAGACTTTATCTTCGCAACTGGTGAAAAGGTCTCACCATAGTCAACTCCAGGAGTTTGAGTAAAGCCCTTCGCAGCCAATCGCGCCTTATAGGTGTGTACATTTCCACCCACGTCGGTATTCTTCTTAAAGATCCATTTGCACCCAACGGTCTTACGTCTGGGCACATTATCAACCAAATTCCAAACTTGGTTGTCATACATGGATTGGATCTCGCTGTCCATTGCCTCCTTCCATTTTGCAGACTCCGGGTCTGCCATGGCTTCCTTATAGCTATTAGTTTCATCTAGATTTATTAGTGTACCATCACTAATATATATGTCCCCTTCGGTAGTAATATGAAAACCATAAAACTGGGGTTGAACTCTAGCTCTTTCGGAACGTCTAAGAGGTAAGGATTCGTCAATCGGTTCAACCGGAGTTTCCTCCTCGGGTTGAGTGCCAGCGGTAGAGGTTCCTTCATCTATCAACTCTTGAATCTCTTCAAGCTCGATTTGCCTCCCACTGTCTCCTTGGCTTATGAGTTCTCGCTCTTGGAAAACTCCTTTCCTCGCAACAAAGACAACATTGTCCTTCGGTCTTTAGAAGAGATATCCAAAGGGTTTTTGTACATCGCTCACTACGAGGTTCAAGCTTGTCGTGAGTATCTTGTCTTACGAAATCCTCGCAACCCCAAACCTTGATATGTGCTAACGAGGGAGCTTTCCCTGTCCACATCTCGTGAGGTGTTTTGGCAACCTTCTTAGTAGGGACTCGGTTAAGGATATGGGCGGCAGTCTCTAAGGCATACCCCCAAAATGAGATAGGTAGTGAAGCACGACTCATCATAGAGCGGACCATGTCTAAGAAGGTTCGATTATGCCTTTCTGCCACACCGTTCAACTGTGGTGTCCTAGGTGGCATCAATTGTTAAACTATTCCACACTCCTTGAGATAGTCGTGGAATTCAAGACTTAGGTACTCTCCTCCTCGATCGGATCGAAGCATCTTGATTTTCCTACCCAATTGATTCTCAACTTCATTCTTGAACTCTTTGAACTTTTCAAACGTTTCTGACTTTTGCTTGATTAAGTAGATATACCCATATCTACTATAGTCATCGGTAAAAGTCACATAGAAGCGGTTCCCATCCTTTGTGGTTGATCTAAACGGTCCACAAACATCGGTATGTATGAGGTCCAGTAAACCCTTACCCCTCTCACATGTGCTAGTGAAGGGTGACTTGGTCATCTTTCCAAGAAAACAAGACTCGCATGTGTCATCTTCCCTAAGGTCGAATGACTCCAACACTCCATCCTTTTGGAGTTGGGCTATGCGCTTCTTGTTGACATGTCCAAGACGACAATGCCACAAGGATGCTCTATCCATACCATTGGAAGAATCCATGCATAAAACATCATTTCCTAGGTTATCTACAATCATAACAGTTTCATAAATTCCATTACATGGTATTGCTTCAAAATATAAGACACCATTTAGATAAGCACAAATAGAACCATTCTTATTATTAAAAGAAAATCTAAATCCTTGTCTAAACAAACCATGAAATGAAATGATGTTTCTTGCCATTTCTGGCGAATAGCAACAATTGTTCAAATCTAAACATAAACCATTCCTAAGCACTAAAGAATACACTCCAATCTTGGTCACAGGCGACGATCTTCTGTTCCCCATGATTAGATTTGTTCTTCCATGCTCCACATCCCTATTTCTTCTTAGTCCCTACAATTCAGAACAAATATGGTAGCCACAACCGGTATAAAGGACCCAAGAAATAGCATGAGATGAATCGTTAGATTTAATTATGTATATACCAGCGAAAGACGGCTTGATCTTTCCTTCCCTTATGGCTTGTTGGTAGTCTGGGCAGCTTCTCTTCCAATGCCCTATTTTATGGCAATGATGGCACTCTGCATCCTTTGGGTTAGGGTTAGGCTTAGCAGAATCAACTTTGGTTCCACTAGAGGAGGAATCAACTTTGGTTCCACTAGAGCCTTTCCCTTGCGGTGGCTCTTAGACGTCGCCTTCCTCTTCTTGCCCTTTCCCTGCCCAATAGCCAAAACAGGAGCAGCAGGTGGATTGGGAGTTGGTGCAACAGACTTGTCCTTGAGGTTGCTCTCAGCAACCCTTAGGAGACCTTGGAGCTTACTTATGGTGACCTCTTCCTTGTTCATGTGGTAGGTCATCCTAAATTGGTTGTAGCACGGAGGCAAGGAATGAAGTACCATGTCGATAGCCAAATCTTCCCCAAAGTCGACATTCAACTTGCGAAGACGATCGACATACCTTTTCATCTTTTGCAAGTGTGCGGTTAGAGATTCTCCATGTCCCATTTTAGCAGATATCATGTTAGCGAAGATCTCATAACGTTCCTGCCTCGCGTGATGGTATCTCTCCAATAAGTCTTGATGCATTTCGTACAGATACATGTCCTCATAGGACTTTTGGAATTCGGCGTTCATTGTGGCTATCATGATGCAATGAACCTTCGTCGCATCAAGTTCATGAGTCTCAAAAGCAGTCATTTCAGCCAGAGTAGCGATTTCTAGATTGATCTTCTCGAGCTTCTTGTCAAGGACATACTTCTTGTCCTCGTAGCGAGCAATCGTGCGAATGTATCTTATCCATTCGCTAAAGTTTGTTCCATCGAATGTCACCTTTTGGCAAAGGCTCATCAATGTGAATGAACTAGCAGCAGCGTTGTTCGCATTCGACATCTACAAATAGAAAAGACAAAGATTGATTAGAATTTTAAATCCCTAATTATCACCCAATATGAAAAATTAGGGATAGGATCCAACAACATTATTTACATATTAAAAAAGAGGTACCGTAATCCAACATGCAAACAATTTGAAGGTAAGTGAATGACGATTCACTAATTCTCCACCATGAAAACATAACCTTAAGTTTTAAATGCATTTAGAATTCCTAGATTTCGATAAGATTCATTGAACTTTTCAATGGCATGTTTAAATCTCGATATGCCCCTCTCGTTTGTTACTGCGATGCCGAGGATCACAAAGTGGGTGTGAATAACCATGCAAATCTACACGGTGCCTTCATTGTAACAATCACCTATTCGATGTGCCGGTAAACCACACACACTCCACCGAACTATGATAAACAATGAATCACCCTTTGCCACCTATGCTTACAACCAATTAGTGTGCCGGTAAACCACTCACGCTCCACTAACTTCTTAGCAAGGGTGCAAAGTGTAATTTCATGGGATTGCATCAATTCACTTTTCCTAAAGTAACTAGGATTGGGAATTTGAAAAACATGTAGTTACTTTGTATTTCAATTTTATACTTTTAATGAGGAGATGAGGTTTCCCTATCCTACCCCTTCGGCTAACGACCCTCCACTGATTAAGCAAGCGGTGGGTGTGAGTGTACACCCATTAAGCGCCATTTTATAGGCAACAACCTTATACCCATCTTATAGACTGGCTTCATGAATGAGGCCTACTAACGGTAAGACTAGCATTTTTAATTATACATATATATATATATATATATATATATATATATATATATTAAGCTTGTAATCATGTAGAGTATAGGGTTGAATTTTAAACTTGTAAAATTCTAGGGTTTGAAATTTAAATTGTCTAAATTAAACTTTTAATCACAAAACATAAATTTCAAAACTTCAGGACAAGTTTTAAACTTTTCAAAACATAAGGGATCAAATAACAAATAATTCAAATTAACCATTTAATCTCATAATTATCCATATTTGTTTTATTTAAATGTTTCTTGCAAAACAATTTTACCAACTTAATTAAAATAATCAATTAATATCACATAAGGAAATTATTATTCAATTAATTGGTAAATATCTTGAATTAGGTCAAGGATATACTCAAATATATGTTAAAGTCGGATTTATATTGACCCATTAAGATAAAGACAAGTTTCCATGAGATAAACAGCAAGAAATCCCGAAACTAGCTCCTTCTGACGCTCGAACTCGCCGAGTACCACAATGTACTCACCGAGTTGAGGCT